>NC_088979.1:42755735-43355735 GCF_963932015.1 Anas acuta
TGCGGCTGTTCCTCCCCACGTGCAGGACTTTACGTTTTCTTTTGCTGACCTTGACGAGGCTCCTGCCAGCCCATTTCTCCAGCCTGTTGGCGTTGTCCTGAACGGCAGGCCCTGCCCTCACCGGGTCAGCTGGGTTTCTGCAACGTGGTCCCGCTCTGCACAGGAGTCAGGGCGGGTGAGGCAAGGGTAAATCAGAGGTAGGGAGATTATTGAGATGGATTGAGCTCTGGAGATTTAAAAAAGGTATTTCCTTGTGTTGAATACCTCTCTTTAAATGGCTGAAGCAAAGTTTGCTCCCGTTATTTTATTTTATTTTTTTTAAAGAGATGACCCACAGGTTATGTTCTTGACAAAGCAGTGCTTCTCAGGCTTATCACATAGAGCTCTTCAAGAAAATAAGCAGTTGGCTCTTAATGCCACTGAAATCAAGACAATTCTATGCATTGTAGAGCATTTTCTGATCACAACATTATATAATTTAGAACATCATTCAACCTGATCAAAGGAACTGCCCAGCAGTATTTCTGCAGGCTGTCCATGAAACTAGTGTGAGTGGGAGACTGCACCCAAGACCACTCATTGCAAAGGCAGGTCTGTGTTATACTTAATCTGCGCAATTTCTTCTTCCCTGTCCTTCAATTTAGCTTTCCAACCTCATTTCAATCCTGCCTACTCCTTTTTGGCCTAAGGCCTTAATCTTTATGTTGCCCAGGCATTTTTTTTGAGCTATAGTTCCTCCGTCAGTTACCAATTTCCTTATCAGCTTCTACGCTGGGCTCTCATCTTCATGAATTCGCATGCAATCACTGTAGACTGAAAAATGTAAACCTTAAATGTCATATTCAAGGAAGCAATGAATCTCCGGATTCAGTCGCTGTTACAGACAGCTGAGAACCATTGTAAACTGCGTGCATCCAATATACATGTATTTATTTCTCATATTTCTTATCTTTCTGGGAAAGATTCATCTGACTTCACTTTATGAAACAGAAGATTTTACGTTTATATTTCCTGCAATAGTTGCATGTATGGGTAGATGTCAGTTATTTATATAAGACCGCTTTTACATGCATTACAATACAGTTTGAGGCAGACCAACAAAGAGATTAAGTATATTGATATAGCTTACAGATGATGCAATTCCAAGACCTCTTTACACTACCAACAATATACAAACATACTCCTGTTATTAATGGAAAAAATTTGGCTTTCAAAACTTGGTTATTTAAACAGCATATTCTTAGCTCCACTGTAAAGTGAAAGACTAAGGCAGGGTGCTGGGTGAAATCCAATCTCTTTCCTACTGGAGCCAGAACTTTATCAACTGATCTTAAAAGTGACCACGGAGAATCCCCTTCTACCTCTGTTGCTTAACTTTTCTGAAATCAGTCTTCCCAGAAAAGGATTTTTTAGTCTCAGACTTTGAATTCCTGAAATTGTTCAGCTATATGATTTAGACGTGGTACTTTCCTAATCTAAAAGATTAACAGCTGCATTCAGAGCTCTACATTTGCAAAGACTGCCAAACAGAAAACACATAATGAAATAATTCAGTATCTCCTCCCTTATCTGCACAGCTTCCCCATGATTACTAAGGGATGTCATCGGAGGGACATGAAAGTAGAACTATGGCTTGAAAAGAGAGAGGTCATCCTATTCTGTTTTTCCTTCTTTCATTCTGCACTGAGCCAAAAAAACAAAAGCAGAAAAAAGATGAGAGATACAGAGATAGGAGCACTACATTTCTCACACAACTACTTTTTTCTGCTTTTGTTTTTTCCAAGGAACTTGGGAAAAGGCCATATGAAGTCTAGGAGTCTTTTAAATTTGTCTGATCTGAAAGCCCTCTCTCATCTGTGCACATTCTGGTTACAACAGCCTGTTTCATGGATCTGACAAACCTTGAGGTTTTCTTTCCTGGTGCCTCTTCCCAAGCCAAACACCTCGCATGGCCCTCTAGTCCGACAAAGTTTCTCCTCAAAAAATTCAACACAAACACGACTATGCTATGGTAGTGTTGCTCTATGCTGTTTTCTGGACAGTATGAGGAGCCCACTGCAACATGCTGGTATCATCTGCAAATTATCTCTAGGTAAGTGGGCCTTTGTGCTCTCTCATAAACTTTCTGCCAGTAAAGCATTGTCATCACACACACACACACACCAGTTCATATATACAGAATTTTGTCACTGTCATTCTGGAAGATGTGAGCAAGGTTTCAGTGGTATTAGTTTTTCACACTGCTATTTATAGCTAAGAGGTCTGAGTGGGGAAGTGTTTGCTCCCTCGTGATATGAGCCCATCCCAAGCTGTCATGTTGGTATGGACAGCAGTTGTGGGCTTGTCAGCAATAAAATCAAAGAGAAATTCCTTAATACTCTGCATGCCGGCTTTAGCAGGCAACAACTGCTGGTTCATATCTGGGAATATGGGTCCCTGATCCGGGAAAAGAATTGTGGACATTACTACTGAGCTACTAATACCTTTTACCATCTCTATTAAGGTTCAGATTTGCCTTCTGAAGGTTGGAGGCTTTTAGGAACCTGTGGTATATAAAGCAGATGTTCTATAGATGTCTCTAAACTAAAAGTTTCAATGGCTGTTATTTCAGGAGACCGGATTCAAGGACACTGATGCTTCCCTCAAGCCTTGTGCTGCCTGTGAATCCTTAAGTAGTTAGAAGCGGCGCATCTTCTACCTGTTGCAAACATTTAAAAGGCTAACCCAAGAATTAAACTCTTCCTTACTGTGGCAGTTGTTGATAAAATGTAAAACCTCTGAGCCACTCAAACATTGATATAACCAAACTTCCATTGAGATAAATGAGAATCTTAGCCCTGCTAAAGTATTTTGCTCAGATAAATAGAGGAATGAAGTTAAATTTATGGTATTCAACTGACACACATTGCACTTTTGGAAAACTTTAGTTGCTGCTTTTTTGATTGTTCCTACCCCAACCAAGATTCAGAGGATGAAGAAAGCTTTCTGGGAAAAAGGTTTTCCACTGTAACCTATCCTTCCTTGATCAATACAGTTTCCATAATTCCTTGCTTAATTGGGTTGCAGCACTGCATCCCACTGTGCTGCCACTGCAATTCATTCGATCTGGTGCAAACCCACAAGCACTGCTTCATTTAAACATCCTTGGCAGGCACTGGTTAAAGTAGCATCCTGGCCAAAGTGTACAGTTCACAGTCAACAACAAGTCTGATCGACAGATGTCAAGGCCTACTGAATTTTATCGTCTTATAAAACAACAATAAAATCAGCAAAGCACAAAGGTCCACTAACACATTTTCCTCACTGCCTAGCACAGAAAACACATGCTGTAAGACACGTATCTCTGCATGATAAGAAAACAAAGCACCAAGATACCTAAACATTAAGGTATCATATCCCATTTGACTTATTAAGCCGCATTTGTCAACATTTCATCTGAGTGCTATTCAACAACGTATTAACCTTCATAGCTGGTAGCTGTAAAGACAATGCCCATCTCATTCTCCTTTCATCCTTGCACAGAATAAATGCATCCCACTGTGTGTCAGCCCATTCAGACACTTGACATCCAGGGCATTACCCATTTCTTTAATGTACTAATAGGTTTTCCTTTGAACGTTCAGGTCTGTAATTTTTTATTTTCTTTTGCCTTTGTTTTTTTAAAGTCAGAAGCTGTTGTGTAAAGTTACCGTTGTGTCAGGCTAAAGTATTCCCCTGCCTGAGAGACAGTATGGCACATGGAACTCAGACTGGTTATTTCATCTATAATGTTTTGTAATACAATGTAATTTTTTTATAATAGCAATAATAGGTATAATGCATATGGTTGTAAAAACGTCAACCAACTTTTATGGCTTTCCTCTTCATATGAATATTCAGTCATCCATTCGTCCCTTAATCCACTTCAATCCTGAAAAGAAAAAATGGAGTAATTCAGTATCGGTGAGATAACTGAAAAGCGGTGTTTAATTGATGTATTTTCTTAGGTGTTTATTAATTTCTACAATATTTCTACAATGTATATATAAATAAAAATGTAACAACAGATCTCTGTTCCACAGTGAAACTCAGGTTAGGAGATCAGTAAGTTTATAAACATTTTATAAAACTGGATGATTATGACACATGTATATTATAGAGCTTTATATTTCCTGTTAACGAATGATTTTACTTAATGTTTGAAGTGTCTTTCATATCTAAGCTGATACCTTAAGTGTACCAAGTCCCAGCTGGTTTAATTAGTCTTCAGGGCCCATTATATATCAGTATCAAACGTTTGTAGAGGTAAACTTTCTAGCAGTTACCTAGTGTGAATCTTCTTTATTGGCATTTATAAATGCTTTCCCAGAAATACTATGTGAGATCTGGGCAATAACACATTAAAAGGCAAATATTATTAGTGAACTCAGTCATTACCATAATTATTTCCTGTGGCTGGAGAAGATCATTAGAAAGTTTGAATACGTATGAATACAATACATCATTATTTTAGCTATGATTCCATGTGAATATAGAAAATAAAATGTATATAGATAATTAAGTACTATACTAAAATTTTGGGATGCTTCTTCAGATTTAAGAAAATACACAAATCCAGTAGTCTAACTGTAAAACCTTGAGAGAAAAAAAAGCTTCAGATGTCCAAAACTTAAATAGTTGACTGTGTGTCCCAAACCTCTTGCCGGAATATGTGTATATATCTGGCAGCAAATGCTACTTACATATGTCTCTCTTAATAATGTAAATGGTGTGAAGTCAAGAATCTAAATCTGCTGTCAAGAGTTATTATAAACAATCTGCTGTTATTTTTATATCATTTAAAATAGGGTCATCTTTCAAATAGCAGTGGAGCATCACCTGCCTGTTTTAAATCACAACCCAGTATTTTGTTAGTGCTGTATATATGATAACATGGCTAATAGGTTTCAAAAAATTAAGCAAACTTTTACACTGAAAATAAGACAAGAATCTCCCTTAAAGATGTGACATTAGTAAGTATTCATATACTGTGCTATTATTGTACTGACTAAAGTTTACGCATTTATATTTTTATTAACATGAATACTGTCTTAGAAATAAAATTAAATTCTAAACAGTCATATGAATCATAAAAGGTTGCGAAATCACTATAAACATTGACCTCATTAAATGTAATTAAATACTGTAGCCTTAGAGTGTGCTAACTACTGTAGACCATTTGCTCCATCTCTTAGGCCTCTTGTAAACTGTCTTCTTTTTTATTGCTGTTGAATGTCCCTTGACATTATTTGGATTCCTTCAAAAATTTCCATTTCACGAAACAGATTTTATTTGGCTTGTTGAGCCAACAAGCTTTGGGCTGCAGCTCCTTTTTGCATACTGGAAGAACCTCCTTTGAGTTTTCTAGCAGCTATTTCTCTGTCCAATGTCCAAAAATGGAACAAGTAGACCAGTTTTTCTTTATCTTAAACTTGCACAATGTGGTTATCTAACCTGAAGAGGAACTGATTCAGTCATCAAGTTCTTGCACGTTAAATGTGAAGTATTCAAAACCTTTGTGGGGTCTCTGTCAGGAAGACAGCGTGACCTGTAATTGTTTCCAGTTCTACATGTCGTCTCATTATTGCTTCTGCTTAAATACACACAGACACACACACACTCCTACAATGCAACTTAGCTTCACGTCACACATGAATGCTGGAAGTCTTATTAGGTTACTGTGCTATGGTAATGGAGAAAACATGGATAAGCATTTTGAAACTGCTGAATTGCAGCTATCTAACTAATCATAGCCACAACTGTTTGCATTATTAAATCACATACAATGGCCCTCCTCATGAAAAACCTACTTCTTTAGCAATGACAAATAATTGGCTTTGCTTATTCATTCTTTTCAGGTTTGCACAATTTACCAAGCACTGAAATGCCTCTTTCCTTCCACATGCGGCATCACTGTGGTCTCCCCGCCTCGTGTACTCCAAGCCTGCGGCAGGGTTTCTGTTTGTCCTCGTCTTTGCTAAGCACAAGCAGCGCACAAGGTGCTCTGGCAGTGCCACCATCCCACAGCCCTGCTCCACCCCGGTACATGCAGTCAGGGTGTGGGACAGGAGTCAGCCTCCTAGCTCTGAGACTGCCAGTAAGGCTGACAAAGTGCATGGATGGTGACAGGCAATGCACATCAGCCACAAATTCCACACATTCAGGTCGAAGACCTCTTATTCGTGACTTCTTTAGGCTGTTTTGGGGTGAAAACGAAGAGGTAACCATCCATCTGAAAAGGTCTGCTCAACTGGCAACTCCACAATTCTGAGGCCTCATTTTCAGAAGTACTGGGAAGCTTCGGCTTCCAATGAAGTGACTTTGAAATCTATGTGAAAAATAGGGCCATCTGTCCTTGCAAATCTAATGCATCGATTCTGCCACGTGTCATCCCTGTGAAATGTGCGCTGGACTTTGTTTTTCAGCTGTTTACTGTGAAATCTCAGTTTCTCCTATCGGAAATATGAAAACTGGTATGAAAGCCTAGATAGAAATACATCGAGCATTTGTAGAAAATGTGTTTTTTATACCAAACGAAAATCTACCACAACACAACTGCATGGTATTTTAAATTCAAAAACCTTTGTGTCAAAAGGGTTAAGTAACCATAGAGCAAAGCACACAATGAACCATCAGCTTCAACCAAAAGAAGAAATTTAAGTTGCAAACACTCTTATGTCCACTTAGAGCCAAAAGCTAACCATCTTCTTCAGACCCAGAGTTCATAAGGGTAACCAATACCACCAAAGATCAGATTCCTTCTTCTATGGCAAGAGAAAACCAAACAGAAATTAAAACATGCAGTCCAGCCTGGAAACATTTATTCCTCAGAATAAATGCACTCACAGTCCCACCCTGGCCGATATCCCCACCAACTGGCAGAGCGGAGCAGGAGAAACAAACATTTTACTGGAAGTAAGGAGCATGGAAAGTGCTTCAGGACAATCATGTTGTACATATTTCCAGACAGAGGCTACCCTATGTGTAGAGATGCCTTTGTATCTAGAAGCAGACCATTTTCAAACACATAAAAACATGCCAATGCATTAAAATACTAGTTCATAGAAGTATTACTTTCATCATCTCTTTTATGTCCTACTAATTTTTAAGTAAATTCCCGTTAATACACGTACAAAGTATTCCTTACATCACACTCCCCTCTTTTCTAGTTTGGGCAGATATAGTAACCTACATATGGAAAAGATCAACTAAGTCACAAAGTCAAGTAATTTACAGAGTCGGGATTTAGTAACTTTTCTCTCTATGAAGCAAATCCCCTATTTGGGTATAACCATACCTCTGAATCACTTTCTTGCACCATTTATTTCACTTTAAAAACATATGCACTTTTCTTCTTGAAAGCCCTCAAATCTGCACTTACACATCTGTAAACCCTTCCACAGGCCTTGAGTCACATCCAACTTCCTGAAGACAAAGTGTGGCTTCTTCCAAGCTCACCAAGGCCACCCCAAACACCAGATAAGGCAGAATAATTGAAAGCACAGTTTCAGCGGCGTACAGAGACCAAGGAGCACTGGTTATCATCAACGCAGCGTTGGGGATGGCTACGTGTACATTAATAGTAACCACATACTTGCCTTTTTTTCCCCCAACATTTCTGGTTCTTGCAGGGAAATTCATAAGCTCCATAAACCAGATATTCCACAGAAGGTTAAATAATATATATTAACATACATATATATAAAAACAGCTACAGATTTTCAACTGTTTTTTACATTCAGAACCAATAAGGGACAGGAGAGGCTAAAATTCAGTGCAGCACTGTACTTAATCAGCATACCCTAAAACCTACCTACCTTGCACTTTGAGTACCTACATTTCTTTCCTTGGATCTAGCCCTGAAAATCTTCATAAACTGGATTCTGTACCATTGTAACTTCAGCTAGGCAAAATATTTGCCACCAAGTTTTCTGTAGAAGAGTTAAATAACTTTAAACTGCAACGTGTATGTCAATGTCCCACCAGCCGTCATCACAAATTGCAAGATGAGCCAGATAATACATCTAAAAATGCACTCAGTTTAGGTTAAATGTAACTGGTTCATATTTTATTGACCTCACAGGACCAGAGTAATTTCTATGCATTTTGTCACTAACTACCTAACTGTGACTGCAAGTTTTATTTTGTTCTCAGCTGAAGTTTTTGCTAGTCTTTGATAGTAATTTCTTCTGAAATGAAGCAAGTGGAGTTACTTGCCTAAGACCACCACCACCCCCAGCATCTTACTCTGACGTGGAGCCATGACAAAAATATCTTAAGCTGCTCAAAATATTTCTGAAAATTAACTTAAAACTTGAACTTCTGGTTTTCGCTGGTATTTTAATAAAAGTAAAGAGAAGCAGGAGGCAGCAAGTGGGATGCTTGTTGCTAGGTGATACCTAGGCTCTCCTGAACTCCTACAGACTGAAGTATTTATCCAGACTCCCACAACGAATGACATCCAGCACAGAGAAAGAAGAGAGACATGCGCTGACTGAAATACATCCTGATTCAAGGCAAGAAACAGCCGCTCTGCCACCAACTCAGTCCCTGGGGTACAGCAAGACGAGGATGCTTCAGGAGGCTAGGGGGAGGCTTATGCAGCTCCTCCTCAGCATCTACCTAACTTCATCTGGAGCCTCGTGGGGAGGCATCTCCAAAACCAGCCTTTCCTTTTACACCAAACCAGACCTCTCTCTGCTCCACCAGGGGCTTGGAGGCATGAGAATCTGCCCCCTTTGCCCATCTGACTGTAAAGCTGTTGTTGTTTGTTAAATCGCAGTATTGCAGCAACAGGTTTGCACTGCAGTGGACCAGATGTGGATGAATGATTCATGAAGTGAACATACAACCTTTGCAAGAAGCCTGTGTGCCATGCGTCTTCCTCCTCCTCCTCCCTTTGAAAGGTTTATTTAGTGACTAAACTTTCAAGCAGTGCTTACATAGTCTTTCAGCAGAGAATTAGAGGAATAAACATTATTCTTTACAGGGTCTTATATTTGACATTAATGAATTATTTAGAATTACACAGCTTCAAGGATAAGTCCCAGACCTTCTGGGATGAACAGATGAATTTCATTCTCCCTACAACTCAAGGACACAGCTTGACAAAAATCATATGTAGAAATCCAGTCGATTTCTGGTGATGCAATTTGAGAGAATCGTTACTCTGAGCAAGACGATGTCTTCCAGTAATGAAATAACCTGCGACTGTATGAACGTATACAAAGAATGCTGGCATGGAGATGGAATAAAAAACTTTGCAAAGGTAAAAAAGACTTAGCAGTTAAGATCTGTAAAACCAGTGCAGTCCTCAAATGCCTGGATTTAGGCAACACTCACTAGCCAACCCAGAAGCATGCTGTAAATTGGAGGAAGCAGATTAAAATACAGCAAAATAATGCAACTCCCATGAATTTTTATTCTAGAAGCAGTGGTTACCCTCAACGCTTTCAGCTGATGGAATGGGTAGCTCTGAAATCTTGGTATTCCCTTCACAGCTCTAGCTTAAGTAGAGTGACATTGGTTTTTGTTAGATCTAAATAAAATAAAGTTTTGATAAACACAGTCACACATCACTTCGGACAGCTTTGCTGACATAAGGAAATGTTTGTGTTACACGGTATACGCACTCAGCACAAGGTCCCTTAGATCACCATCTACCCTCGCCCATAGTTCAAACTCCACGTTAGTGTTAAAATTCTGCTTACCAGCCTGCACATACAAAGTAAAAGGACTTTGTAGGCCTGCTCTTATTATAAGTGTTACTTGCAATTTTTATATATACATGCATATACACACATTTACATGAATATAAATATATAAAACATGCACACAGCCACGGAATCCTGGTGAATTAATAAATTACTATTTTGTAAATAGTTGTCTTAATGAACCTGAAGAAAGCACACTTTCTTGTATATCATCAAAACAAGACAGGAGTTTTTAGTTGAACTCTGAAACACCACTACACTTCTGAACCCGCACAGAATTGGAACTAAGAAAAATCATTTTATTCCCTTATTTTCAGACTTTCTTCATCAAAACTGTACATATTATTCTCAAAATGATAATGCCTCTCCGAGATTTCTATTTCATAAGAGCTTATGATCATCTGAAAACAATTGTAAAATGGTACTATTAAAACAATTGTTACTTTAATTTCAGGTTGAAATCATACACACTGTGTTTCTGCATTTTATTTGCACTTGAAATAAAACAAACGTGATTAAGTAAATTAAAAATTAAGCCAGAGTGTGACGTTGAAAAGGAAAGTACCCTCAGGAAACCTGTTCATGCCCCAAATAGGACACTAGGAAAATGACTTCCTTACCATTGTGGTGGGGAAAGGGATAAAGAAAGACAACAGACTCCTAAATGAAGTGCCTGGATTAACTACAGAGATTGCACAGAAAAATATTTAATTGTTTGGACAGGTTTCATGTTATTATTTCTTCCTGTTAAAAAGGACTAGCATTACCAAATGTTATCACCCACCCCACCTCTTCTGGTTTAGTATCTTTACTGAAACAGGTTTATGCTCAGCCCAGAATCAAGCTGGTTTTACTTGTGGTACAGGCAGTAGTACTTACATCCTCTTTTCAAAGTTGCAAGATAATCTTCATTTATATCTTAACCCACTTAAAAATAAAAGAGGGTTTTTCTTTATTTCCCATTGAGAGGCTGCTGAATCCCAGAGACCATTAGAAGAACAAACAATCCTTGTGCTTCACGCAGTTATAAATGAAATAACCAAAGCTTAAGGGTGAGGTCACCAGTTTCCCTAGGACACTCAGCAAAGCAGTGGTTTCTGTGCAGACTGTGCATCTGACATTTCTCATGGTGACAGCCATCGCCCAACGACCCGAACAAAAGGAGGGTGGCTGAGCATGTAAGGCCACTTGCTACAAGTCTAAAGGAGCAAGCACAACCTTGCTGCTGTCTTACGCCAAAATCTGCTCTCCAACAACCCAGAGGTAGTAAGTGGCCTGCAATTTGGTGATGGAGCAGGTGTAGTCAAGATGTAACAAAGTGTGAAAAATGTTAATCCTGTGTCAGGATGGCAAATATTACATTTATGTGGCTCAAAGCTTATTAGGAAGTCTTTTCATAGTTGCCTTCTGAGGGAACAGCAGGACAATGGAAAAATCATGGTAGGAAGAAAAAAATTGAACACTGTGTTAGTACATGTAATATATGTAATATAATATATATGTAGCAGCTTACATAAAACCTGGCAAGTCTTTTCCTTTCATGCTGTGCAAGATGTTGTAAAAAAGTTAAAGACCGGCACTAACCGTCATCACAGCACGCATGAAATACTGCACGGCTTTCCCCTAACCACAGTGTCAAGCTCACTCTGCCAACTTTAATAGCAAAACCACTCGGAGAATAAGCAACAACAGAAGAAGCTGTACCAATTAAATTTGTTTTAAAAAAAGGGAACAAAATCATTCCCACGAGCAACGAAGGTGGCTACACAAGTTCTGATACACACGAAAGAAGCCCCACCACCCTCGTTTCCAGGCTCAGAGTTATGCTTTCAAGAAAAAAGGAAGTCCACAGCTTATAGATTAGGTAGTTGTGCTTAGCTCCTGCTCCTGCCTTCACTCCACCCCCAACAAAATTCATCATTGCTTCTGTTACAATTTGGGCCCTTTTCTTTGTTTTCAGTTAGAAACGTACCAACAAGATGCTATTTCATGAAAACAGCATGATGGTTTTGCCCATGAAGCTGTGGGTCCGTACTGAGACTCTAAACCCGGTACAGTGTGCAATAGCAGTGATGCCATTAATCAATTTAACGAATCTGTTTGTCTGGCATGATACAGAAGTGGCTGATGAGTGTCTATTTTAATAGGAATGTACGCTCTCTAAAATTGATCAATTGACCAGTAGTGTTTTCATTAATCATTTTTAATGTCTTTTCTCCTAGCATGGCCTTTCTTCAAAGTGCAGACTAGCATTATTACTAATAATTATGCCTCAGGATATTGTAGGCAAAAAGCTCGGAAAATGGAGAAATCCACAGCTGAGTATACGATGTTCTCCTCTGGCAATAAACAGCACCACTAGCAGATTCAGCAGTTACACATCTTTTAATAATAATTTGAATTCCAGATTAATTCGCTAACCACACTCGTCCTCTTGATGTCTTTGGGTTGAGTGAGAAGAGTAAAATTGATCCCAATACTGTTCCTTGAGAATTTCCAGTGGGAACCCTCTATCTCAACAGTTTAAACGTTGTAATAAACTGCAGAGCTCAGTGCAAGCTATGATTAACTTCACAAGAAGGAGCATCTGTTACAAGACTATACCTACATGTTACATACCAGATCATATATGTCATTAGCCCTAATAATTTCTCCTTTTATTCTAACAACCTGCATATTTTTGTCAAGAGACACAGTTGCTCTGTTTATTTTTCTGTCTCTTTTTAAATAGAATGTATTTGTTCGTCTATCAGATAGTTCCACCACCAAATAGAAATTCTGAGGAGCTGGGCAGACTCTGGGGAGTAATTCAATGAAATTCATCCAGTACTACAGGGAGAAGCTATGCTGCACATCTGACTACATATTTAAGTGCAAAAACCAGAAGTGGCCTGACTTCCAAAGGTAATTTGTACTTTCCAGCCTCCTGCTGAGATCACTAAAGGAGTCTGCAGGACTTACCATCTGCATGCTAAGAGCCATTTCATTCTGCAGACCAACACATACCAACCAGTCCCTTATCTGTGGCTCACCAATTGCACATGTTCACAGCTGAGAAACTATAGCCTGTTGATTAACCTTAGTGAATAAAGTTCCTGCCAGTTGGTGGGGTCATCTCACCTGCCTATAGGCATCTACACCTGCACTTGCTGCCTGCCATTCATTCCTCCACAGCTACAGCAGAGAAGTAAGTGGTGCTAGGGCCTAAGTCGTTGTTCTGTAACACTGCAATCACTCCTAACTGCAGTGTTTTAAATAAAATGGTACTCGGTTGTCTGCAGAGTTTTAGGTAGTGAAAGCTTTGGTCATTTAAAGAAGCCTTGGGTTCCTTTATTCTCCTGATCAGAAGCTCTGATTTTTAAGACTTTAAGACTTATTTTCAGTGGAGCCAGGCAGACTAGGAAAGGCATGTCAGTTTTAAAAGAGACTGCAAAAAAAAAAGGAAATTAAAAAAAAATCAGGCCTGAGATGGTTAACTGCTACTGTCATGCAGGAATCAGCAACACCACCCATGCTAAACTTCCTGCATACCAAGCTGATACATAGAAGTTAATAGAAGTACACTGCTCATCAATTACATGAACAAAACCATAAAAAAAAAATATATTACAAAATCAGAAACTAACAGTGTAAGGACATCGTATTGTTTGGTTTATTAAACTAGTCTGGCAAGTGCTCCGAAGAAACAATCCTGTATTGCATAGAGGAAAACACAGTTTTAAAAACCAAGGGTTTTCATCCTGTGTTTAGTGCAACTCGGTCAGACTGGCTGTTCCTATACCCTGGGTCACCCGAGTGAATCAATCCCAATTTATGCTCCCATCACTCTCATTACAAGCTAGTGAGTGAGCTCACTGCACCTTATTATCTTACAGGACAGAGGGTGCAATTAATAACAACTTAGTATCACTGGTATCATTTAATAATAATACAAGACATGAATACTAGAGGAGGTCACCACTGATTTTTTATTTTTTTTTCAGTATTCTGGGTGTAACAGAAAAACAACACAGACGTGACATTATGGACTCTGTTCCACTTGAAACATGTCTCTGTAAGTGTCACAGACTTCTGTCAAAGTCATCTGAAACAATTTCTGGTCAACCGCTGCAATCTGTAACCAGTATAAACCATCCTTACAAAGAAGAAACTTGAATGACTAAGATCTACACTTGCCAATTCTCTGAGGCTCAAGATCAGTAATTCCCCGACAATCAAAGCTTTTGTTTTTATATCAGTTCCCTTTGATTACTTTTTGATTTGCAGGGAACACCTGACGCAGTACATTACTTAAACTGTTTAACAAAGTGGTTGGACTAACTGGCAGCAGCAGCAATGTGCTAGCTGAAGATATACACCTGGGGCTAAACCTATTCTTGGTTAAATTCCAGGATTATACCTACCTAATGTCTTGAAATTGTGAAATTATTTAAAATATATTACCTATTGACAAATATTTTCTAATTAAAATATGAAAAAGTAACTACAGCACTTGCTGCTAGAACTACACCAATTTCAAGATGTAACCCCTTGCCTACAGTCAGTGTTGCAGAGCTGGATCACCCAGCCTTTTCTCTTCACTACTCCCTTCATTACAGCATTTCTTCCTCCGGCATTACTCGTTGTAGAAATGCTGCAGTTGTCCCAAACTCAAGCCTCAAGTTTCCCCTCATCGCTCTCAGGTTCAGGGTTCCCGTGGCCACCCTTGAGACTCCACCATCATCAAACCCTGCTCCCACTTGCCACGCTGACCTGGGCAGCAAAATTCTCCCATCTCAGCTGCTGGGTTTCTCTTTCCACCCTGCTGCTGCCAGGGCAGGCTTCTGGCACTCAAGGCACCTGGGGCACCAGGGACATACGAGGCATCAGGGACAGGAGGAAATTCTTCACTCAGAGGGTGGTGAGGCCCAGAGAAGAACAGGTTACCCAGAGAAGCTGTGGATGTGTTCATGCCCTGGAGGTGTTCAAGGCCACGTTGGACAAGGCCCTGGGCAACCTGATCTAGTTGGTGGCACCCCTGCCTATAGCAGGGGTTGGAACTAGATGATCTTTGAGGTCTCTTCCAACCCAAACCATTCTGTGATTCTGTCATTTTATGATTTTATGACACCTGAGGTACCCAGGGCACCTGTGACACCTGGGGCCTAGGCTCTACTGCACCATCCCCTGAGTGCAGCTGGGTGCCAGTGCTTACAAGTGTCACCCCCAGCCCCAAATTTCAGGGCTCCAGGCCTGGCAACCAGACTACCCTGAGCTCACCTCAGAGAGAGAAGAGTCTTACAACACACTGCACCACCTTCAGAGGTTTCAAAATTATATAAAATTATAATCTGAGGGTAGTCAGTGAAGAGTTTATGAACCCAACACCCCTCCATGACTTGTCCCACCTACTCTCATTGCTCATCTTACCACAGCTCTCCAGTTATCCTCTTCCCTGAACTTCTGTCATTTGTGGACTGCTTATTCACTGGTGTTATCCCATCAACAAACTGCTCAGTTTCACTGAGATGACTGGCATTATTCCCATTAAAAAGACAAAATTTTATTCAATGATACTCTTTAAATCCACCACTATCAATGATTCCAAGGGTGGTTTTTTGTTTGTTTGTTTTGTACTCCTGATTATTCACCAGCTCCATATATTCTCTGCTCTCCATATTTTGAGTTTTCACTGTTCTGAATTCATTGCTAACAGTACAGGTGGCGGTTGCTAGCTATTTCTGTAATACCAAAACAGAACCTGTCCCACACAACTTGCTACTGAAAAGGTGTTGTTAGCAAAAAACTAAGTAATTATAAAGGCATCAATTCAGTGGCTAACACCACATACAGTCAAAGTACTGACAGCATTCTAGAGGCAAACAACAAATACAGCTGTATGTTGCAATATTAAGACATTCTGAAAACGTAGTTTTATTAAAAGCAGAAGTAGATGCATTATTCTTTATAATAAACCTAAGGAATATTGCAATAACTAACACTCCCACAAGTGGCAAATGTCATCGTTCCAATGATAACCCCTACAGAGTTGCAACCTGTTATCACAATTAAGATTCTGTTTAAATGCCCATTAAAATTATCTATTTTTAATTAAAATTGAAATTTAGTCTAATATGAAACAGGTTATAACTTGCTGGGTTTATAAGACAATGAATTACCGATTAGAAAACAAAACAAATGTTTGTCTCTTGCGGGGGAAGGGGGAAATCAAACCTATTTTAATATACACTGGAGAAAGTAATATAAGTCAATAAAAAAATAATAAATTTTAGTTACATAAACCACATTTTACAGATAATAAAAAGCAAACCACTGAAAATAAAACCCCCAGCAGTGCACATTTACAGTTAAAATTAAAAAAAAAAAAAAAATCAGTGCTATGGCTCTGAAGTTCACACTGGAAAGAACGCAGAATTTCAAACACCTTGGTATGGGGTCAGGCTGCTTGTTCTACATCCCTCAAGAGTCATCTGCAAAAAGAGTTTGAGCATGGACGTATGCACAAATCCCCAAAGAGAAGGCGTACCAAAGGGCTAAAATGCAAAGTGTTCTCACCACAGCTGTATTTGGCACAGGCCCATGATCACCTTTCTGCAGCCTACTGCGACTTGGTACCCAGCTTGGGGCTTGCAGCAGGGGAGGGCAAATGGGAAGGTTTCTTGCATTTAAGTTCACTCTCACCAGCAAAATCATTTCTATGCTTTGTCCCAAGGATGCATTACTATCAGATTATATTGCATTTCCAGCCCCATTTTCTAATCTAGCACACAGAGAAAGCCCATGTTTCCCCTATCAGCTGACCAAAGTGACAATAACACAAGGTGGGCCCAGTGTTTCACCTGCACATCTGCTTTCATCTCGCACTGGTCCCAGTGGGCACACTAAATGGCAAGTGTCAGGCAGGAAGGAAATCGTGACAGATCCCTAATATTCAGGGTATTAAATATAGTAAGTCATCCCCTCGTATGGAAGATCTCCTGGGCCCAGGCCAGCGGTTTAGAGGGCTTTGACACATTGAGAAGGATTACAACAACCGGCACCGTTTCTAAATGAAAAAGCAGCAAGGTCTGGCTTCCTAACAACTAAATACACTAAAAATCCACAAGCTTAACTGGAAACATATTAACCTGCAGTATATAAGCAAATAGAAAATACTCTCTTTTTCAACACATACTCAAGAAACAATTTCTTATTTCTTCTGTATTCTTTTTTGTATCAGGGTTTGAAAGAATCCCACAAAGAAGCACCCCATTGACTGGGTTGTGAAGATGTGTATTACACAAATGCAGAAGCACTCTATTAAGATCCTCAGGTGACGTTCACAGACATTGAGCTACTACTCTGCTAATGCCTTCAAAATTAACAAACTTCTCATAAAATGCAGCAGGGAAGTAGAAACTTCACAGAAACTGTTCTTCAGAAGCCTCCTGAAGACCAGCACACTAATGATAACAGCAGTGCCAGGTTTGTTGTCCTCTTCCCCCTCCTCCCCTCCCACTCCCCAAACTGGACCAAAACAAAATACTTCCATAAGAGTGGCATTAACACTGAATTAAACTAATACCAAGCTAAGTTTCAAGCAGACGATAAACATTGTCTAACATTGTCTTCAACTTAAGATAAAACTACCCTGGAGGCAAGACGCAGCAGTCTAACCAGTCTATAGCTCTAGTTCACAGAGCTATTCCCACCCTGGAAGAATTTAGCAGAAGGGGGGTGATGTAGCCAATCCTCCTCCTCCACTCCTGTTAAGTATGTGTCAAAGCACGATCTTTATCACCTGGCACCCCTCTGATTTCAAAGCTTCATTTTCTCTGTTGCCACCTAAAGAGCCATCAAGAGAGAAATCACAGAAATTCTAAAAACTTGTCTGGAACAAACCTCAAGAGACCATCTAGTCTATTCCTGTCAATTCACACCACTGTGATTACCTCAAAATCATTACAGCCTCATTATATCCATTATATACAAGCTTCAAGAACAGAATCACTGGACCTGCAAAAGAACTGCTTGTAGCATCAAGATTCATCCTGACTCAGACTAAACAGACAAAACATCTGCTTTAACTTACAGCCACGACCAGATATGGAGCAAAAATAGTCTGTGTATGTGGGCTGGGAGTTTGTCAAGAGCTCTGATACTTACTCCCGTAGTTCCCATAGACATCTATCTATAATGTAAACATTTTTTGGATGAATATTAGGGTTCGACTCCACACGGTATGATTAATTCCAATAAATTACATGCCTTTTAGGGATGTTTTGTAGATTATATCCCACAGATCATGTCTGCAAAATGTTTTAAAGACAAAAGCTATATGCATTATTACTGCAACATTTTGACTGTCAGCAAGAAGAGGGAACTAAGAAAAATATATTTTCATTCTTCTGTACTATATTAAACAATACACTAGTATTTCAAATGCACATGTATACATACACATACACACACACACAATCAGTCCTCCAATTTCTCAAAACTGATTTTGAATACAAGCTTTATGACATACAAAAAACAACAACACAAGTGACAAAAGGCAGTTCCTTTATGCAGACATCCGTGTTCCTCTGGCTAAATCTATTTTCTGAAAGAGCCAAGCTTGCTGCTAATCCCAGGCAGATGAAGTTTCTGGGTACTGTTTGAACTCTGTAATACTGGCACATCTAGGTCATTACAAAGGTCCTTGGAGTCGATGATCTAATTGGTTGTGATCCCTAGTGAATACAAAAGTCAGCATTTGGTCCATGCTTTGCCTTTTTTTCTTTTTTTCTTTTTTTTAATTTCAATGCATCTTAACTTAAGATATGTAAAGTGTAAATCTGCAGCATCCAACAGGTTTCATGTTAGGAAAGAACAGTAATGAATACACTTAAAATAACATTGTTCTCACTATTAAAATAAGTCTTTTTTAGCACAGTAAAACAACACATGGAAATGTAGACAGCCTCAAAGTAAGCACACCCAAAAGGTATTATTACTAGATACAGACACTTTTAAATGCCTCTGATCTCTTGGGATTTGGTTACATCGGGCAAATTACACTCAGAGAACAACCAAAAACAATACTAGTGGTTTTTTGGTGGTGTTTTGTTGTTGTTGTTGCTTTTTGTTATTGTATGCACAAAGGTTTGCAAACTATTTTTTTTTAATATTAGAATTTCATCATGAAGTGTTAAAATAGTTTTAGCTATAAGGTTCCCAAACAGTTAGATATACTCTAACAAGTGGCTGTCAGACAGAATGCTTCATCCTGTCTACTGTGCCACGGGGATGTACCGTCTGAAAAAGATGTTAATAAAACCACTAGATATTATCTAACTTTTAATTATATTTCCTTATATGTTATAGTCACATAAGAAAACAATGCTTTTAAAAGTGGTAAGAATCAGCAGTACACACTTGCGAAAGACTAGCACGAACTGAAAGGCAATAGCAAGAAGGGAGCAATGTTTCATTTTCTCGGAAAATTAGAGAAAGACAATGTTTAATGCAACTCACTCTACTCCATTTGTATTTCCTATGCATCTCAGAAATGCAAACAGAGGAGTATTAACTTACTGCTTACTGCCACCATGGAAGACATCATCAAGCCCTACAGTGTAAAGCCAGGATTATACACGGGATCTCTTTAAAAAGACCAAATAACTGCAAAATACAACAAATGGAAAACTATATTTAAACGTGTTTTGCTCTGTTCATGCTTCTATGTAAGTCTAGTATTTTTAAACGAGATTCTTTTCACAGAATCAGCAGATGAGTCCAGCAACTGACTGCTATTTTGTGACTCTCCGCTCCTACTTACTTTAAAATAGGTGTATTTACGAATTTTTGCTTGCAAAACTCTCACACTCCAGTGCCCCAGCTTTGCCATTTTTAGCGATTCCCTCCCATGAGAACAAGCTCAAGAGTCAGGTTTTCTTTCACACACAGACAGGAAGCCCCATCACCAAAGTAACAAACAGCGCACTGGGGAGAGATGCAAGGAAGCAGCGTGACAAAGACAGAAGTTTTCATATTTATATTTAAAAAGAAGAAAAAAAAATAAAACTAAAACAGAAAAACAGAAGAGCAAGGTCTTGAAGAGAAACAATTAAAATAGCTATCTAAAGAGAAGAAGGGATAATGGGAAACAATGAGAAGTATTAGGGTGGAAAAAGAAGGACAGGACAAAGCATTAGCAAAAGGAAGCAAAATACCATGACCTTCAAAAGCAAGGACTGCCTCCTGCAACTACCACACGTGCAGGTTTTCTGTATGCGAAATACAGGGCAGGAAGGTCTGCAGGGAGCTATGAAAATATGAGCTGTACAAGAACCTTGCAGATGGTTGACAGAAGTGGAGTGATTGAAATAAAACCCTTAAGACCAAGAGAACCAGAGGATGAAATCATTCTTTTTGACTATACCTAAAAAAATCTGGAAGATTTATGAGAGAGAAATGTTACTACTATGAAACCCCTGTGATTCACTGTGTCCAACAGATAAATTGTCCTTCACCTCCAACTATTGGACTACAACATAGGTGGAAAATTGGCTGGACCACTGGACTCAAAACGTAATCATCAGCTACTTAAGCTCCTACTAGCTGTCGATTTCTAGGCACTAATACTGTGGAACAGCTTCATTAACAACCTGCATGATGGGACAAAGCACCCACTCTGCAGGTTCACAAATAACAAAATTTGGGGTAGCAGCTGGTACGCTCAAAGGGCAGCACCACCACTGAGCGGGATCTCAACAAGGAGGAATGATTTGGCAGGAACATTGTGAAATTCAGCTGAAGCAAACGGCAGGTCCTGCATCTGGGAAGGAACAACCCCATGCACCAGGACATGCTAGAGGCTGACAGGCAGCTTGGCAGAGGAAAAGAGGGTCCTGGTGGACAACAAGTTGACCACAAACCAGCAATGTGTCCTCACGGCAAAGGAGGCAAGCAACCTCCAGGGCTGCGTTTGGAAGAGCATCACCAGCAGGCTGGATGAGGTGATCCCCCCTCTCTGCTCAGCCCTGGTGGGACACATCTGGAGCACTGGGCCCAGTCAAAGGCAGACATGAACACTGGAGCGAGACAGGAGAGGCCACCAAGCAGGCCAGGGGCTGGAGCATGTGGACAGGCTGTGAGAGATGTGCAGAGGAAAAGGATCTGTAGGTGCTGATTGACACTAACCTGAACTTGAGGAGGCAGTGTGGCCAAGAAAGCCAATGGCATCCTGGCTTGTATCAGGAATAGTGTAGCCAGCAGGACCAGGAAGGTGATCGTCCCCCTCTACTCAGCTGTGGTGAGGCAGCGCCTCGAGTGCTGTGTTCAGTTTGGGGCCCCTCACTACAAGAATGACGTCGAGGCCCTGAAGGCTTTTCCAGAGCAGGGCTACGAAGCTGGTGAAGGGCCTGGAGCACAAGTCCCATGAAGAGCGGCTGAGGGAACTGGGGTTGTTTAGTCTGGAGAAGAGGAGGCTCTGGGGAGACATTATTGCTCTCTACAACTACCTGAAAGGAAGGTGTGGGGTGCTGGGGATCAGCCTCTTCTTGCAAGTAACTAGTGATAGGACTAGAGGGAGTGGCCTCAAGTTGCACCAGGGAAGGTTCAGGTTGGAAATGAGGAGACATTTCTTCTCAGAAAGAGCAGTCAGGCATTGGAACAGGTTGATGGTGGCATCACCGTCCCTGGGGGTGTTCAAGGAAAGGTTGGATGTGGTGCTTAGGGACATGGTTTATTGGGTGACATTGGCAGTAGGGGTATGGTTGGACCAGATGATCTTGGAGGTCTTTTCCAACCTTAATGATTCTGTGATTCTATGATTCTACGATCTGCTGCTGTTCCACCTGGAGAAGAGAAGGCGTGGGGGCGATGTTACCACTGCCCACAGCTACCTTACAGGGTATAGACCCCTGAAATGCAACAATGTGTTATCAGCTGAAAAGAACAGCCAGAATTACATGGGAGCCAAATCACAGCCATCACTAACACACATTTAGACCACGCTTAGAGCTTCAAGAAGCTCGAATCAACTGCTCTAAGAAAGACCTTGCAAACTTTCAATAAGCAAAAAGCAAAGCAATAATAAATGTACTGGTATCTTTTTCTGTTTTCCAAGCACATGTGAAGTGTTTATGTAAGCGTGTTAGAACCCATCCATATAAAATACCTTCCAAAAAGAAATTTCAAGTTTCAGATCTTTATGTACAAACTGAGAGTATGAATCACATGATGAAACAGAAGGATGAACAGATTTCTGTAGTCTCCTATCATCTGTGAACAAAGCACCAAGAAACATACATGATACTAATCAGCCAGGACTCCACAGATTGCATCAGCAGAATTGCATATGGAATACACGATTATTATTATACATTTATGTTAAAATTAGACTGCACAGTACTGAGGACTCTGGGGACGCGTTTGTTTGTCTCCCCTTTCCCTTCAAAACTTGTGCAACCTTATATTATACAGTTTTGCAGTTCTAGAAAAATAATGCAATGCCCAGGTTACGCCTCAGTTCCAAAATACTTCATGTTGCATTAAAACAATAGTTTTCAGCAATATCTGTAATCATTTTTCACAATGGTGGAACAAATTTCATTTAAAAGCAGGAAGAAGGAACAGAAAGGGGACTGTGGAAAATTCTATTTCAACAATAAATCACGAAGGTCACGCTTGGTTTGGGGTCGTGGGACATGTCTGTCCTTGGGAAATAGCTGGAAGAGAGCGAGGGAGCCGTGTCTGGGTCTGGCTCACTCCATTCACAGTGCCTCTGGGCACCTCTCCAGAGCCCCACCGCCTTCAGCAGGATGCTCACCAGCACGCCTCTCTGTACCACGGCATCAGGAGCCCACAGTAGAAACCCCAGGGCAAGCAACCCTACCTTCCTCTGCGCCTTGTGCCACACCAAGAATACTCAGCACCTAACATTTTTGTGAAAGAAAGCAGCAGCTGAGCAACTGGCAGTGTTTCTGAATGAATAATAAGAACAGAACAGTGCACATCAAACCCATAACCGATCTTGCCACAGTAACTGTAATTTCAAAGAGAAGCACCACATTACTATCAATTTACATGCTACAAAGGATATACAGCTCCAGAAAGAAAAAAAAAAAAGGCAAACAAAGTAATGCCTCCACTTTTGCAAAATACAGGCACAAGATGTAGATGCTTTAACATTTAACCCATTTTCTTCAGGGGAGGGAGGGAGAGAGAGGACAAATACATGTCCACAAAGAAAGCTTAACAATAAAGATACACTGCTTAAATGCTTTTGCTGGTAAAATACAAAGCCATTTTCACCCTCATGGTGAAATAAGTCAAATGGTCAAATGTTTATTACCATGTATTTCTAGACAATCTCTCAAAGAAGAATGTATTAGTGATGTCACAGAGTTAGTGTTTACTTTTTCTATTCACAAACATCTGACTTGACTGTGAGAGGTGTCAAACAACGGGGACACCCACCAGGTATGTCAGAAGGCTGAGCTGTTTCAGAGCCCTGCGAAGGTTTACTCACCGTCTCCGACTGTCAGCTCTCTTATTAAAATCACTAGGGTTATGCAAGTTGACCAAAAATAAGTTTTGACTGTGACAGGAACAGTTTCTAGATCTTGACACAGACTGAGATATATCTAATATATATATGGAAACTGTACTTTAGGAAAGTAAAACAAATGCATAGACTCAAACCATGGTCACTTCTTGCATTCCTTAATTCATATTTGGTTTAATATCTTAATTTATTTTTATCGAGCTCAAAAAATCAAAGCACAACAAGGAACACAATGTCCTCCTAAGTTATAATCCAGATCCAGCATAAGTAGCTCTCACCTGTGGTCCCGTTTTTCACACTGTACCATTTAGGACACCGTTCACGCACCCCAGCCTCAGCTTCCTCAGCTCTAAAGCAAAATAGCAACCCTACCAGAAGACAACAGTCACATTACTTGGTGGAGGGTACAGTTAATCAAAACAGCTGAACCGATCTAAAAGCGTGGTGCCACCAAAAGAGCAGTCCCCTCTCCAGTCTGGATTCATCACATTCAGTCTTGGTTCACAACCTCTGATGGTCATCTGAATCCTCCGCAGAGCTATGCTCACCAAACAGGCAAAAGTATAGTTGTCTTTAAATCTGAATACAAATTCTCAGCCAGAGTCACAAAGGGAATCCCCGTGCCAAGGAGCCAAATCTGTACTGGAGACAGCATGTGGAAGGGAGTAAAAGACTGGGACAATAGGAGTAGATATGAAGACCATTGCTTCTGGCACAGAGTTTGGCAAGTCCTATCTGGTGGACAAACAGGACTACACACCAACTGCTGTCATCACAGAACTGAAGCACTTCCCAAGGACCCAGGACTTTGAAATTCTTGACAAACTGGATTAATTTTGCACAGAATTCTCAAATAAAGTCAGACAACTGACAGGTTTCACTAGTGGAGAGATGTCAGAAATTCATCAGCAAGAGTTGGTAGGATCAAGTTCTGTGGCCCTATAATCTTTTCAGGTTTCCTGTAATTCTGGAGTTGTCTTTAGGACTCTGTTGAGAGTGCTATACATTTCATCATTTAAAGTCAGTGGTATCAAGCCTTAACATAATGAATCACACCTCCAGAAACAGCGAGTGAAACAAACAGAACTCTCCATAAAAAAAAAAAAAGAGAGAGGAAAAGTCCACGGAAGCATGTTCATTTCTGAACACTCTTTCTATTATGGACATAATAGAAAGAAAACTAAAAACTTCAAAAGAAAACTAAATTAATCCATGAATGCCATTTACCTGTCAGATATGATGCCAATGGGCACTTCACCAAAGACCAGACAGTCAGAGACAACAGGCAGGATGCACCGTGATTATTTTCATTACTCTTCTTCTGTATGACTGAATATGTTTAGCTGCAGTTTCAATTTTTTACCAGTACATTGTCTCACAGCACGCAGCAGCAACAGCATATTCAAATTATGCGTTCATTTATAGAGTCAAAAGAAAATAAAATTGCAATGAAATCTCCAAGACCTGCTTGTAGGTCTAGCAAAGGGACCAAGGCAGAGACACATCATAAGATACGGTTGTTAAACCAATGGAATAAACATTCCTACATTCAACTAGGATTCCCTTGGCATGGTCTGTAAACACATTATTTAAGAAAACAGGTCCCTCCCAGGTAATTCAAAGCAACCACTATTACTGGGCAACACCTTTACTCTAGTCATTTATGGACCATTACCTTTCTTTTCTGGAAAATATTCCATTGCTATTATATAGCAGGACACTTTGCAGTAAGGTATAATGCAACTTTTGCAGTCCTGTTAACTCCTTTCTACAGGTAGAAGATAATTTATACCTGAAGTGGCTTTGCTTGTATTTTTGTTGACATATCCTATGCTAAGCTTCAGCTCAGAATAAATTTTTACAGCTGAGACATATCAGCCTCTGAAGATGTGGATTTCTACTGGAAGCATGAATATATTTAGCTGGAGATTTAAAAAAAAAAAAAAAAAAAAAAAAGGAAGTGGGCTTTCAACTACTTAATATTATCAAAATCCTTCACTGTAAAATTATAAAAAGAAATGGATAGTTCAAGGTAAAATATTATCTACAATCACTTCCATACATATCCTATCTTTATGACTCCTGGTTGCAACCTTTTTAAGGTCTTTTCACTGATAGTGCTTATCTCAGATTTCTTTTTTAACGTTTTTTTTTTTTTTTTTTTTTTTTTCTTATCTCTTGCAATGAAGTACCCATCAAACTACACATCAAACCACTTGATTTTGACTTTGTCACAACTCTTGACCACCATTCATAATCCCAACAGACTCCTAATGCCAGAGCCACTGACAAAAAGGTATGGTAAACTCCAACACTTACAAGGGCAGCTATTTGGTTTGAGGATGCTGAGAGTTATTTGAAATCTCTGAATGGACCAGAAGATCAGACCCAGCACCTGGAACTGGTCTCTGTACATCTCCCCCAGCAGCTCTGGGATCTCAGGTTCCCCAGGCTCTGGCAGCCAGAAAACTGTGCTGGGGGCTTCATGCCTTCACAGTGGGATCAAAGCCTTCACCCACATTTTCAAGACCTGACCAGAACGACAAATTGTTAGTTGTTAGGGCAAAAATTTCAGAAGAATCTAAGAATGAGATGATTTGCAATGGGATCTGACTCCCAGACTTTCTCCCCACTCAGAAGGAAGATGAAGAACAGACCAAGAACATCAGGCATGTGACAAGACATGCAGCTGCACAAGAGCAGAGGAGACTTCTCCAAGTCTTCCACCAACAAAGACGAGCAAAGAGAGAGACTGGGCAAGCGGCAACAGTTACCTTCAGGGAAAGGAGAAATGGCAGGAGTACAGCCTCCTCCCGGGAAAAGTATGGACAAAGGAAGGAAGAAGAGCACTAGGAAGATGAACGTAAGCAAGAGAACAGGGCACACAAAGTGGAAAAAATAGGGGGCAAAAGCAAGAAGAACAGGACAAGTGATGAACAGAGAAGGAATGCAAAAGAAATGGTGTGAACTTCTACAGCTCTTTCAAGTATGAAAATTTTAAGTAATCTAAGAAGCTTCGGAATACTCTTCTGAGGGAATAATGTCTTTTTGTTGGTGTGGTTGGTTGGTTGCTGTTTTTTTGGTTTTTTTTCTTCCCATCTCTGTTTTTTGCAGAAACTGTTGAATCAGCAAGCTGATTTGACCACTCTCAGGAAGTGAAGTCATCGCAACAAACTACATCTATTGCTTTAAAATGTTTTTAAATTGCAAGAGCATCTTTCATATGCATCCTCATTAGCTAGAGAATAACGAAAGGAAACACAAAAAGGTGAGAGAACGATAAGCAGAAAACATCAGGCAAATGTGAATGACACACTGGTACAAAGATGAGTCAGATATGGAAAGAGGGGGAAAAAAAGTGTTCAAAAGAAACGAAAGAATAGAAAAAATCAGAGAGATGCAACTACCAAGCTACTCATCTGTAATGCTCGTGTTTTCCTTATTTTTACAATATATGTATCTGGTAAATGTCATTTGTTTATGAGTACACTAAAAAGATAATAGGACTGGTAGTAGTATGTCCATCATATTAGTATTTCTGACCACTTTGAATTTTAGCAAACCAATACAAGAAAAGAGGCAATAACCTCTACTGCACCTACGATCAAGCTCTGCAAGAGTCTGCAAGAGCACAGGAACCACTCAGGCTTCTGCTTTATTTGAAAACCAGTTTCTTGCAAGGATTTTCAATTGTTTGGCAACTACTGCAACCTCCGAGGAAGGAGTGAAACTCACAGCAAGAGCACACTGCCTCACCCCAGAGGTTTTCCTGCTTCCTCCAACCCTTACCTGACTGCAGCCAGTTCAAGTTGGGGGATTGTTTTAAAGCCAATGGCTATTTTTATTTTCTCCACTGGAACATCTCTTCACTGTCACAGTGTTAGGAGGGGACCTGCCGCTTACAAGCCATGACTTAGCCCTTTACAGGAGCAGCCAGCTCCACTTTGCAGCAGAACTGCTGTAATGATGTGCATTTTATAAAAAGGATGAAGCGAGAAACATGATACACTTGAGCTGCTGTGCCCTTTGATTTTTCAAACCTTGTTCACCTACACGATAGCAAGACTGAACAGAGCAGCTAATACTATTTACCTCGCCTTCAATAGGAAAGACATTCTGCATGAGGCTGTCTGGCACACCAGCAGTTTTTTCTGATCTTCAGCTAGTGAATGTCCCAGGAACTGTCAGTCCCTTTGGCTGTTTTCCCACCCAGATGCATACAGGTACATAATGAAAGAATCCCTTAAAACATTAGTCTCTGAATATCCATAAAGAATTCTATTTTTTCCCCTGCTTGTCTTCCATGCCTTCCTGCAGTCATGGGAAAAAAAAAAAAAAAGTTTTAAAATAATAAAGCAACTTTTTCTCAAACCACATGGAAAGGATTCTTTCTGCTACAAACCTCCTCTCATTGGAAGCACCAGCTTAATTTTATACCACATCAGAAGCTGTGGTGACAGAGAAGTTGCACAGCCTCAGAAACTGCAGAGGAAGGGACAGAAATGCAAGAGCCTGAATTGTCATTTCTGACACTTCTCCACACAATAACACTGTGTGCAGGCAACCAAGGGTTTGAGCGCATCTCCACCACCACAACCACCGAAGATGCTGCTGCTCGAAGTGTCCCCGGCCACTGGGTACCCCCCCGTGAGACCTGGTATTTCAAAAGAAGCCATCAGGGAGAGGTAACACACCCAAACCCACAACGAACGTGAGCAGGTGGCAACCCATCATCGGGTGAGGTTTTGCTAGCAGCTGAAAGAGGACGTGTGGTGAAACACAAAGCTTTCTGGCCTAGCTGCACAGGCCTATTTGGGAGCACCACAAACACAGGAACAGTCTCACAGGTTGATTGGTTTGCAATTTACACACCTATTACTGTTTCAATTCAGAAGTCCTTACGCATTAGCTTGAGAGGCATTTTCAAGAGTACCTAAGCCATTCGGACACATCACACTGACAGCCAGAGTGGCACTTAGCTGTCTTAGTCATTTAGGCAATTTGAAAATCCTACCTTTCACATTATTTTATTGCCATCATGGCCTACGTCTGCCTCCCCTAACACTATGTTTCCAACTAAAGCACCCAGATGGGAACTGAGGTGTCCTAGACGTTCCCTGTAGGTAATTCAGACATGGACAGGCACCTGAGGAAGTCACCACAGCCCACCTGAGACCTAAAAGGTTTTTTGTTTGGTTGGTTTTTACCTCTCCCTTGTCTATAGCAGCAGCATGATATTTACTGTATCTTTAACTGAGCACAGTGCCTCAATCAGGTGTTAAATGCAATAAGCCTAGGTCACTTTCCCTTATCGTTCTTTCCAGTATGGATATATACACCTATGTACGTATCCATGCATAAACATATACACACATATACATACAGACAGACATTTATGTACGGGAACTTTAGGACTCTTCAACACAACTGCTCATAGCATGCTTCACTCAAGCAGGAAGCTGCTCCTGCAAGGAAATTAACTGAGCCAAGTCAGGTCACGCTCTTATTTTTCCCACTGACCTTTACAGAACCTCTAAACTTTACTGTGTGCATCTCCCATCACCCTTTCAGGAGTCATATACAGCAGAGGAATGAATCCAATTAAATTTATCTATATAAAAAATACAATAAGCAACTAGTAAAAATAGTTACTGAAGATTAAACAGTGGAAAAGATTTTTAGGCAGTAACTTCCTAATGATTGTTTTTGTTTGTTCTCTTGAGATGCCAACCAAGCCAAGACCTAGCAAGTGCCTCTTTGCAAACAAGGCCTCCACTTTCGCAGACTTTTAATAAGAAAAGAGTCTTTGCACCAGCACAGTAGGTTTTGCCTACTACCTACCAGGCTGTCTCTCTGAATAAATAGATTTCCAAGGTAGCACAGCTCTCACACAGCTAACACTGTTACAGACATGTTTGGCGACATTGAATCTAGTAATAGGAATTGGCCAAAAATACTGCTTTGTTTTTCACATAAAAACCTGGCACTCTGCCCTGCCGTTATGGCACGCTGCACCCATAGGAGATGAGAGGGTCCTCTGCATCCCACTTGGGTCTCTTCACATGGTATCTTAGCAGACTTCATGCAGATAGTGATGCAAAGTCAAATTCTGCACTTCCACTTAAAATATTGGTAATGTTTTTGTGGGGCACTCTCACCATCAGGTAGCCAGATGGAATCACAGTCTGTTGAAAAGAAACAAACACAGATCAATAACTACAGTCTGAGTTGTGTGCTTTAAATACTGTCAAAACACGCTCGGGGAAAAGGCTGGTGGACTTCACAGCAAAAGCTTGGTGCACACAAATACTTCCTATGCAGAGAAATAACATCCGCAGGAGTTAACTAAAGACAGATAAATATCTGCAAGCAGACAAGACGAGTAAATAAATAAATAAGGATGGGGAGAATTTCACATCCTTTTAGCCATTTATATTTAATGATCTCTATGCTACTCAGTCTGTAGTTCTCCAATAACAGAGCTGCAGAACATGTGAATGAGAACAGGAAGGCATGAACTCGGAGATCAAACCCCAGCTCCTCTGGTTTTAAATTGAAAATAACAGCCCTTTCCCTATTGATTTTTTTTCTCCTTTTTCATTTGTGAAAAATTGATTTTTTTTTTTCTCGTCTGTGTTTGCTGAAGTGTCCACACCTGCAGCTCACTGCTTGCATTAATCTTTGTATTTGTTCATCCACGCCTCTAAGTAAGCCATGTAAAATAAACACCTGGGAGCCCTTGTCCCACACTGACTGGTCTTCTTATGAAGTCTTGGAAATTGTATCCTTCCTACGTTAGGACCAAACGATGAGGCAGCTGTGCTTGCATCCCCTCTTTTACACATTTTTGTCTTTTACGCAGAATGGCACCAACTTCGCAGGCAGAGGCTGCACAGACTCACGCTCCCCTGACAGCTCCAATGAAAGAAGCAGAGTAAAACCTCCAGGCTTGCTAACACCTGAAAGCCGCGAGGAATTTTGGAGTGAAAAAGAACCCTGAAATACTCTGGAAGAGGAGATAATTTTGGAAGGTCAAGATGAAAAGGTGGAAAGCACTCAACTAATAAAGCCCTCACCAGTTATTACCTGTTTCTCTCACTCTCTCAGTATGAGAGTAATGGATTTAACAAAAGAGCCCACACCACCCTTTGCCAACCTACACAGTTCTTCCAAAGGCAGCTGGGCTGGCTGGAAAAACGCCAAACAGCTCTGGTCCTTAAAATCCACTGGCTGTAAAACTTGAAAAGTTTAACATAGAGAGACATTTAAAAAATATATAAAAAGAGGTCTGACTGAAAATTTTCCTCTGAGAATGATTTGGGGATTAATCTGAATGAAAAAAAACAAACAAACAAACATGTAATTGAGTATAAATCTGTGGTGCTTATGAAATACTAATATTTTAGCACTGAATCCCTCCTACCAGAAATGGAGAGCTCTTAATTCTCCAAGCAGGCCAGATTGTGTGCATTTACGGTGTGCGCACACGTCCACTCGGAACACGTACGGCTTATTTCACTTCTGATCTGAACTAAGAAGTGCAGATGTGAAAGGCATTAATCCACTTTGGCAACTGATCTCTTTCGTGCTGGAAAACAGTCATAGAAAAATATTTCAGAGAAGCAGTGCAATGAAACATTATCACCATCTACTATTGTGAATGGCCATCAGTACATCAGAAAAAGTTTTGAAATTGTATGTAGCACGCAAATACTAACTAGCATACAATAGGCAACTCAGTTTTAAGGTAACTAGCCATGTTACAATCCTATGATGTTGAAAAATAGGAAATATTTCTATTCCAGGATCTTCTGAGCATTAACGATTTGGGATTTGATTCAAGTCAAATTATGTGAAGTCCTTCATCATGGCCAGGACGCCTACCTGGGCAGTCCGCTCTATGGAACCTGCTTTGGCAGGGAGGTTGGACCTAGTGATCTCTTGAGGTCCCTTCCAACCCCTACAATTCTGTGATCACTGCCCTGCTATTGCTTTTCCCTGTTCCTTTGGTCAGAGGCATCAATAACATCTGTATTATTCTGTAAGCACTCCCTCATTACACAGTTCTGTGATTCACTTATCAGACTAGCAAAAGAAAGGAGACAGGGTCATTACGACACAAACATCAGATACACAATTACATTACAAAACGCATCTAAAAGACACAGAATTATCCATTCAGTATTCGCTATAAGGCAATGCATCCTGCTTGTAGGTTACAGGAAGATAAAAGAAGGACATCGGGCAACCCTCCAGATGCTGCAGCACTGACAAACACACATGCACTTGACACAGGACAGGTACAAAGCCCATGGGAGAGGAGACCCAGAGTGACAGCCCTCTATAGGGCTGCACTGCATATAGGATGCCTCTACAGGGCTGCATCCTATATGGGCAGCACCAGACTGGCATAAGGCACTATGACTCCTGCAGTGAGACACAGCCAGCACGCAGCGAGGGGAGATCCAGCTCTTACGTAACCGTGCCCCGTTTGGCAGATTTTCTATGCAGCAGCAATTCCCAAGAATAAAAAAAAATATAAAAACATGTTCTGCAATGTTATTCATGGGGAAAAAAAAAGAAAAAAAAAAAGGCGTCTTCCTCCGGGCACGGTGATGAATCATTCACTGTGCACAGGGTAACAGTCAGGCCAAACGAGGATGCCAGAGAGAGACAAGCTCCACAAAGCCAGTGCAGTGCACAGTAAATAAAAAAAAATAATGAGACCTCTTCCTTTTCTGAGAAGGTGAGGAGCATTTTTCGGGGGAATTTGAAGGAGAATTTTAAGGGGGAAATTTGGGTCTGTTCTATACTTCAGAGAATTTAGCACTCTACAAATCCTTTGTAGCTATAACCGAGATTGGAGAGTTATAATGCAGCACCACCAATTCTATGGCAAACAGAGCAATTTCCTACCAATCCTCAAGCACTTCAGTTGAGCTTTCCTCCACGTAAAGTTTAAACACCAAAATACCCTAAGAGCCTGCCTACCCTAAGTCCCAAATATAGTCAAACAAAGAGAGACGGGAGAGATGTGCTGCCCCTACAGATGTGCCCCTGCCTGAAGAGCCCTCCTGAGACCATGGCCACCACACTGGCAGTGCCCATACACCCCAGTTCCCAGGAGATAGGAAAGCTGTGATGCACGCCAACCAGTTCACTTTTGCAAGAAGCTGAACCAGAAGCCCTTCTCCAGCTGCACCCAAACATGCTGCAACCCCAAATGATGCTCCAACCCTGAATGGAGCCACTAGATCAATGACTAGTCTCATCATTTCCATTTGCTGCTGCTCCAAATTACCTGCTTTCATGGAGACATAGCCTCCAGCACATAGGTGCCAAAGTTAGGAGAGATGAATCTACATCTGGTGGTTCTGAGATGCTGTGACTATGCCAAATCCCTTTTAAAATAAGCTAACATCGCATGACATATTTGCTAATATCACCAAATCAGTGTTTGCTGGATATTTTTCCATTCCCTTTGCTCTCAATGCTTCTCTGAATAACCTTATGCTTCTTCCATGTAGGACATTTAAGTACGTTTACACATCATTACCAAACCATGGGAAAGAAGCCCAAAGGCTCAAGTACTAAAGCTGAAGAGCAGGGTGGCCTTAGTCCTGGGAAATAACAGTGCAAGGCCTGGGAACACTGGTGGGCTTCATGGACAAATGCAGGCAGCTGATGGGTAACTAGGGGCAGCAGCACACCCGAACCCATCACCCAAAGCTCTCAGGTACCTGAACAGACCATAAAATTGGGCTGTAGGTGTGCCTGTTTCTGATCCTCTGGGAAGACAGCATACCTGTTCCCATTCAGCTGTAGATGTCTGCCTCCCAGTCAGCAGCAATCCACCAGGATTACTGCAGCCCGTGCTCCAGGTCAGCTGGCCCACCGTTACAGCTCACACCTCGCCAGGCAGAGTTAACGTCCAAGTGCAAGATACATACCCCTGAGGACAGTTTTCACGTTGTCAAAAACCTTACACTTCCTTCTGCTCTTTCACGCGTGATCAGTCTCGGCTCACATACTGAAGTTTCATTCAAAGAACTGTGGAAAAGCCTCATCCTTTATACAAGGAAACTGATGCAGTTTGATTATACCAGCTACACAATCTTCCAGGCATTTCTGGAGAATATACAAGATGTTTCTACTCCCACTTGCAAGACAAGTGGCTACAGCACTGATATACACTGGTTTGTTACAGATTTATTGATTAAATAGTCTTACTTGGTGATGGAGCACTGGAACAGGCTGCCCAGGGTGGTTGTGGAGTCTCCTCTGGAGATATTCAAGGCCCATCTGCATGCCTACCTGGGCAACCTTCTCTAGGGAACCTGCTTTGGCAGAGATGGACCCAATAAGCTCTTGAGGTCCCTTCCAACCCCTACAATTCTGAGATTACTTGTAAGGACAAAATCCCATACTCCTTTTATTCCTTGACCCCTTTCAACACATTTTTCTTTATTTTACATTCACCTCCTCCACTATACATATGGACTTTATATGGAGCAATACACTCTCATTAAATATTTATTGTCAAATACCACCTTTTCATTATTGTTATTTTGAGAATTAAACTACAGATAAGCAGACCTGCAAAACGGATCTGGAGAAGTTCTTTGCTTTAACCCATTTTATTTTGTCCAATATGCAGAACTTTTGAAACAACGCAGCGTTTCAAAGGTTACAACCCAAATAATCTACAAAACACATGAAGCTTTAAAAACAGACTTCTGGTTTGCTGCTGCCTGACAGCTCGTATTCACCATCTCCCTGCCCTGAAGTATGCACAGCATCCCTTAATAGCAGCTGAGAATGAAACAGCAGCAACTAATGTGTGCTGAATTCTGAAAGCCAAAACATAAAATATACCAACACTGAGTTGTAAGCTGCTCTCATAAGACTGTCTGTAATTTTAAAAATTAAAAATCCTTCTCATCTGGATAGTACCTTTCAGTGCTAAAATAGTTTTAAAGATACGAGGCATTTATCACCATTAAAATCTATACAAAGTCTGTATCAGACCATGTTCAGGCAAGAATCTCCAAATCTAATCAATTCCCCAAGCAATAATTTCCAGAGCATTAACATTTCAAATGACTGAAGCAGACAGTGAGCTGCAGAAGAGTTGAGTGATTCAGTAACTTCCTAGAGAAAGTCTGCTGCAGAAGGAAAAATACATCACTAGTCTTCCAGTGTATTGTCCTTCATCTGAAATACAGCTCCAGACTTCTTGCAGCTGAAAACTGAGCTGCTTTCAAATCAAAACAAATGTCACTGCCTTGACAAAAACAGCGGCTAGGCAACTAATTTCAGGAAATGGTTTGGCATTAAGAAATCAATTCTTTGTCCACGGAAATTTTAGGTGAATTTTAAGAGTTTCACAATTGCAGAGACCAAATGTACTAATAAGAAAGCTTCTGTTATAATATTCTGGCACCTTCTGTGTGTGTGCATGTGTTCGTGTTCCTAGAGAAGAAAAAAATATGCGAGTCTCAAAAAGAGTTGCATGAATTATTACTTTATTTAAATCTTTTTGCCCCAGGCAAGAAAAAAGATCACGCAGCTATAAAACAATCTCAAGCCTGCCAACCATAAAGCAAGCAAAATGTAAAAGGTACAAGGGTATTTAAACAAATGGAATTAATTCAGGTCCTTTGCTCCTTAGTACCTAAGCATCTTCCAAAGCATGTAAAGAAACATAACTTATATCTGTCCTCCAGAGCTTAGTTTCTCTCAAATTCTTCCTGGGAAAATCCACATGTGCACTGCAGTGTTTGAGGGATTCGAGGTTATTTCATTCTTCTTTTTGTCCCCCGCAAGCATCTGCACATTTGTTTATCCTTAGTCATGAGAACACGGATGACTTGAGAATGACCTCAGGGAAGAGCGGTGGAGCAGCAAGATCTAGAAAAGCCTCAGCATCAGTAAGAAAAGAGACTGTTTGCAACAAAAAAAAAACCAAGAAAATCAAAGAGGAGGAGAAGGCAGGTATACAGCTCACCTTACTCAAGATGTTCTGCTGGACAAAAGTTAATGAACACCATGAGCATCATCATAGAACTGAAAAGGAACACACTTGGGGAGATCCAGCTTTTGTAAAGGTTGTAGGGTGTCCTGAACATGCTCCTTCCAGTTCGGTGATCTCTCACCATAAAAACAGTCCCCCCCTATTTATGGTAATCACAGGCTGAGTATCTGGAAACGTAGCTCAGCGTTTCTAAAGTATTTTTCACGTACTACCCGTGAAATGCTCTACTCACCTCCCATATTCTTCCCATTCTCAAAGCAGTAAGAAATTCCCACTCTTTGGGATTGGTGAGCCAAAAAAAAAGTAGTTGCAGAGTTCTCTTGCTGCAACAACACATTCAAATGAGAAATAGCCCCACACAGGACAACGCAACTGCAACTGATTTGGTAATAACCATCATCATCAACTAGGGCGATTATTTAGATTTCATTCAGTCTCTCCAGCCATTTATGCAATCTAAAAATACTAGAATTGTTAATCGGCTATTCCACTACAAATCTGAGCATTTAGATATGAGATATTTATGGTCACTGAGTAATATTAAATTTAACCTGCCTGTCTTCAAAACAGAAGACGCTAAAAAAGGAAAGTGCGAAATGTGATTCATGACAGGGTGCTAAATTAGACAATCTTCACTGTGGAGTCATAAGCACTGCCACTAACTCTCGCACAAGCACTTTCAGAAAGATGCTCCTGCCATTTAGTGTGAGATTTTCCACATTTGGGCTGTGCTTGGAAAGCAGAGTTTGTTTTGGAAAAGAGAAGGATTACAATTTTCTACCCAATTTTGAAGCATGGGAGAAAGGAAAAATGAAACCATGTCCAGAACTGAATTTCTCTTCAGCTTAAAGAAGGCTCAGGGGGAACTCATCAGTGTGCATAAATACGCGAAGGGAGGGTGCAAAGAAGCCAGAGCCAGGCTCTTTTCAGTGGTGCCCAGTGCCAAGACCAGAGGCAATGGCACACACTGAAGCGCAGGAGCCTCCCTCTGAACACCAGAAGTACTTCTGTGCTGTGTGGGTGACTGAGCTCTGGTACAGGTTACCCAGAGAGGTTGCAGAGGCTCCCCCTTGGCGATCTTCAAAAGCCATCTGTACATGGTGCTGGGCACCCTGCTCTGGGTGGCCCTGCTTGAGCAGAGGGCTGGACCAGATGGGCTCCAAAGGTCCCTACCAACCTCAGCCATGCTGCGATTCTGCGATAAATATAAAAATGAGAAGCTCTGGAGAGGTAGGTAGTTTCTGCCAAAAGAGATACCTTGCACCACAGCAGCAAGAATGCAAACCCAGCCTTTGCTGAGGCCCGGTGCTCAACCAAGCCTCATGAGTTTGGCAGACGTGTGGGTCTGACCATCCCCGCATCCCTGTTTCTCTGGCAGGGCTCTAAGGATGCTGCACCTCCTCGTGCAACTCCAGGGGCCCCTGGAGTCTGCAAACTCAAAAAATAAAATAAAAGCAAGCCCAAGTTGCCAGCCAGCAGTTTTCAAATGGGGCTGGCGTTCTCAGAGCTTAGGCTACCAACTTGATATGTCTTAAAGCAGTCTAAAAGACTTGACCCGTGCTATTATTTTCTTAAAGCTGGTCTTTAAGGCCGAGAAGCACATAATCGAGAAGCCTATAGACTCTTGTGGCTTGTAGGAGGCGTGGGCGTGAATGCAAAATGGCACTCTGAACTTTAACTCTTCCGAACAGACTTTATTAAATCTATTACAGGGACTTAATATTGTAATGTCACAGCCCCCTACATATTTGCATCAGTCTGTAATATCAAAGTTTTCCAACCTAACTGCTTCAGATCTGTATCACAGGAGAGGGGAGGGGAGAGAAAGAAAAAAAAAAAAAAAAGAAAAAGAAAAAAAAAACAGACCACAGCTTGTAGGCAATTTCCTCTATCTGGTAAATTCACAAATACAAGAATGCGACTAGAAACTGTGTGCTGAACTCCCCAAAAGCCCAAACCCAACCCAGCTGCAAGATTCATTTCTCAGCGTACAAGCTGCAGTTGTCGGCGATCTCTGCTGTTCACAAAACTGTTAGGCAAGGGGGAGCCTGAGCTGTGGGCTAAAGTAAACAGAGATTTGGACTCATTCAGAACAAGAATTCCAAAGTCCAAAACTCCCCATGGAAAATGCATTGCTAGTAACTGTCTTTTCATGAAACAAGGACTCCAACTCGAGTAATATCTTTAATCACAACAGCAGAAGTATCAAAGAGGAAAAGGGTTTCTTAAATACATTGATCCCAAGAGATTTATTACACAATATGCCACACGGAGCCAAAGAAAACAACTCCGGGTTCTCTCCAAAGGTATCAAGAGGCGAGGGACTGCAGTCGTCACCTCCGTAACCCTGCATCAAGACACGTTGTGAAAGTGACTGTTGCAATTCACCCAGTCAAGGTAGATCTACACCGCCCACCACTTTGCAGAAGGTAGGATACGAAACGGAGCTCATCTAGGTACGCAGGTACAAAGTGAGGGGCAAACCAGCCAGATCCAAGCTCTTTGCTACCTCCTGCCCAGCTGCAGAGTTCATCATCTGCCCAAACCACATGCCAGGCTTGTAAGTCAGTCCCAGCAGTGACCAGAGCAAGCTCAAGCCTGCACTTTCCTGACCTCTGAGGAAGCAGATTAACATCAGTCAAGTTCAGAATTGACTATCCGCTGAGTTTCATCAAATTTCCCTGTGATGCAGGATGCCAAGTGCCACCAATAACCAGATTATAACATGTAGCAACTTAGTATTTTTTTTCCTCCTGGGCTTTCTTCACTGATTTCACGCACAACACTTATGCAATTTACCAGCTGAACTTGTGGCAGGTTAACAGGGAGCCACAGGTACCTGGGCTGCAGCCAGGGACCTCAGCAAGCCCATCTCAGAGCTGCGAAGTGACAAAGATCTCACAGAAGATGGCTCCTGCACTACTATGCAGGAGATACAACAGGTAGGACAGAGCTGGATACCACAAAGGTTCAGCATTTGCTGAAAACCAGAAAAACAGCCAAGATTATGAGGAGTAAAGAGATTAAAAGACTCAGAATGAAAAACCAATAAACTTTATTTTTTTTTCCAGGAGTAGCTTAATACAAGCTTATATTTAAAATAATATAGAGGTTAAGGGTGAAATTCATGCTTCCAACACTGAAAAGAAACAGATTTGCATTGGGGAAGTTTGGCTGAAAATTCTTAATTTATCTTTGGCAATCTAAACCATTTTCATATAAATTATGTGGAGAAGGCAAAACTGACTGACACTTTGTTTCACAATACGATGTCAGCCAAAAATCCTGGCTCACATGACTCACTTGTTATCACTGCCAGAGACTGGGAGCTTCACATCTGATGCTTTATGCATAAATATCATCTACCTACATTGGAAAATACACATTACATCAGGAGAGACTCAATCTTGGCTGTGGTTTGTAACTTGCATGGATTTCTGATCTCTGAAGACAAAAAAAAAAAAAGCATCCCTTTATTTTTACAAAATAAAGATGGCTGTAAGATCTTTACCATTCTCAGTCTAAATTCCAAGTCAGGCTGCAACCTTGGTTTATTCATGTGGCATTCAAATGATTTGAGAAAATACATTATTTCACCAGTCAGACAAACACAGCCTATCATTAAAAAAAAGAAAGGCAACAAAAAACACTCAATTTCTGCAACAACACAAAACCACTGGGAGGAGCGACCTTTTAACCCAAAGAAGCAAGATGATGACTGCAAGCCCATCCTCTCTGTGCCTGCTGAAACCAACCAAAATGACAGCAGTTGTCCTCTTCCCCCACTCCTCTCCAACACCAACTTTGTATTTGAAAAAAAAGCATGGTGTATTGGAATTACTGGATCTCTGCTCGTTTTCTATCTTGTAGCAACTGGGACAGACAAGGAACCAGCAATTTTTGCTGCTGCTGTTGTTATTGGGAGACTTTGTGGTGGAATTTCTGTCTCCTTTACGCAGTGTCTCTCACCGGTATTTAAATGTTTAAAAGACAGTTTTCAGCACTCCCGCCTGCTATTCAGAATGAAAGCCACAGTGGAATCTTTCAGGTTTGCCTGCAGTTGTGGTTACCCTACTTCTTATAAACACGGCGACTTCCTGCCAAGGTTCCCACTGCTAAATCAGGTTGAAGCATGGCATCCTTCACAGCTGTGACCCCTGCGTGCACTCATGCTGCAACTCTGTCTGGTTCTATTAACTACACATTGCAGTGAGATAGCATTTCTGCTGCTACGGCCACAACAGGCGACTTCTACTCTAAGCCAGCTCGGGGCCTGCCAGCATGCTCCTCTGGGTAGCACAGCGTGTTTTTTTTTTGCTAGGTTTCAGAAGCAACCTCATTTTCATTAATTGCTTGCAGTATGAAGTTCACGGCACGCTTTAAACACACCGTGGTGACTAGTACGTAGTCCGTTCACTCTTCTAACCATGCAGATACAAGCCCACAAAATAAAGCTCTTGATCAAATGAACAATAAAGGACAAAAGGACCTTTCTTTTGTAGGTGAAAAAAAGGGTGAATTAAAAACCAGGCAGAGCATCTTATCACTCTTTGGTGATCCTGTAGTGGATACATTTATTGCACAGCAGGACATTAAATGTGTTTTCCTATATACTGATAAATTATAAATGATGTGTGTCCTACTTCTTGTAGTACCGCTTTTCTGATAATCTCCTGCAGGACTGAGTCAGCTAATAGCAGCCTTGGCATTTCTGACCTGTACTTAGTCAAAAATTCTCCATTTTGTTGTTTAAACAAAGGGTCTTGCCCGCCACCCCTGACAGTCATCACTTCACTTACCCAAGGCAAGCTGGTTTGCTTGACACTGGCACCACAGCACCCTGACACCAGGTGCATGTGAGACTGAGACCAGCTTCTTTAGACGACAAATACAGAGCTCCCTCTTCAACACTTTTGGCTGAGACATTTCCAGCCCCTTCGAATCACTCCGTGTACCAAAACCTCAGCAGCATCGAAACTGTGAAGCTGTCAATCACCAAGAAGAAATTCTGCTGCTGGGAGAGAAAATGGGATGGAAAAAAAAAAGGCCACCACTCCCCCTTGCTTGCTTTCTGCATGCCTGCCCCTCCAGCTGCCCCAGTGCGCTGTGTCAGGGGATGAAAATAGAGCAGCTCTGCTGGCTCTCTCCAAGAGGCCAGCTGGCAGAGCCAGCGGCCTGTTCCCAAGTAAAAAAGGGTAGGGCATTTTTTTTATTTTGTTTGTGTGTTGTTTTTTTTTTTTTTTTTTTTGGGGGGGGGGTTGGTGGGTTCTCACCCCTACTCCTCAAGTGTGAATGTTCACTTTCATTTTGACGATGGGAGAGGGTGGGGGGGAGAACCTCCCTTTTGATCACAATTTGAAACATCCACCCACACCTGATGAGTAGGAAGCCTCCGGGAGTGTCATCTGATTCTGCAGAACCTTATCTTCCTCAGGAGAAGAAAGAAAACCTACAACTTATTACTGCAGAGATAACCTTCCAAACACATGGAGGTGAGGCAATGAACTACCGAAACACTCCCCATGCTGCTGTTGTGCCTTGATATGCCGCTTTGGAGCTAAAATGTTCCTGTCCAGAAGTCTGGATATGATCCTGATGATGATCCCAAAACTGAAAAGAAGGCCTGAATTTCACACTGCTGCTATTCTGGACGTGGGCCATAATACAGGACTCTGAGAAGCATATCAGCAAGAGAGGTGCAAAGATCTACGGGGCATACTGAAATCCAACAGGACAGCTAAGCAAAGACAGGAAGAGTGGCAGTGCCCAAAGCACCCAACTCACCCAGAAGACTGCAGGAACGGCAATTCAGCCTTCTAGACAGCACAAAACACTCCAGAAGACAACGGCCCCACTACTTAAATAAACTTTCTTAAATAAGCTTAAAGGCATACCAACAAGCTCTTTTGAAGAACGCCTGTGTCCATAAGCTTCGCTTAGACACAACCATAAATCACTCAGGGACATTTTACTTTCAGTGCCTTGAACCTCACTGCACACATTAGCACTCAGGACGGCATCTGTAAGACTCCACGGCCTCACAGCCCTACCTCGGGACAAAGCCCTAAGAGAAACACCACCAAGGCTGTACCTTTATCCCAACCTCCCTGGATCACAGAGCTGGTATTTGGGGAGCGCAGTATGTCATTTCTGCACGCTGCCCAGGGAGGAGCGCACTGCAATTGCATTTAGGGATCAGGTGGCACAGCCAACACGCTTTCTTGCTGACACCTCTTCTGGCCCACGGCCGCTCTACACCTTTTCATGATCAGGTTACTAAGGACATGAGTCAGCCGCGTCAGGTTTCAAGCAGGGCCCAGGTGTGGTCACGGTGCAGACAGAGAACACTGCTCCTCTGGCAGCAGTCATCTGTGCAAATACAAGAGGAGATCTCGTAAGGTAAAAAGGTTTAAACTCAATTCATGTTAGAAACCCAAAATAACCACTTCACTACCACGCAGGTCACCTCTCCACTTCAGAAGCTGCAGTCCTGTTGCTAAAGCTGATAGGTTTCAGAGCCTCACAGCCAAAACGACGGAGAGGCTTTCCGAAATTTTAGTCATGATTTATGTCCAGTCAAAAATAAATGCATGGATAGTTTGAACACACAAGACCTGTTTATTTCTGTCAGCCCTCCTAAAGGCATCGGTACAACAGCACATAAATGTTTAGTAGGGAGGTCCTTCACATGAGGTCACAGGGCACTTCTGGAAGGTCATAAAAGGACCTGTTGCTTCTAGAAGGTCCTAAGAAGACCAGTTTGTTTTCCCCCAAGGAGGACAGCTGTGGGCAGTATCACAGGGCTGGCGTGCTCCTAGCACATCTCAGCCACCATGCAGGAGCACAGCCCACCTTTCTACTTGTGATAATCTGAAGTTGCAAAGGAGGAGCCTTGTGAAGAAAAGGGAGGAATTACAGTAAAAGGAGTGGTGAAGGACAGAGAAGAAAAGAAAAAGAGCATTGGCTCCATGTACTTATTATTGCATTGGTTTGTGCTTTTGTTCATTTTTAAGACATAGCTATTTGTTACTTACGGATGGCTGGCCAAAATCCAACTTAAGTCTCAGGGAGACAGCAATTTTACTATGAAGAGGAAGCTGAACATATTTACTAGACTTGGACAGGCCTGGAGACCAAGCCCATCACTAATTCCCATCTCCTGGCTGATCATTAGGTGTTCGCTTAAGCTTTCTTGCTGCCACTGAAAGGGAAAATAACTCATCTGGGCAGGAGCCCTCTGGCTGCATCCTGTATTTGGTAACACAGTGTTACAAGTTATTCTTTCATGACTCCTTTAGCCTTCAAAAACCTCCTTGTAATTTTTCTCACTCTTCTGGAGGTTGTATGGTGTTGGGAGCAAAGGAAAAACTGAACAGAAAACACCTGGCCTGCTTAGCATAGTTGATGTAGTCTTACCACCAGTGTGACTGAGAGCTCCTGCTCTCTCACGTTACAGAGAAAAAACACAACTGAACGGCTCCTTCAAAGCTACATCTCCCTCTGACCGTTCCACATTCAGCACTTAAACATGAGTGAGGGGAAAGTCATATCACTGCCATGCTTCCAGATCTCTCAGATCAGACTGTAGAGTGAAGGAGGGGGTTAAGACAGAGGGTTTAATATAGTTGTAGGAGGAGGCAGCTGCAAGGATCACAGCCACAGGGAACCACAGCACTTGGGAGAGGGCTATAAGAGGAGCAGGAGGTAGTCAGGGAGAAGGAATGTCAGACAGAGGAACGCATTACTGAAAGAAAGACAAAGAGAGTTGTAGATCCACTGGGAGAAGCTAGGAAGAAGGAAGGAACTAGATATGAATTGGTTTGAAGAGCAGCTGCGATGTTCATGCCAGAAAGTTGTAATTACGGTGACATGGCAGGGAGCCCTCATGACTTACCTTGTGGCTGCATAGGATTTTGTACCACTTCCTACCAAAAAGGATCCTCAAACTATGCTCATCTTATAAGGTGAGAGGCACTGAGGTGACTGGATGGCACCATCCTTCTCTTGCTACACAGGCTGGTTGTACTGATCCAGTAACAGCTTCAACAGAGGCAGTTCACAGGCATTATCCTCCCCAGCTAGTAAAAATTTTCTGACATCCTTTCTCAAGTTGCAAGACTACATGTAGCAATGGCAGAGTTAGCGATGATCATGAGACACTGATGAGGGTCTGGGTCTACCAGTACCGAGCTGAAACTGTGGTGGAAGCTGTCTGCAGGAAATGACTGGGGCACCATGTACACAAATGCTGGACACACATGATCAGCTGTGATTTGGGCCATTTTCTACACCTTTTGCTTTAGACTGGTGAGAGCCACAACGGTGGTGTCTCTTCTGCCCTATGCAAGCCATTTGCAGATCTCAGACAAAAATAAACTGAAAAATACTCAGACAAAAAATAAGAGGCAAGCAGATGGTTTGCCATGTGACAAGGAAAACTCAGAAGGTAAATTACCAGAAAAGCAATGGGAAGATCCTCCAGGAAGAGCTGCAAAGTGGAGATAGCCAATACACAAATGAAAAGCAGATGGAGCCATTAGACTCTGTACAACTCTAACACACCTGGAAGAACTTGTGGGAACAAATCCTCTTCGAGCAGTTTAAAGTGCCTGGCCTGCACACAGCAGTGAGACAAACCCAATCAGCGGAGCAGACACCTCAACTTGGGCTTACGGGTAATCCTTCGCAGGAGAGGCTCCTAGGGGATACTTGTGCTTTTAACAAAGCAGCCATTACTTACAGCAATGCTCCAGGGTGACTCTGAGAGAAGTCTTCTGCACAGCTGCTAACAGACTTCTGTGATCACTTCCACAGATTTTATCTTTTCTGTGAATGCACAGAAGGGATACAGTCCTTCTGTGAGTTTTGTGCTAGAGAATAACCTAATCCCAAGCTGACAGCCTGAGAGTGTAGGTGAAAATTTCCGTGGTGGCTCTCTCAACCAAGGTATGGGTGGTAGTGCTGCTCAGTCAAGGTGACCCAGCCCAGAACACAACTCAACTCTCGGGACTCCCAAGCCACATGGTCTGTCAGAGCAGCGCCCCATCACTGCAAGACTAAGGTGATGCAAGTTTTGTTCATCACTGAGGAGCTATTACTGACAGAAAGCACACATGGGGACACCAGCAATTAAATACTGTAGAGGTGTTGGGAACCTCACGCTGAGGACTGATTTCAGGCCAGGCATGCCCATACCCCATTGCAAGGGCTCCGTGCTACAGATGATGCCAGTGATGCAATGCCAGTCTGACGTTTCAGCCGGGCCAAGTAGAGAGATACTAGATGGGGAAAGTAATTGAGCTCTTCTTCTGAGGGGACAGAGGCCCTGCTGGAGACACATCAACCTTCTGACAAAGGAGAGAGGTCAGTGGTGAGGTCTAATGAGCCTTTTACAGCAAGGAATACAGACAGAGCAGCAGCAGCTGGGAACCAACACAGCTGCAAAGCACAACTGCACTCAGGAGAGGGAAGGGAGGGATTCAGGCTGGCCAACCTTCTCAAGCCTACAGACCACATACCAAAATCTCCACGTGGTTCGAGAAGCACACGACACATACCTCACACCTTGGAGGAGCTGGGGGGAGACGACAATGGATCTCTGAAGTCTCATTTCTGCAGTGCTGGACACAGCCCGGTGCAAGAGGGGTGCAGCGATGTCAGCCTCGGCAGAGCCTGTTGGCTTGCCTCCTCCTCCAGCTGTGTGTTTGGAGCACCCAAACCCCCCATGGCCAGCACAAGCCTGCTTCTGGACACACGGCTGCCTCACAGGACTTGCATGTGTTTCGCTGGATAAATCGCAGTATCTGCCCAAAATAGTCTCCTCCATGCATGGCAGCCAATCCTTTCTGTTGCTGTTTTCTCTTATTACTTACCAACAAAACAGACACAACGTCTTCGGAAAGGACACGCTTTGAGACCTTGACTGCCAGTGCCTTTGAAAGGAGGCTAATAATCCTCAAAGCCAGTAACAGCCAAGGCCCGTAGGTCAAACAGGTCTGCACTCATCCACACCAGCCAGTTTCTGTCCTTTTAGGTGGGCATCATTATCTGTAAACTCACTTCCCCTTCATTTTCTGCTGGACTGATCCATTTCTTGCAAACAGAGGTTCGCAGATTACATCACAGCCTTATGCAAGGGAAACTTTTGGATGCCACTGGGCTGGAACACCCTGGTGAAAATTGGTGATACTGAATGGAGGAAGGGATAGGCTCCGTCTTTCCTGCACAATCTCTAAGGAAAACTCAGTTACATTTTTCATCTGAGCTTCAGTGCATGAGTTTCCTGGTGCTGTGCCCAGAACACGTCCCCAGACCAACCCTACCAGTGCAGTCATGGTCCTGGATTACTGGGTACTTCAGGGAAAGCAGAACACAAAACTTAATTAACCACTTAATCAGTGCTCTAAAAATACTTGTTTGAGGGTTCTTTCCCCACCATGCACAGAGAAAATCAAATTTTCAGCAGAACAATGCTCTGGCAATCACCTCCTATTGGCCGCACATGGGAGGAGAAACCTACCCTTTATCAATTGCTCTTGGGACTGCAGAGCAGGTAAACTTTTTAGAAGGAAATGAGGGAGAGAACTATTGCATGCCCCTTTTCCCATCAAGTCTGAGTATATTTACAGGTGGGTGAAGGGTAAAAGTGAGGGACTAAACTAGAAAGAGATGCACTGGAAGAAACAGTAAAGCTACAAGGGAAGAAAAAAATAGCAAACACTTAGTTGAATAACTCCACTAATTCATGCAAAAGAAAGACAGGAAATGAGGACAAAAGAAAAGGGTGACAGAATAGAAGATTTACACATGCTCACATGCTACTAGCTCAGTGCCTGATTGATTTGATAACCACCCTTGCACATTATGTAAATCAAGTTTTCAAGAAATCTTTAACTTTTACTCTGTTCTTGTTGTGGGGATATATCAACCACCACAACTATAGTATTTTTTTTTAATTATTATTATTATTTATTTAACGTGCACCAAGAGGAGGACAAAGGTTACCCCAACTATATATCTTGTGCATCCTGACAAGGGGTCAAGGACTGCCAGGGGAAGCATCTCTAATACTTACCCCTAAGACCTGTTCAAGTTAAAATTAAGAAAAAAACAGAGGACTGATGGTTTCCTTGCAAAGGTGCCTGGAACTTAACTTCTTTTCTGATGCTTTTGAGCTCAAGAGTTCTCTGAGGGACAATCTGACAGTACCACCACATTTTACTGGGGACTGCACAGAAGTGACTCTCAGGGAATCAGCTCTGATCGATGCTTATTGACAATCTGAAAGCTTCCAAGAATATTGCAAAAGCAAACCAACAAACAAACAAAAAAAAATAGTGTAAGGAGGTTGTGAAGATTACTGGAGACTACAAAGAGAAAAGCGAATGAGAAAAGCGTACCATCTAACTTGCAAAGTAGTTTCACTTCTCTGCAGTACGGCAGGGGTACTTTTGGGTAGAAGAGAGGCGAAAGAGGCCGACAGGCAACACTCACACTGACTTGCTGCAATACCTTTAACAAACTGTGCTCAATTCATCTCCTCTGGCTGCTGTCCATCACGTTTTATCAACTTATTCAAAGTGAGCATTAAAAGCTCTTTAGTACCTTGCCACTTTTGTCACTGTTGGGCAGAAATAATTGCCAAGTACGATAACTATCTGCCAGAGCCTGCTCGTGTCTGAGAAGGTAGAGGGGTTCCAGGAGTTCCACTCTGAGCTTTTCCAAGTTTCCAGTTCCCACGTGTGTGAGACAGCTGAACCGCACAGGAAAATTTCACATGAAAAATCAGAGACCCGGCAGAGCCATGGTTTGCCCTGAAGAGCTCCACTACTGAAACCATTCAAGCAATCTGAGGAATGTTTGCCCTGTTTTCAAACCATGCATCCAAAAACAAAGCCATCAGTCACCCTATGTGAAAAAATCAGTGATCCCTGAAACAAGCGCTGGCCCTTGCCCTTCCGATGCTGCCTCCTCCCTAGCCACCCTCTCCCCCTGCCCCAGAGGCTTACGGAAGTACCAAATCCTGCCCAGGGCTCCTCAAGGAAATTCTTTGTTCATGCTGTTTTCTCTGAAAACAGCCCACGACTGATTTCTTTTCACTTCGAACATGCCGAGGTTTGACTCCAGCACAGCAGCTGCCTGGTAAGTCAGCTGGGAAGTGGATGACTTTGCTCGGGGCAGCCTCAGCCTGCCCAGGAGCCTGTGGGCACGTGGGACACCGGCACCACACAGCTGCAAAGCCAGGATCATTGCAGTGAGCTACAGAAAATAACTTCCTTCAGACGTGGAGCAAGCTGTAGGCCAGCCGATCTTGCCTGCGGATATTGTTACATGTGTAATAATGCTGGCTAAAAAAAAAAAAAAGAAAAAAAATCCAAGCACTTAACCTCTTTGATGGCATTTTCAGCCAAAGATGTAAAAAGTAGTTTCCTTTAAGTCCGGGTTCTTGTTCAGCTCCACATGTTACGACACCGGAGTTAAGCGCCGTGTCAGTAGCTCATGTCACTTGATAGCCTACTAAAGCTTTGTTAAGCGCGAGGATTTGCATGCTATTACCAACACCACCATAAACTTCCCAGACTTCTGTAAAACCCTCCCGGCTGCCATTAAACTGCTACCACCGTCTTTCCCCCCCTTTCTTTCTTTCTTTCTGACACCAGCTGACAACAAGGTGGCATGGCATTTTGTTGCCCCACACCTGCCCTGCTGGTGCTGGGCTGGGAGCACCCTGCCTCCTTCACCGAGCCCTCACCTCAGCGCCGCCCACCTCCCCTGCCTCCTCACCCCGCTTCTTGGCCAGGCCATCTTCCCTCAGCCCTGCTGCCTCCTCTGCCTCACTGCACAGCTTCACTCTGCTCTCCTGAGGTCCCCATGTGTGGCTCCCAGCCACCCAACAGGGTCCCCTTTCATCCCTTGACTGTCTCCAGTAGCTGCTCGGCTCATGCTGCCACCTGAGGAACCCCTTCAGGTCCCCAGCCCTCATGAAGAACAAGGCCTCCTCACCCAGCCTCTGGGAACCTCAGACATTTTTCCACTTCTGATAATTTTTCTGCTTTCTGCTAATGGTTCTAACTTGTAATTGTCCTCCTGTGGTTTATTTATTTTCAAGCACCCCGTCATTAAGCCCAGCTCCACACGCAGTCCTTAACTCCACGGGAGGGCTCCATGCCTACAATGACAGACACAGAAAAAACACAGAGACCAGAAGAAACCTGTCACACAGTGAGGGGAAAAGTTACCCCCTGTAAAACAAAAAGTTGGAGCAAAGGTGACAGATTTGTCACCTTTGGGCTGGACACCAACCAGCAAGGTGAAATAGGAGGAAAGAAGAGCCATAATGGAAAGGGCAAAACATGAGGGGACGGGGGGAAAGGGGGGAATAGGAAAAGCTTGTAAAGGGTTTTAAAAGGGAAAACTTGATGCACCTCAGGCAGCTGAGCAGAGACACTCTGACCAGCAGAGATTTGCTGGAAGGAGCTGGTTCCTGACTGAAAAGGAGAGTTAGGAGCAGGTCAGGAAAAGAGAAGAGCCAGTGAGAGTGGTGAACCATCACTGCTCCTGACTCGTTTTTACTGTTGGAGCAACAACTGGACTGAAATGGTGCAAACACACAGGGGACAGCACGGTCAGCCTCGTACAGCACTGCAGCAGTCTAATGAAGCATGGGTGAAATACACAGAAAATACTGTATTTATACACACAACAACACACAATAGGACGTTTCGTATTCACTCCCTCAACAAGAGGGATTTGTCCACCTTCAAATTTTATTTTGCTTGATGCTGATGTGCTGATACCTGGGTTGTTTTTCACTACTTCTGTTTGACTTGTTTTACTTTTTTTTTGTTGAGCTTTTGTTTGTTTGGGATTGTTTTTGGTTCTGTGCTTCGTTCTCCTATGTGTTCCCTTGTTAGCCTGCTTGTGTCCTTTCCCTGCCAGTTGTCTCAATCCTAGACTCTTAGGAGTTTGTTTGCAGACCACTTATTATAAGGGGATCCTGACCTATGCCCGGCACTTGTAAGCACTGCAAACAAAACAATGGTATTCTTTAAAATTAAACATTTATGATGTATTTATGAACAATATTCTCCAACAGAACAAGAAGCACACATTGCAACTCTGTGATGATGCAGAGCCACTGATTAACATAATAGAATAGCTTTTGTGCTCTCCAAGCAGATTAAACAATTTAGAGTCACCAAGTCTTTGGACAGACCCAAATGAGATCAGCTTCTCCTCAAAGGGACCACCCATGTACTCTCCGTTATCCTCCATGGCCTTCTGATCAGGCTCTACTGTTAGCAAAAGCAAAGCGTGCTTTGAGTACCAATTTAATTATAACAAATCTGTATAAAGCATCTTGGCAAACGGGATGATCACAGTATTCACATACTTTCTGTAAAGATTTGCTGAACAGCAATAATCCATTTGGATGTACCATAATTCTGATACAGCTCGGTATAAAGACAGGAAAAAAAAATACTTCACTTTTCTAATTCCAGCTTAACAGAATACTGATGCACTAAACACAGATATTGTAAATGCTTGTATATTTTGTATCTGGAAAAAAAAAATGGTTCTTACTCACTTCATTCCAGCAGAATCAGCCTCAGAAATCATATACTCCCCAAAGCCAGTCTCTCTGAGTCCTGAACTCATTACCACTGCTATGCTATGATTTGCAGGAGTTAAAACTTTAGCCCCTTAAGGACTCTTCTATCCTATACTGCAGGATCAAAATCTGGTTAACTATTGCTGCTGTTTTCATACGTTCAACAGCATTATCTAGACAAAATTCATAATTCTTCAAAGTGACATGACATGAGGTACATCTCATACAACTCACAGTTTGTACAGATGGTGATGAAAGGAGCACTTTTTGGAGAAGGTTAACTACTAACTCAACAGCATTGACATTAAAACAAGCTTTATGCCTGTGAGCAAAAAAAGGCAAGGAAGAGAAAGGTAATCACTTCTTTGGTTGCCTCTCAGATCTGGAAGGGTATGTAACTGGAGACAATTACTATGCAAGAACTTTTATGAATAGTGATCCGTAAAGAACAATTCCTGCAACTATCATACTTTTATATACGAATATATATGCATCATTTGTCAATGTCTCGGTATGAAAGCGAACACAAATAGTTGAATTGTTTCAAAGGCAGACATTTTCGGTACCCAACTTCAGGCACGGTGAGTAAGTTTTCTGACTAATTTTACTGTTTCAGCAAATGAGCTGAAACAATTCTGCATCTCTAGACCACAACTCGACTGTCTCAAGCCAGTTTAATAAGACCTACAGCTTATAGTACCCTTGTACGAATGCTATTCTCCCTCAGCTATTATCATTAACTGCTAAATAAGAAAAGAATGAATGCTAAGAGAACTTCTCAGATCCATACACACAATCCATACCAGGGATGGAAATGGAAAGCCGCAATCTACACTGTCACAGTCCCTGGTCTTAATATTCATCTGCACATTACTGCATTGTTAACTTATACTGGAGATGGGAAAGAGGGGTAAGAAAAGAAAGCAGTCACTGTTAAGTGTAATTTGAAGAAGGATGTTGCCCAATTACCTGGTTAGATTTCAAATCCCAGACAAGAAAGGACAGTGTATGTAACAAGGCCACAAAAAACAGAGACAGAATGAATACACGTGGAGACTAATTAACAAGGAAATGGCAACAACACAGAAGGAATTTCTAAGAGTTACAGAGAAAATAAGTGTAAGCTTGAATCCACAGGTTCTTCTAAGTATTATACTCGGGCAAGAAAAACGATGGTGGAGTTCCTGTATTTTCCTTTTTTTTTTCCTTAGAACTGAAATTACCTATTCTCATAATTAAATGAAAACAGACAACATAGAGTCTATAGGTCATTCCTTTAATATTATCTGTATTTTTTAAGATAACACAGTTGCACACGAGGGGAGGCCTCTTTTTAACTACTGCACTTTTATTACCGATGATGAAATAACCAAATAACCTCATAAACCCAGTTCAAATTTTCAAGTATGTCAGGGGTGGAGGGCAAGAAACCAACATCTTAACTGAAACCCAGTGACAAAATAAATCATGAAAATTAAGAATCTGGAAGTGTACGGTCATCTATACTACAGAGAAATTAGTGCCAAGCCTTTAAAACCCGAAGAAAAATTAGCTTTAAGTATCTAAGAAAAGAAATAGGCAAACAAGACCCACCCAGCTGTCTGCTTCCTACAGGACTCTTCACTATTGCAAATGCAAACAGCATGATGAAACTCTGAAGGAGGAATTCGACTTCAGCTACAGTGACATTCAAGACACAGCGACTGGAAAGAACGCCCTGGCCCCACAAAGGCTGCTGGTTACAAAAGCGGATATCTACTTGCACTGAAAGTGAAACTTCACCCTATGTTATCCCTGTTGCTTTTCAAAGGACCTGATTTTTTAAAGCACAATTGTCTGAAAAAAATCCATTAGTGGCCGTTTTAGATTTTGGCATGCACTTGTTTATGCCCTTTAGCAGATACTCTTCAGCAAGAGCTTCACTGTTTATACTTTCAAAAACTCTGGAATGAACACTATTATTTTCTTCCATGCCACAAGTTTTTGCCTATTTGTACGGTATCTTCATTCCAGCACCCAAGAACCCCTTGTTCAAAGAAATGTCCAAAGACACGTGTTCTCCAGACCTCTGCAAGGATGAAGCTACTGTTGCTACTGTGCAGGAGGGAGATGGAACCGAGAGAAAAGGGTCAGACGCTGTAACACAAGGGTCAGGTGCAAGTAACAGGCGTAGGGCCACAGAGGAACAGGCTCCCCGCAGTTGCATCTCTTCAGCTGTGAATTACAAAATCTGTGGATGCGTATTTTCAGTATTGCCCATACACAGAAGGAAGGCTGGTACCCTGACCTTGCCAACATAGTACTTGCAATACCACACTTCTCAGAAAAACTGAAATCTTGTTTGCCCATTCACTGGTTTTATGAGACAGCATCTGTGTTGTTTTGTCTTTGGCTCTTCTTTGTCATTATTTGTTATTCTCCTGCATAGCCTCCTGGAAACTGGGAAACCAACCAATTCTTAGATTTAAGAGGAAGACTCCAGTCTGCTACGGCTGCTCTATCTCCCATTAGCCCCAGACAAAATGTGACTTTCAATCCTCCTTAGGTTCCTGCCGCTCACCTCCTTCCTCCTGGCTCCTCTCTTTCCACGGAGTTGTTCTTCCCCTAACTCTTCCCCTTTGATGACTGATTCAGTTCACAAATAACTAAGAAACAGATGTTTCCCCTCCCTCCTCTCCACCTGTACCTTCATGTTACCCCACCATAAACACATAAAAACTTACAGAGATGCAAATAAGACCAGATTCTGAAATCTTTCCCCATTAGTTATCAAGCTGCAAAAAAATAAAAATCAACATCCATAAACTGGAGGCCAGCAACTGTGCCTAAGTTAGGAGCATCATGGTGCATCAACCATCTCCACCAAGCCCGGAGAAGAGTAGAGGTTGCTGTGTATACAGGAAAGCCATCTTGGAAAAGATTTTCATGGAAACATGGCCAACTAGGGTTTTGCTCATTTTTATATGGCTACTCCAACTGCACTTTTCTTGTCTACGAATCTATGATTTGCAATTGATTTTCTTGACAACAGAAATACTCAGTTGTACGTTGTGCAGTATTTCATGTCTTCCATTTTTCAGTTCAGAAAAACTGACCAAACACACATCACATTTTGTACAGACATGCTTCTGCAGTTTGCTCACTGAGAAGGATGCCTGCCAGTATTTTAAGATTTTTTTTTCAGTACATTACAACTGGGCCTTTTCCACAAGACACCGTTTGTCACATTAATCTCTCCCTTAAACTCTGCATTTCCCATTCCCCTACTAACTTCGCCATTTACATATGCTATTATATTGCTGTTTGGTGAATTTATTTTCAAGGTGCATTGGGTGAATATCTGAATTCAGACCAAGCAAACCTGCCACAGATGTCCAGGATAACTCATTCCTTAAAGTTGGTAGTGAGTAACCTACAGACCTTGCCAGTTCTGCCATCAAGTCTTTTTCCCCTCTCCCTCTCCACCCTTTAGAGGACAAGCCTGACATTTGCGCAGTGGATCTAACCCCACTGCTGTCCCACATGGGACAGCCCATGCCAATGCTTAGTTGACAAAAACACTTTGGAAGATATGAAAGAGCCAATCTGGACTCCAATTTACCTTCATGCTAACATCTCTCATTTCAGCATCATACCAGGGAGGTGAATCACAGAATCACAGAATTTTCTAGGTTGGAAGAGACCTCAAGATCATCGAGTCCAACCTCTGACCTAAAACTAACAGTCCCCACTAAACCATATCCCTAAGCTCTACATCTAAACGTCTTTTGAAGACTTCCAGGGATGGTGACTCCACCACCTCCCTGGGCAGCCCGTTCCAATGCCTCACAACCCTTTCAGTAAAGAAATTCTTCCTAACATCTAACCTAAAACTCCCCTGGCGTAACTTTAGCCCATTCCCCCTCGTCCTGTCACCAGGCACATGGGAGAACAGGCCAACCCCCACCTCGCTACAGCCTCCTTTAATGTACTTATACAGAGCAATAAGGTCACCCCTGAGCCTCCTCTTCTCTAGGCTGAACAAGCCCAGCTCCTTCAGCCGCTCCTCGTAGGACTTGCTCTCCAGGCCCCTCACCAGCTTCGTCGCCCTTCTTTGGACCCGCTCAAGCACCTCGATGTCCTTCTTGTAGCGAGGGGCCCAAAACTGAACACAGTACTCGAGGTGCGGCCTCACCAGAGCCGAGTACAGGGGGACGATCACCTCCCTAGCCCTGCTGGTCACAGTGTTTCTGATACAAGCCAGGATGCCGTTGGCCTTCTTGGCCACCAGAGCACACTGCTGGCTCATATTCAGCCGACTGTCCACCATCACTCCCAGGTCCTTCTCTGCCTGGCAGCTCTCCAACCATTCCTCTCCCAGCCTGTAGTTCTGCTTGGGGTTATTGCACCCCAGGTGCAGGACCCGGCACTTGGCCTTGTTGAACTTCATACAGTTGACCTCAGCCCATCGGTGCAGCCTATCCAGATCCTCCTGCAGAGCCTTCCTACCCTCGAGCAGATCGACACACGCACCTAGCTTGGTGTCATCTGCAAACTTACTGAGGGTGCACTCAATGCCGTCATCCAGATCATTGATGAAGATGTTAAAGAGGACCGGCCCCAGCACCGAGCCCTGGGGGACGCCACTAGTGACTGGCCTCCAACTGGACTTGGCTCCATTCACCACAACTCTTTGGGCCCGGCTATCCAGCCAGTTTCTAACCCAACGAAGCGTGCGCCAGTCCAAGCCAAGAGCAGCCAGTTTCTTGAGGAGAATGCTGTGGGAGACGGTGTCAAAAGCCTTGCTGAAGTCAAGGTAGACCACATCCACAGCCTTTCCCTCGTCCACCCAGCGCGTCACTTTGTCGTAGAAGGAGATCAGGTTCGTCAAGCAGGACCTGCCTTCCATAAACCCATGCTGGCTGGGCCTGATCGCCTGCTTGCCCTTCGAGTGCCGCATGATGACTCCCAAGAGGATCTGCTCCATGAGCTTCCCTGGTACTGAGGTCAAACTGACCGGCCTGTAGTTCCCCGGGTCTGCCCTCCGGCCCTTCTTGTAGATGGGCGTCACATTTGCTAGCCGCCAGTCAGCTGGGACCTCCCCCGATAGCCAGGACTGCTGATAAATGATGGATAGGGGCTTGGCCAGCTCATCTGCCAGTTCTCTCAGTACCCTTGGGTGGATCCCATCCGGCCCCATCGATTTGTGGACGTCCAAGTGCCGTAGCAGGTCACCAACCAGTTCTTCGTGGATGGTGAGGGCCACATCCTGCTCCCCGTCCCCTTCCACCAGTTCTGGGTACTGGGTATCCAGAGAGCAACCGGTTTTGCCGCTAAAGACTGAGGCAAAGAAGGCATTGAGCACCTCCGCCTTTTCCTCATCTCTTGTAACTAAGTTTCCCCCTGCATCCAGTAAAGGATGGAGATTCTCCCTAGTCCTCCTTTTTGTGTTGATGTATTTATAAAAGCGTTTTTTATTATCTTTAACGGCAGTAGCCAGATTGAGCTCCAGACGAGCTTTGGCCTTCCTAATCTTGTCCCTGCACAGCCTCGCTACATCCTTATAGTCCTCCTTAGTGGCCTGCCCAATTTTCCAAAGATTATAAACCCTCTTTTTTCTCCTAAGCTCAAGCCACAATTCTCTGTTGAGCCAGGCTGGTCTTCTTCCCCGCTGGCTCATCTTTGGGCGCATGGGAATAGACCGCTCCTGCGCCATTAGGATTTGCCTCTTAAAGAGCGCCCAGCCTTCCTGGACCCCTCTGCCCTTCAGAACCGCCTCCCATGGGACTCCACCAACTAGTGTCCTGAGCAGCCCAAAGTCAGCCCTCCGAAAGTCCAATACAGTGGTTTTACTGGTTCCCTTCCTGGCCCCGCCAAGAATAGTGAACTCCACCATTTCGTGGTCACTCTGCCCAAGACTGTTCCCGACAATCACATCCTCCACCAGTCCTTCTCTGTTTGTGAAGAGAAGGTCTAGCAGGGCACCACCCCTGGTAGGTTCACTAATCAGCTGCGTCAGGAAGCTATCTTCCACTTTCTCCAGAAACCTCCTAGACTGCTTCCTCTGGGCTGTGTTGTGCTTCCAGGATATGTCAGGGAAGTTGAAGTCCCCCACGAGTACAAGCGCTGACGATTTCGCAACTTCTGTCAGCTGCCTGTAGAACTCCTCATCCGTCTCCTCATCCTGGTTCGGCGGTCTATAGCAGACCCCGACCAGGACACTAGCCTTGTTGTCCCTGCCGATCCTAACCCAAAGGGACTCGATCTTGTCATTCCTAGCCTCGAGTTCTACAACATCGAAAGACTCTCTAATATAGAGAGCCACACCGCCACCCCTTCTGTGCTGCCTGTCCCTTCTGAAGAGCCTATAGCCAGGCATCGCAGCACTCCAGTCATGAGACTGGTCCCACCACGTTTCCGTGATGGCAACCAAGTCGTAGCCTGCCCGCTGCACGATGGCTTCCAGCTCCTCCTGTTTATTACCCATGCTGCGTGCATTGGTGTAGATGCACTTCAGCTGGGCCTTTACCTTATCCTCCGGCCTTGCCATTGTTCCCCCTGGCACAGCCCCAACAGTCCTTGCTTCAGCCCCATCCCCCTTCTTACCTAGTTTAAAGCCCTATCTATCAGCCCTGCCGACTCCTGACCCAAGATCCTTACCCCTCTCCGAGAGAGGCCCATCCCATCCGGTGCCATCAGGCCCGGTGTAGCATAGACCTTCCCGTGATCAAAGAACCCAAAGTTGTGCCGGTCACACCAGTCACGAAGCCACGAGTTTATGCGAACAGAGCACCTTTTAGCTTCCATCCCCCCTATCGGAAGGACAGAGGCAAACACAACCTGTGCGCCTGATCCTCTAAGTTGTCGCCCCAAATCCCTAAAGTCTCTTTTGATCGCCTTCGGGCTTCTCTTTGCTACTTCATCGCTACCAGCCTGAAAGACCAATAGCGGGTAGTAGTCAGTGGGCCGTACCAGGCGCTTGACCTTCTTGGCAATGTCCCTGACCCTGGCCCCAGGGAGGCAGCAGACCTCCCTACGGGTAGGGTCAGGCCGACAAATAGGGCCCTCTGTTCCCCTAAGGACAGAGTCCCCCACAACAATCACCCTTCTTTCGTTCTTGGTGGAGGCAGTCCTGATGCGTGGAGTTGACCTCCTCACCCTAGGAATCCTCCTGGGAACACTTTCTACCTCTTCCTCAGTTGCTGTTGATCTCTCATTCTCCAGGGCCTCAAACCTGTTTTGTAAGGGCACCTGGGAAGGTGGGGTCGGAAGAGGAGGGCATCGCCTGCGATGTCGAGCAGGGACCTGTCTCCATTCCTCCTCAACTCCCAGGTCCCCTCCCTCTGCCCGACGGCGACTGGGCAGGGTGTCCACCCCCATTTGGGGTGTCTCACCCCGGTACCTCTCCTTGAGGCCCTGCAGGGAGTTGCTCCAGAAGTCTATCTCCCGCTCACACTCCCTGAAAACACAAGTCTCAGCTATTTCTGCCAGAGAAAAAACTTTCTTTCTGTCATCACACCAGACTGCTGCTGTTCACCCACAGAGAAGTCAAGAAATCTGTCTAGAAATCTTTAACACCTTGCAGCTGTCATGCACGGACACAGAAGCATTTCCCAGTCAGAGATTCAACCACATTGCAGGCTGCAGGTAAGTATGAAAGAGTTGCTTGCTTTCTATTTGAATTGATATCTCTTTTTATCTGTGACTAATGCAATCTCTGACTTCATCACCTTACTCCCCGAAGTCAATAGAACCTGAAGTAAAAGCCAATGCGCCTAAGGACAGATGTTGACACTGTTTCTCTGGAGCCATGGCAAAGCTGCGGAGTGATCTGAGCCTTCAGTTTTACCCTAGCAATAGCAAAGTACGTATTACATAACTATTTTGAAAATCTGTCTATACTTGCTAGAAACAATCAGGAATCTAGAGCTGAAAATAATATCAATATTCTGACAGGAAACCCGCAAACACTTAAAGCTCTCCTGATGTTTCTACAGGACTGATTTTTTGTCACTACCAATTCACTGGTCACACCTTAGAAAAGCAAAGGAAACTGGAGAAGAGCAATGAGGCTAAGGTATACATTTTTCATGATCACTCAAGGCAAGCACACGTTAGTCATTAGAATAGTAGCCATATAATTGAACTATTCAGAAGACACGCATCATATTATAAATAAAAGACCCCAGAATAATTTTCTCAATTCAGATAAAAGCAGTGTCACACTGCTACCTCATACATTCCCATCTCTTATTTTCATACTCTGATAATTCTCCATATACATTCGCTGCAGTTATCCCTTCTTCACTCTAAGTTTAAGTAAAGAGTACTGACTTCTGTTTGCCTTTCATCTGGAGGCATTTAACTTTTAATCAGTCCTTCAATATGAAACTCAGTTTGTATTGGCACGATGGTTTCACATAAAAACAATCATAATTTTAGCAGAACTCTATTATGCTGCAAATCCTTGCTTCCATCTTGGCTTACTTTGCAGTAATCCATGCAGTTTATTTGGTTACACAAAGAACCACAGTTCATTTGACATAATTACCTCTCTCTTCTGTTAGTATCTGTCTGGCATCCTAAAATGTTATATTCATTTTTTTTTTTGATGCACTTTCACGGTCCTCAACAAACAACGTCATAAACCTGCTGTTCTGCCTTTGGCCATACCAAAGTTTACCTTCTGCTTTGATTATCTGTGGACTTTCAAACAAGCATAATGACAAACAAAAAAACAAAGACTCATCAAGCAAGTCTTTCTCACTTTTCCTTCTGTAAAGGAAAACACGCAGAAACCTTCTTTTCCTGATCTACTGACTTCCCCTTCTGCATAACGCTTCTGTCCAGTGTGTGGCATCACTGACAGTGGAACCAGTATGAGTGGTGACTACAGCTTGCAGAGGACGGACAGGCACCCTGGGAGATGGATGACAACAGGGACTGGGTAAGCCACTGCTGACACTAAGAGAAGCAAATATAAAATTGCAGACAGCCATACCTTGGTTAGGTTGACTGAACCATGACTTCTTCCACACCAACGAGTATGCAGAGGCAATCACTGTCCACTCTGTATAGAGCTCAGCTCTTGTAAAACACACAGAAAAATCTGCTCTATGCTTATTCTCCCATACAAACACTCCTTTACCCTCAACGTGAATCTAACACCAACTTCAGGACACCCTGTATAGTATATGCCATGCTCCAGGGATAAAGGTACTTCCATTTTGAAAATATTAACAATTCCAGCAAGACCAAATCATGACCTTTAAAATCATGGCCTTTAAATTAAGTATATAAAAGTATTCCTATATGATAAGAACAAGTTATCCAGTAAATGCAATTTGCTTGCCCTTCTCACAAACTCTTCTGCATAAACATAACTAATACCATAAAAGTCACCCTCTAAAGTACACAGAAACTTTTACAAGGCATGAGAAACAAAAATGATAGGTTTCACTCCATCAGCTGAGAGCAAGTCACTGAAAACCTGATTTTTAGAAACATGGATGGTAACATCAGTGAGAGTTGAGCCGTTTAACACACATGAAACCAGAACCAAGTTCAGCACTCCCTATTCAGCAAAACCCACACAGATTCTCTCCCATCCTCCTGAATCCAGAATCAGCTATTACATCAAGGAACATAAAAACCCAGAATTATTATAAATATAATTTCATGGACATGTAGTAACTTTCAATATGGTCTGCACTCTTCAGAGATATTAATTTAAAAGCCTGAACCAACAGTTTAGGATTTCCTCTAAGCTGCAGCTTTCTCGAGTCAATATTTGTAAATCATGTTTCACGTTTCCAAGGAAACCAAGTGGGTAATACCTCCTGCAAACAGCCTCTTTCAATATACTTTTCATGGCTACATGGCTCACAGAAGTTATCCTTGGTCTCACAAAGGAAAGAAGTTGCACTTTTCCTTGTATCTTCTGAAAAAAAAAAAAGTCAGCCTACAGAAGCAACTCAAGCAACTTCTATGGCAAGAATCTACTGAAATCGCTGTGGACTTTCTAAACCAAAGCATATGTATAATAACCTTTGTATGCTGTAGAAAAGCTGAGTAGTTTTTCCAAATAGCAGTAGACGATTACATTTATTTTGTACATGTAAAAGTGAGGCACTTCTTAAATGATATCTAAATTATCAGCCAGTACACCACCTACAGAAGTCCGAACATACCTCACCATCCCTCTCAGAAATGTATTATGCACCTAATAATAAAGTTCAAATGTTAATGGAGATAAAGACCAAACCCAACGTAACACATTGTAATAGAATACTGCTTTCTTATTTTCTTTTCCTATTATTTTTCTTATTTGACAAACATTTAAATCAGTTTAAGGCATGACTAGCTTAATGAACTCTGCAAACAAAAGGTTACAGGCATGCGATGTACTCAAAGTCATTTTGTTATTGAGATCTTTGGAAGAAGCAAACTTCACAGCAAATCAACAATGAAATAGTATAACCGGAGAGGAAGAAAAATAAAGCAGAAAAAATAAATCTATGAATTCCACTTCAATTCATCTGAAGACTTAAAAAGAAAAAGACAGCAAAAGTATTTTAGTGCTCTTGCACACTTGAGGCAGTTCAAAGCAAAACAGAAATCAATTGTCCTGTTTTTTAGAAATGTTGTGAGACTTCAGTTTCCAAAAAGCCTGGTGATGCATTTCAAAATGATGCACTTAAAGGGCATCATTATGTGTCCAAACACCCGTGTTGAAAAACAAGGGCAAAGTTTTACAAAAAAAAAAAAAACAAAAAACTCCTGCTTTCCCATCTGTTCACATCTACCTACAATATACCCACAAGAAGAGTTTAATACACAAAATAGACACTCAAAGTTCCTCAGGTTGTTGCACTCAATTCACGGAGTAAGAAATGAGTATTCTCTGCTGGCTCAGTGTAACAAGAGAACCACAAGCCCTTCAGAAAGGACCTCAGCCTCCTCCTGACATGACAAATACCAAGCCAAATCCATGGAGCTAGATGGTAAGAAACTTTTGTACCCAGATCAATCTGTAGCCTACAAGAATCCAGGTTTGAGAACACCACACAAAACAAACCTTCAGCTTCTCAACAAATATAGGTGCAGACTTTTGACTCTTTTGACTTTATATGAGAAGATTGTTCACACAACAACAAAAAATGATCCCATTAAAAAGGAACAACTTTATATAACATACCAGGCATCACATTAGCTATGTAAACTTTTGCGGCGAGCAATGAAAAACAATTAAGTGTCTTATAAAATTTCTCAAAGTTGTCTGGTGTAAGAAACAGCATTCTACATCTGATAACAGGTATTTCTGAAGGACAATATACTTCATGATAGCTTGATCTGCGATAAGGAAAACCCATGTTCTTTTAAAAGTATATTCAGCAGTAAATAGTGCTCAAAGGATCTTGACTCATAGCTCAGCAGCAATGGGCTTTCTTTATGACCTCTTCTAATGAAACACACATGTACACATGTTGGTTTACTTTTCTTGGATCATTTGTGTCCTTCCAACAAACACACACACACTCCTTGCTTTCACAGTTTCTCCCCCTGCAACCTGCCTTCGTCCTCAAGAGACACATGCAGAGCCCAGTACCACAACCAGGAACGAGATGGGAAAGACTAGAAATACTCTCAGAAGATACCGGAGCCACTCCTCAACACAACAAACCAACCACAAAGACACACACAAAAGGCGGTCCTTGCCCAGACTGCGAGGACAGAAAAAGGCCCAAGAGAAACTCCTTGTAGACCGCAAGTGAAGCCATCATCACTGTGAACCTGAGACGTCCCAATTACAAACCAGCAGGACGCACAACACACGTGACGGCTTGACCTGAACAGAAGAAACGGATTTGCTTTCCACGTGGCAAGCTGTGAGGTTATCACAAGCTTTCCCAAAGGTAACACAACCAGCGCCGAGATGCCACGTGCAGTTCCAGCTGTCTACTGCATTAGATCCGAAAAGAACGGGTTACTGCTTTACCACAGTGTTTTCAAGAACTGCTGTAATAAATCTTCAGCAGAATTTCAGGACTCCAGGGACCTGTAACTTGCTATGTGATCTATAACATGAAAATAGAAATTAAGGAATGACTGTTTTTTACATTTAGAAATGCGTGCAATGGAAACTAATGCTGCATAAAAACAAAACAACAACAACAAAAAAACTTGCAAGTAAAAAAGATAAAAAGGCTAATAGACATAGGGTGGAGAAAACGAGCAATATTACTGGTAAAGAACAACAAGCAACATCTAAAACTTGCACTTTAATAAAAAATGAAATCATTATTAGCATTTGCAGAGAAAGGTTTTTAAGCTAATGATTGAATATGCTTTAGGCTCACATTTCTTTTTTTGCCATACAAAGAGCTGTACTCAGAAGACAGAGTTCAAAAGCTCCATGGAGAGCTGTTCACAAGTCTCAAACACCACTGCTTGACTGTAAGAGGCTATTTCTTAATAAACTGGTGGTCCATAAAGAGCATAAAAATCATGAATAGTAGTAAGTCCAATAGAGTACAGTACAAGCCCACTTCAAGCACCCCACTGGAAGCTTAAATCAAGATATTGCAGAGTAAAATGAAAGGCGAGTCTGTCAGGAGGAGAACAGGGGTGAAAGCTGGGATTGCAACAGGTGATGGGAGGTCAATTTGATTTTAGAAAGGTGATGTTTCCCCACAGGCCTATTAGTTCTACAACAGTATGAGACATGTATAATATTTGTTTTACTATGTATTTCTCTTCCCTTTTTTAAAATACAGATAAGTAAGCACTGATTTGAACTTCTCTCAAGAGCACAGCAAGATATTATTTTGGCAAAGAAGTACAACTGAATGTATTTCTAGTGCTCTTTACCTGGTGAGCCGTTCACTTTCTTTCCAGACAGCTTGAAGCATTAATAAAGTCTTTCCTCTAAATGGCACCTCTCAGTTTTCCAACTTGCTGCACAAGGCTACATTGCACAACGGTCCTTGTTCCTAATCCTGATCCTTCTTACATGACCTACAGTAGTTACATTAGCCTGGAGAAAGAAAAGGACAGAACTAACAAATTTCTTTTTCCTTCCTTGAAAAGGAGGAAGGGAATTACATTTCCAATTGTACAGTTGTAAATTTTCCCATTTTTTAAATCATGCTTTGGCATTTAGTTGCTATTTCAAGAAATTAAGGAAAAGTCTGGGAGGAAACCAAACTAAAGGCTTTTTTCCCTATATACTTATCTGAGATTATAGTTTTATAATCAGGGTATGTAGAAATAAGCTTTATTTACACAATTGTTATCTCCCTAAGAAGACTGAGAAAATAGAGCAGTGAGTATGTAAACACGGAAGCAAGGCTCTAAAAAGGATGAAATAATGATAGGAGGAAAAAAAAAAAATGGAGTACCAGCAGGACATCAATAATAAAATTACTGGGAAAGAGCAAAACTTCCTGTAGTCCAGCCGAGCTCAGCAAAATCACCTGACACTCGTACTCCCTTTTATAAAACCAGTATGATTAACGAACAGCAGTTATTTGGGGGAAACACAGTATCTGAACAGTAACAGCATTATTACATTTGAAATGATCCTGGATAAGCGCATGAAGAAAAAATGGTAAGCAAGAGACAAAAAGGTCTTAAGTAGTGCAACAGAATAACACACACACACACACAAAAAAAAAAAAAAAAAAAAAAAAAAAAGAGCATGTGTAATCCTACTCATCTGATATCCCAGCAAGTGTTGTGTTTCTTGCTTCAAATAAAATATAGGGAGTGGGCATGTCAGAAAAGGCACTTGAGAAATAGGGTGTCAGCAACAATAGATGAGAAAAAGGGAAGCCTTCAAAAAAGTTACTTTCATATGCAGCTTCAGAGTATGAGAATAGATGGGCACTCCTATCTTTTGACAAAGTTTAATACCTCCAGAAGCAGCAGCCTAACAAACAGTATTCCAAAGCCTCTACGGTAAAGGAATAGTCTTCCTGTAACACTGTTGTAAATTCCAATGAGAATTTCTGACTTTTATTTATTCTTCTCAAACAAGTTGAAAGACAAACTTGAAATTATAAAAATGACTTAAATTCCTTCCTTCATCAGCATTCAAGGAGTACTCATTCGCTACTGAAGTTTCAAAGAAATTACCATTACTAGTCCCATATAAATCAGGGACTGAACAAAACTGAAATGGAGTAAACTAATCCATAAGCAGGTGTGTAAGAGAGCTGCTTCTTTTCCACAGCTTATTCAACTACAGACCAGTACCTAGCTCATACAAAAGTTGAAAAAATCTATTAGGAGCAAAAGAAACAAGGTATCTTTCTTTTTTCCTTCCAGCCTTAAGATAAACAATATGCTGAAGAATGATACATACTAGCTCTGAAACCCTCAAGTACATTCTAAACAGAAACTGAGTTTCACTTTTCCTTCTTATGCTACATTTTTCCTTTATTTAATATAAATATTTAGTTTTAAGCACAAATACTTCTTAGGCGGGTGTTTACAGTAACCTGGCACATTAAAAATAAATTATTTGTATTATTTTGGTCTGAGCAATGTTTTCTACAGTTTACGAGAGTTCTGATTTCCACCTAAGAACAGCTCAAACAGGTCAGTATTGAAATAAAACCATCCAGTAAATAGGAAATGCAGCATTGTCATACTGTAATATTAAAAAATGCCAAAAATAAAGCTCAGAGAAATTAACTCCACAAAATTTTAAATACACGGGTATGCATTTTCTCGAATAGAAATCAGCATATGTGGCATAAGACTTTTTCTGCAGTGTATCAGCTTGCTAAATGTTCTTTAGACAATGGACATTGCTGGAAATGAAAAATGAGTAAGGATTACAGTAACAAAAGCAGCTTCAAATTGGTTGCTTAAAGTTTCCTGCTTGCTGTTTTGAAATAAAACCAAATTAAATCAATTCACCTTCTTCAACAGCTACAAATTAAAACACTGGTCAATTATGCAAACTCTGAAAGCAATGACAGAGAAGAAAGTGACAGGAGAATGGTTGACCACTCAGTTAAGAGACAGAGGTACAAGGTTAAATGGCTGGAAGCCAAATATATGGATAAATTCAGGGTATATATAACACATAAAGATTAGGGCAATTATAATCACTGAATCCATTTACCAAAGAATATAGGTGATTCTTCATCACACAATGTCTTCTACGATATGCTCATGTATTCACGAAATGTTAAAGCTCCAACAAAATACGCTTGCTTAATCCAAGTCCAGGTGATATTCTTTTGATGACTCGATTTAAACTGAATTAGATGATCATAACCATCTTGTCTGATCTTCAAATCAATGAATTTACAATCCAACCCTATGCTTAAATCTCTTTTTTTTCTTCTCCTCACTTCACAAAGCCAATCAATATAACTTAATTTGACTTTACGGTGAGTTCCTTCTGGTATCTGCTTAAATGACAGCATGTCCATCATCAACTAAAAACTTCAAACAACCAGCCATCACTTGAAACCATCCTTCAGGACAGCAATGAACTCGAAATGCAGCTTCACTCTTCAATTAACAATTTAAACATACGCTTTTCAAAGTCTTTTTCACTAAGTCAATATAGACTTAACATACGTATTCACATGCTACCCTGTCGGGGGAACTTGACGTGTTCTTTAGCCTATGACACAGGGAATTAAATCCCCCTCTCAACATCAGGCTTCAGGTTTAGGCAGAAGAGAGCAGTACAGAGTTAGGAAAAGCCGTGCCAAACACCAAGAACAGTGATGACAGTTTTACAGGAACAAAGCCTAGAAGTACTCCTAAATCCCTGAATTAACAGTTGTTTCAAAGTCGCACGCCTCCCACTAGAGGTACAGAACACGGTGGGTTTCCAAAACCAGTGATCGCGCTATGAACCATCAGAATGAGCTGCATTTGGCAGCTATGGCTCAACGTGAACTTGTTTGTCCAGGCAGAAATCCTTAAAAGCCTTCGGAACTTGCATGCTGGCCAAGTTAGGCACCACTTTTTCCTGTGGCATTCACAGTGCAGTCAGGATGCTTTTTAGGATGCAATTCCCAGACTTCGCCCAGTTGCCAGTGCTTAACTTCATAAAAGCTGCAGCTTAATCATTTGGCCTTTAAACTAAGAACACCATAATGTCTGAAGAACGCTGACAAGAATTACTGGTTTAGATCATCTCAAATGATTGCCATGGCACACGGCAATCTACATAGCCCTACTGTAAGCATTACTTTTAACATTGTATAGCATAAGGACAACATTTCAACCTACATAATTTTTCATACTTCTGATTTTTAGCTGATATGAAGGTATTTCATGCTACATTTATGTTACTATTTATAACACCACAGTATTATACAAGGATATGTCAAATACCTAACGCTAAATCCAGCTACAACATCCATCACCACCTGACACCCCAACCACAGCTCAAAAGACAACTACATCATTAGCCTGCAGGTTCAGGTGTGTACACAGCAGTACCAAAAGAAAAGTTTTGAAGAAAAAAGCATAGAGTGGAAAAATAGAGTAAGGTTGCTATGCTATTCATAAAATGAAGATGGCTTTAAAATAACCCAGGACCCAGAAAATCCAACTAGGAATACAAATTAAAGAAGTCTTTTAATTACAAGAATCTGTCCCATTCAGGTCATCAGTGGAAGGGTTACACCATGATGAAAAGGAAGAAAACAGTATTTTTCACCCAAGGAGAGACAGCGCAGCATATCACAAGAGGCAGAAGAAGCAATAGCTAAACACCCAGCAACAAGAACTCATGGTTGTGAAGAAGCTAAACTGACCGCAGTCAGAAGTAATCACAAGAGACAACTTTCTCCTTTTATTTTTAATTCCTATTTTTCTAGGGGAGGAAGAAGATATGTCAGTGAAAGCTGCACGCGTGTGGAACTTTGGCAATGTTTGGGAGGGATGTGAAAGTCCAAGTATCTCTCCTGCTGATAGACATGCCCACAGGATGACTAGGGTACCAAATAGCTAAGATCCCAGTGCTTTCCCTAATGAAGAAAACCACAGCCTGGTTGAGGGTGCCCACTCTCAAAGCACATGTGGTGAGTTAATTGACAAATAATGGAAGCCACAAAAAAAAAAAAAAAAAAAAAAAAAAAACAACACACGTGGAGCATTGAACCTGCATTCCCTTCCTCACCCCCAGCAGATGACATTATTTGCTTGATGTGACTACTGTAATCTTTATCCCAACAGTCACAGTTACCAGTTTGTCCATCTTCCCAAAACGCAAAGCCCAGAACTACTGCTATATATTCTTCAGGTATATACGTTGAAGACATTTTTAGCGAAATGTTGATTTAGCTGAATATAGATCTGGAAAGTAAAAGTGAAAATGGCAAAGCTTTCTAAATTAACAGCCTCCAAATCTGCCTGCCAACTAGACTGAGTTTGCATGCTTTCCTTTTCAGAAAGGAGGAAAAAAAATACTCATTCTGTTAATGTTTTCCTTTCAAAATGCTGTTGGGTACCATCTATACAAAAGATTTCATTGACTAGATAGAATCTGTGAAAAATTAAGTCATTTTGTAAGTCTTACTGATTGACAGAAACTGGAAAGGAGTGATTTTCCCCACCTCTGTTTTAGGGGAGTTTTTGTTGGAAACTCTTTTCATTTCCCACTTAACCCAAATTTTCTTGCAACGGAAAGATTCTATGAAAAAGAAACTGGAATAGCTCCAACTACTGTCCAACACTTAAAAAGATTTTAAAGTGTCATCGATCATAGCTTTTTACATGCTCTTCTAGATGCACTGCCAGCCCTTACTCCAAGACTAATTCAAAAATGTTTTATGCCAACATCACACACTCAAAATAAAGACAGAGAATTAAAAAAAAAAAAATCTCTAAAATATTCTGATTTTAAGTCAAGTCCTGCCCAGATTCATATGTCAGATGTTACTGAATAATACTCACAGTCATCCTTCTTTCTTTCCATGGAAGAACTGGCAATTAATAATGATTAATTCTAAATACCTCTATGGCTAACGAGGATGACCACGTGTTATCACATCTGCTATGAAAACTGTCCTGAATTTTTAGCACTTCATCAGAAAATGCTATTCCCATGGGAAAAAAAAAAAAAAAACCTTCACAGTAGATGACAACAATCCTAGTCAGTTTTTGATGTTACAAATTTCTAATTCTATGTTATGTCATTTAACAAACTTCAGTCATTTCAGCTGAAATTCTCAGTGTCTGCTTCTGCACAGTTAGATTTGAACGTTTTCAAGAATACATCAGGTATCTTTGACTATTTTGGTAATGGGGAAAAGTCTAAAAAATAATTAAGAATATTTTTGTTTGGAAAGATTCTCCCTCGGGGATCCACAGACGACTGGTATTTTCCCAACAGAAACTGATGGGGATCCAGAGTTGCCTTTACCACAGCCAGCACGTTGCAATTTGAGCACTGTAGCTGACAACTACAGCTCGCAGGTGCCCAGGAAGACTTCCAGAGGCTTGCTGGCAAGATCTCCAACTCTGCACCCAGGCCCCAGATCTCCTTGCATCAGCTGCAGCAACCTGGCCAGCAGGCATCACAGTGGTCCCTGCTCTGCAGACCTGGCTAAGCCCCCAGGAAACAGATAGGACTTTAGGGCCAAGGCAGAGAAAGAAACTATCCTTAGGTAGCCAGCAGGATCAGTGCTGGCATTCACAACCTTGTGCTCCTCGCAGCTCTGGCCACCGGACAATGCCTCACACTAATTGTAAGTTAGCATCGTCGCTTGCACCTTACAGAGAGGATAACCAAGCGGTTATCCTAGATGACACCTGACAAAACTGGGACCAGAACTCGGGTCTCCAACACAACACATCATCTGATTAATTATCCCCTTTGCTGCGCTGATGTCCAAGGTCATGCATTTGATTGTTCGGTGTTTAAACAACGAGAACATGCTCACCCCATGGCCAGGAACAAAGCTGGGGATTTCTGAGTCCCATCGTGCTATGTAGCGAATACCATGCCAGCCGTTAGCAAAGAGCGTACTTCATTCCCCCTCTGAAGGCTGGTTCACACAGAGGACAAAAGCTTGCGACTGCTAACCAGACATGCTTTAACTCAAGTGGTGCTGGTCTGTGCTGCAACTCCAGAGCCAGTCACTGTGAGCGCTACCAGCGACCCACAAAAGGAAAAACACCATTGCACACAAGGAAATGCGTTTCCTCAGTGTTCCAGGAAAAAAAGAAAAAAAAAAGAAAAAAAAAAAACATACACTGTGAACAAATAAACCAGGAGATTAAGAAAAAATACAGACATTGTTAGGATTGCATTCAGAGGAAATGTCAAGCTACAACGGTCTTGGCAAACTTTATTTGTTAAAATACTCTTTAACTGTTAAGGGTCATTTCCCTTGACCCTAACACGTGCAGCTTCAGTTCTGATATACCTTAGCATTCACATCCTTAACTTTGTGGTTTTATTAGACTTAATAACAATAATAACAATCGTCAGCAACCTATCACCTAGTCAAGTCTTGCCCTTGCACCTGCTGCTGAGGAGGCTCCTCTGAAAAAGGAGCTGATGCGCACAGACACAAAGTGCATGAAGAAAAACAGCACAAAGAATCAAAATTGGAGGTAAGGAAGATCCCCGAAGGGGAGGAAGAGTCAATACCACAGGATCCAGCACTCGACTCATTTTACACACAATATTCAGAGGCCATGAGGGGCCTCCTGTAGCAACTGATGGGACAAGCTTGACTTCAGAGTCCTCTCCACCCTGTAATGCTCCAAAGAGGGAGCACAGCAAGCAGAGAGCTTCTCTTAAATAAATACCCACGTTTACACACTGGCCTGTGCCAACTGCAGTCCTTGAAAATATTTTAAACGAGTCCATACATTCACTCCTGAGCCAAGTTTTACCATATATATTTCAGCTGAGCAACACTGGGATGGTTTATGCCACCATCCCTGCCCAAAAATGCGGGAAATGAGAGAGAAATAGTTACATGATGAAGGCATAGCCATAATTTAAAGACATCTCAGTTTGAATCACACTATTTTGCAGCAGACATAAATACAAAATATATTCTTATATTATAGTTTTTGGTTTAGTCCACAGTCCAGATTATGCTTTCTGAAAAATACCAAGAGGTTGTACACTGGAATCAAGAAAGGAAAAGTCCACACAAGCACAGTGTTATATACAGTGTAAATATACTGACTTCTCAGCAAAGCCACCTTGATTTTTCTCTTCCTTCTGCCTCTCAGTATTCTTTCAAGAATTCTGTGCCACCAAATGGTATATAAAACTAAAGAATACTCTACTGTTTTTATATTATAGTTACTGCATGGGAGCAAACACGAAAGCACAAATTCAGAGTAAACTTAGAGCAGTCACACCAAACTTCAAGAAAGTAGGAGAAAGTTCATACGTTTTAGGGTACCAAATCTAAGCAGGCCTTCGACACAGGACAGGGCTTCCATATGCAAATGCAAGAGCACCAGCACAGTTTAATCATAAACCAAAAGAGACTGCACAATTTTTCTCACATTGGTCCAATTTTACCCACTTTCACAACTGGGCTACACACACGTACTAGGTCTAGCCAACACTCCTGTCAAGTTTGTCAATGTAGTTGTTGTTCATAACTAAGTGTACATTTATCACAGTCACAATAAATCCTAAAAGATAACCCTTGTTGCTCATTTATTTTCACATTTACTACTGACTTAAGAGAAAAATTCATTTAGCTGAAACAGGAGGTCTGTCTAAAGTTCAGTAGTTGAACAGTACGTTCTCACAGGGTAAGGTTACACGGAGCTTTTGATTGACTAACACTGTTAAAAGTGTCCTTAGTACTACAGCATAAAAGCATTTCTCTTTTCTACCATAAGCATATTTTTTATAAAAATAAATAAATAAATTTCACTGCATAGGAAGTGTAGTAATTTCATGCTTTCATGTTTGCACTTTCAAAACTCCAAATTCGTCTTTCAGATACACAGCATACCCCGCACAAAAGTAAAGGAAAACACAAACTTTGCTTAATACTTTTCTTTACATCTCAACTTTTCAACATCATGCCTCTATATACGTTTTCTTGTTAGGTGGGGAAAGTGAGCATGCTTGCCTTTGTGGCTCCTCCTCTTTCAAAGACGCACAGCTGCAGCTGTAGTAAACAACCACCAGTCAGGAGCTGAGAAGGTCAAAGTCTCAGCGCCGGATCCATCTCAGCTTTTCTAAAATTGAAATTTCCATTTCGAGAAATTTGGGCTTTTGTTTCTCTTTATATTTATGTCAAGGAAAGGCAAACCACAACCATCTCCCAACAAAATAAACCGAGACACAATTCTTCACAAGTCACAAATGGAATACCTCAGGGAAAATGAGTATTTCCCCAGCTTCGTTAATGAGACCCTGAATAAGGCGTTTATATCTTTTAGTTGAGCAAAGGCTTGCTCAAAACCCATCTTGATCCGAACAGACCCATTACACAACACAAATGACACTTATTTCCTTAAGAAACACACAAGGAGGTTGGCCATCCTGGAAGGTGGTGCCAGCGGTGGCAGGATGCCCACGGAGTAGACCCAGTGACCTGAAGCTTGAAGACGGCAGCACTATAACATCAGAAAGGCTAGCGTCAGCAGGCACTGCTCACCCAGTGGTTAGAAAAGGCACACGCCTTCCCTTTGTTTGATAAGCTACTCAGGTCACCCAGACACCTGCCCAAAATCTAAACAACAGGACACCCTAAGCGCCAAAACATGCACCCAATTTCAGAGGGCTTCTGTAACACCACGGTGCGGTCAAGAGCATCCTGAATACCTGGGAGAGATGTTGCACATTTCACTCAAAAAGCATGGTCTGTATTTCTATTCAATTTGGGCAGGTACAGCCATGCACAGTGTTGGCCTGTGGACTCAAGACTGAACAGAAAGTTGATTCCTACCACAGGGGTTTGCAGCCTAAGCCCTTCTACCACTTCATGGCAGAAGAACTAGTTCAACCCTGCAACATTTAAATATTTAAATCTCTTTCCAGAAGCGAAGCTCAGATCACACACAGTCAGATCCGGCCAATCCCGACAGAAATACCTGGCAGAGGACCACATGATTAGCCTGTCCTGGAATCTTCAAGTTTATTTTTCAAAGTTGTTACAAACATTCTTCTAGCCTCCCTTGGGATCTTAGGGACCTTTCCAGCAAAGGATTTTCTACAAGAGAGGGGGTAGGCCTAGAAATACTGTCATTAAGTATTGATGGGGAAACAGATACATATGTTAAAAAAAAAAAAAAAGTAACACCTCATCTCCCATCCCCCTTTTTACATGTCAGATATTGCTTCATTATCAGAAGCAGAAACCAAACAGCACCTCCCAAATCCCAAACTCCTTCCAGCCCCTCTAGCGCACACGCAATCACTCCTCTAACGCCCCTCGGCGTATCTCCTACGTCCTCCCTGCAGCCAAATGCTGGGAGACAGCAGAGAAAACAGGATTTCTTTTTTTTTTTTTTTTTTTCACAGCCCTCTTTAAACGCTATTCGCAACTCCATGAACTGGGAAGGTACAAGGAAAAAAAAAAAAAATATATATATATATATATATATATATATATATATATGTATATACAAGGCACCTCATGAAGCTGCCTGTAACCTAAGGAAAAGGTTGGCTGGAAAAAAAAAAAAAAAAAAAAAGAAAGAAAGAAAAAGGTGTTTCTGTGGCTGCCTGCCCCTTCAATCCATGGAGGGAGAGGAAAAGGGGAGAGAAGAAGGAACGGTCCCGGGGTGATGTCCGGGGCTGGGGGACCGGGGGTCTCCGCTTCTTGGACGCCAGGCGCCCAGCCAGCGGCTTCAAGTTGCTCGCGTCCCATCAGCGAGGGATTTTCGCGTCTCCCCTTCGGAAAAGGAGGCGAAAATGGCAGGAGAGCCGCGGCCCGGCGGCGTGAGGGAAATGGTGCCGGCGGCCCGGCCCGGCCCGGCCCGGCCCGGCCCGGCGCTGCCGCCCGCCTCGGGGCTGGCACCGAGCGGCGGCCAGAAAATGGAGCCCAGATGCCAGGGCTGCGAGAGGCAGCCCCGCCAAGTTGCCGCCGACCGTGCGCGGCTACCTGCCGCGGCGAGACAAAACGGGGGACGAAAAGGGGAAAAAAAATACATAGCAAGAAGAATCTCGTTTATTAATGATGGTAAAATAGGAGAATACCAAGAAAACGGCGGAAAAAAAAAAAAAAAAAAGGTTTACTTACTTATTCGGGGGCTGCCAAAGGCTAGCAGAATTTAACAGGCTTGAGCTAAACCATGATGTAAGCCAACTTATCTCCAGCACCTCGCATCGAGCAGCTCTGCTCCCGAGTACGTAACATATTTGGGATTTTATTTACTTATATCTATTTATGTACATATCTATGTGTGTATATACGCGAGAAGGTTTCGGTGCGCTGTCAAAAGCGACCGCCGCGGAAAGGTCTGCAAAGGCTGCTCGCCGGCTATCACACCCCCGCGAGAAGGGAGAAAAATAAATAAATAAATATGTAATATGTATATTTATAGGGATCCTATAAGCAGAGAGCCAGCGCTGCCGGTGCCACCCCGGTGCCGGCGGCGGGCAGCCCCGGCCGTGTCCCCCCCCCCCCCTCCCCCGGCGCCCCGTGCACATGCTTTTAATGTAAATACAGCCCTCCGCTCCCCCTCGCCGCCAGCTGACGGCACACAGCGTGGCTTTTTAGACGTGTATTTATTTAGTGACGGGTAATAAGGGTGAGAGCGGGTAACAGGGGTGCGCGCTACCCCCGCACACGCAGCCCGGTCCCGGTGGCAGGGGGGCAGCACAAAGGGGCTCGGCGCCCCCACCTCCGCACTGCAAACACGCCGCTCGCTGCTTTTTTTTTTTAAATTATCATTATTATTATTATTATTTTGGGGTGTGGGTGTCCCTTCTCCCCTCCAGCAGGAAAGTTGAGGGAAAGTTGGGGCGGGCGGCCCCCCGCCCCGGTAGGGCCGGTACCGGCCGCCGCAGCCCCCCCCGGCCGGCCGGCAGCCGCTGACCCCGCGGCCCCGCTGCCGCCTCCGCCCCGCTCCGCTCGGCACCCCCCAAATAAACCCCTTTTTATTCGTGTTCTTCAACGATTTCACTTCGTGCGAGCGGTTATCATACATATTTATTATTTTTTTTTTTAAAGAAGAAAGCTGACTGGGACGGCAACAAGAAAAAAAAAATAATAACCATTAAAAAAAAAAAATCATCATAGAGCACACGTTCTGTTTATTCTGATAAGAAACGGAATCGGCACAGACCTGAGCAGGAGCCGCAGAGCAGCCGCCTCCTTCCCCCGACTCGGGGTCCCCCCGGCTCTGTCTGTCCGTCCGTCCGTCCGTCCGTCCGCCAGGCTCCGTCTGCCCGTCCCCGTCCCCCCCCCCTCCGCTCCCTCCCGGGGGCCGGGGCAGAGGCTCTCCCCGGCGGCCGGCCGCCGCTGCGGGGAAATGAATGGGGGCAGCAGCAGCGGGGGGAAGCGCGGCGCTGGCCGCCGACTTACCCGCGTCACATGAGGAGCCGCGGGCAGGGCGGCCCGGGGGTGGAGGCTCCCGGCGCCGCCTCGCCTCGCCTCGCCTCGCCTCGCCTCGCCCACCGCCGCCGCACCGGGGCGGCAGCCGCCGCCGCTCCCCTCACACACAAAGGCCCCGCCGAGCCGCCGGGCCCGGCCCCGCTGTGCTGGGCGGCGGGCGGAGCGCCCCCACCGGCGGCCGGGCTCCCGGGGGGGGGAAAGGGGCCGCGCCTCGGCTCCGGGGGTGGCGACGGGAACGCCCCGGGGGCGCTGAGGGGGGAGCGGGGCCGGGAGGGATGAGGGGAGATGGAGGGAGGGAGGGGGGCAGAGCCCTGCCCGGGCACCTGGCCGGCTCAGCCCTGCCCGCCTTCCCCTCCTGCTCCCTTTATTTTTAACGCTTGAGAAGCCCGTGAGGGTGGGTTGCTGTCTTTTTTTTTTTTATTTTCTTTCTTTTCTCTCTTTTTTTTTTTTTTTTTTTTGGGGGGGGGGGGGGGGGTTGTTTCTTTTTCGTGGAGGTCACTGCGTGAGGCTGAGCCGCGCCTCGGCTGGCTGAGGGATTCCTTCATGGGCAGCCTGGCCCGCATGAAGGCCTGCTGGGTCGCAAAGGCTTTAAGTAGCAGCACACGGAGAAAAGAAACCCTCCGAAATATTAAACTCTGTGAAAAACTCTTCATTGTGTTTTGAAATAATTGCTCTAAACCTGATAGGAAACGAAAATGTAAATCCTGAGGTTGTCTTTAAACTTAGAGAGGTAAATCCCTATCTCTTCTTGAAAGTTTTCTTACTTGCTTATGCAGTTAAATGTTTTGGTGGAAACACCCTGGCCCGTGTTTGTCCAGCGTCGGAGCTACTGAGCGGCCCTAACTAGCTCCCTAGGGATTTCCTTGGGTCAGAGAGTCTTGTAAATAATGTGAAGCCGATGAGGCTGTTTTCTGCCTCCTGTTGCAGGGAGGAAATACAGCACGGCCAGAGCGCAGGTGAGCTGTGCCCAGCCCCGGCTGCTAAGATGGTTTCTGGGCAGTGTGTGGAAGTCAGTTTGAGGAGGCTTGGTGGCCTTCGTGACAGGAGGTGTGTCATGCTGGGCCCTGGCCTTCAGCAGGGTCGGAGCATGTTGAAAACAGAAAGTTCGCTGCGAGTCCCCCTCGCATTCGAGCACGGCTCAGCAGCTCCAGCAGATCCCCGACTGTAACCTCTGAAGCTTTCATAGCAGCAGTTGGGCGAATGAAATAGGCAAAGAGCGACTCTTTGTCCAGTAGAGGGGCCTGCTGCGTGAGCGTGTTTGTAAAAGTCTGGAGGGTGTGCATATTTACACAGAAAACCAGGCTGAGCTGAGGTAAATAATTACTGCTTAAATGCTATTGCCTTCAGTAAATACAAACTCATGTTTGCTGCTTTCCCCAGTAGCTGCTCAGGAAGCCTGAGGAACCAGAACCAAAGTCTGCTCCCTTAGCGCGTTTCATGCCAACTGCCTGAAATACATCCATGCACCGCTGCATGCGCTCTCCCCTTCGTTGACCTATAAATGGTCCTCGGCCGCCTTTTGGCTGGAACGGTTTAGGTAACGTAACCCCCTCGCTATTTCTCCCTGCATCTTATCTCGGTTTTCACAAGGTTAAAAAAGACAGAATAGCAAATAAGAAATGTTAAAACGGATATAAACAGAAGTCCACCTAGCAGTGTATATAAATATATGTCTCTGCAAGTTATAAAGGAGATTAGGTGTGATTTGCTATTATTTTGTCTCTAGTGCAGTCATTTCCTTTGGAGAAAACTGAGCATGGAGTTAAAATACAGTCTAATGACCTGAACAACATATTTCCTTATATTACTACTTCACGTATAGAGCCAGCTCCGCAAGCTCACCAGAGATTACATATGTGATTCATTAGTTTTCAGAAGATTTTACCCAAGTCAAAAGTTAACATTGTAACACCATATTTTAAAAGATAAAATATGCAATCCCGTAGGAAGTAGGCTACTATAGAACTGTGCTGGAAACACTCCCTGGGTAGATTTGTAGCTTATATTCAGATTTATCAATAAAAAAACACAAGCGTTAGCATTCATCCTTCTTAACCACTTGGAACAGGGAGCAATGATTTCCCAGCCTTGAGTATTCTGCAGAGAAAAACTGGTTTTCACCTACCGAGGTTAAAGGATTAATGAATACTTGGCACATGAAAAATGAATGGTGATAGCGGGAAGAAGATTGCATGTAGACAGTGTGATAAGGTGTGTAACAGAGAAACATCATGTTACGCACCTTGCTGTGCCCCAAGAAGCAGACGAAGCTCATTTCCGTTGGATTTCAGATAAAATATTTTAACACATCGATATTTATTTTATCACACTTAAGAAATATTTTATTCATTTATCTAAAATATCTAAGGAAATAATCTAGAAGAGAAGTTGCCTCACTGACATTTGGTGATAAAATTTGTTCTCCATGAGCTTCATTATGTGCTATGGTGGCTGTTTGCATGGTCTGTTGCCTGCTGCTGAGAACTATTACCCGTATGCGTGAATTTGCAGGGCAGTTTCTAAAGCAAAAATATGTAGCTACATTCACGGGAGAAATGTATTACATGATTATATATCAATAGATTGATATAGAAGTAGGGATATTACACATTAGTATTTGATGTATATCACAGATTTATAGAGAAATGTAGTTCTCAATCACATGCTTTTATGGAAAAGCTGTCGTACTAAATCACCGTCTTGGCTCACTCCATATACCTGACCCCTCTGTTTCCATTCTTCTGTAGATTAACAAAGCTGAGCATTCGTTGTCTGTGTGAAAATGTTCTGGCTTAAATTTTTAACACAGGAATACTTTGAAAACCATTTAGTGTTTCTACAGATTTCCCATTTCTTTTTTATTCTTTTTTTTTTTCTTCTTTAGAGAAAGAATTTGAATTTTCCTATTAACCAATGGGACTTCTTAGCATGCCATTTTTTTCAGAAACCAGAGTCTTAAATTTTGAAAAAGAAACTTTTTTTTTTTTTTTTTTTTCAAGTGCCTTGCTCTATTCAGTTCTAAAAATAGAAAAACATAATGTTGGAAGCCAGGAGAACAAATCAGCTAGTGGAACATTTTTGGTTATTTGCTTTTTCACAGGCCCAACAGTTATGTTTACTTGTGTAAACAAATGAAAGACTTTTTTTCCCTAATCCTTTTCCAGGTCTGCCATATTGTCTGCAAACCAGTATTACTAATTCATTGTTACTGAGTACCACCACTTACAATCCCATATGGTTATTTTCAGTCTTTTTCCTTTAATGGAGTTTCCTAAAACTTATCAAAAAGAACACCTGATAAAATCTCTACATCATGTTCCTCAGCCTCTCGCCTCTCCTATATCAGCCCTCCACTGATACAGTGTTTTCTTCATCATTTTTCCCCAGTAGCTATTGTCCTATTTGCATTTCATCCTAGATCCTAATCCAGCAAATAGCCAAATAAATATTCTTGAAAGCAGTTTAGCAACTTCTACGTTTAGCTTTGTCTTGCCTTTTTTTTTTTTTTTTACTTAACCAATAATGAATCGTTTGTTTTTCAAAATGGGGAATGGCATCACCAGCAGAGAGCACACTGGAACCTCAGAACAAAAGAAAACAGAAAATCAATAGCATATTTTAACAATGCAAGCCTGAAACAAATAAAGATACATCTGAAATAAATCAGCAATGTGCTGAATATTGAGAGAGATTGTTATTTAAATTAACACCAGTTATAAAAAAAGCATTCTTAAGTTACCTATTGTGTATTCCATTTCAGTTTTTATTTAATGTTTTAACTAAAAAAAAAATCAAATAAATGAAAAAAAAGTCAATCTTACTACCCAAACCAAAAACTAAGTGCTTTTTTATTTGGGATGCATGGTTAGACAAAAAGCTTTAACAAATTACATGATATATTTTAGAAGACAGATCGTGTTCATTTGCTGAACTTGGGGAAACCTTTGGGTTGACAGATAATCAATTCAAATACCTGCAGTTGAGGGATTGTGTTGCTAATTTCTTTCACAAGCCTTCCCTTTTGTATAAAGGCACGTAAATGTGTTTTTCTTTTTTTTTTTTTTCTTTTTTCTTTCTTCCAAGGAATTGACCACATCAGCAGATACAGCCTTTCGGATACAGTTGCTGTCTTGCAATCCAGCTTGTGATCCTCTGCCAAGTACTTCCTCAGCTCCTTGTATGCCCAAATTGGTGTAAGGCTCAACACAAGTAAATGGTGCTTGCCCTTCTTTCTGAGAGCCATGGTCATCAAGCTTTAGATTGCAAATTGTTTGCTGCAAGGACATCAGCTTCTGTTTCTTTAAATCTAGTTATAAAGCGTATTGATATGTATGGGCCTGTCACATCAAATGCTAGGGTATCTTACAGTCAACTTCTAGGTGGCCATTAACCAAAATGGCCAATTTGAAACACAGAAACATGACTCACAAGTGACATTACCACATCTCACATGACTCACTGAAGCATCGACAGTAATATTCCTCAGGTATGAAAATCAGAGCTTCATAGTGTAAGCAACATTTGTGCTTTCCTGTATTTTGTATAGTCCAGTTGTTTGTTCTTAGACAGACGATCAGGGAATCTTTTCCTTCAGCCCACTCTCCTAAAAAAAAACAAACACCTAGGTCACTGCATAAATGGCAGTCTTAGTGTATACTGTACAGCCTCTCCGGTATAATAAAGGGCATAGTGGAGAGTAGTTCAGCTACGCTGCACAAAAGAGGAAAATTATAATCTAATATAATAGGTGTATGTTTTTCTCCAGGGATAGAGATCAAAATATTCAATTTGCCAGATTTAGATTAGCAATGTTGCCAAGATACATATTCTAGGAAAGTGGGGCTGTGTAGTATTAAAGCTCTACTCCCTTGATCTAAAAGCTGTGTGCCCTTTATATAACCTTGGACTGAGATCATGAACTATTTTATTTTTTAGTTTTTGAAAGTTGCCTTCTTTTAGCAAGAGCCATTAAAGCGTTATGATCTTATTTAAGAGACTACCTCTAGAACAACAGGAGGGACAGTTACTTACTTAGTGTAATCTGACACTGGCAGAAGGTAATGGGGAGTAGGAAGTTATCAAGGAACATGTTTTGGGAGAGAAAATTCTGTTCTTTTTGGAGCTCTCCAGTGTTTGGTTAGTATTTTTGTAAGAAAAAAGAAATGGAGAAAAGCACTTCCTGGCTCTGGACACCATGTCAATTCCAAGACTAGGAATGGAATGGGTTACTCTGGATTTTCCTTTCAAAACTCCATAGTTTGCAGCTGAGTTGATGGACTTAAAAAGCACTCTGAGAAAACTTCTTACATCTTTTTAAGCTCTGTGTTGGATTCCATTATCTCAGCTCACCATATTGAATACTGTGTTGTTTGTTTGTTCAGGAGACATAAAAATTAGTGATCTCTTAGTGCTTTATAAAGAGAGACCTACTGTGCCCTATGACCATTAAAGTCACTACATCCCTTTTGGTAAGATAGTGACTTGGCATGGGACAATCTTTCGAAATTTTCCCTGAAGCTCCCACCGTGTCGCATTCTCTGTGGCTCCTAGAGATGTTGCACTTCACAGGTTCTCTGCAAAATCAGCTGCATCTAATTTGTTCCCTGTAACAGGTAACAGCCTACAAAGGAAATTCTGCACTGGGGGACCTTTCCAGGCTCAAAGCTGGAAGAAATGTTGTAGAAGTGCTTGGGTTTTGTACACGTGACTGAGAAGTGTTCTGCAGACAGCTTAGCAATGGAGCACATTCAGCTGTGTGCCTCAGACGTATCTGATTTCCTACTTAGTAGGCAGCCAAACACACCTGGGATGTCTTCTTTGCTGATATTATCATAACAATCTTCTCTGTTTTTCTTGTCAGGTGTTAGGTATAACAAATATTTTCAAGAAGTTATGTTTTGCCATAAGTGTTTTGCCACATGTGTTTTATTTTTTCCCAGTTGTTTTTAATTCAGCAAAGTTCTTTGTTCTCCGTGGAGGTAATAAATAAATTACAACAGAATAAATCTCCAAGCAAATAAGCACTTAGATGCTTTTTCTTTACTCAGACAACATTTCTCCATTCCCATATTTCACCCTGTTTTGCAGACACATTCTTGTATAACTTAGACATTCACGTTGATAACTTTTATTTGATTTCAAGGCCACACAACGTAGCTTTTCCAGTACCAGAATCTCTTGGATTCTGATGATACTTGCCCAACCTCAAGAATGGAAAAGATGCAGAATCGGAATGGAATTGGGACACGGGGAAAATGCTTCTTTTCAACACCTCTGCTTTATTAGCTGCGCTTGCAATGCCTCCTGTTGCACCTGGGCATAATGGGCATGTCAATTATCATGGAGTTTTCTGGATTTTATGCTTTCTGGATTAAAGGTTGATGGCTCACAAGCATTAAGAAGCTTCATCTGGACTCAGTTATACATATTACATGTCAGATGAATACATTTTTTGGGTGGGTTGCATAATCATTTTTTAAAACAGGGAATTTCACAGATTATTAATCGTTGTGCCACTGAGTATCAGTCTAACAGCTGAAAAACATAAGCATCTTTTTGTTGCAATTTCTTAATTAACATCATGGTTTGTTTGTCTTTTTTTTTTTCTTTTCTTTGTTCCTTTTTTTTTTTAGAAAAACAAAACAAAACAAAAAAACAAGAGATTGAATTTGAGTGGCTGCATGGCTCAGAAAATACCAGTTATCAATTCTCTTTCTAACGACAACTGATGACATGATTTCTACAAACGGTTGAGCACTTGGCAAATGCTAGCCATAGAAATCGAATGAGCTGAAAGGACTGCCTCCAGTCTGCCCTATTGTCACTACTGAGCTGACAGATGGGAGAAAGAGAAGGAGGTTGTGATGCTGTCCCAGAAGCCCAGGGGCACACCGTGAAATGACTGCTGAAGTGCCTTGAAAGACCCTAAGTGAGAGAAGAGCAGATTTCCCAAGAGCAGACGTCACCTATATCCTGATTTTAAAGTTGCCCTTTCTGACGCAGCCCCCCAGGAGGGGAGGTCAAATTCTCAGCAGAGCACCTAACATCAGAGCTCCTCTGAGCCTCAGCAGTGGAGGTAAAATTGAATTTCCAGGACAGAAGGAGGAGCTGGAGCCAGACTGCTGCTGGGAGAGCGGGAGGACAGCAGTACCAGTGCAGCTGCCCAAAGCAGGTGGCCCAAATGCCAGCATCTGCCACTGCCCTGGACACTGTCACCTGCCTGGGCACCATCAGCCTGTCTGGGCTGCTCTGCAACCCAGTCTGCCGCTGTGAACAGCTGCCTGCTCTGCCTGTGCCTGATCAGCAGGGAAAATCCCCCGGTATGTGGAAAAGCCTGTAAGCCCCGGAATAAGAATTCAGAAATTGTCGGTGACAGTCTGTTGAGATCGGATCGCTAGGCCTTGCCTTTCCTTACCTACATTTTTTTTTTCCCTCTCAATTAGTCTAATGTGTATCTTTTGGTTTTGTAATAATTGACTTGAGAAGTTAAAAGTACCAAACTTCAGTAGCTTCACCCATATGTGCTGCGCGCCTCAGGCTAGACAGCACATATTGGTAGCCAGACTGAGAAGAACATTTACCACGTTACCTCTTAAAAACTCACTTTATTTTTCTTGTTGAGCTGGCTCCCATCCAACGTGACACTCTAGCATGAGCCATGCAGTGACAGCAACAGCCTCCATGGAAACACACCGGAGCATGAGGCCAGCCGTGGGGTAGAGAGAAAAGGCAGCTTCGTCCTTTTCCTTCAGTCTGCTGCGTGTTTTCTCTTGAGCACGCTTTCTTGTCATTTTTAAAGCATATCAGGAGTGCCCCTCCTCTGCTACCACCTCTTTTGTCTGTCTTGTGTAACAGTGCAAAGTTACACTGAAGCTGGACAGCCCGGGGCTGCTTGCGACACACCCCACAGCCCCAGCGTTCAGGGCCTCCACTCCTCTTCTCCGCTCCTTTCCAAGCACGGGAGCCTGGAGGGAACCTGCCTGTGCCACCGAGACGTGAAGAAACGCAGGCTCTGGTGGGTGGAGGTTTGTAAGTGCATTGCAGAGCCAGGGGCTCCTCTGTGTCGGGGTGCTGCAGACTCAACATTTCTTCTCAGCAAAAGGGAGGCAGCCAGCGGCAAAGGGAGGCTGTATCTTCAAAATTCCCTCACCAAATTCCAGAATTTTATGTATTCCCACTTCATTAGGGAAGTGGTTTCTGAAGAAAAGAGTGGGTGGAGCAGGTTGCTTGCCCAGTAGTCTAAATGGGGAGACTTCAGTGGTCAGGATGACCCGAGGAGGAAGCTGCCGCCTATTTCCCTCATCATCATCACAGCTATAACCACACCTGCCTCCCCATCATACCAAAACCTCGTGCATCTAATAGCATTTTAGAGCTTTGCATAATGCTATTATGATAGAATTGATGACATAATTTTCCCTTAATATTTCCCTGAAATATCCCCCCCTCTTTTTTCTTTTCCCCCAGACTGTCTCAAAGTAAATCTCTCAGTGCGAGAATTCACTCTTCGATATAGATGGTGAACCAGACAGTTATTTGGCACTGCTCCAGAGGCTTCCGTGTTTCACAGACGACAGGCTAAACCCAGCAAAATTTGCAAGCCTACAGGCTAGCTGCTACTGTGCTTAACTTTCAGACACCTGGCTTTGCATCTACAAACAACATGACAATACTCAGTTTCCCCACATATAACCTGTAGGCTCGTGGTACTGAATTCATAACATGCAGTGTGAAATATCAATTCTGTATATATCATGGGGAGAATTAGGTGCCTCAGATCCACAACAGCCAGTCTACTGAGCAGGAAGCCTCTTAAACTAACCAAGAAGAATGACAGAAAACAGTTATATAGTAGCATCTCCCTCATCTCAGGACTTAAAGTGCCTAAGCGTGGGCTGCAAGCAAACAGCTTTATAGGATTGCGATTCACAGCCAGGTACTCTCTCCACAAGTCGAGCACCTTAGCTATGGGCTGAATCAGCCCACATTTTCTCAAAATGTGTTGGCACTCCAACAGTAATATATGCGTGGCATGTAATACAGTGTGTAATAAGCACATTTTAATGTACAATGCTTTAATATATGTTATGAATAATAATAACATACAGCGGGCACCTGGGTGATATATCCCCTACCTCCCTTATCTCCCAGCACAGTTCCCAATATTAGATGTTCTTGCCTGAGGGACTGGGATATTTCAGACTAAATGTGGACTGTAGGTATTTACATCGGGACCAAACACCCTTACCCCCTCTCTAATGGGGGAAGATACTCATCTTTAGGGTCTGATGCATCCCATCCTAAAACAGATTTATAAATTTAATTGGCATTTTCATATACCTTGTTGTGCCACACACTTCACACTGAGAAGCACATTTTGCTTCCTTGTGGCCTCCATCTCTCTTGACATTGATTTAGTCATTCCCCATGTCCTTGCTGCCCAAAATACTTTGGGTAATTGTGGGCAACACTGGTTCCCCAAGGCTAATTGTCCTCTCAAATCTTTCAGAAGTAAAAGCAAATCTTTTTTTAAATCCAGCCATTTTCCCCTTAGTTAAATTTCCCACACACAAAAACAAAATTGTCATCCCCATGTGTCAGACCCCCAAGAAAACTAATTGCGCAGTATGTCATCATAAGAGAAATGGATCACCTGTTTCCCTAAGTTATACTTCCTGGCTGAGGTTACTGAAATTAATTTTCCACCACCACCAATGGCACCAGGTCCCCAGTTAATAACCCTAATATCTATTTTCAGTGTATAAGACGAGGTTCTGAGGTGATGTCAGTTTGAACAGCTGCATTGAGCTGGTGGTCCTGGTCATGTTTATCCCAGGACCCAGCAGGGGACGTGGCCTGTGAACTCATCTTCCCAGTATCTTTCACATAATTTTTTACCTCTTCTCCTCCATCTCATCTACCTCTCCTTCCAAGAGAGCCTGATCATGTCTACGTCTTATAGTGTAATACACTAAAAAGAAATGTAGTTGGCTACCTTTAAAGCACTTTATATCACTTTAAGTCATTTACACTACCACAGCAACACTGCCATCTAATTTACATAAAGTCACCTAGAGGTTAATTAGTATATGGAGGTAAATTTCCAAAAGAGTGCACCAGGAAAAAAGCAGCAAAAAGCAATTCTTTCCTTAATTGGTTTAGTACACACACCTCTCACTCTATGTTTTACAAATGTACTTAGTAATTTTTGTCTTCATTTTCTGAGCAGATTGCATGTCAGGTAGAAAGGAAGTCTGTCATTGTGTATGTCTGAGTGGTTACTTGCCGACCTTTTGTTGTGGGATAGGCTATTTGGAAACATTGCCATCACATGCCAGCACAATTGCATGGTAGGTGCTGTAATGTTACGCTTGCATGCATGCTCTATAGTGGAACAAAAAAAGAACCCCCAGATATTTTTCTGTTTGAATAACTGCCGGCAAAGGTTGATAAAAACCTTACATTGGAATGACATGAAATCTTACGTGTCCCCTGCTGTGTTGACATCAGGCGCTGGAGAGAAGATGTGCACCTGGCAAGCTCTCACACAGAGAAGGACAGAGCGTTCAGTGTTAGCAGGGGCAAAAGTGATGCTTTGCTCCTTGAAAAGAAGCAAAAGAGAGACCATCAGAAACTATCCCTGAGTGACCAAGGGAGAAGGCAATCTTGAAGCTTTGCTGGATTCACCTGAGTCTGGACACATGGAAATGATAGTTGGCACTGTATCCATCTCTGTATCCAAAGACATCAACGGAAGTGTTTATGCTTTTCTGCAAGAGCTTTAATGGAAACAGACCAGGTTAATTCAAAGACCGCACTTCTTTCAACAACTGTAGTGTACACTTACATTATCAAAACCTAGAAAATGTGACGTGTTGCACTACAGTATTTCTTAAGAGAGTTTTTAGCAATAGCATTTACTGCAGCCAGACTTCTGCCAGACCCTAAATCTTGATAACCCATCAATGCGTGATAACGTTGACCTTGGCCTTTTGAATATGAAATAAATCTACATTTTCGTAAGGGTTTGGAGTCCGTCAAGAATTCCAACCCTAAGATGTGGCCTTCTCTGAAGCAAGTAGGAGAAATCACTGCAGCAGGATTGAATAGCAGTCACAGACTATTTGGAGCAGAGGTTGTTTCAGCTTTATATCTGTCTTCTCCACCAAGCTTGTTTAAACACCTGAAAAAGCAATCCCATCAGTGGAGCAAAGGATCTGCTTCAGAGCACCTCCTGCCCCTGCATGTAGTGTTAAAACAGCAGGCACACTGTACGATATGGCCTCCACTGCTTTCCTGATCATTCTCTCTGCAGTAGGAAGGTGGTGACTCCACCTCTACTCCTTTGAAGGTTTGCAGTTCTATAAATGTTATTTCTGATTAATATTTCTACAAAAGCTGCCTAAAAAGCAAACAATTCCAGAACTGCAAACATTTTCATGGTAAAAGGGATATAGAGTGGTACAGCCTCTCCCTGGTCATATGAAAGTAGATGTTACATTTGGCAGAGCTAACAAGGTAATTAGAGCCCTTCCATTTTCCTCGGTCATGAATAAATCTTTCCTTGACGAGGAACATCACTGTGTTCATTCAAAAGTTGTGCTATAATAAGAATACCGATAATCAATATTGAACATATTTATTCTATTTTACTCATTTATTAATCCTTGTTATTCTTGCTGCCTAAGCCAGCATTTTTTTTCTTCCTTTAAACAGCTCTTGTCCATTGTTGGTGTTTACAATCTTCTTATTGTTGCTGAGGGTTCTCCTATTCCCTCCCCATCATTGTTTAACAAAGCTAAATGCATTTAGTTATTTTAATCTTTCTTGAAAAGTCAATCCCTTAATTAGAATCTATGGTTGTGGAGTTCCACAGGGTGTCTGCAGGCTAAAAACCACTAAGGCTATTTTCTTACTAATTGTGCTCACAGACAGGACATTTGTTAATGTTGTTGATGGCATTTTTTTTTTTTAAGACTGTTTATTTAGGTGAGAGGCAAAAGGCAGAATTCATTAAATTAGATTTTCAAAGGATCGAAGCCTACAAGGCACAGAAAGCGATGATTTTCTTGTTGGGATTTTAAACCAAAATATGCAACAACATACCTAAAAGCCAGAGAGCTGGAGAATGAGCATGTCAATCCCTCTAAAACACAGAGATTTTAAGATTATGTTTGTGAAAGAAGGCTGTCAAATGTTGATCCATTCTCTTTCCTACCAGTTGCTAATGAGTATCAAAATATGTGGAAACACTCCCCAGTTCCTAACCTACTGAATCCATTTTGCTAAAGACACATTTGGAGATTCAGTGGGAAGAACAGTAATGTCCCCCAGAAGGACTACATTGTCCTTTTTCCTCTTTCTTGCTTTTGTCTCCAGTTTTGCTTACTAATGAGTCTGCATGCAAGTTTTTAGGAAGAAAGAAATGTAGCTCTCCTAGCATGCAGTGGAAGAGGGGTCAACAAACCTTTATGAAGGCAATGCAATGAGCTTTTGAAATGAGTTTTTATGGGTTTCTCAGTGTGTAATTTCTTTTCCATGTGTCTCTTAGGGATGTAAATTTTCTACATACGCAACTGCTCTCCACAGCACCACATACACTATTCTAGATAATAAATGTGGTAACAAACTACCTGAGAGACATCTTTTTGCAGACCTTTTGCATATAAATTTACTGTAACTTCAATGTTTCTTATGCTGGGATATGTGCCCTTTGCTTCAGTTCTACCTAAATTAATTAACTCACTACCCGTGAATTAAAATGGAGGTTACATTGTTTGGGCCACATCCACATCACCCACCTCATTTCCGTCTTCCACTCCTTTGTCACAGCTGCTGAGGTAGAGTCAGGCTTTCTCTTCCGTGCTCTCCTCCCATCCATGTGGCTTTTTCTGTGCCACCTACACATTAGCAGCAGCAGCGCTTTTTGCCTCTCTGAATATCCCTAGCACAGCAACTTAAGCATCCTTTTGGCGTTAAGGAGCTAAGGCCTAAAACCCTGCCAGTTCAAAAAAATGTCCTATTTCAGGACAAGGTGGGATGGCTGTCACTGGAGATCCTGAAAATTGAATTCAGACTACAATAGGCTATGGCCCCTTAGGGATGAGCAAGGCAAGTTGAGGCTGGGCATTTTGTCTGGATAATCTAAGGTGAGAAATACGTGGCATTTCCTTAGACTGGCCTGCATCTGAGCCAGCTCAAAATTTTGCTTTTGAAGGATTTGATGTCAGACCAGAATGTTTCTGGAGAGTAAATGCTTAGTGGGTTAGACAGTGCTGGAGTGTGGGCAGTCTGGTTACTTAGGCACATGGATTTTGTCCCAGTACCATTCTGAAGGGTGCGTATGTTGCTCCTAATGCCTGCTCCTCAGAAGATCTGGCAAGTAATTGCATGTGCTAATAGCTACCGACCCATACCCCTATACATATTTACTTTGATTTTTAATGAAAACCCTATATTTGCATGACTAAATGACATGTCTGCATCAAGGGGCCCTTGACATAAAGCTCGCCACTGTGCAATGCACACTGCAGCTCCGTCCAGGCTGAGGTGCCAAGCGCTCTGAAGTTCAGCCATCCCGGCACCGTAAATGGGGAGATTCATTCCTCCTGTGTAAATAGGAGACAAACCAGCTTTCAGGCGGCCCAGAAAAACAAAACTAAACGCTTCTCCCCTTAAAGGAGCAAGAAGCCCATCTTCTAAAAAATATGAAAAAAATACTTCAGTTTGGCGCAGAACAAAATATTTTGAAATGATGCAACATGAAACCGTTACTGACACCCCTACTGAAACATGACACTGGTTCCAGGATATTCAGGCACTTCTGCTGCTGGGACAGACAATCTGCATTTAAATTACAAGGTTCAGCCATATGTCTGCCTGGGAAATGAAAAGGTTGGAGTGATAGATACCACCTTGTGACTCTGCAATTGGAGTCTTTCATCCTATTCAGTCACTCTCATGCTCTGTGGCCTGTTCCAGGAAAAACTCTTTTCACATTAAATAATATCTGAATGACTCCAGCACCCATTTCAGAAACAAGCATTCTCTTTTTATATTTTATTTTTTATTTTATTTTATTTTATTTTATTTTATTTTATTTTATTTTATTTTATTTTATTTTATTTTATTTTATTTTATGTTATGTTATGTTATGTTATGTTATGTTATGTTATGTTATGTTATGTTATGTTATTTATTTTATTTTATTTTTCTCAGAAACTATATATTAAACCTTCAGTTGGAACAATTTTTGACTAATATCCTCCTCTGGTTATTTAACTTGTGACAACTTATCAGTTTAACCCCCCCCCCAACTTTTTGACATTTAGACTATGACTTATTATTAGGGATTAGAACTGTTTGATTTAGAAAAAGTTAAATCTTCCTTATTTACAAAGAAAGGGTACACCCTAGCTCCCCACTCAAGCATGTGTATTTTAAAATAAGAGAGCAGTATTTCCTTATAATTCAAGTTATACTCATTTTTTGCCTGCCTGGTAGTAGTTAGTCTATGCCTCTGTCTTTCAGTGGGAAATAATATTTGTGTTGCACCTTCAAGTCAAAAGAGTATCCTTGTAGCTGCAGGATATATTCTGTAATGACTTGGACTCCACTTCTTTTAGATTGTGAGGAATCACAATTATAGTATTTCCAGCATGTTAGTTGCATGTCCTAAAAAAAAAAAAAGTTAAATTAGTTGGTGAGAAAATCTCATTTTTATGTTATGCAGAAAAAAAAAAATAAAGTTGTATAAGAACAAAGGTGTCTGAAATATAGAGCCTTTTCCCACATTTTAGGTGTGTTACTGCTTCTAGACTTTTTTTTTTTTTTTTTTCACTTGTCATTTCACAGGGCTTGATTTTAAGAAACGCAGCCTCATGCAGTCCTAGTGATTTAATGATGGTACCAGCGAGTGGTAAAGGCACAGTCTGGGTTTAGAAATCTGGTTGCTGTACTCTTTAAATTGGAACTGCTCCCAGAATTTATAGTCTTCACTGCAACCCTCACACACGGTGAGAGAGGACACTATTCACAGCATCAGCGATAAAGGTCTGGCGCTGCTGTCCTTGTGAATGCCATGTTTCAGTGGCCTGTAATTTGATCTGGACATTTTTAAGCTACACATATGACGTGCTGAGCTCAAAGTCTGGACTCTGCAGAGGGAGAACCTGCTCACAGGAAGTTCAGAGGATGCTGCCAATGCAGAACTGTCCCTGGGAATTTTCTGGTAAAGGCAGCTTTGCACGTGACTGAGAAAGGGGTCAAAAGAAGCCTTGCTGTGGTATATTTTCTGCTTGTCCAGCTGCTTGCTCTGGTTTGCCCTCCCAGCTTTGGAGGCTGTGCTGCTGGACTGAGCTCCTGGCTGACCCCTGGCCACATTGGTGTGGCATGAGCGGTGTCCCCATCACCAGCAGGGACGACTCCCTGTGGCTGTGGGCTGCAGCCTGCCTTCTGCCATCTCCAGTTGCTGATGCAAAGCTTTGAACTCAGCTCTCAGCTACAGATCTTGGTGCTTTTATCACCACTTTGAAAAAGAAGAAAAAAAAAAAAAAAGGAAAGAAAGAAAAAGACCATTAGCGTAGACCAACTGTGAACTGATAAAAAGGGATATACTTGTGAACTGCTCCCAGAATTGTCACTGGCCTCTGGAGCTCTTAAGAACAAAGAAATGCAAGAATTAGTCAAGAATTAGTGTAACAGAATGACTCTGAAGATACTTATTTTCATATACTTTTTATTCCTATGTTTAGGATAGCTTTAATTAAAAGTAAGCACTGGCAGTAGTCATACAACAAACAGTTCATTTTGGTAGCTTTGAATGTTCTTTTTTCTTTCTTAAAAGTTCCTGATAGTGAGCTTGATTGAAAAATCAACTAAATGAGCATGTGGAAAAACATTTCACATCTGATTTGGTACAGAATATTTCCTCAGGTGGAAAAATATGCAGTTAATTAAAAAATATGCAATTAATATAATTAATATCCTAAGTGTCTTATAAGAGAGACTGGAGAGTTTCATGGAGTAGTATATATGTGTACTATACACATATGTACTACATATACATATGATTTTGTATATATGCCACATACAAAGTACTATAGGTATCTGTTTAAAGGAAGACAGCATGACAAACCTGTAGGAGCCACAAAGTCTATCTGATGCATATTATGCATGTTAGCAACAATTTCCTAATGGATATGCTGATGCCAAAAGAACCCTTTGGGTCTTTCTGAGAATAATGCATGCATAAAGTTCAATGAAATATGTAATGCCTTTCACTCATTTATACTGAGGAAATACAAACAACACACTGTGTTTAAATAGCTTTAAGGATCTGATATAAATCAACAATAGCCAGGAAATTTAAGAACACCAAAGTCCGACACTCCCTCTTCAGACAGCACACCCAGTTTGTGCAGAGTGAGCTAGAGGCCTTGGGTATCCCGCCTAATTTTCAATGCTTTATTTCTGCCAGACCCTATGGGAAAAGCACCAGCAATAACAGAAGCTTCCACCTCAGCCCTTGTGTGGCAAGAGTTCAAATGAAATCAAAAGGGCTTTACACAAGGAATCGGTAACATTTTGGCCTGAGACACCACGACCCAGCAGCTTAGGCTGAGTCCCCGCTCCATCAGCTGAGGCACCCCGAGCTACCTGTCTGTGCTGACAGAGAAGCAGTGCCTGCAGAAGGGAGGGACACCGCCAGAAGAGAGGCTTCCCAAACCCCATAGGACCTCCTTCATGCAGCTCTGGTTCACTAGCTGTGGAGACACGGGGACAGCAACATGGCCTGCCCCACTGCTGCCAAGGCCCTGGGCCACCAGCAGCTCCCACAGCTGGTCAGGGTGGCCAGCCCTGTCCCCCACCATACTCATGTTGCTGGCAGAGGGCCCTGCTGCCCAGTCCTCCGGCAGCCCTACACACAGACACACAATGTGCACCCTTTTTATGCCCATGCACAGTTAGTCCCAATCTTTCCTCTGACATGACCCAGAAAGTTAAACACTTCCAAGAGCTGCTTTTTTTTTTTTTTTTTTTTTTTTTTTCTTGTTTCAAATCAAGGCAAGTTGGAAATGCCTCATTCCAGTGCAGGGTTAGTTGATGTGGGAGGATTAGCTTAAGGCGTTTTTGCAGACTCTTGTTTGAGAAATTTTCAGCCAGGCCTTCAGGGCACCATGCCCTTGCCCTGGTCCCACCCGCGTAGGCTCTGGCCCTGAGGATGGCTCCTTGGCCAGAGGCAGCGGTGTCTGCAGAGGAAGGCATTGGTAGGCCTGGCCCTGAGGGCTCAGGGCCTGAGTGTAAACCCAGCTCCTTTTGTGCCTTGCATTTCTGGTGATGACCTTGATTAGCAGAGAAATAATTTGGTGAAAAGAGAGAAAAGGACTTCTCTGTAAGGTCTCTTTTTATTGTCAACTTTTACACAGCCAGTGGAAGAAATCCCCTAGGCAATTGGTGCTTCTAACATTACAGTCACAGGATTTGTTTAGAGAAAACAAACACATGTCAGCGGTTTTTTAGTTATTTTTTCAACCTTTAGACATGCTGGCAAGGCATCGATTCAGTGCATTATTTTATGTGAAGACATATAGACAGGAAAGGACAATGCCAGCTGTGAGAGCAATATGCCAATGGTCTGTTAATGATAAAGAGCAACAATAGGAAGGACCCATAAACCAGACAGAGCAAAAGAAAGAGAGAGGCATGCACAGAAGTGTGTGGCAGCTACCCAATTATTGGAGATTTCTCTGGTACTGATATCTAAAGTCATTAGTGCAGAACCAGCATTGGGTAGGGATATCTGCACAGCTGTGAGTGTCAGAGGGTTTTTGGTTCTTTCCAGGTCCTGCTTTTCACAGTGGCAGCAGTGTAAATATAAACTTAAATTAAAATCAGTTTACAGGGAACTGGATAAACACAGTGCAATGATGGCTGCGCTCTTGTAGCTATAACCCAGTGTCTGTTAAACGCTAGACTTTAATTTGTTTTTGTAATATAACTTAACAAAGATAACAGCATTTAGAAAGAAAAGTGATAATTTTAAGCATTTATCTTAAAATTATGCCCTTATTTATTGCATAACATGGCTCTCTGATTTGAATCTCTTTATTACACTAAGGTTGGTTGCACTTGTAGCATCAGCTGGAAACATGAGGTAGTTCTTATAAAAATAAAAATTTTGGCATTTCTATATGTTCATTTGAATAGTGTCAGAGATTCAGCACATGCAGGTGTTTTCCATCAGCTTTGGGGCACTTGTGTTGAACGGGTAAAAACACCAAACTAAAACAGGAGTTGAGAGGAGAGGAGAGGAGAGGAGAGGAGAGGAGAGGAGAGGAGAGGAGAGGAGAGGAGAGGAGAGGAGAGGAGAGGAGAGGAGAGGAGAGGAGAGGAGAGGAGAGGAGAGGAGAGGAGAGGAGAGGAGAGGAGAGGAGAGGAGAGGAGAGGAGAGGAGAGGAGAGGAGAATTTAGAAAATACACACTACATCCAGAAGCTATCAATTTCAAATCATTTTCCCCCGAACATGCAGAACATATCTGTAATGTGCAGAGTCAATAACGGAGATATTTCCCAAACTTGGACCCTGACCTTGCACCTGGACTCTGTTCCTGCACTGCCTCCCACTGTCACAGTAGACTTTCAGACAAGCCTCTCCGTTTGTGCATACAGATGTGATAACTTGACCAATGACCTAGATAGGACACGTTTCCTAACCCAGAAAGCAGGCAGTTTTAAGAGCACATCGCTGCCACCCCATCAGTGAAGAAACTTGCACTTCCTCCAAAAGGATGTCTTAGCTCCTGTTGCAGATGGCAGCGGGGGCTGTCATCCAGAGGCAGAGATTCTGCAAGGCAGCTATAAGAACGTGACAAAAGACTTGAGGGAAAATATGAAGAGAAGATGAATCTATTCAACACTAAACATGTTTATTTTAACTTCTCTGAAACTTCTGAAAAATCACTGAGCAGAACTCCAGGGTATAAATCAAAGTGAGAGAGAGAAAGAAAAAGGGCAAGCGAAAGAAAGTCATTACTTTGATTGGCCATGAAAGATTACTCAGAATCCATAACTGTGTTTACCTAGCTCAGCTTTGTGATCTAAGTTCACTGTTTCAAAACCCTTGAAAGAAGCCCATGTGAAAAAAAAACAAAAACAAAAGAGCCTGGAGTGTTCACAAGAAAATGACTTATGTAAGTGCATTACAAGTGGAAGTTTGGTTTTTGCCGACGATGCTCACACAGCTGCATTTTCTTTACTATTAAACATATTTTAAATTAAGGTTTTAATTTTAAACTAAGGATGAAGAGTATTCCCTAGTAAGAGTTTAAATTACATAATAGAGGCTAAAATGATAAACACAATGCTATTCAGTTTCTTTTTTTCTTCACTTTTACTGTCCTGCAGTTATGCGTTAGTGCAACCCAATTTACAGTATAAGGCTGGAAAGTCAGTACTAGGCACGCAGTTACAATAAGTACTGTTCTCACTTGTTCACTATAAGCTCCCTATTTCCTTCTTAAAAGTTGTTTTCAAAAGGATCTGCTTGCGTAATTGTGCAGCAGCAAGCCCTGGTAGCCTCAATCCCCAAGAATGTTTTCAATGACCTCTTCCTGCCCAGTTTTTCCATGAGAGAACTGTTGGGAAAGGGGGAGCTGACAGTGTTACCAGAGGGTAAATGAGTAGACAGATGCAGAACAGAGATTAGAGTTTCAGAGAAAAAAAAAAAAAAAAAAAAAAAAAAAAAGATTATTTCTTTATTTCTCTCTTTTCTTTTCTCTCTGGTGTTATGATCGCTTTTAAAAAACAACCCCTCATTCTAACATTTAATGTCCTTGTTGTAGGCACAGGCCTTCCAGCTACAAAGCAGACCATAATTTTAGAGGTGAGAATATTAAAACAGAGGAACGGGAGCATTTCATCCAAATAATGGCTTCTGGCATCAAAACAGGCTGTGGATCAATCTTTGCTATGAAGAGGCTGGGTAGCTTTGTAGTGACAGTGTGAGTCAACACTGCCATTTGCACTACAGATAAGTAAGTGCAAACAAAGGGTGGGAGGGCAGGAACCAGAGCATTAAAAATGAAATGTCTGCTTCTGCAGGGAGCTGAGTTCAGCAATACAAGCACATACCTGTACCACATGTGTAGCAAATCAAGATTTCTCTATTTGTACTATCAGTTTTTTGGTTATGGAGAACTCTTCAAAAACCTAAGGGCAAAATGACCTTGAGAAGTTCAGATTATTAATAATTAATTATTACCCTCTGACAGACCCCATTTATCACTACAAACACCAGATACATTAATTAGAGCATTTCTGGCATTGGAGCAAACCCATTCCCTTCATGTCAGATTTTGTTTTAGATTTTGTTCCCAGAGGGAGCATAGGAATTCTTAGACGTACCAAAGAGCAGTTTAGAGATTTTCCAGTATCATGGGTTTAGAAATATATATATATATTTGTCCCTGAATCAAGCTTCGTAATAACTTCCATAATCGAAGGAATATCTCTGCCAGACAAAGACAAAATTAATAACCAGAGATTCAGTTTTTAACCCTGCTTGTCGCCTACAGCTCTGACATTGAGGACCGCAGGGTAGATTATTCAGCAATTAACATTATGTGATGTTGCTGAATGCAGCATATTTCCTGTAGCTTAAAAACATGCCATGCTGTGGCAATGCAGAGTAGGCAGCTTTTAAAGTTTGAATTAAATCTAAGCAAAAGTCTTCCATGAGTTGCTCAAATTCTGCCATTACTTTATATTTTGTGATAATGGTGTGAAACAATGTAGAGATTTAAAAGGATAAGACATAAATCTTTCTTGGAGATTGATGACATTTTGCTCACTGTGTATGCGTCCAGAGGACAGGAGTTTGCCATGTTATACTTTTCAACACTACACCTAATAGGAATGCAAAACAAAAACTTCTCAGTTGGATCAAAACCTGTATTTGTTTCCAAGACAAAACTTCTCATCATATTAAGGCCTGCAAAATTTGGTCGAGTTCGGAAGGATTCAGGAGTTCTCAGTAATATTGAGGTGCCCTTATCACTTTATTCGTTACAATAAACTGCAAATGCCCCAGTGCTGCATTGCTTGCATTTTTCCCTGGATGGGAAGACAAGTATATATTTATATATATCTATATATAGTATATATATATAATATGTATATATATATAGTACATATAGTGTGGATATATATATGGGGAAATCTGATGCACCAGTGCTCTGTGCTCTTAACTCTTCACCCCAAAGAGTCTGCCTCTTTAAATGAAGCACAGGCTGGAACACGCTATCTGCTTCTCAGAAAGCCGAAGGTGGATGCTTGCCAGGGATTTGTGCAGCTTCCTGGCTCTGCTGATAAAGCAGGCCACTGAGAGGTAAAGCCCAGCTCTCCCTCCAACACGTTTCCTCTGTGGCCGCCCAGGAACAAGGGACACGAGAAGACCAGAAAAACACAGAGACCACAGCACTGCCTTTGTTGGAGAGCCAGCGGTGTTTGCAGGGGTCTGGAGGAGCCCTCTGAGAGGCTCAGGCACATTTACGTTTAGAAATGTGAGCTTCGAGCCGGGGTATTCGCGTCAGCACATGGAAAGTATGAGAAAGCACATCTACTGCTGAAAGTTAATGATAGCATTTGACCATGTTAACCAGTAAATGACAAGGCAGGGTCACAGGAGTTAATTATTCAAGTAAGTGACTGCTAAAAGAAATGTTTAAGAAACACTGGTGGTTTGCACCGACTGAAATGGAAGGTGACTAATCATTTCAAAGTTTAACCTTGACAGCTCTAAGTGGACCCTTCTTGCTCTTTTCTCTGATTTTGTTTTTTAAATCAATATTGCGTACCTCGCAGGCAGCACACTAAAGGTTTTACAGAGAAAAAAGTAAATAAATAAAAAATCTAGCTGTCTAGAAAGGCACCTGTGAGAAAAAGAGAAGAGCTTCGAGAGAGAAGCAGCCTGGTTTGGAAGTCTTCAGCTCTGGGAGAAAGAGGCTCTGGCCTCCTGCGTGATGCGGGGCCGCTCTCCTCGCCTCGTGGTACTCATATATTTGGATTATAGCCTCTCTGGGGCAAACTCTGCCTGCTTGTAGAGTGCCAGGCACGATCAGGCCCTGCTGTCCACTGATCTCCCTTGGCAGTGCCACGATACAAACGCTAATGAAGAGAGACTGCTCATACCTGCGCAGCCCCAACTGAATCCACCACTTCAAATTTTTCATTATTTTTTTCGTGCCCTGATAATTTAGAAAACTCCAAGGCAAAATACAATTACTGCCATGCCGTAACCGCTAAGCTTCTGTGGGACATAGCTGCATAATTTTAAGAGCCAACATTCCACTAGGCCTCTTTGTTTCAACAGGCAAATACCAGAAAATAAGGTAAAACTGTGAATGTATTTTCTTCTTCTGTATGCTGAACTGCTTTAAAACTTCTAATACTGATATATGAGTCTACAATACCCCTTAAAAAAAAAAAAAAAAGAAAAAAAAAAAAAACACGAGTAAAAAGTAACGTTTTACAACAACCACATGGCATATATACAGTGCTTCTCATCCCAAGTGTACTCAAATTGGACATACAGTTATCACTTGACCTCTTGGAAAAGTGCAGTTGTCTCGAGACTGGGATACAGCATGTGCTAAATAAACAGTATTTGAGGTGTGGAATTGTTTTTCCCACTTAGAAATCCAGTAAGGACAAATCAAAAAATAAAAGCATATTCAAAGCATATACGCATAGGATAATGAAACTATAAGGAAAGCAGAATTGGAGAGTGGAAATATGAAGATATATTACAGAGGGTAAAAATTAAATATGAGCTGGAAGATAAAATGGCAACTAAGCAAATATTTTTTCTTGACCCCTCCAAAACAAACAAACAAACAAACAAACAAAATCCAAACGGCCAAACAAAAAACAAATCCACCACCACCATCACCAAACAAGCAAACGAACAACAACAACAAAGCTTTTGGGGTTGTAACCTGGTTATTTAGAAGTCTGTCTTTATCCTTACCACCAGAGCCTCCAGTGTTATTTCTCCCCATCATTGGGATGTGTGTGCTGCACTGGAATACATCTTTTGGGAATACCTCAAAGGAAGACTGCAAAATCCTCAGTAGTATTGCTTATGGAAAAAAAAAATCCTCAAAAGAGTCATTCATTCTTGCCGTGTAGCATGAAGTCATGGAGGCTGTGAGATCTTGCTGTTCATGTTGTAGGGGTGCTAGCAAGGTTATTTTTCTGGGTTCTCAAAGAGAGAAGTCCACTTGTATGTAGGATGGGTCAACATGTAGCTATGGTCAAACCTCCCCAGTAAATGTTACCTTGTGTCTGTTGCTCAAAATGTTTTTTCAGCAGCAATCCACAGTCCCCTGGTGGCAAACAACAGTGGTTAACCTCTTGACAAGGTTGAGACCTGCTGTCTGGGATGACTTTGTCCCTGGAACTCCTGGAACGGCTTTCAAATGGCTAGTATGGTGTAGAGATGGGCTTTCCTTCCTGCAGCCCACCATCATGAGCAGTGCCACCTCTGCAAACAAGCAAGCACAGTGAGGGAAGAGAGCATGCAGACTGAACCTTCAGGACAGTCTCATGTAGCAGACTCCTGGGACAGGTAGAGCAAGCCAAAATTCAGAATATTCAAAAATTCAAAATTCAGAGAGCAAATCGAGATGTTCATATGGTCAGTCAGAGGACTTGTAAAGCTGATTTACCACTGCCTGCTTACAACACTGAGTGAAAGAAATATGAGCCATTCCACCAGAATACAAGAAGAGGCAGGAGAAAGTCCAGGACCACGCTTGTGTCAGGTGCTGTTTGGCAGATCAGATGCCATTTTCTGTGTCAGTGGAGCAGTCCAGATCATCATGGAGAGCTGTCAGCAGCCAGGAGGATGGAACCTCAGCCATGGCTAGAAAAAATGTACTCAGTGAGCAGGGCAAGGATGTTAGGAGGCAAGGTGTGTAAGTGTAAAAAGAAGATTTGCTTCAACCCATACCTGAAAATAAATGTAACAGAGCATTAAAAATTAGTTATTATTGCACACATCAACTTACATGAAGGGTAAACTTTTAAGATATCCACATAATTTAAAGACTGCAGAAAGTAGAAGTCTGGTTTTCAGGTCCCATTGCTCAAGTCAAGAACAATTTACTCCCCTGCTGTACTTGGGCTGAGACAGAGGGCCGTGGTAAAGGCGGTGTGGGTGGTTCGTAGTGTTCTCTTTGCTTTGGCTTGGGCAGCTAGGAAGCCACAGCAGTTCTTTGCTTGTAGTCTTTTTGTTGCTGTAAGCATGAATGTCCCTTTTGTCCTCTAACAATCCTATTAGTGTGTTCAGGAAGACAGTCTTTGACCCTTTCCTGGACAAGTGATGGAAGCCAACTGAAGCAGCAGGATGCTGTTCTTCCTAAAGTACTTTGTGGTGCCTGCTGATGATGCCACTGCTGGCATCATGCAAGCCAGAGTGATTTCAAACTCCTTTGTTAATGCCCCTTCATCAACCTATACCAGTGGTGATAATCACTGCTTAAAATACGATTTCTCAATCTTTGCTACACCACTATTGCACTCATTCCTTAGGGATAATTTCAGCTGGTGGTTATAGATCTTCAGCTCAATGTTACGTGTCACAGAGCAGGCAGAAGGGATGAAAAAAAACCCTGCACCCTGCTCTTTTGATGCAAGCCTGCTTATTTTTCTGAATATCTTTGTTGGGAAACTTTTGGTCAGTTCTGAGTTTTCCTTCCTATTGTAAGCCTACCAGTGTTAGCTCGTGTGGCAGTGGCATATACTTTCAGGTAAGTGTTGGTACTTATGCCAGAGCTCCCTTTATAGTCATTGTACATGATTCAGGGGCCAACAGTTGCATATTTAGTACACTTTTGGGACATGCAGGTTCCTAAAAAGTTCCTAGGAACTGCAAGTTCCTAAAAATCCACAGTTCTGCATGGTATTTACTTGCCTAGCCTCCAAGCTGCCTTTGTGGGAGGGTTTGCTATGGGTCATCTGCCATTTCCACATGGGTACCTTGGATAGCATATGTGATCTCAGATGGGACTAGCTTTCGTTTTACTAGTGGACAAATAGATTAGGCTCCTATCTATCTGCCATCATCTAGTCTGTCTATTCGTATGGATAAGAAGTAGCTGGCTGTTTATCTCACCTATCTGAAAATGGGCTGGTATGCCCTCTGGGGATTCCCATCTATATCTGTTGATTTAATAGGAATTTAGGTGAGTAGATAAGGTGAAATGACTTATTTTTGGGTGGCTGTAGTGAGGTGAAATGGATCCCATCCATACCAGCACACAGTTAATATTAGAAGAGTAAACACCTTGTACTTTGCTCTTAAATGTAAATGATAATTTTGTTTAGATTTAATGTGTTCTAAAAAGTGATTCTGCTTTTATTAAATTGATCCTTGTTAGTTATAATCCGATAAATTTCAGAAGAGGTTTTAAAGGGTAGCGATTTTTGCATCTATGCTCAAAAACCAGAAGCAGACAGCAAGTCAGCAACCTCCTACTGAATTCAGAACATGCATTTGAAAAGTAATTTCAAGTCCCTGTGCAAGTCAAATAGAGGCAGAAGTATATAGAAGATGTATTGTTATATTGTGACAAACCATAAAGAAACTTTCAGTTATATAGCATCTTGACAGCCTGTTCAAAATCAAGCCTTTAACCTCAGTGATAATCAGGTTTCCCTCTTTGCTTTACACATATATTATGCCATATTTAACACACAAAAGAAACAACAGTAATATTTTCTTTACTGTAAGCCAACTTTGTCATGTTGTAGCCCATCACTCTTTTTGTCTTTTATCATAAGAAAAGCATCCTGTACTTGTTTGTATAGCAAACATATCTTTCCTAGCAGTAGTCCTGATATCCAGAATAGGGATTTATGAGACCAGGTAGCAAAGTGAAGTCTTACTCCGTAGGAATAACTTCTAGTGTATTAATCTGAAAAAAAAAAAAAAAAAGTCATATATACATATATATATATATTTATAAATTCTGTCTCTGTAAAAATATGGGTGAAATAAGCATTGCCAGAAAGGTGTTGATTATGGTAGGGACATGCAATGACTTCTATTTTTGAGTCTACATGTATAAATACTTTTTGAGTACTCTTCTGTAGTTTTATACGCATTAATGTGTCAGTAGTGTCACTATTCTGACCGCTGAGTGCTCCTCAGTCTCACCTTACATGGTGGTGTTTCTGGGCAATAAATACCTACAAGACCTGGTGATTTTCACACTTTATCTATGTCATCTGCTTTTCTTAGATTGCCTTATTCTGATCACGGTCGAAACAGCTACTACAGTTACTGAATTCCTTCAGGTGTATTACGCTCAGTTGCAGTGTCTCAAAAGTATTCTCTTGATCTGGTGAGTGGCTGCATGGGAAATGACAGAAGGAATGAGGAACAGTATAGGGAACTATAAAAATGTCTGAAGAAAAAAACAACAAGAAACATATAATTCTGTCAGATAAAATAAAAGGAAGTGTGCAAACCTGACTCTTGAGTTGTCATAATTCTCTTAGTGCACCACCAATATTTCACAAACCATTACTAAAATGTCTCAGAAAGGGCAGTGCAAGGAAACGAATGGTGATATCTCCATAATGTTTTCAACTTTTTGTGAAGATGTGTGTCATGGGCTTTGGTGGTATATATCTATGTATGTAATAAAAAATGGGAAGAAACAGGTGAAACATTTGGCACTAACGACATGCTGAATGTGGCAACTGCAGACATATTGGGCCAAATTTTCAGAAGCATTGCAACACATTTATTTTGATGTATCATTCTTCATCATTTCTCTTGATCAAATGTTCTCAAATCACTGAATTTCCAGAGTATGTGCCAGCCTTTATGACCAGACGCAGCGAAGGTATAGTAAGTGCAACACAGGTAGGTGATTTTTGATTTCAGTGGACCACCAATTTACACATGCACCCTATGCTGCATTTATTCATATGGAAAAAAAAATCTAAAAATAACCATCACTAGCAGTAGGAACTCTGTACGAAGGGACCAGCTTAAAGAAAATCTGGAAACGAATGTGTCTTTTGAAAGCACCTATGCTATTCAAAGGTCAGGCGCATGCTGCTTTTTCCTTGCTTCTTAATAATGAAGCAGTAAGCTTGTTTCATGGTAACAATAATAGCCACTGTACCAAATTCAATCCAGCACTCTACATACAGCGATACTGACATCTGACGGTACTTGTGATGGATTATTATGGTCCTCCATCATCAAAGAGCAATAAAAATTCAAGGCTGCAGTTAAAATTAATCTGGCCATGAAACTGGCCTATAGTTATTTTTTCCCCCAACTACTATAATGTTGATATATACAAGTCATCAAACGTGACTTTGTGAGGGTATTAGATGTACATAAAGCTTTCTGTGAGAAACACGCTGTTGCTACAAAATATTCAGAAACCATCTACTTAAAGTGGATCTTTTTACTTCTCCTGTAACATTACACTACAAATAAAGTGACTTAGCAATATCTAGAATGTTTTGAAAACCTACTGCCAGTGAGCTGCTAATAATATTTCAGCTTTCATGTGGAGACTACTGATTCAAAATCTGGCCTAAGTCAATCTGACCAGAAGTGATTCTTATATAAATTGCTGATTTGAAATAAGTCATTAGTTTTAGTGAAAGCCCTGAGGGAGAAAAGTCCTAATTACAAAACCACAACTATCCCTAGGAGGACTCTTCTGGATTCTCAGAAAAGGCCATGGATCCGAATGCCCAGAAGATGAAACCAGCCATTGGCATCAAGCTGTCCGGAAAGAGCTAGGGACACTGTGTGGTGCTGCTGGTAATGCAGCGAGGGACACTGCATAGTGCAAGGCAATGTAAGAAATTACCTCTCCTGTTGAGGGAAGACTATTTTCTGAGATTTGCCAAAGGGACTGGTACTGCATCCGTTCAATAAATACTGATTTAGGTATCAAAAACAGTACGGTCTTCTGCTAAGGAGAGTCATATAAATATAAAGGGATGTAAACTATGTTTTTTTTTTTTCCTTTTTTTTTTTTTTTTCCTTGTTTACTTAATTACTCCTGTCTTCTCAGTTTGCAGAGCATTTGTATAATCCAGATGTAGCAACAATTTCCTGCACAAACTTTAGTATGCATAGTGCTGTAGAAGCTGAACAAACCTTGTCAATCACAGAACACTGGAAAACCTGTTGGTGGAACAAATTTGCTGCATGCTTTAATTGTAGTCAAAGAGGCCTAGCTTCCCCTAGATTTTCATGGTTTGTTGTTCAACTAGAATTTCTTCCATGCATCTGAAATTTGCTTCAGGTTATAGTATGTTTTGTGGTCCATCACACCATGGCATATTACCAATTGATACTGTATAATCCACAGTGAAAATATGCTCTTAATGCTCTGTGACAAATGGAAAGAATTTGGGTATCTTATTTAAAACTGTTGAGGGGAAATGGAATACAGCCCAGGCTTGTAGTTTGAATATATCCTTTTCATTACAGAAAGAGGTACACAAGTAAAAGGTATTTAAAACTTAGGTTATTGTTAAGAGGGAGTCAGTGGCTTATGCTTATTTCTCTAATAAATATGCCAGTATCATTTAGGATATGCTTTTAATGACATTGAGGAAGGCTTTTTGAAACATTTAGCATTTTGATTACAACACATTTTGAGACTCAGAAAAACAGAACAAGAAAACCTTGGCCTTTTGAAATCAGCTTCAATTGAAATGGTGCAGTTGCACCATTTTTTTTTATTTTTACTATTAACATTCCACAGAATTATAGATGTAATGGCAATACAAAGAAAGGTATGTGATCTGTATTCCAAACAGCAAGCATTACCAAAGAGAAGTTTTAAAATTATATTCTATGAACTATTTTCCTACCGTATGGACAAGAGTTTTTATTTAATAAATTCTATAGGCATTTAAAGTGGTATATATAGACTCTCTACCTTTGGTTACTCTTAAAAAATCTAACATCCTTTTCCAAGGATCTGTTAATAATATCCATATTATAGTCCTAATACTATGGTGCACACTTGTTTGTAAGTACTGCAGTGTGAGAGAATATTTTTTAAAAGAAATATATATATGATATATATATGATTACTGTGTGTGATCTGCTTAATGCACATGTGGGTAGATGTTTAAATACTTCACTTTTGCAAATGGATTTGAGCATTGCTATTCTACCTGCAGCTGGGCTATGAACTGAGTATATAAATAACAGGTGTTCCAGTTTCAGTGATTGATTTTTGAGCTTGCTCAGGGATAGTTACGCTACTAAATATTGCTCAGATGTACTGTAAAGCATAGGGTCTCAAACCAAAATACTATCATTGTGGGATCCTAGAATCCTAGAATCACAGAATGGTTTGGGTTAGAAGGGACCTTAAAGCTGATCTAGTTCTAACCCCCCTGTCATGGGTAGGAACACCTTCCACTAGACCAGGTTTCTAAAGGCCCCATCCAACCTGACCTTCAACACTTTCAGGGACTGGGCATCTACAGCTCCTCTGAGCAACCTGTTCCAGTGCTTCACCACCCTCTGAGTGAAGAATTTCTTCTTTATATAACTAAGCTAGATCTACGCTCTTTCAGTTTAAAGCCATTCTTCCCTTGTCCTGACACTACATGCCCTGACAAAGAATCCCTACACAGCTTTCCTGTAGGTTCCCTTCAGGTACTGGAAGGCCACTCTAAGGTCTCCTCAGAGCCTTTTCTTCTCCATGCTGAACATCCCAAACTCCCTCAGCCTGTCTTCATAGCAGAGGTACCCCAGATCTCTGAGCATCCTCATGGTCCCTCCTCTGGACTCATTCTTATATGTCCATGTCCTTCTTGTTCTGGGGGCCCCAGAGGTGAACACAGCACTCCGGGTGAATTTAGAAACAAGGATATTTAAGGGGGTGTCCTGGTTTTGTCTAGGAGAGTGTTAATTTTCCTCCTATTAGCTGGTATGGTGCTGTGTTTTGGATTTAGGATGAGAATAATGCTGATAACACACTGACATTTTAACTGTTGCAGTGCAGTGCTTAAACCAAGCCAAGGATGTTTCAGCTTCTCACTCTGTCCTGCCACCAGGCAGGCTGGGGTTGCAGCAGGAGCTGGGAGGGGGCAGACCCAGGACAGCTGACCCAAACTGACCAAAGGGGTATTCCATACCATCTGACATCATGCTAAACAATATATAGGGGTGGCTAGCTGAGGTGGGGGGGTGGCTGCTTGGGGATAGGCTGGGCATCAGTCAGCGGGTGGTGAGCAATTGCATTGTGCATCACTTGTTTCATACACATTATTATTAGTAGTACTATTATCATTATTATTATTATTCTCCTTTCTTTTCTGTCCTAATAAACTGTCTCTATCTCAACCCACAGGCTTTCATTTTTTTTTTCTAATTCTCTTCCCCTTCCCAGAGAGGGAGGGGGGAGAGTGAGCAAATGGCTGTGTGGTGCTTAGCTGCCAGGCAGGTTAAACCACAACACAGGGGACAATGCCAAATGGTTTGCACAGCCAGGTAGACAATGTCCAGTTGCTCTTTCCCTATTCACCAATGCTGTAACCCCATTGTTATCCCAGGTCATCCCAGGTGGGATGCCTCATATTGAGATTAACCATTCTATTATTAGAAGATTTTCCTTTTGGATCAGTAGCCAACTGTTCTGGAGTTGTTCATGGCTGATATTAAATTGGTACAAAAAAAAATCTCACTTTCACCACAATTTGACTCAGTTTTACTGATACTGCACAATGAAAAGGTTTCAAGAAGGTGAAGTGAGATAGGGCCCGGAAACTTCTACATTCTTCTCTGCTTTGCAGTTCTTCCCTTTTCTTTCCTTCTGTCGTTTCACTATGTCTGAGATGGACTACATTACATCAGTGCAGTGCCAGATGACCAACAGCACTGCATTTAGCATGTATGCTAGCTGGTTTGGGCCTCTACTATTGGAATTATCAAAGGCACCAAAATAAAAGACAAAAATATTGCCCCTAAAGTCTGTATGAGGCTAAAAGATTAAGGGAGTGAACAGTCAATATCATGGAGAACTTTGAAAAGCTTGGTAAATGCAGTTTAATAAAACTACTTGTATTTCAACACAGGGATGGGAAAACTTACTCATCTACAAATAGCGCAGAAGAAATTAATTTGAAGAGGCTTGTGATGAATAAATGAGGTGAACAGGCTCTCCCATGATAATGCAATGGTTATGTGTAACACAGGAACTCTTACTGAGAAAGTGTAGGAAGGTTACATGTGATACTGAACCCAGCTCTGCTGCCTACAGTTTGATAAGGATTTTGAAAAATCAAAGAATTTTCAGAAAAGGTCCTCAAGGATGACTAAACTAGAAAATGTCCCTCATTAAACCTGTGGAACAAACTACTTAAGGCATCAAAGACAGAGGTGAAAAATGGCTTGATTTAAGTACCTACCTGGAGAACAGAAATTCAGTAATAAAGGGCTCTTCAATCTTACAAAGAAACGTGTGACATGTTCTGAAAGTTCCAGCCTGAAGCTAAAGAAATTCAGACCAAACTAAGGTAAATTTCTTACGTGTAAGGATAATAAAAAAGTGGCATGTCTTTGGATTCTAGTCCAGTGTAATTTTTAGAGGAAATGAAGTGTTAAATTTGTTCCAGAACAGTAATACAAAAACAGGTTTCATTATACCTTTCTAGCACAAAAGTAACCCTATGTTAAAATCCTGTGTCACTGGAAATTTTAAAACAGAATTTGGAGTTTTTTAAAAGACATGATCTTGTTCAATGATAATTCTTGAATTTTAATTAGAGACTGATTTTTATCAGTCTTATGACATATATTTTGCAGTAAATCAATTTAAGGACTTAAAATCTATCGTATGAATTAACGGTTACTTTATGAGGACAGAGTTCTAAAGACACCATAGAGGCAGGCTTTCAGGAGTTCTGAGAATGAGTTAGCCATACAATTCTTTGTTGTTCTAACACAACACTACGGTGTAGAAACTATGGATAAGGTTTTCATGCAAAGGAGAATCCCAGAGACTTCCAGAAATTTTGCCTTCCTTCATTTCAAAATTACTTGTGAGTTTGATTTTCAACAGAGCATTAATATGTGCGGCATTCAGCACACATTTATGTACACTCAGCAGAATAAAGCTAGCTCTCTGACAAATCAGTTCTTTTGTCTTTTTTCTGTGAACAATGGGATGATCTAGAAAACTACCTGGGATCAGTTTGAACAGTTCCCAGGACATTCACCGTATCAGTGCACCCAGCCCTATCCACTTTAGAGAAAACTGTCAATTCAGTAAAATTCTGATTTGCAGTGAAATGACCAATTACTGTTGCTAGCAAGAGGAGTTTTGCCATCCATTGCTGCAGCTCACTTAACAGAAAACTAGTGAGCTTCAGAGGCCTTCTTGCTCTCATGTGGTGAGGTCTTTTGGGGTGTTCAATGTTTAAAGCACCAATGGAGGTCCCGCACGAGCAGTTGGTCAGGGTATGTATATGTGGGAAGGGGAAGGTGAATACCTGAGGTGGTGCTGGCTGGTCAGTAAAGCAAATGGAAGTCTTGAATATATGAGGACTGGTAGGTATGACAGCAAAGAGATGACCTGAGTGGAAGAGACATGGTCAGAATTAAGTGATAGAACTGAAATTTTACCAGTTTTGTGGTTTAAAAAAAATTAAAAAAAAAATCATCCTTTATGATGATTGATGATTGCCCTGCATTAGGTAGCAGGGTATGGTGAGAAGGACATAGTTCTTTCAACTGCAAAAGGGAAAAGTCTTATAAGCAGGCAGTTATATTTAAACTCAGATATCTCTTTTTTTGAGAAGCACAGTTACAGCATCTTAGTTGGAGGCTGAAATGTCAGACCATTCAAAGGAACAGAAATAAGAGTGAGCCCCTGAAAGAGAAAATGCTCAGATATATTTGTCATGGGTGCCAAATCTCCAGTGGAGCAAAGAGCCTGACTGACAACCCACATGAAGGGATTCTCTATGTTATTCAGCATGACAGCTAAGAGACCATCAGGCACGTGTGAAGCAACAGGCCAGGCATGGGGTCAGCCCAGGATGCACAAGGAACAAGTCAGGCTCCAGTAGGCACGAGGACACCTCCAGCTGTAGCTCAGGGCAGGGCTGGGCGCCCAGGGCCAAGCTGAAATGGGACCCCTGGGCCATGGGCAAGGCATGGGTGAAGGCCCCAGGTGAGGCTGGTCAAGGCCAATAAGGTCATTTAGGTCCTGCACAGCAGCCTCATAAGGCTCAGCAATTAACATTTGTTTTGTTTTGTGTCAAATATCTTCTCAGGAAAGATGGCCTGAGCATGATGGCATTTTCTGGCAAGACTGCTAATCGGTGTCTCTTAGCACCATTTGTGAAAAGGGGTCACCCATCCTTTCACAGTATATATAAAGAGTGATATTCTCATACAAGCATGACATTGTCTTCTGAGACCATTATTCCCTGATGCATAGCATCAGTTTATGAAGTGATGGCAGCTCTTGGGTCATGAGATCATATCAGGCTTTTTATCCTGCTCTGCTCCATTCTTTATACAGCAGACATCAGGTTTAGTAGTTTTCAGCATCCTGTCAAGCAAAATGTCAATGGATGACAACCTAAATTTAATCATCACCCTTCTGTAATTTAATCTAAATACAGATCAGTCTGGTTCTACAGGTTATTTTAGAGCACTTTATTATTTTAGTATTGTTTGCTAACAACACTTTAGATTTGAGATAACAAGGATCAGATGTTACATGACTCTTCTCTCCACAAAACTCTTTAAGCTATGTATTAATTTTTGCGGTTTTAGTTCTTTCTGATTAGAAAATAATTTGTTATGCCTAATTGTCTACATAGTCATAATATCATCTAATAAATCTATCATAAGAAAGTGAAAATAGCAAGCTAGGACAAATATTAGTCTTTAGCCAGCATAAGCAAACCTATGCCTACCTTGCTCCAGGGGTCCAACAATTTCAGTGGTGCCAAGATGAGCTCTTTTATTTGACTTGGCCTGTTTTTTTGGCATACACAACAAACTTAAAAATATTTCCTTTTCATCTCTAATATTTCCAATACTTAATTTCCCTTTATTTTTCTCTTTTGATATATATATATATATATATATATATTTGTGCAAAGTCTTAGAAACATTATTTTAGTGTATTTAAAGGAAATCTATAAAGGCCCAACCATAAATCAATAGCAATAGCTGGGAATATGCTGATATTATTATATAAATACTATTTTACATTTCTATTTTAATTTCAGATATCATAATAACAGTAGTATTAGTACTTGCTTGAGTATTGCACTCTCATCGGGAACCCAAATTGCATCTGAGATCAGGCAATATGATGTTTTTTCTTTATCAGGTCAATAGGTGGATTATCTGGCTTTAAACTTTGTTCTGTCATACTTTTGCCAAACCTTCATAGCACAGATCTTTCTAGTCAAGACTGGATACCTGTTCTGGAAACCTCCGCAGTTTGCTGCTCACACTACTCTCCTGTGTCTTATGGATGCAATAGCAGCTCACAGGTCTAATTATCTGGTCACACATAAGTGCATTTCAGAAATGTTTAAAATACTTTTTTTTGGACCAGACTAAATTGTCAGGTGTAGAGAATTGTTTCTCAGATGTGTGTGAATTCAATCTAAAATATGTATATATATATGTGGAAAAAAAAAAGAAGAAAAAAAAAAAGAAGAAAAAATATTTGTTCTCCAAGGTGAAGAAAGGGCAGTTGTGAAGTGTTTTTGGCAATGACAAGAAGTGGTTTATGGTTAGCTTTCATCCACATCTCATAAATTATATTAAGACTAATAAAGACAAATACTGTCTACACCTAATTTCTAAAGCCAAAGATTCCTTCTCTACTTGTTCTCATCATCATTCTGTATTTGTTAGCCTCTCTTTTGCAGTGATTTCTAGTTTTGACCATACAGTTTTGAGGAACATGAAAAAAAGATCAACATTCCTTCTAGCTTGTTAAGGCAGGAAAGTGATGGCCTCAGCTGTACTTTCATTTCCTTGTATGTATGGTTGGGTTAGCTTCTTAATGAGGTATGCTATTTCCATGATATTACATTTACATTTTCTTTCTTTCTTTCTTTCTTTCTTTCTTTCTTTCTTTCTTTCTTTCTTTCTTTCTTTCTTTCTTTCTTTCTTTCTTTCTTTCTTTCTTTCTTTCTTTCTTTCTTTCTTTCTTTCTTTCTTTCTTTCTTTCTTTCTTTCTTTCTTTTCCTTCCTTCCTTCCTTCCTTCCTTCCTTCCTTCCTTCCTTCCTTCCTTCCTTCCTTCCTTCCTTCCTTCCTTCCTTCCTTCCTTCCTTCCTTCCTTCCTTCCTTCCTTCCTTCCTTCCTTCCTTCCTTCCTTCCTTCCTTCCTTCCTTCCTTCCTTTTCTTTATTCCAGAAGTTCTAACTCTTTTCAATGCTGCCAAGAGTCACTTGCCAACCTACTGTTTTTCTCACATCAAAATTTCATCTGTTTATATCTGTTTATGCCTTAACAACCTCTAGATTGTCAGAAAGGTGGATTTCCATGTGAAACATGTTAAAAACAACTCAGATGATCTTCAAAAACAATGTTTCACAATAGGGAGGAAATTGGTCCAAAAAGTACTTTATTTTCCTTTTGTATCAAATGCAGAAAAATATTTCCAGCTCTTCTTCTCTACAGAAATGTATACCCTAGTCTGTGGTAGAAAACATTCCCACTTTATAGGTTTTGGACCTATGCAGAAATGAAAGAGGGTTCCACCCCTCTTTTCCACTACTCTCCTGTGCTGGTCAGCAAATTGGAGCCATGCTATCAGCTGTTTCATTTGCTTTTCCCCTGCAGAGCAATAACTCTGTCCTGTTCCAAAGCAGTTTGTATTTCAGGATGAAAAATATTCTCCTAGAAATTTGAGCTTGAGGGTGCAGGAGATTGGCAAAAGGAAGGCAATTTGGTTTTCTCATCTATGGTCTGAAACCCACTGAAATCTTCCAAAGTCATTGGCAGACATACTGCAATGCTCTTTTCCTTCATTCCAAAGTAGTATTTGCATGAGTGTTAAGTCCCAGACCTTAATTAGGTGCTGGGCTTTTAACAGTTACCCCTTCACTTAGCCCGTCAGCCCTGTAACTCAGCCTCTCAACTTCCCTTCCCAAACAAAAATCCCTTTTAAATGTTCAAGGCTGCCTGATTTAAGACTTTGACAGAGAAAATACAGCACATCTTGCTGCAGTTGTTGAAAAAATTTTCTTATGCCTTCATTTACCATTACCAGAGTGGGGCTGGCACAAGGGAACGTGTGCTTGTGCCTCTGCTGTGCTAACACAAAGGCTGACAGCCAACCTTAAATCACCAGTGAAGGTGGGTTTGAATAAGATACGATTCCTGCTGAAGTAGTTTGTGCATGGACATACATTTCCTCCTGTCAATTCTGCTAAAGAGTGATAACCTCTTACAAAGAAACCAAAGCAAACAGCTGGCAATCAGTAACATCTTGAAGCACCTGAACTGTTTGCTAAGCGAAGCTGAATGAAAGCCATTAAATCAGTCAGGAGTGCTTATACTTCCAGTTTTTGATTTTATTCTCAATTTAGAAAGATATCACTCATCTTTTTCATTCTTACATAGAGTAAAATTTCTCATGGTCAGCCCTCTCTACCAGTGTTAACTGAAAAGTATTAAAAACATTAAATTCTTCTGAGCCAGCTCCAGTCAGAAATTTCTGATTCTTGCTTCTTCCACACACTACTTGAATCAACAGAGAAGAGCTACTTAAATCTTTCCTAGTTGTCTTCCATTCATGGAGCTTTAACTCCAGCGGGATTTTTTACTGGTCCATTTCTCCCTGTGGGAATTTTGTAGTTCATTTCATTGCTGATACCATGTGCAATTGAGTGGTTCCTCAGCATCAAATACTCTGACGGAGTTCTGCTTCCTTCAGCATTTGAGTTCTAACTCTGCAGCAGCTGCACAATCTTCTGCACAGTTTCTGTGATCAGTGACCCAATCAGATCACGCATAAGAGCTTTTTAAAATATAGTTCCCATGTTTTTAATTTAATAGCACTTGCATTCAGTGATAGACTTTTCAAAAACTATTGTATTGCAACAGTAAAAGCGAAGCTAGGATTTGACATACCACTTTTCTGAGTTACCTTTGGCATGCTGCAGTTCATAGGCAACATGAAAATTTCCAGTGGCAGGGCCTTGTACTTTTGGAGGACAGAAATACAACCTCTGTTGACAGTCACTGTAGAGATCCAAGGGCTCATGAGTTGCTGCATGGCAACAACAGAGCTGCTTGTAGACAGACACTGATATATTACTATCGGTTTCTTGTCAAATGCATTCCCCCATGTATAATTATGCACAAATCGTGAATATATTAAATCCATTTCAACCACTATGTTTAGCCTCCTCAGACATGCAGAAAATACTCAACATTTTTTTTTCCTCACTCTTAAAAAGACCCAGTATCTTTCTTTCCCACCTTTAAAGAAAATCAATTTTTGGCAGTTGTCTTATGTTTTTGCTATGTTCCTGATTTCCCTCTGTTTTTGGCATTGCCAACACATTCTGCAATATGCTGCAGTGCCCTTAATAATATTTTGGAACAGCCTTGGAACAGCCTCACTAGAAATGCCAGTTCACAGAGGATTGAATTAACATGCATCATCTACACTGTGTACAGAGTTATGAGTTTTGAGCATTTCCCAGTATTTTATTGTTGATATTTCTTTTCTGATGGGTTATACTCATGTGAGAAATGTCCCAATTTTGTGACACATTTTACTCTTTGTTTTACTCTTACATACTTTGGCTGAAACATTGCTGATGGCACAAAAAAGTCTATATTTCTTGTCTGACTAGGCTTATTATTATTATTTCAATTGAGTTTTATGTTTTGTTATTAATAACCATATTTGCCATATACAGGTTGGTTATCATTGTTCTTTGGCGCTATATCAATCATTTTCAGAGGCTGAAACTGGATTCTGACCCACTAGCTAGTCTGGCTCTGTCTTCTTTGCATCCTCTGATCAGGTAGTTGCAGACACCAGAAAGATCTGCCTTTAACTTTCTTCTCAGAGATGAACAGGTCCACCTCTTGCAGCCTTTTCTTGTATACCATGTGCTTCAGCTTGAGAGCAGTTTATGGGCCTCTGCTGGACTCAATCCAGTATGTCCGTGTCTTTCATGTCTTGGAGAGCCCCAAAATGGACACACTACTCCGTGTGCAGTCTCACAAGTGCTATGCAGAGAAGGATGACTTCTCTGAACCTGCTGGCTACAGTCCTGCTAATACAGCTGAGAATTCATAGAATTATAGAACAGCTCAAATTGGAAGGCACCTCAAAGACCACCTAGTTCCCCTGCCATGCACAGGGACACCACCCACTAGATCAGGTTGCCCAGGGCCTCATCTAACCTGGCCTTGAACACCTCCCAGGATTGGGCATCCACAACCTCTCTGGACAACCTGTTCCAGTGCCTCACCACCCTCACCACCCAATTCTGTTGGCCTTCCCTGCTGTGAGGTTGCAGTGCTGTCTCATGTTCAACTTGTCCTGCAGGATACCCGGCTCCTTTTCAGAAAAGCTGTTTCCCTAACAGTCAGTATTGTTGCACGTGTTTATTCCACCTCAGATGTAAGACATTGTATCTGCCTTTCATGAAATTTCTGTCAGCCCATTTCTTCAGCCTGTCAAAGTCCCTCTGAATAACAACTCTGCCCTCCAGTATGTTGACTTCTCCCACCGGTTTGGTGTCATCTGCAAACTTGTTGAGAACATAGCCTGCCCCATCATCCAGAGATTAAACAGTGCTTGTCCCAGTATTGATCCCTGAGGAATACCACTATTTACTGGCCACCAGACAAGTTACTTTGCATCATTGATCAAAACTTGTTGGGTCCATTCTTGTTGTTCAGCCAATTTTCCACTCACCTTATCATCCACTTATCTAGCCCATATCTCACTAGTTTGGTGATAAGGGGTCTATTGGAGATTGTGAGAAAGGCTTGTTAAAGGCAAGGTTTGTAAAACACACTGCCTTCCTCTTGTGCACAACATCATCATAGAAAAGAAATGAGGTTGGTCAGGGACGGTTTGCTCTTGATAAAGCCATCCTTGCTGCTCACAATCACCTTCTTGCCCTTCATGTGGTCAGAAATGGATCCCAGGAGGATTTGTTCCCTAGCCTTCTCAGGGACTGAAGTTGGATTAACTAGTCTGTAGTTATCTAGATCCTCCTTCTTGAGGATGGGTGCAGTGTTAGCCTTTGTAGAGTCATCCAGCCTTTGAAACAGTCATGATCTTTCAAAGGCGCTAGAGAGAAGCCTCACAACAACATTGATCAGCTCCTCCAGTACCCTTGGGTGCTGTACTGGGTCTGTCCATCAAGGCCCATGTGCACATCTAAGTGGGTTAAGTGCTCCCTAATGCTATCTTCTCCTACTGTGGCTACTGCTTCACACCTGCAGACATTTAGGAGGTTCAAGAACCTGGGAGGCCAGAGACCAGACCTTACAAATTAAAACTGAGTGAAAAAATCCCTGAGTACCTGAGCCTTTTCCATGTTCTTTGTCATGAGATTCCCTGCCCCACTGAGCACTGAGTCCACATTCTTCTCAGTTTTCTTTTTGCCAGTAGTGTACTTACAGAAACTTTTTTGCTGTCCTTTGCCTCCTCTGTTAATTCCATCTCTAGCTGCTCTTTGGCTTTCCTGACTGTATTCCTACATGCTTGAAAAATGTCTGTTCATTCCTGCTAAATAGCCTGCCCTGCTTCCACCTTCTGTGTACTTACTATGTTTGAGCTCAGGCAGGAGCTCCATGTTCATCCATACTGGCCTTCTGCCATGCTTGCTCAACTCTCTGAACATTGTGCACTGTTCTTGTGCTCTGGGGAGGCTGTCCTTGAAGACCAGCCAGCTCTCCTGTGGCCTTTTGCCCTGCAGAACAATTTCCCATGAAAGCCTTCCTGAGCAGACCTAAATCTGTTCTTCTGAACTCCAGGGCTGTCATTCTGCTGTTTATCTTGCTTGCTTCTCTCAAAATCTTTAATTTTACAATCTCACGGTTGCTGAAGCCAAGGCTGCCCATGACCTTCATATATTTAATCAGTTCTTTGTTTTGGAGTAGCAGGTCCAACTGTGCACCTCCTCATTGTTCCATTGACCACCTGCATCAAGAAATAGTCTTAACTACAGTCCAGAAATGTCATGGATTGTTCATGTCCAGCCATATTGCCTTCCAGCAGATACTGGAGTAATTAGGGTCATCTGTGAGGGTCTGTGACTGTGACTGTGAGGTTTTTTCCACTTGCCTAAAGAATTATCCACCTACCTTCTCTTCTTGGCCGGGGATACCTACTACATCATCACCTATGCAAATCAGTCCACTGATCCTTATCATTGTGGAGATGAAGAATTTAGGAGGTCTAGGAGCAGAGGTCTGATCTGTCTTAGTACTGTTTAGAGCCTTGGAAAATGGCAGGCCACCAGGTGCCAGAGCACTTCATTGAGAAGCTGTCCGCATTATCAGCACTTGACCATGATTGAAGATGGCAGGCACCAAGACAGAAAACAGAGGCTACAGAGTGACTGTGAAGTTAACACAGGTGAGATTCAGCTCTAAATGTGTGTGGATATACACAAGGGGACAGTGTCTAATCTACAGGTACAACCAGGTAGGGTCTTGCCTGCAGTTCTGTGCTCGTCCCTTCTAGATAAGGCAGCTGAAATACAGCTGTGGAGATGAGCTACGTTTTCATCAGTGAGTAAAGGAAAAGGTCCCTACAGCTGGAAGACAATAACTCTGGTAAAATGCTCACTGTAGAGAAGGAAGTGTATAAGAACACCTAAGAAACAGCTACAGTTTGCTGGAAAAAAAGTCCCAGGAGAGGTGGGTGTATCTAGAAAGGGGAGAGATTGTGCAGAGCTGGGGGCTACCCAAGGCCCCTCAGGGTAGAGTTGCTTTGATATCAAACACACTGCTATAGCAATGTAATTGGAACCATTCGAGATTATTTAGGAATTTAAGTCTATACCTAGATCATTGCAGAGAGATTTAAAATCTAATGGCAAAAAATGAAGCTTTTACTAGCAATAATGGATACAGATCTAAGTTTCTCTTCTGAAGCATATTAGTATTTAAACCTATGGCTACATCATTATAAGAGTTGCTATGTTGTACTATCTTTTATTACAAGAGAATTTATTTTCCAGGTATTTAAAAAATGTCTTTAGAAATTATTTACATTCTCTGAAATGTTAAACTGAATAATTTGCTTATTACAGATTCAGACTACATTTTTCTTTTAAGTAAGTGCCACAGGCCTAAATACAATACATGTTTTTCTCTTACATGTTTTTCTCTTTCAAGCCTCACTTATGATTTTATGTGCTAGATAAGAATTTCTTAAGATTTTTTTCTCTCTCTCTCTCTTTTTTTTTTTTTTTTTTTTTTTTTTAAGAACACCTCCTTGTTTCATAAGGCAGGAAAAAAAAACTTGGAAAAGCTGGTGTTCCTTGTTATCTCTCTGGTTTAGTCTTCTCCTTTAGTGCTAGTAATAGCTTATGTGGGCTCCCTTCTTTAACTCTTACCAAGCCAGGTCAATCTTCAATTACATGCCCATCTTTGGCCTTTATTTCCATTTGCTGTTTGCTTCAACGGCTGCTTTCTCATAAGATTGTTTCACTAACCCCATGAAATCTATTCTCAGTTTATCAAGGGTGATAAATGCTTCTCACTCTGTCTATATGTTGCTATCAAGAACAACTACTCCTGGGCATTCTTGTAAACTTGCAGGTCTTGTTCTCACCTTCTGTCAGCCTGGCTGGGTGCAGGCCTTTTCCCATCCTCTTCCTTGGTTATTTAGGATTTGGCTTTATGATGACACTTCACTGCCCACAGTCCTCACTATTTCAATTTAAAGTTCTGTTTGTTCAGATATTTTGTAAGTCAGAGACTGGCCATATTGGTCCTACAGTTTATATTTTTTTCCAGCCAACATAGGGCACAAATATATGTGTATGGGAGTAAGCCCTTTAACGCAAAAAAAAAAGGTATGTATGGAAAAGGAAGTACATTTTCAAGTACTCTGCTATATCCATTATAATAACAGAAATTATTCTTATGCTTGATTATCACAAAAGCCAGCAAGTGTTTTCTCCACTGGAATCCACAGCAGTCTTATTTCTGAAATACACTTTTGAAAAATGTCATGATCCAGTGTATGACAGTAACTACAAGCAGCTGTAAAATATGAAGCTCTTTCACAAAACCCCATATGACCAAATGACATTCCATCTACTGTATGTACTGTAAAATCACCCTCTGTGATTGTGGATAATAACAGGATTTTGCTGTGCAGGTGGTTTATGTTGTCAACAAGAACTCATGATAAAAACACATTAAGATCAGCCTGACGTTAGGAATGAGTATAGATTGTCAAGTACAATCTGGCAGTCAACTTAAATCACAAAAACTAATTGAATTGCATTTTTCTCTCCTGTCGTGGGTGTTTATATAATCGTATGTCCCTTAATCTGCTGAATCCTGGTTTAATTTCTCATCTTGGTGTTTCAGAAATTGTTTTGACAAGAGTGGTTTCAGAGGAGCCTGTCCACGTTAATTCAGCAAAATCACCCCTGCCTCGCTCCCACACTGCGAAACAATGGAACGACCACTCAGAGATCTTGGCTGCTGCAAAGAGAAGCAATGATACCTCTGTACATGTATTCCTCTCTGGAGTACACATGATCCATGTCTAGGAAAAGCCTGGCTATCTCTCACAGTTTTAGGTAGCTGGCCCAAATGTTACCTTGCCATTCCTTACAGAAGCTGTAGCCATCACTTAACCCAATTTTTTCATGTCAGACACTTTTTTTTTGATATTACCTTATATGCTTTTTTTTTTTTGCCTTTTTTTTTTTTAACTTATACAGCTGATTGTAAAAAAGGAAAGCAAATATTAAATATTGTTTCATATTTTAAAAAAAGATCTTCAAAAAATATTCATTAGCTCCTCTTGTATCATGAATATGCCATGTACATTCTATAGTATATTCCTCCAAAAATAGTAAAGGCTTGAGTCCACTTCCAGTAGCTTTACTCAAAGCTCTCTTTCTCCTTACAGAAGAACAAGCCCCATTTATTTCAATAAATGACACCTCTGGATAGAGATGTGCTCATTTTAAATTAAGCTATCCAAAACCTGTCCTACTGACAGGGTTAAAAATTTATTGCATGCTTTCAGTGCATCCTTCTCATAAAAGCAAAAGCTCCTATAACTTGAAGGTTAGGACCGTATGGAGAAATTTCTAGTATGTTCTATAAAACACTTTCAGCACATTTGTAACACGTATAAGGCAATTACAACAGTTCTTCGAGGACAGAAAATATACAATGCAGATGCTAATGGGTACAGGTACAGACAATTAAGTTGCTCAAGTTCTGTTCTCAAATATTCCAGTGAAATCATAATTTTGCACATTTCAATGTGCTTACTCTTGCATATTGTAAAGAGAATTTGAGAACTGCATACATGTTAGAGATGCAGATTCATTAGTGTCAGAAAATGACATTAGTGTAGTGTCTGAAAATGACTTCCTCATTTGTGAAGCCTGCCTTGCCAGAAAGATATTTACTTAAACAAAACCTAAACTTGGAGCTGAAGATTTCTCATGATGAAATCTGTCAGCTTGAAGACATTCTTTCTTAGTTTCCTTCCTCCCACCACTTGCCCACTACTTGCAAGTCTCACAGATTTGAAAATATTGCTCTGTACCATGGATTCATGACAAGATTTTCTTCATTCAAATTAACCTTTGCAAGCTCCATTACTTTTCTGTCAACTTCCCGGTTTCTGTCATAATCAGATTTCTGAAGGCTTAGTTGTATTTGAGAGATGCAAAACTGCAATGGGCATTAAGTCACAATAGCCAGAGCTCTGGAAGAAGGGCGCTGTCATGAATATTAGGTGGGCACATGCTGATGCCTGCCACAAAACGATGACGAAGGAGCTCTCCTCTGCAGATGTTTGGCCCTGCTGGTTCATAGGGATTACAGTCAATGTCCTTCCTCATCTCCAGTTCTGCTGTAACATGTACAAAAACTGGTCCAGAAAGGCTTTTAAGAAGGCTTTATTCAAGAAATCCTGCTTGGAGGATTCACCAGACAAGCTTTTGCAGGTGAAGCAAAAGCATTCTATTGAAACAATGAGGTATGTTAATGATCAATGTATAAATTAAACAAATAGTGATATTCTAGGAGCTTAGAAGCTTAACTGTCAGCTATGTTAAAGGGTTACACTTAAAAATGTTGCAGGGTAATCTGAAGTGATAAGAATGCTTGCCATCTGTTCTAAAACATACTGCATGCTTTAGCAGATTGGGTTCCAAGCATTTCTATTGTTGTGAACCACAACTCTGATAATACTGTTGATTTCCATAATACTCTTGAGATATTTCTGACATGCCAGTGAGTGGTACTCTAAACAGCCAAGGACAAAGCTTATGAAGATGATAGACATAAATTTAGTGTGCCTTGCTTGTGCTTTGCCTTCTCAGCTAACCAACCTTGGTACCAATCTGAGTTTCTGCAGATAAAGGGAAGGGTATAACCATTGGCCTCCAGTATGCCAAAACTTCAAAGCAAGTAGTAGAAAAGTTTTACTTGTTTAAAATCACATTGCAAACAATGGCAGTTAACGTGTGGATGACATTTGTTGTAAACACAGTTTGTAGAAGAAAGATGTCCTTTCGAAAAATACTGGTTCTGACCATGAAAGCTAAAGGCAATATACAGATTTTGAGTTCTCTACTTAAAAGGAGAAATCTGAAATTATAAACTTTTTCTTACTCTATTCTTTTTATCATCTTGTCTCACCAGAAGTTGCATCAATGGATATGTTCACCGTATCCCTATAAAAGGTCTTTTCAGTTCTTTATGTCCCTCTGCTTAGATTTATTTCAGATAATCTCAGCATTTTTTAGATACTGTGCTTGAAGATTATTTTTTAAAACTGCTGTTTTTGTCAATCAGCAGTATTTCTCCTGACTTTTGCAAATGTCAGGCATTTGAACTCCTACATTTTCTTTAAAAAAAAGTTTTGAAGAATTGTTAAAAATAATTACTGTCATCTCACACTCAATAACTCATTCAACTTTACAATAAAATAGATTTTTCATACTTTCCTTAACACACGCATCCACATCAGTCATAAATAATGTTTTTCTGGGTACTGAAGACAGAGACTGCAGACTCTGCCCCTAGTCCCAGTTGAGGTATTCACTTCTGCTCAAAAAGGAGTCTAGGCACAAAGTTTATGTCCGTCCTTGTAATCCAAGGCTTAGTTACATATTCAGGCTGAATGTGGTATGGTTCTTGAAAGGGTAATGAATGCAAGGTTTAAAGAGTGATTTCCCTGACAAGGGAACCTTGGTAGCGGTTTCCCCACTAGGGGACCACGGTCCCACCAAGGCAGAAGGTGGTGTCCAGCTGCTGCTCCAGCCCTGAGGCCACACAACCTCTGCACAGAGGGAGATTTTCAGATGATTGATAGGGAGCACAGCTTCAGTGCCTGATTGATGTTTACACCTTCGGGGAGGAAAATCCCCCACAGTTGACAACCCAGCTCAAATTCCTCTTCTCACAACAATAGCAAAGATGCTCCTAGGTCGACCTGAACACAATCCTGTCTAGCAGAATGGATGGGATAGAAAACTGAGACAGTCCCTTGGTGTGCCAGCAGTGATCCAGTCTGACCTACTGGTGGTCCAAACTAAGGGTGGTAAATTTCCTGCTTATGGGCAGGAAACAAAACATTTCCCTGTGCTTTGCTCCTTGGAGTGATGATTCCCTCGCTGATCTGCAGAACTGCTGCTGTGTACCAGCTCTCAGCACCTTTGGAAGCTGTGCCTGTAGAAGTCATCCTGAGAATCAATTACTCCCAGGAGAATTAATTCAGGATCTGATCCTGCCAAATGCTGCATGCCCTTGGCTCTCATCTTGGGAGATGCTCAAATTCTCAGTGACATGTAGAATAGAGACCTCCAGCTCCTGGTCTTGCAGAAAGCAACCGTGTAGCCTCAAATGCCTTATGCAATGAAGGATCAGGCTCTCCCGGGGAAGCAGTGGAGACAAATAAGCAAACCTGTGATATCTTTGCACAAAAGACTGTTCAGTACCACTGTGTAATGTGAAAATCCACTATTTTTTTTCCCCAGGTTTCCATATACAATAATTTTACACAGTGAATATTATAATGATGGCTAATAGCATGTCTCCAAAATACCATGTGAAATACATAATGCTGAGATCAACGGTGAATAAAAGCATTGAAATGACAGCCTTTCAGTTCAAACAAAGCACGGTATTAAAATTCTGGTGGGTGAGTTTGGAAACAAAAATTGTCAGCTTCTGACTGATGTAGTCACCTCCCTGGCTGAGTGTCAAAATAGGTCAATGGAGCTCTCTTTTCACAATAACTGGAAGTAAATGGAAACTTTGCCGTGTTGCAGCCTAAATCAGTAGGAAAAGAGACATTCCCACTGTCGTGTAGCTTTTGTAATTGTTACGTGATATTTGCTGATATTAAGTGATGACTGGTAGGTTTTCAGCAGAGGATTACCCTCTGGTCCCTGAGGACAGCACCACCCCTTGCATGTTCCCACCTTCAATATTATGGCCCCACCATGTACAACACCACAGCGCCTCGAGGCTCAGCTCAGCCAAGCGTGGCAGGGTTGGTCCACGAGGCAGGCGGAGGGCAGGGGAAGCGATGGCAGCCTGACCATAACCCCAGCAACCAGGGCTCAGTTTCTAATGGCAACAATCTCAAAAGCTCCTCTGTGCACAGCTTTGTAATTAAGTGTTAAATAAAAATGCTGTGCTGTGAACGGTGCATCCTCCCTTACAAATTCCGACTTCATCTTCAGACATGGTAGTCTATTAAGTAATTCAGTTTGAAAATTTCTAATACTTAAGCAAGGACTGTGAAATTAAGTTATGGTCAGGTTTAAATACAGTGATTTCCTTTGCCAAGTATTGCTCGAGATCACTGTGTTCCTGCTGCTTGGAACTACATCTCCATGTCAATATATTGCTAGGACATTTTCTAAATGTACCTCTAGCTTCATCAAAAAGCTAAGACAAACTCAATCAGAGTAACAGATTACAACCGCAGCATCTACGCACAGAAAGAAAAGGTGTAAATGGAATGAAGGCCAAGAAAAGGAGTATAACATCATATTAAAACTTGCCGCAGACTTTTTCCCATATGTGAAATATAATCCCTTCAAAACTACAAGGCTCTCAGTCACAGAAGAAAACTGCAACAAAGCAAACCTACCACAAAAACTGAATGTTTTACATTAACACAGAACTCAAACTTTAGTGCCTGAATAAAAAGTAATGTCCTAAGAAATCTAACTTATCACATATTATTCATCATTTCTTTCATTTTCAATTAGTACAAACACTTTTACTGTACTTACTAATTTTGGCACGAACATTGGTTCACATCAACGTACTATAGATTTGTATCTTTACAGTACAGTAAACCATTATTTTTAAAACAGTGTAAGAACAGGAAAGAGGAAAGCCAACAGCTGAAAATGAGGCTGAGCCACCATCTGATTTATAGCTTTTGCTATTTTTGCGCATTAACGAGAATTAGATATAATCTATGTTATGGCAAGATTTTAACATCTTTACGTGCAACCACGTGGTTTGGCAAATGCCGGATTCCACCGTGTTACAAATGCTGCCAGAGCTGTTCTTTGCATGCTCTGGACAAACATATTTCAGCGTGGGGTGGGTGAATGTACTGAACGAAGTGTGGTTCAGAAAGAGGTTACCGCAAAGGTTACCTCTGCAACTCCCGTTCCTCAGAGGATAGGTATACCCACGGTGCCCTGTAGCACTGTATCCAATTTCTCAGGCAATTGCTTTTTTTTATTTTTATTTTTTTGTTTGTTTTATTTTATATATTTTTTGGTCTCGCTCTCCCTTTCCCTTTTGTGTGTGTATGTGCGTGCCTCTATGTGTGGTGGGAACGAAGGGAGGAGGGGGGGAAGAAAAGAGTGCTGGGCTCAGCACGTCTACTGTGACTTCAAGATATGAGGCTTTTCCAGAGCTAAAATAATGGGAATATATATATATATATGTATATATATATATGTATATGTATATTTCTTGTTGGGGAAAGGACTAACATTAATTAAACAAGGCAGCTTTTCCCATTCTGCTGGAGGCATTCACTGGGAGTCCTGGCTTCTGGCCACCGAAGCAAAATAAATAAATAAATCACCAAACAACCTCGTTTCTAAATTTTTGCTAATACTCGCATTTTAAAGTTTATTCTTTGTAATTGCCCCCCCACCCCCCAGCCCCGGGAGGGAGGCGGGCACTCCTCCCAAACCCTGATGACACCTGCTGGCCGGGACACGGCTGCTGTGCTGCGGGCTGCCGGGCCCACGGCTCGCCTCTGGCCGCCCTCAGCCTTAACAGGGCCGGGGGACGGGGCTGGAGGAAGGCGGGGCTGGAGGCAGGGGGGGCTGGAGGGCGGCTCCCCGCCGGCCTCCCTGTCGCCGCCGCACATCTGCAGCCCTGCACAAGGGGGACTTGTGTGCGCGGCCCCGCCGCCGGCTGAAGCCCGCCTTTGTCCGCCGGGGCGCCGCGGCGAGGCGCCGCGCATATCAACGAGGCCGCCCCCCCGGCAGCCTGCTCCGCTGCCTTCGCCCTTCCTTCTCCCCGTCCTGCCCTGCCCTGCCCTGCCCTTCTCCTCCGCCTCCTCCCTCTGGCCTCGCCCGCCGGCCCCTGCCCGCTGCCCGCGGGTTGCCGTGGAAACGGCGGGGCCCAAGGGGCGGCTGCTGCCCTGCCCGGCCCTGCCCGGCCCTGCCATGCGATGGGGGAAGGCAGCTCCTGGGTGCTGGGCTCGCTTCTGCCCCATGCCCCGCGGGGACAGGAGTCAGGCAGAGGAGATGGCAGCAGACACAGCACCTGCGGGATGCTTTCTGAGCTGTCGCTAATGGGGGAAGGCAAGGGTTCTTCACACATGCTGCTGGGTTTCCATTTCCATACACCCTTCACATGAAAGTGATGAAAGTGAAGTGACTTTTACATGAAAGTGATGAAAACACTGCTTCCCCTTTCCCAAACTGAATGCCAAGTGCCTCTGAACTCATGCAGTGGGAGGACTGACACAAAAAAATCACATCCTAGGTGTGTCTTGCACCACCATGATGCTTGGTCACTGGTGGTGGGTCCACACACAAAGCGAGGGACAAGCCCGCACACAATGAAGGACAAGTACACACACAGTGAGGGATGAGTCTTTTTCCTGGAAACAGCAGGCAGACGTGCTTTAGTGCTGGTGGTCCCAGGTTGAGACCTCGCTGACAAGTCACCATGCTTCTGGGCATCTCTTTGGGAGCTGCTGCGCTCTCCCTCAGCAAGACCTGGAGCTGGATTTTCATGCTGAGGTCTTTCAGCTCTAGGCACAGCATGTCCAGGAATGAAAATGTTCTGCTGGGAAGAGCTAACTTCCAGTTTCTGGCTTTATACAGCTGTATATATGTGCTGTCATATATATATGTGTGTGTGTGTGTGTGTATGCATATATGCATATGTATATATATGCTTGCTGTATTTTTTTTTTCCATATATAAGACCTATCACAACAGACTAAAAATGAAATAAAGGCAAAGGGAACAGAAAAAAATACTTGGGTTCAACTCCACTTGTGAACCAGATTCTGCACTCCCATGAGATCATTCATGGGGCAGGTTTTTGGTTTGGTAAACTATTTAACACAAAGTTGGGCAGAATATAAGATGGTAGGTGATAAAACTGTACTTTGTAAAAAGCTAAAAGTCAGCAGAAATAAGATGAGGCCTAAATAGCATAACTTAATTTCTTTTGGAACTCTGCTGTCATAAAAACAGTAAGCAGTTCAGTTTAAGAGTGGGCTATTAACCCTTTGCAAGAAGCATGCTATGCATGTGCATTCAGATTAAAGTGAAGTCCTGGCACTCAGAAGAGTGGCCTTGCTTTTCTGTGTGCTTTTATTTTATCTCATGACTTACTATATCATGTAACTTACATTATGTAATACTTAATGACCCCCAGATACTAATTCTGTGAAGAGATTGCTGTTTATTGAAATACATGATCCAAAGCATTTAGTAAGTGTGATACTAGCTAATTCCCACTCTCTGATTTCTGCAGTAAATGATTTTAGGGATCATTTGTATTTGAAAAAAAAACAACTCTCAACTGGCTTTCTGGTTGTGCTTAGCAATGTATCCCTATTGTACTTAGCAAGGTTGCTATCATACAAAATGAATGAAAGATGACAAAAGGAGAAGATTGAAGAAGAGCACTGGGAATTTTAAAAGACCTTCAGTTCTGCACTGCTGTTTTTCTCTTTCAGTGTATCCTCTTCAAGAGCTTAAAGAACTGCTGTAGATGAACCAAGTTGTGCAGGTGGAGCCAGTGGTTAGTAAGGCACACTGCTTCAGTAAGTCACCTGTAAAACAAAATGACCTTTGATGTTTGAATAAATGCAGATGTTTTTGTTACTTCCCTGGTCAGCAACCTTATTTGAAGTGTGGCTTGGAATATCCACCTAAATGCTCAATGCATTTGAAAGAAAAAAAAAAAAAAAAAAAGGATTCAGTCAGTGAAACTGGGATGGTGTTTCTTTGTGAGGATGGTACTCATTAAAAGCACCTCTTTTTCTCATGCAAATCACGACATGCCATGCCTGTAATTTTTTTTCTGTGACACGTTGGAGAAAAAAGAGATATTACTGTAGTAGGTAATAGGAATGTGTGTGGATGTGGTGGGGAGGGGGGAGTGCTGTTACCAGAATAAGGTTCAAAGAAACTCAAAGAAAGTCCAGCAAGGATGCTAGTGGGATCATAAAGAGAGGAAGAGAAGCAGAAGTGAGAAAGAATCTGGAAGCCTTACCAGAGATGTACTTCTTATCCCCAACATTTCAAAATGGGGTTTTAACTCTGAGAAATAAGTACAGAAATGAATTATCCATACTCTGTGGTTCCCAAGGTATTTGAGAGTGTCTTTAATGTTTCCACTCTAAAAGGGGGTTAGTTCTTCACTGCATTTCAAAGGCAGTCCCCTAGAGTGAAGTTCAGCTTTGGCTTCAAGCACAGAAATTTAGCTATGAGAATGTGAGTGAGGTATCTTAACTTTCCATTGCAGACAGTGGGGGTGGGATTCAGGTTCCTTCACAGGAGCCATTTGTGCCTTGTGCTTTAACACATTGAAAGGGGGCTGTCAGATACAGCACGACCTGGGGTTTCTCAGACCCATGACTTCTGGACAGACAGCCGGAGGCCAGGATTAGCCAGGGCAATTCAAATGGCACAAAATGACACATTTAGGCAACTGAAGTTGACCTAATACACTTGAAGGAGTTTGCAGCCTAAAGTAGATACATGCTTTTCATCAACAGAATAAGTCTCCATACTCAGTGACTACAGACAAGACCTGTAATGACCACAACAGTGATTTAGACACCTTGGTCTCACCAGTGCATCTGTGCAGAGGTTCTTAAATTCAGGTGTCAAATCCTGCAGACTTGGTTTACGTTAAGCCCTGCAGGCTTAATTTACTTGCCTAAACCCCGGTGACCAGCACTGTTTGAGGCTGCCATACAGCACTGTCAGTTATCGCACTAGACCAGAGGGAGACCTGCTTCTCTTGGAGAAGCAGCCAGCCTATGCAGTCAGGTTGTCTGAAGCTCTTTTCTTGTGAGTCACTTCTGCAAACTCAATTCTTCAAACATTTTCTGAGAAAATACCTGTCTTTTAAAGTTTTCTTGTTTTCTGCCCAGAAAGAAATTTTATGTATTTTATTTATGTTTTCAAGAAACTCAGAGCTGTCTAAGACCTCTCCTTTCCAGAATCTTTATTGCTATAGAAAGCAGACCCTTGCTAAATGGGAAAAAATGTGGAGAAAGGAATATGAGTGCCATATAAGAAATTGAAAGTGTGAGTGGTTGAAATGTTGCTGTTCTGTGAAGTTAAACATTGATCAAAACCGTTACAAGGTAGAGGACTAAAACCATTAAATGAGTGGTTTCATTCAGGAAAGGACTAGAAATGGAGAAGGATAAAGGAAAGCCAATGTGATACCTTGGAGGATTACAGTAAAAACAAACAGGTGTACAAACATTGGGAAGAAGTTCAGGAAAAATAACAAGCAAACCACAGTTTTCTCCAAAGGCAACACAGACAAAGACGGTCTGGTACACACTGAAGACATCTCCTGAGAGATTATCCACTGCTGAACTACATTGGGATATTGGGATAGGAGTATGGGAGAAGATCCATCTCTACTTGCAGAGATTCCCTACCACTTTTTTTTTTTTTTTTTCTTTATGACCTTTCTTTATTTCTATTCCCTTGGAGAAACATTCTGACAGTTAGCTCCAGGATTTCTCTTATTCTTCCATCTTTTTTCCCCTTGAAATTTAAAAAGACTTCTGCCTTCAGATGACTTTTATGTGACAGAAAGTCAGGTCATCTTTTTATTCTTTTCAATATTTTATGAGAATCTTGGCAGGCTTTAGAGGCTCTTTAAATTTTAGGACTGAGAGAAGCAACTCAACCTTATGCTCTTGTGCCAAGAGAGAACACACTTTTCCTGGTGAAATGTTTAAGTCAGCCACTTGAACATCCTCCAACCTTTTCACCTTTTCATATCAATACCAGTTTGAAGTCATAGCTGTTATAGATACCGTCACAGGGCTGAAGCCAGTAAAAGACTTGAAGCATCTACAAATGGGACTTAGGTGAAATTGTATTGTCTGAGCATGGGCCAGTGATCCAAAAGCCACCTGTTCATCTGCTGCCTAGCTTGATTACATACCTTCCTGTCAGACTGCAAACTTCTCAGGACACTTACAGCCAAATTAAACAACTCGATACCTTTCTTTTGTGTAACGTAAGGGTAGTGTTGGGAATGCAGGCTATGCTTCATCTACAAACCCTTGAGGGACCCAATCTGTTAGATATTTTCAGAGCATACCTAATGGTTGGGACCTCACAGAAATGCAATGGATGCTTTCCCTGAAACACAGCTGAGGAGGAGGCAGTAGTGCTTCCATGACAAATACACATCCATGCCTGCATGCAAGCCAGATATAGCACCAAATGTTCAGGGCACTCTTGCCCCAGAAATGAGGGGTGTGGGGGATGTAATACTCCTTTCCTGAAAGATTTGATGGACACTGACTACCTTTCACTCATTTATCACTAGAGTTCTGCTAGAAGTGAGGACCAAAACCTGCAAGTGACGCTTTTCTGCCGATGATCCTAGCTTTTGGATTACAATGTCATGCCCTATAAATGTTTTCTTCTCTTTGCTGTACAGAGGACAGAAGGTCCAATCATCCTGGCTAGTTGTGTGGCTGGTTTTTGGGACCTTTATTTTTCAGGAAGGAGATGTGAGCTGAACCATTTTGCTGGGAGAATACAGAGCCACTCTCTTCCATTTGAGGTGTGGGCACCATCTTATTTTGTGGGTGCTGGAACCACCTCATGGCTGCATTTTAGCAACAAGAGGAAAAGGTGTGAGTTCTGCTATGCTTCTCCAAGAGTCAAGATAACGTGCCTTCAAAAGACAGAAGCTTTTCTATAGCCTTGACTAATCTATTTTCTACATCGGGATGGGCGTAAGATAGGTTCATGATGTGTTTCCTACTACCTGGATTCTCACTCAGTGTGCCAGCTGTTTGAGACCATTGTTGAGAGGCTTCTAACAAGTCCTGCACAGGGAGTAACTGCTTAGCATAGTTTTGGAGGGCAAAAGCATGGAAATGGTGCATGCATATATGAAGCAGCCAAACTGCATTGTATCTACATGTATTCCATGTCAAACTGTTTTTGTTAGAAATGTTGTCCTAGTTTTTGCTGTTCTGGCATATGCTGTCTCTTTCAAATTGGTGACAAAAGGCATTGCTCTGATCAGGCTCCATCCTTTCATAGATGTCCAGTCATTTTTTGTTGTGATGGGACTTTGTGATAAGCTTTAATCAGTACGAGGTGGTCTGCTGTTTGGTTACTGGTCCTACTTGGGTGGGCTGGCCATGTGTCATGTGCATCCATCTGGATAAGAAATTATTAAGGGATAACAAAATTCTACATTGTTAGCCTGATGTCCAAACTAAGCTGGAGGGGCACAGACCAACCTTACAATCAAAATGTTTGCAGAGAGATGGAGAATAGAAGGAAAATATTTATCAGTCGTCCAATGCTTCCATAAGTAATCAGTTTATCTGATTCTGTCTTTTTTTTTTTTTTTTTTTTTTTAATTTAGCAATTACCTGTAAAATCATAGTATCTCTTCAGCTGGTTGGCTGTTGTTTTCTTTGTCTGAAGAAACTATCTTTCTGAAATGTTTCTACTAAACATTCTGAAATAGCATTTTCCCTTTCATTATTCTAGAATTTTGGATCTGAACTTTGCCAGACAGATCATCACTCTGCATTTCGCATCTGACACCCCAGGGGCTTTTTGTTTTCCCTGTGTCCATCTGCTGACAGGAGGAGTTTTAGCTAGTGTTTGGGCTTGCATATTAGGACATGTGGAGAAACAAATTAGCAGGTAAGAAATTACCAGTCTTCAGACTAATTTCTTTCTCTTTTTTTTTCTTTTCTTTTTTTTCTTCTCTCTCTCGCTCTCTCACTTTTTCTTTTTTTTTTTTTTTCTTCTTTTTTTCTCTTTCCCAGTAAGAAACACAAAGATAAGTGGCAGCACATGGCTTATAGCTGCCTTATTATAGTCGCCTTCCCATGTGGCCAGTTTAAAAGCTAACTAATAGTTCTGATACTAGCTAATCTGGCAAAAAGATTCCAATGGGTCTATGTGAGAATAACATCTGCCTTTCAAATCTTACGCTTGCCAACGTAGGCATGTGAGGTTTTTTGTTGTTCCAAGAACCTCTGAAGCATAGCGAAGGTAAAGGTCCTATGAATTGGAACCACCTGCTTGAACTAATGTTTTGGCAAGCTCCTGTTTTCCTGGATCTGGTTCAGAGTGTTCTGGGCTATGTGGAATGGGAAAAATCCACAAAAATTACTTACCACACCATAACTGTTTTCTATACTGTTGTGTTCAGACTGGAGGTGTGTAGTGAACAAGCATAGCAAGCGTGAAGCACATGCTGTGTCTGTATGACCATATCCTTTACTGCATAGTCTATTGTATAGTCTGACACAATAAATACAGAACTTAGAGATCTAGAGGTAAACAGCTTTCAAAATTGATGATGCAAATAGCACAGTGGATACATTCACTGTTTTCTTGAACCCTCTATTTGACAGTGTTACGGGTCTCAATATTTGTTTTGGAGTAGCTGGACTGAACACTGAAAGACTCTGAGAGCCCCTATTGTACTTAGGTTTGTGTATACAGCTTGTATGTCCCTCACACCATACTAGCTCTGTGTGAAGGGCTTTTTTTTAAACCAAAGACTTGTCATGACCTTTGTAAAATAACCCCTGCTGAAGGCTTTTTTATCCTTCAAAGGAAAGATAACAATGGGATGTTCACAAATATTTGTCGATTCATGTTAAAATGGCAAATATATGACAAGAGTACATTTTCTATACATATGGTTTTTTTTTGAAAGATGGATCAAAAAATTAAATACCTACCATTCAAAATTCTAAAAGTTGTACCTCCTCACGTAGATAATTAAAGGTATAGCCATTTGATTTTTCTTTTTTGCAGCCATGTTAAATATGTTACAAGGTTTATAAAACAAATCTATGGTCCCCCTAATCTAAGGACATTCTAGAGTCCTAGTCCTTTGAGTTCTAATATACCAATGAATGTGCAATTTATACAAAGTGAAATGTTCAATAGAGAGAACTAACAAAGTCTAAGCCAGAATGCCATCAAGTAGACCAGTTAGGACATTTTTGCAGGAGGTTCAGATGGCTGCCCTGAATGAGGCATGAAAGGTGCTAAAGTCTATGTCTCTACAGTTGCTGTACTGTATATGCAATATAAGGGTGTCGTTGTCTTTATGAATTTTGTAAACAGTGAATACAGTCTCAGTCAGGATCATTGTACTCAGCTTTTCTTTGTTGGTCAGATTCTTGCTGAGCTGCTCCAGCAGCTGTAGAGTAAGTGCAGCTCAGATAAGTTTCTAACATATGCAAACATCTAAAACTCTATAATATGATTTTTGAGAGCATTGCACTTCCTTTTGTTAGAAATGCCTGTAACTAGTGATAACTGTGGGTCAATGAAAAAGTTGAATGTGGTCCCAAAGTCTTCATTTTTTTAATTATGCAATTACTGTCCATTTTTATAAAGGGTTACTTTAATCTCAACTCATGTGTGTTTCAGGTCCCAGAGTCTGAATGTACTCTAGCACTGACATTTTCCTTTGTCTCTCATGATGTATTTGCTAAATTCAGACTGTAGGTTATTTCTTCATTAAAGTGGATACCTATGATTTATCCTTCCTTGGCATTAGCATCAATACTTGATAATACTTCAATCATTTAATCACATTCCTTCTTTGAACTTCAGTCTGGTGGACATAATTTACCTCACCAAGGAAGAGTTAAGTAAGACAATTATAAGACAAGAGTACATAAAACAATTTGAAACAACACCAACCAACCACCCAACCAACCAATTGACAGCTTATTTGTCTTTAATTAAAAAGGAAAAGGGATATATAGACTCAGGCAAAATAATAAGATGCCATTTTGACTAAATTTCCCTACCATTCTTGGGCATTCTTTGGGATATTTTATCAATGTCCTCCACAGTACGCTAAATTTCCATCCACGAGATGCCTACCTACTTACGTCATGGAGTAACTCTCTGCATCTGCTGTTTATCTGTGTCCTTTACCTTTCAATTCAGTAAGTTTATTCAGTCAGTCATGAAAATTACCAGATATCCTTTTTCTTATTGGCACTAGCTCTCTTTGTCAAACGACCAGGCATAACATTTTTTTTATCAGATGATTGCAGTATATCACCTGTTTGTAAATTGCCACTCTCTGGGAGTTCAGACTGGAAAAAAATGGAGTTTGCTCAAATAATAGCAAACTTTTTCTATGCTGGTATGCTAATCAAAGGTTAGCAGCTCTTAACTGGTAGTTTTGTTCTAGAATTTGTCTTAATCATCTCTCTGGGTTTTAAATCAGTAGAGGGGCACAAAAGATAGCAGGGATTCCATAAACAAACCACATTCAAAATAATTTGTAGTCTGGCATTGGGATCCTTGACCCGATACATTGATGTATTCCCAATTTGTCTCATCTGAGTGTGTCTTTTAGAAGTGCTGAGAATTGGTTCTCAAGGCTTTCAGTTACTGGTTTGGTTGATCTGCACACCTGAAAATTAGTGTAATATTGTTCTAGAGCTTAGTGTGTAATGGGACCACAATAAAGGTCACCTCAACCATTTATACCATCACAGAACTCATCATTATCCTATTTTAAATGCCTAAGAAATTGCATAGTTGTTAAGATGTCTTGGGTTACTTTAAAAGCGTACTGAAAACTGGTTCCATCAGTGCAGAGGTCAAATTGCTGAAGTTCTTAATCCAAATGCAGATGCTTCATGCATTATGTGGTCTATCATAATTTTCCTTAAAACCATTTCCTTAAATAAAAAAGAAATATATTTACAGGTGTTGCTGGAATCAATATTGCTACCCTTTCCACTTTTCGACGCCTGTTTCTGCTTTTCTGCTTCCAGGTCATAATACTTTTTATAGTATCATAAAACAAACCGTCACAATATGTGTTTATTTTTCCTATGAAGTAGACTATTCTTAAGAACTATGCCTACCCAACTTACTCTTTATAACCCATATAAGTTGCCTCTTTTATGAAGCGACAGTTTTTTTTTTTTATTTTGGGGGGGGTGGGGGGGCTGTAGAAAGCTATTGCTTGTGATGGGAGAGGGAGGTAATAATCATGGCAGAAATTATAAGAACTAGAACAAGCTTACAGAAGGATTAGAGATGACAGTGTGTCAAGGATGGAAACAAGCAGGTTCACAGAGGTAAGAATTAATGTAAGAATGTACAAGTGTGGTGGGTTAGACCAGAAACCTGAATTCATTCAATGTCTTATCTCCAGCAGTGGTCAATATCGGATGCCTAGGGGAAAGTAAAAAAGATGGCAAACATTTGGCAGAAATCTTTAAATAATGCTTTGTTAATGTTCAGCACATTTCAGAACAAGGACTTCTGGAACTAGAAGTCTTGTCTCTGTACTTAATGGGCCTCAATGGATTTTTCTTTCATGAACTACTTTTTAAATCAACATCTCAGCTTGTCATCCGGTCTCTCATCAGAGCCAATGGCAAGATGAAAATACTACTATGACATGATTCACCTAATTTATTTTATATAGTGATGTAAGGATGAGAAAATCGTTGTCTAAAAAGCATCAGCTTCTTTCTAGCAGGAAAAAAAAAAAAAAAGTAGGTAAAATGTAGGTTGTTAGCTCAGAGGGAAATTAAAGAATAAATGAATTCTAGACATGAGACTCACATCACAGATCCTAAGGTGGCATGTCTTCATGTGAACTGTCCTTTGGTTTGGTCACCTGAACACATTTGAGATGACATGTCTGGCCTCCAATATTTTCCAGAAGTGTGTAGGCCTTCTCCAGGCCTACGACATGGGACATTCTAGAGGTGAGCACTCTACTGAATGGCAGCTGGGGGCCCTGCAGAATAATATAATGCATAGTAATGTGTAAGGCATTTCAAATAACAGTAGCCAACAGGGCAGGAGACTGACCTGAACCTCCAGTACCCTGATGTCTGAAGCATGCCCTGAGGTTCATTGACTGTAGGGATTTAGTAGGCATCTGTTGCCTAAACATAAGTGACTAGAGCTATCTGAGATTCTCTAGAGTATCTGACCCATCCATATGAGGTGGTATATATGAGACAAAACCTAGACAAGAGCTCTGCCCCTTCTAGACCAGCAGTTGGGGCTAGGTAGATGCTTAGTGCATCTCAAGTTATGCTAAATATCTGTGTGGGAAATACAACAGATTTCTAAGTGAGGGAAATAAGGTCAAACTTGCAGAAGGGAACAAGTGAAAATTAGGACTGCTTTAAGAAACTTTTTTTCCACTAAAAGAAAAGCATGGATAAACTTAAATAGTCTTGTATAGAAGAGTCTTGGATATGTTCAGTGGAGGGTATTGAGATAAGCAAATACCTTTTTGTGTTCTATATTTGTATAATTGTCTGTTTCGGGGACTGTAACATAAATAACAACAATAATAAAATTACACCTTTATTTTCAAAAAAAAAAAAAAAGAAAAGAAAAAAAAAGGAAAGGAGAGTTTAAGATGGTTTTAAGAAGCTGAAAACAATGATCAATCAAATATACTTGCAACCAAGATTAAAGATCATAAGGTAATTGATTACAGGAGAAAATACAGACTTTAAAATGTAATATATGGAGAAGTTCATACAAGAAAAATACTATTACAAAGACGAGAGGAATGAAGTTGGAAAAGGTTAATAGGGAAACAGATATTCCATATTATGATATATCCAGTTAGGAAGGCTTGGGAGAATGAAGTTCAGTGTTGGAGTTTGCCATGTTGTCATGAAAAATGAAGTGAGAACAAAAAAAAACAACACAGGAACAGAAGAAGAAGGATTGGTCTGAACACAGAAGAGGAAGGCTTTCATGCCACAGGCAGAATTAACCTATTTAAATAACTTTAATCACAGGATTTCTAAGAGAAATCTTTTTTTTTTATATATATATATTTTTCATTCCCCTAGCACTTCATGGGTAAATTAAACACCAGAGTCTTTAATTTTTAAAGAGGATTTTAGGGAGGATTTGGGCAACAGACAGGTAAATCAGTGTAGTTCCATAATTATTTATTTAGTGCAACTTTTTTTTTTTTTTCCTCCATTTTCCATTTAGTAGAGTTTGCCATTGCTGAAATTTCAAAACATTCTTTAAATCTACTTGCATCACCTACTAAATGTTGGAACTATATTAACACATTACAAAGTAAGCTGAAGCAGTTAGGAAAAAAGTATTTAAGAGATAATTTACTAGCTGAAGCCAATTCTTCAATCTGAAGTGGATACATAGTCGCCTATGTTACTTTCTCGGTGTTTGTTTTGTATGAAAGGATCCCTGCAAATAATAATCTTGGAATCAATTGGAACCCCTATTAATGAAAGCTACAGAAAAATACAAAAAAGACCCTAAAGTTTGAATGCAAAACTGAATTTTAACATTTTAAACAAAAGAGGAAAGATCTCTACTACACCATATTATGGTAAACATACACAGACATTTCCATCATAAACATACAGTTTGTTTTAAGACAAAAAATATATATTCCTACATTCTACCTCAGAGTTTTTCTCTGTATTTTTAGTGCTCACAAAAATGCTATAGAAGAAACCATACGCATGTAAAGGATGAAGACTGGTATTGTCTGAAAAAAATATCCTGCCATTTCCAATCAAATTTCGTCTTTATATTATGGTAAAATTCTGCAAGAAAAACAAAGAAGCTGTCATCACATCTAATGGCTTGCTTATGTTCAGAATCCCCTTTGGAATAATAATTACATCCATACATGTGTACTGGTGTATCTCTGCTTTGCCTGCTCTCACTGTTGCACCTGTATCGTGCAACATGACCTATGATTTATGCCAGGCATCCATCCATCTCTGTGCTGCATTGGTGGTTGCACATTGTCATATGGGTGGGCGTCCTGTGGTTTATGGTGCTGAGTTCCAGGCCATTTTCATGCTAGATTGCAAGGTATATTCAGGAGGCCAGCAGAATTGTGGGGACAGGAATTAATTCCTTGAAACTGAGTTCTTCTGTATGTCAGGACTCAGTTGGCTGATCAAACCGTGTGCCCACAATTTATATGTACCCAGGCATGTACCCTTGGGTGTATTCTTCCCACAGACTTTATGTGCATATATGAATATTTTAAGTGTGTACCTGAAAACACTTTGGCAATTAATAAAACTTCTTACGAAGTTTGGTGAATTTAAGGAAACTGTAAAGCAAGGTCCCTCATTTAGAATGGGAATACGAATGGAATTGGTAATTTCTGTTGTACTGAAATTGCATTCATATCTGCTTGAACATCTTAGATTTCTTAATGAAAAATACATAGATTAGCTTTGGGCTAGGAATGACATTCATTCTTAATTATAATAAACTATTATTTTTACCACTCCCATTTGTTTGTTTATTTGTTATTCTCTGTAGTATTACCTAGAAATCTTTCTTTTTCACCTGTTTGAATGTCTATCTCCTTCATGTCACTTTACTATTGCAGTATAAGAATTTTATGGTGTTGACCTTTTTACCATTATACTGTTCTTTGGTTCTGCAAATGCAAATTCCAAGAAACCGGGAGAGAACAACACTGTGTAGGATTAGAATCACCACACAAAAAAAAACAGGGTGTTTTGTTTCCTTTAGCTAAATAAATTGGCCTTGAGAAGCCTACACTCACGTTCCTGAGTTTATTTCTGGTGGGAGGATGGAGGTCCTAAAATAGATGGCAGGCATTTCTAACACTTCAGGGAATCATGAAAAATATCAAGGCAGTGGCCATGTGAGGAATCAGCTGGAAATTTTTCTTGGCATATCTTACATTTTTCTCCATGATAGCAGTGTATCAAAACAACAGTCAACTATGCAATACCAGGAATTGTGCATAACTTGATAACAAGGCCTCTGGTCAAACAGCATTATCTGGTAAGTTTTGTCTGTGGCAAGAGATGCCACATAGTGAGCTTTCTGAGTAAGAAAGCAGTGGCGTCATATAGCCCAAGTATTGTACGTCCCATTTCCTTTGATTTGGCCTTCACGTCTCTCAGCTTGTAATTGCTTTCTACTTTTGGTTTGGTGATGATCCAGGTTACATAAAGACTGTTTGACTGGAAAGATTTGGATGATCTCCCAGTGACTGAAAGGTAATCTATGTGAAATGACAGGAAACATTTTTTTCTCCTCTGACTTCTTCAGCAAACCAAGAAAACTTTTTGCTTCATTGGTTCCCATTCTCATTGTGCCTGTCAGTCACAATTGATTCAGAGAGACTAATCAGAGCAACAAGATAGCTTCCCAGTGTCTTTGTGGCACTTGGTGATTAAATATACACCACTGTACTGTGAAAACTTTTACCAGTTTGTCAGATTCATGGTGGAACTTTCTTCAGTAGTAGGAAGAGGCATTTTAATACAGCTGCGGGTTTGTCTGGCTCACTGACTGGAATCAATGTTCACTGTAACAGATCACCACTGCAAAGCACATTTTTTTTTGCTAAAACATCTAACAAGGCTCTTTTTTTTTTTTTTTCCCACCAGTTGCCACTAGGACATTATTTTGCCCTCAGCTTCTATGCCTGAGCTCAGTAGACTTCAGCAGAAGTTTTGAATGCATGCTACTGTAAATGCAGATGACGCATGTTGATAGATGAATGTTTTCAAATCCAGCGATGCCTAATCACTTTTCCAGACTGCAGTGCTTATCCAAAAGTAAAACACCGCTACACAGAGTAGTCTATGGAGCAGTCAGTGGTACTGTTTCATAATAAATCCATTTGCAAGCAATTTACTCCTGGTTCACTTGTCCCATGACTTCATGTTAACGTTTGCCCTTGTTGGGTAGTCATTGTTTATGTCACAACAGTGGGACCGATTGCTCATTTTGTTGCCCTCCTTTAACTGCAGCATTCAAATGACACAATGTTATGTGAATATTTACAAATTTCTATTGTGAAAACACTGTTGAAAGGCTACTCTCCAGAAGGCTTAAGAAACTATCTGTGCATCTTGAAGGTGTGTAGTGCTGTAGACAGTGTATATAGAAGGAAAACTATAGGTTTTACAGAGTTTATCAGGAGATGTTACAGTAATGTCACTTATGCTCTTCAAATGCACTTCATAATCCACCAGCAAACATTGCAGCAGGCTGCATGAAAAGATGAGACTTTATTTCATAGCAAACTAAGGCCAATCAAAAGCTTGTTCCAGTTCATATTTCAATTTGTTCTTCAAACTGGATTTAATGAGTAGAAATATCTAATGTTGTCATTTTGATTTTGCAAAGGACCATCACTGTTTTTCTGTGACCTAATGCAGAAATACTACCTCATATTTCTCTGCACTATTTCTTTGCTTAATGATGGCTTAATCCATGGAGGGAATGAGGGGAATAATAAATTCTGTTTCCAGCTGGTGCTGGCTTCATTGGCTTTCACTGAGTGCAACATGTGAAAAGTGGTTACAGTTAGGAGAATGTTCATGGTGATTGTTATGAGGTCATTTAAAATAGTCTTCACGCTTACAGGCTTATTTTGTCCTACACAGGTAATGTCTGAATCGCTCCTCACCTTCATTGATATGGGACCTTTTTTAAAGTAAAAAAAATAATCATAGCATTCTTTAGAAGCACTGTGGAAATTAAACATTCAGGATCTATGGCAATGAGTATCATAAAACCACAAAATAACATTCCATGGGAATTACTGGTTCATGGAAAAAAAGTAAAAATTTGAAGTTAGCTTAAACCCACTGCAATTTAGAACAAAAATGAATAATTTTGATCTTTCAGTTAAACATTTTTTTTTTTTTCTTGAAAAAATAAAAAGATATTTAGGCTTGTAGTATTATTTCTGTCACAAAAGTCAAATCTTTGGAAATTGATTTAATTTATAAGTGTACATTTACAAGAGTACATTTTGTCTTTAATGGCAAGAAACAATATGTTCCATTTTGAAAGTATAACAAAAATCACAGCATAATCAAAATGCTTTAAAAACAAGGCTTTTAAGCCTTTCTGCCTTGCCTTGCCTTGCCCTTCCTTTGCGTTCCTTTTCCCTCCCTTCTTTGTCTTTCTCCCTTCTTTTTTCTTTCTGTCTCTCTCTTTTTTTTTTTTTTTTTTTTTTTTTTTTTTTTTTTCAGAATGGAATTTCCTTATGCTGAAAATCTGTCATAGAAAGTTTTTGCTTTTACAATTTTATTTATTTATTTATATATTATTGGAAGGTTTTCAACTAATTCTACCCAGAAGGAAATTAATAAATTTTCAGGGCAGTGCCTATGTAGTGTGCCATAAATAAAGCTTGGGGCAATATACTGAACTGTAAGTATTGAACAAATAACTGCTTATTAATTTTAAAGTATCCATCTGGTGCATTGAAAGGGGCACAATACTTCAGAAAGAAAAAACAAAAACAAAAACAAAAACATTAACCCATTCATAGTTCCTGTGAAAAAATGAACTGTAAATACTGTGCAGAAGTAATGATGGAATTTTCTAACCTTTTTTCATAACCTTAACATTATTTTAATAGTGGTTTTCTGCATAGAATATATGTATGCATAAATATCTATATATATAATTACATTTGGAGTCATCTGCCTATCTTGCTATGTATGCAAAAAAGATACCTTCTCTTTCCAATCCAGGGCAGATGACTGTCACTGCTAAATGGCTACAGGGAAAAAGGAAAAGACCCTGAAAGTGACTTAGGTCTTGTTCAGACTTTCTTAAAATGGAGATCCTATCTGAACCAGTAGAAAGGATGTCTATCCAAGGCCATTACAGCCCCCTGTGTATTTTATTCCTTATGGGACAAGAGTGATAAAGGAACCAGATTCTTAAATCTGGTAATTGAGTAATTTTGAAAACCATAGTGGGATTATTGCTCTTTCCAAAGGGCAAAACAGTAGTGCATTTCTGTTACGTAGACAACACTGGTGAGCTATAATATAGACCAGTTATATCTGTCTCCATCACACACCATTCAACACTGCACAACACAGAAAAACCTGTCTTTGCCACCCTTCAACACAACTGTAGGAAAATAGCAGTGGTCATACCAAAGGCAGTTTGTAGGTACGGTGTGCCATACATGTCACCCAGCATGCAGCTTCTTACAGAGGTTTAAGGAAATAATTTTTAGAAAGGATCAAGAGTGAACTGTCCTGAGTATGCTGTTGCACCAGTCTTTTAGAGATATCCTGAGGCAGGCTGTTTATGAAGCCCATCATGGCTTATGGTCATTGGTGAATGTATGAAGTCTTTTTGGAGTGCAGTCATGGCTTTAGCATCCAGCCTTCCTGGGGGAAAAAATTCAACAAAGTAACTATCTTTTATATAAGAAAATGCATCCTTTGCTTGTTTTGAGCATGGTACCTCATTATGTAGAACATAAAGCTGGAAGAAGTCATCTGGGAAATCAGGTGTCCTATAACTGGAGGTGACCAAAACAGTGTTTTAGTAAACCAGGGAACGCAAGAATTCTGTCTGATGTGTCCCCACACACCATAGCCAGCAAAACATTTTCCAGCAACACTGTAAATAAGGCCCTTTACTGTATATCACCTTCAGATGGCTATTTTTGAAGCTGAAGAGTCTTAATCTTTATCAGCCCTTCTCCTGTCCGCAATCATTCTTCTTATCTTTATCTGTACTTTTCATATTCTATGGTATCCTTACTATAGGGGATTAGAGCTTCACATACTGTTCTTGAGATGTCTGTACCTGGAATGTATATCCTTAATAGTTCTCTAGTCTTATTCAGTACTGAACAGATATTTTTAGTCAACTGTCCAAAATTGTTCTAAAAATCTCTTTACTAACAAATCTTCAGTTTATATCTATGCCAATGAATTAGCAGGTTCCCAGTCAGTCACTGGGACCAGTGTCTACTTTGGCCCATGTCTCTTTTCCCAAATGTGTCCCAAGGGGTCATGGGGTCCTTGGACAGATCTCCAACCTGACACCTACTTAAAGCAGGCTGGACACCAGGTCTACGTGGTGTGCCATGAAGCATATCCACATTGTATCCACAGCCTATAGAATCATGGAATCATTAAGGTTGGAAAAGACCTCCAAGATCATCTGGTCCTACCATCACCCTACCACCAATGTCACTAAACCATGACCCTAAGCACCACGTCCAACCTTTCCCTGAACATCCCCAGGGATGGTGACTCCACCAGCTCCCTGGGCAACCTGTTCCAATACCTGACTGCTCTTTCTGAGAAGAAACGTCTCCTCATTTCCAACCTGAACCTCCCCTGGTGCAACTTGAGGCCATTCCCTCTACTCCTATCACTAGTTATCTGCAAGAAGAGGCTGAACCCCAGCTTCCCACAATCGTTATGTGTATGTATAGGCATACAGAGAGATGTGTCTTCATGTTTATTTGCATATATAGATGCATAAATATACAAATCATTTATAACTTCTTTTCCTAAAGAAGTGGGCTTATGTTCTGCAACTGTCAATTCATCACTGTTTGTTAGTTTCTTCTTGATAACTTTTAAATGTTTAGATTGATAACTCTACCAAATTTGAGACAGTAATGGTCATCTCAGAAAAGTTAGGCGTTTGGCAAATACTGATGGTTGACTTTTGGTAGATGCTTGCATTTAGCCTCTACTTTGACAGGCATTTTAAGCTGACATTAGCTGACAATATCACCGAAGTCATTCCTTCCCTCCCTGCATTTGAATTAACAGAGAACCAGATTGGGAAACCAATCAACTGAAAAAATAAGTTAATAAAACATTTGTCCAAGTGAGAAACAGTTCCTGACTCTCCTGTATTAGTGCCTAAATGTGCACATGCAAAGAAATGGCGCAGAGAACAGTAGCAGGGAGGAAGGTCCTGGTTCTCCTAGTGGGAGGGCCCCCTGACGTTAGTCAGAAAAGCTGCTGAAGGAGAGCACCAGGAAAAGGCTTCAGCCCAAACTCAGCAGTCAACTGCCCTCTTTCACCTGCCAAACAGCCCATTAGTAAGGACTTATCCTATGGCTTCATGGTGTTTTTAAATTACAGATAGCAGCTAGGATATGGGGTGTGAGGAAGAAGATCAAGAACTGAGGAGAGAACACCATGGGGACACAGGACACAAACCCACAGGAAACGAGGCTTTGTGAGCTCTGCTGCTTTTGGAACAGTGTGTTGCCTGTCTAGTTAGGCCATTGTACAGCCAAAGATGTATGGAAAAAGAAAACTGGAAAGAGAATCATTCCCCAATATACCATATTTATCTGTTTTCCATCTACATAATAGATGTCGTTCATAATAGTTTTCTACCAGTTTGTCTGATACTGAACCTAAAAGTACTCATCTGTAGTTCCCAAGATCACCCTTAGACTTTGAAATAAATATGCTCCCACTTCAGCAAAGACATTTCCTGTCTCAGTTGGCACCAGATGTCTCTCATTCATTTCTACAATGAAGGAGGATGTAAGTGAATGTACTGAGAAGTGTTATTATTTAAAATATAATGATCTTTAACAAATCTAATTTTACAGTAAACACAGCAAAGGCAGATCCATTTAAAACAAACAAGCAAACAAAAAAAAACCCAAACAACTCAAGTCTGTGTGACACAGCAGGAAGAAGAGTATAACTTTGGATATTTACCACATATATGTGTAATTGAAAAACGCTTCATGATGCAGGATGCCTTTCTGTATGTTGCTTCTAAGAGGCATTGTGGAAGAGAAAGTTAATAAAAAAGTTCAATTAAAGCTGCGTGCAGCAGTAATGGTCTCAAAACAATGTGTTTTGAGGAGTCCCATATGAATATTTTACACATCATTCACCAAATGGTGGCCATATCTTTTCATAAAGTGCTTTCATAAAGTCTCATAAGTGTTTTACGTTGTTGTTTTTTATCTGTGTTTAGCTATTTCTAACAGCCTGTTACTCTGATAATTACAATAGATTTAGGAGTGATGAAATTGTTCCTGCCATTAAAATTATTTTTTAGCAGCAAAAGTAGCTCCTTTATTTATTTATTTATTTATTTATTTATTTATTTATTTATTTAATAGGCTTAGAAAAATATGTAAAATGGGAGCACTTTTCCAAATTTCTTATTGTATTGCTTCTTCTCTAAAACTTTGAGCTGGATCATTAATGTGGCCTGTCCTTGGAGGAATCAAATAGTTGTCCCTGAAATACAGACAGCTCAAGCCTGTTTCCCTGTGCTAAGCAAATCCTCTGCCTGCCACATTTTTTGCCATGAGCAAAGTCATGTTGATGTTAGCTGTTAACACAGTGGCTGATCTCAAGATGGAACATAGAAGGTGGGAAATTTCTTTTTACAAAGACTATGACAGCCGTATATTGATTTAATCGGAGTATCTTTGGTCTCTGTAATTATCATGCAATGTGAGAAACTGGATTCATTAATGATCCAAGAGTTCTCAGATACCCTTGAAAAAGAAGAATTTGATAAAGATTTTATGCCATGCTGCCGTATGATTTTTGAACAGGCTTAATTTCACTAGTGCAAATAAGAGAAGGTTGAATTAGCAAAAGATTGTACATATGGCAAGATGAATGAAGAATTAATAGAGGCAGCTCATCATAGCCAACTATCTGAAAGACTGCATAATTTATGCTATCTTCTAACTTTCAGTAAATAGCAAAAAATCTGCATGGACTGAAGCTCTCAGGTGAAATTAGGAAATGCCTAGCATTTGAATAGTTTCACTGTTCCTCATACCTCTGAAACCTAACAATGATGTTTTAGGAGATCAGATGGTCTCTCAGGACAGGGACACAAAAATAATGAAAGATGTTAATTATCTCTGTATGGTCTGCATAAATCTTCCTTTGGAGAGTGATTCTAAGAGTATTTTTTTTTTTTTTTTTTTTTGCTATAATGTTAAAGACTGCAGAAAATGGCAGCTAGCAAGGAAATAGTAGCTGTTATTCCTCATCTGCACACAGGTCCTAAGCTCCAAAGTGCTGTTGTCCGAGAGCTACTTCGTACCAGTAACTATAAGGCACAAAATCACTGCAGGAACAATAAAAGTGAACAAAACAAACCAAAAAGCACTATCGGACTGTATTAATTTCCAAAAATAGCAAGGTAAAAAAATAAAAAAAAAAAAAAAAGAATATATCTTAAAAGCAATTGAAAGGGGCAGAATTTGTTTAAAAATGTCATCTTGGTAGCTCAGCGGAAATGTGCATGATACCTTGAAAATATCCCATTAAAGTAATGAAGAAAAAAAACCACAACCCTCAAATTCAAGCTACTAGGAGTAAGCAGTGGCTTAAAAAGAGATTTTGAATAATGTCTTGCTTGAGAGTTAATAAATAAATCCAGCTTAATAAATAAATTGTTTGGAAACTCATAATGTATGGGAAGCTTCCCAGAGGCAGATGGCTACGAGGCTAATAGATGGACAAAGTATAAAAGGATTGCTTGTGGGGGATAAGGCTGCTTATGCTAGAGAAGACCAAAGAAATGAATGAATTCTTGACATTTGTGTTCACCATGATGTAACTGAAAGAGTGTCACACAAAGGAAACCATCTTTATGGGAGATGGTTCAAAAATTTGTGCTTTATCAAGATGTCTGTAGAAGAAATTTAGAACAGAATAACAAATGAACTGTTGTTCACAGATGACCAGGGCATTGCAGTATTCACCTTAGATCACTAAAAGAAGACAGAGAAGAACAGTTCTGCAGAGAACATCTGGTGCCTGTGCTAGGCAGACTGGTGGAGGCTGTTGTAAAGAGCAGAGCTGGAAGATGTGGTCAGGCACTGGATGTCTATCAGTTCTCTAAAGAAATCAAAAATGTATGGGAACTTGGGTGGATCACAGAATGATAGAATCACAGAATGGCTCAGGTTGGAAGGGACCTTAAAGTTCCAGCGCCTCTGCCATGAGCAGGGATGCCACCCACCAAATAAGGTTGCTCAGGGCCTCATCCAATCTGGATATAGTGGGACTTGCAAAAAGGCTTTTGTTAATAACCGTCATTAAAGACATTTCAAGAGGAATGATGAAGGTCCTCTGATAGATAAAAAATGGTTAAAATATTATCAATGTGAAGTAGAAATAAATTACTAGTTTTCAGTTCTTCCAGTTCCTTAATGTGGGAGATCACAGGGAAATATTTCTTCCATGGTCTGGTCTGTATAAATATCCATGCATAAATTTGAGAAAAGACAGAAAACAGTGACATGACAAAGCTTACTGATGATATTAATCCATTTAAAGATGCAGAAGTAAAGGATTTCGTAACAGTGTGTGCAGGGCTGCTAAGTATAGTGTAGCGCTGTCTCTTGTGTGCAGTAGGAAGTGCACAGTACCATGTTATCACAGGTAGACTTAGTGCACTGGGCAGAGCAGGCTCATGAATGATGGTGGAAGTGCTGCCCCTCATCAGTCTGGGAGAGAGTGTGTGTATACCTCACTATGGTTTCAAACAATACTCTTCTGGAGAGACATCATGAAATGCTAGGAACATTTTTTTTGTTGTTAAACAAATAGAAAAATGAGTAATGGTGTAGAAAGGAACTGCCTGTGAAAGAAATCTGAGGTTTTTTATCTAATCTGTGTTGAATTTGTGAAGTCAGACAAGGAATGATTTTTACCTTTGCAGAAAGGATCAAAAGAACAGTGAGCGTACAACAAAGAATTCTAGCTGGAGGGGTTGGCAGCAAAGACAGACTGAAGGAAGAGTAGTTGGTTGCTATAACATGAAGGCAGAAAAAATTTGAGTTACACAGCAAATTAGAGATGAAGAAAGACAAATGGCAAAGGAAAATGGAAGGATGCATTTGCTTAGTTAAGTTCAAAACAAGATGTCTATGCCTTAAAGACAGCATGCTTCAGAGAACAAAATACTGTCTCTGAAAGAATCTAATAACTGATGACTTTTACCACTGGATCCACTAACTCTCCTACCTTGCTGTTTCTTTCATATATGTAGAAGTGCTATCTTGAGATTCTAAACCTGATAAGAATGAGCATGTCTACATATTCAAGTTTTCTTATTAATATTCACAATAAGACTATGACAGATTAATATTTTTATACCCATTTTATAAATGATAATATTAAATTGGGAAGAGAGGCTGGGCATTTTAAGTGATTAACATGAGAGATGCTTAATTTTTGAGAGGGAATCTGCAGTTTAAATAGAAAAGGAAACGATATTCAGAACCTCATTTCCAGACTGTGGGGTTGCCATTTTCTGTAACAAGATGAGGAAACTTGTTGGTGTAGAGCTTTTCAGGACATGCCAGCCCTGAGGTAGCTTGTGGATTAGGCAAACTCACAACCTAACTAAGGATATTAAGGAAGATTCTGATAATTGCTTCATCTATTAATAATGCTTCCCATTACTACAAGTGCACATTTTAATTTTTAACTTGATAGAATAAAATAGATTTTCTCCTTGAACCTATGCAATGGTGGAATTCAACTGCACAGAAGTAGATGTCTGCTTGTCGCTGGTGGCCCCCCATAGAGTCAATGAAGAGATGTAAGGCCTTTAGGGCATATTATTTATTTCAGCCTAAGCTAGACATTTTCATTAGAAGAATCATACTTCTAATTTAGTTTAAGTATTTATTTCTCTGTCGAGTCTACAGGCTCCTAAGGTAACTGGACCATATGCAGCTTTCTATGTTGTAGATATCCAAAGTTGCATCACATTCCGAGTTATCTTGCAGACACAAGGTGTCCAAGGTGTCTCATTCTTGGGAATGGTCTGTGATGGAAAGTTAAGTGAAAATTCATAACAAGGTTTTATTTGGAGTGAGCTCAGGAGTCTATTGAACTGGGGCATATACTTTACATCCATTAAAAAGTCTGCTTACAAAAATTTCTCTTGATAAACAACACAAGTAAAGCAATTTTAAATTCTCAGAATTGCATCCTCACATTATTGCTTACCATATGAGTGTTAAAGAATCTCAGGGCAAGATTCTGATTCAGAGTTTAAGCACTGCTGCCCTAAGGTTGTTTTCTGATTGCCTGTCTGCAGGGACTCTTCACATTTTCTGGGAGCAAGTCTGTAAACATGGTACTGAAAAACTGCCCACTGTGGATACAAGACTCCATCTCACCTTTCACCTCACATTTCTACTCACCTTCTTATCCAGTGCAGGAAAGAATTATTTTCATGTCAGCTAAAATGAGACACATTTTGACCGTACTGTGTTATTCTCACCTTCGCAAATAGATCCATGCTTCTATAGTAAAATACCAAAATAGAGTGTGTTTATAAGAGACTTCTTTTTTTAAGCTAATTCTGAAGAGGAACATTCAATCTTTGTTACTGCATATACTGTATACTTATGATTGGTTCAAATGAAGTACACGAAGATTTTTAAACTTGTCCTCATTAATTACATACTTATTAGTTGCTGCATACAGGTCAACCTTTCAAGGGCCCCATGGCAAATTCTGTATGTAAAAATTTGCTTAGATATTTTTAATGGTCTTTATGCCTACACTTGTGATTTATATTCACATACCACAGCTATCTGCAGTTTAAGTAAAGGCATAGTAGAATTAAAGCCTAATTTGTTTGTTTTGGTAGACATGGAAGTCTTTATTTCATAGGACAGTGAGCTGGTGTTTATGAGGCTGAAGTTAAATCTTGGCATTTTAAAGAGTCTCCTCTGACTTAAAAAAAAAAAAAAAAAAAAAAAAAGTAAAGTAAAGGTGGTACATTACCTGTATGTCTAGTAATATATAGCCATTTAGCCAAGACGGCTTTCTGGAGAAAGATATTGTTGCATAGAGAGCACCAGTGCAGATAATAAGATTTCCCAACAGGATGCCCAAATCACCTGCCTACAGGAGCTACAGGGGCTAAAACTACATTTGTTTGTCTCGTCTTTGGTGATTACAGTGTATTTAGAACTGCTCTGTGCCTCACTCTAAGGTTTTAGAGCAGCTGGACTTTCAGTGGGCATTGAGTTAGAGAGCATCCTGTAACAATTGCAATGAAAACAAACAAAACCCTGCTAATTGTAATTTAGCAAAATCCCAACCTTTCTTTTACTTTAGCTTCTGGAATTTTTAACATTAGATGATGGAGGTGATATTTTTTACCGCATATTGATAAAGAGTACAGCACCACTTTCTTCACATTTCATCTCAGTTAAATATCACAGACTCCTGATACACTGGCTGTAAATCAGCAATAACTCATCAAGGAGAGGAGACAACTGAAAGTGCAGAACCCACCCTCAGAAAAATATTCAAGGGAGTCTATACAGAGAAAATGTCTTCAGCTACCTGTGGGATTAGGAGCACACTTAGGCCCAGTGGCTGGAAAATAGAATTACAGTCCATTCTGTTATCCTCTTAATAACAGAGAATGCAATAATAAATACTCAACAGTATTAATAACATCAATAATACATGGCTGAGTGAAAATTAACAGTTTGAATAACTCAACTTCATTAGTGCAGTCCTCATTCAGGAAGGTGCTAAGCACATCTTGCAGCCTCAAGACTCATCAATAGATACATATTTCAAATGAACCACCCTGTTCTGAAATGCTTGAAGAACTTGAATGAAACATTATACAAGCTGCTTGAAGATAATAGGAGGCATGTTGGCATGTTAACAAGTTGGGATAGCTTTTCTTTTTTCTTTTATTTATTTTTTCTTAATTGTTTTTTTAAAAAAAAGGATTCAACCATGTGCAGTAAATTGATAAAGGCAAGCAGGGCTTTATTTGCAGGGCATTAAGTGAAGCAGAAAGCTGTAAAGTTTAGAAGCCTTTTGGTGCACATATCTGGCTCTTCTAAAATGAAATAAACATAAAGTAAAACAATAAAAGTTATTGAGAAAATACATATATATATTTTTCAGATGTGAATGCCTTGGTTTTCTCTTACAATAGTTGGAGTTATGGGTTCACTGCACAATATAGAATCATAGAATCATAGAATATCCTGAGTTGGAAGGGACCCATAAGGATCATCAAGTCCAACTCCTGGCACTGCACAGGTCTACCCAAAAGTTTAGACCATGTGACTAAGTGCACGGTCCAATTGCTTCTTAAATTTGGACAGGCTTGATGCAGTGACTACTTCACTGGGGAGCCTGTTTCAGTGTGTGACCACCCTCTCTGTGAAGAACCCCCTCCTGATGTCCAGCCTAAACTTCCCCTGCCTCAGCTTAACACCGTTCCCGCGGGTCCTGTCACTGGTGATTACAGAGAATAGGTCACCTGCCTCTCCACTCCCCTTCGCAAGGAAGTTGTAGACTGCAATGAGGTTAATATAATATACATATAATATACAATATAATATTCATGTGAGAAAAAGGTGGGGATTATCATTTCAATGTTGCCACGCAAATATATGCACATAGTGTGCAGCATGGATTGTATACTGTTTGTGATGTGGTATTAGTTGTGGTTTGTTGAGTTGTGTTGTCTTCAGTGATTGTAAAGTTTGCTTACAAAGTACAGTGAAACTTTGTTAGTAACAACAAGGATATACAGTACGTGCTTTCAGGTAAAAGCTGAAATATCCCATGACCCAATGGAATAGGATTCATGCTGAATACCAGAGCAAAAATTTACTTTAAAAAAGAAGTAATGTCAGAAAAAATAAAAATCTTTGAGATATCTAATTACAAAGAGCCATTAAGTCTACTTACCTGAAAAATCTTAGTTAAAAAAATTTACATTTTTTGTTCCAGTTTGAACTTTAATGTTTTTATTCTTCTAAATTAATTTTACACTTGAAAAAAAAAAAAAAGGAAAAGAACCGTTCCTTTGAACCTTTGAACACTGTTTCACTAAGTGTACCCCAAAGCGCATAGGTTATACACAGAAAGATTATTTGGTCCTCAGGAAGGGAAAGGAAGAAGTTCTCCTCTTGTCACAAGCTAATACGTTGTCCACTATACAGTGCTAGCCCCATAACCACCAGATCTAGTTATTTTAAATCATTTGTTGTTGTTGTTGTTTCTAAAGAATACCTGTGTTGATTGGACATAGGACTTATGAGTCAGCATCTGAATGCTACACGAGACTATGGGATATATGGGTTGTATACCAGTGGTGAAATTCTCTGCAGCCTCAGGTGTTTCCAGAGATACCCCAGTGATGCAGACTGTATGTGAGGGCTACAAGAATACATTTGGTTCCAGAACTTATCAGGGATCATAAGGGGATGAGATAGCTTCTCATCCTTTCATCTTCTTGACCTATCTTCTGCATTTTTGCATGACATTAAATAGTCAGTGCCCCCACAGGCTCTGAACCCATTGCCCAGAGTCCTGCAAAGCATATGCATGGAGTACTGGATAAACAATCAACATTGCATTATATAATCAAATAATACTTAAAATGCACAAAGAAAGTGTTTTTTTTTTTTTGTTTGTTTTTTTGTTTTTTTTTTTTTTTCTTCCCATATCTTAACTTTGGCACTTTGGCATTATTTTAATTTATCTGGGAATTCTTCAGTTTTTAACAGTACTGTGCTTTGCAAGTAATTACTGTATGAATATACTCTCTGAAAGACGTTTTCCTACTTGGTCTGAACTATGAAATATGTTATGTTATTTTATCAAAATCAAGTAAGACAATAAAACCAATCTTTAAAGTATTCTGTATACCAAACAGTCCATATGTGAAAGCTAATAAAAAGCTTTACTGCTTGAATTGTCAGCTTCCATGGTATCACACACAATTCTATTGTACAGAAGCCAAAACTGGAGTTTTAGCTTAAGCATTGACTCAAATGGATATTAATCTCTTGGGTGCCATTTAGAAAGCAAGCTGAAGGGTAGAAGACAAGAACATAAGCACATGTATCACATATCCACAGGGCAAACCACCACTATACTTATTAGACTTAGACTCTCTGACCTTGTGCATAAAGATGTGAAATGAAGCTTGAAATAAAAGAGAACACAATATGATTTGCAAGAGTTAAGTGAAAAAAGAAAGACCTAAAGAAAAAAAAAGGCCCCAAATCCAAGAAAACAACCCCCAACCAAAGATTTCCTGGTCAAAAATGAACAACTGCATTGAAAATTTGCCATTTTTTTTCTATAGTTCCAAAGGTCAAAGGTGGACATACTTGTTATGGTTGAGGGGTTATGTTAAGGGAATACACAGGATACACTTATTTGCTGAAATCTAGGCCAAAGAAATGACTTGTCTTCAGCTTTGAATGTATTAAATAAAGTCACAGGTGATTTTTATAAGTCTTGTCACGTGATTCCGGATTTCAGAAAAAAATTACACAATCTGTTTTTTAGCTTCATGGAAATAGAGGACAATATAGAATTATATGGTTATGCAAAATATTTTGGAGTTAAGTATCCTTCTACAAATTTATAGCAAGACAGTATAATGAAGATCTAGAAATACATTGGACCTAATGGCATAGCTTCTTTAGCTGTTTTCTAGTGCTCATCGGAATCTCTGATTTGTTTTCCAGCAGTACAGCCAAAGACTTGCATGATCAATGCTCCTGCTTTTTCCTGTCCTCACCTCTGTTTGCTAAAGGGATTTATGACAGCAAAGACAATTCACTTTCTCTTCATCCCTTCTCTCCCCCAAACACTATTTTGAAACATTCATCTTATGTTCCAACTAAAAGAACTAGAGGGTTGTATCAGTTAAAATTTTAGCTTGCGAAAATTGACTTAAGAGTTTGGATCTGTGAAGCAAATATATTTCTATTGACCTCTCTGTGGGAGCTGAAGCCTGCTAATCCACCTATTCCAGAAGCTGACAGTTAACTAATTTATGTCTTCTCCAAACCAGTGTTTGTTTGTTTAAAATACAGTGGAACAATTTGGGGCACAGGACCCTACCCAGCAGATAAAGGCTACACTGTTTTTTCTTTTCCTTCAGGCTGCCTTTACTGATGCAAAGAATTTCATTTCCCTCTTTTTGCCTGGGTCACAAATGGCAGACTGAGAAAATGCAGCCTCTTGCCTTCAATTTAGTAAGAAATTAAGGAGGATGAAACAGAGCTTTTCCCTAACTGACCTGCCACAGGCTCAGCAACTGAACTGCAGTAAGCTCCCAAATTTAAATTCAAATCTTTAAATAACATAAAGTCCCAAAAATTACTTTATAAAGAGTAAAAAGAGTAAAGAGCCATTACCTGGGCTCCTTTTAGATAAGCATTTTAATGCTTTTAAAATACCTCAGCAGTAGTTTTCTTCAGATCTTCTTAATGCACCTTGAATACAGTTATAGATCTAAACATAAACACTATCTGAAAATTTTCATTCAAATCACAGTGAAAATTTGGTAATTAAATTTCTTATCAAGCTGTTGCGAGGACATTTTATCATTACATCAAATCATCAAAAGTTGTGGGTGAAATCTGTGCATTTCTGTGATATGACTGCAAATGTTGAATCTCAAATACTTTTACTAAAAAATAATAATTATGCCTGGAATCTCCCTGTCATCTCCTGATGAATTTGACAAATACCATCACTTATGAGAAAAAGGAGACAATATCTTTCAGCCTCTCTAGTTCTAGGGTGTATAATGCAGTCGCCATGGTTCCAATTCAAACGGCAGAAACTCCAGCACTGAACTCTGATCCTAATTGTAAGACCATTGCACATAGTGCTGCAGAGTGGCTCACATCAAAGCAAATCTGCTATATTAGATGATATGGAGACAGCCAGTTGTGTCGCTTCTCCAAAGAGATGGAATGTGATCCTATCACCCCCTCATTTCTCAGTGTTGACCTATTCAAAGTGTATACAGACCAAGCCATCAGCACCCCAACACAACTACGGCAGAAGAAGGCTGATGTAGGGAGGGACTTGGTGGTGGTGTGAGACCAGCCCCCAGTAGAAGAGAAGTTGGCTGTTGATGAGGACGTCTACACCCCTCCACTTCCCTAGGCCATCTCTCTGGGTCAGGAAGGACACAACATCTCTGAAGGTTGTCCTGAACCATCAAAAGGTGTTTCCTCTCTGACAAAGGAGGAAAGTTCTCATTTGGCAAGAAGGTTTTTGTAGTTACCTTTTTTGTTTTTTTTTTTTTTTTTTTGGTTGTTGCTGCTGTTTTTTGTTGTTCCCATAGATATGGGGAAAAGCATTTGCTTTTTAAAAAGAGTACTCTACATTCTTCTAGCTTCAACTTTTTGAAATCATATTTTCTTTGCCTGTATTTAACCTTGAATAGTAAAGGGTAAGAGGAATTAGTAAATAGCCAACTGAAAAAAATTGGGAGAAAAGCTTCTAAAGGAAAATAACAGCAAAACATGTTTCATATCAAAGGCATGAAACCATAATATACACAAAAAATGTAGTAAAAGAGTACAAACATTGTTCCTATAAAGGCAGAAAAATTAAGTGGTGCAGATATTTGTCTATGACCAGTGTTTTTTATTAGGACATATGGTGTGTATAATGTCTACACAAAAAATAACATTACAGAATTTTAATCATTATGTAAAACATGCGTACATGGCTTAGGAAGGTTAAATATTCAGAATGGAAATCAAATCCTTTCAGATATCAGGGGAAAAAAGCAATTTTGCATAGTCCTTCCTGAAACTTTTGATACAATGAGTGCAATTTGCTCACCACATGCAGTTTTGAATACAGAATAAGTACATTAAAAGAATTTTGAGTACTTTGGTTGTAAGCAGCAAGCAAAATGAAATGAATGAAAAGTCAGATTTTATTGTTATGTATTACACCTATATACAGTTAGGGAAAATTATATAATTGAAATTAAGCAATTTGAAGAAAAGAAGAAAAGAACTCTTGGAAAGCTCTTACATGACAGCCTGACAGCTGAGCTTGGACAATGAAAACTTAATATCAGAAAACAAATTGTCAGAAGGAGTTAATGACTTTTAAAAACAAACAAAACAAGAGAATACAAACAACAAAAACAGCAAAAGTAAGGACAGTGATCTCGAAGAATGACTGATCAGGTAAGCTATGCAAGAAAACCATCTAACCTGCACTGTGAAGATCTCTGAATGCTACATTATGAGCAATTCAGTTCGAAGACCAGAAAGAAAAAAGAAAAACAAACAAACAAACAAACAAAAAAAAACAAAACAAGACAAAACAGCAACAACAAAAAAACCCACCCTATACATCTATGGTCAGTATACACTGAATCTGAGAGGGAACTGATCTGCCATTGATCTTTTCCAGCTCAGCTAATATTTCAGGTCATATCCATTGCCCATCATTTCTGAAGACTGAAAAACAGCATGGATGCAATGAAGGAGAGAATCACAAAAAAAAAAATTGGCATTAGAAGAGAAACAGGTGTTTGCAGGGACACTTCTGATCTGGTAGATAACACCAAACACAGTGGCAAAGAAGAATATAGACTTGAAACAAGACTTAGTCCCTGGCAGTAAAACCTAAAGAAAATACCTAGTCAAAAGAAAGAATGTTGTTATTAGGAGCTCAGAGAAGGTGAGGACTATGCCTCAGCACTTTCAGGTCATCTCACTGTGTTGAACCATAAGACTTAAAATACTACTTTTGTGCCATACTCTACGACTAATAGAAAACAGCACTAATATTTGCAAGATACTTTCAATTGCAACATTTACTATCATATGACATGAGCACAGATGGGAGAAGAGACAGTGTCAGATCTTGCATTCTGTTGTCTTTATGTAAACTTTGAAGGATGTGAGGGAATTTTGCTTTCTTTCCTTTCTGCACCCCCATGAGAACATTGCCAGGCTATGGATCAAAGTATAGTAGTGATTATTTAAAGTTATGATTGTTGTATAAAAAAAATGAATAAGAAAGGAGCAATGTGTTTTGCCACACCTTGAGGTAATTGAAATGAGAAACTGTGCCATTTGCATGAAGTATGTGGCAAATCTAATTCAAATAAATAAATTAATAAATACATTAGGCATGCACTGAAGTATTGATTCATCACAGTACTGATCCACACTGAAGCCTTTTTCTTAATACACATGAAGTAAAACACAGGCTTAAAGTTAGGTTTAAAAAATACCAAAAGGAAACCTGAATACCCAAACATAGCTGCACAGGAGTGACAAACCCATTGCAGGTCAGTCTAACACGCTGGGCTTTGAAACACATTTTTATGAAAGAGCAACGAAATGATGTACAATCCACTGAGAAAGTAACAACTGTAGCTCATACGCAAATGAAAATACTTCCCTCTTTGAATCTTCCCAGTGCATCTCCCTTTATAATTAAATTCCTGCAAGCAAAGCAGAAGGGTCTAGGAAAAAGAACAAAATCAGGCAAACAGAATAGTGCAGCCACTACAAAGAAAAAGTCCAAAGCTACTGAGATGCATCATTAGGCAAAGTAAAAATCACATCAGAAGGTTAGTAACAAACAGTGAACTGGCCTTCTCTAGTTTCATTGCATTCATCCTTTACAGTTAAATACTCCTTTGCAGAAAAATAAGCAATACATTCAGTTTTGATTGTTGCTTTGTACATAGACTCTTCATTCTTACGACACTATCAGAACCTTTGAGGGGTTAAACTTTATATCTGTAGTTCTTATCTTACCCAGTTGTAGGCTCTGTAGAGAAATTTCTTATTTTTTCTCTCATTTCACATATTAACTTCAGATTTGCATGATCTATTTGAAGAAACACTTGCAACATTGCCTGTTGGCAAAGTGGAAAATACCTTTTAGGGCTTAATGCACCGATGTGTACATAACCCTTTATCCTTATGCTTATTGTTTGTAACTTTTTATAGTTATTCACTTGATTATATAGCTAGCTGACCTAATTTATTATGTTTTTTTCCATCATTTCCTCCTACATCAGAACAAGACCATAGCAACAGTGAAAGAAAAGAAGCACTTATTTTATTTTTCCACATACTTTGACTCAAAATTTTCCTTCTGATAGATTTTTGTGGAAAAGGTATAGCAGGAGAAAATAAATTCTGATATGAAGTTAAAGCACAAAATATCCTTTAATTTTATGAGAATGGATAGACCACAACTTTCTTGGTGATTGTGACTTAAAAAGGAGAAAGAGACATTTTATTCCAAAATAATTCTGGGGCACTGAGATAATCTGGAAGTCCTTAAAAGCTGATATGATGGAGACTGTATTACAGCAGTGAATGAAGAGCTACAGAGAATTCTGGTGTTTACTAACAGTCACTTAACTGTCTCAATATTTTACAACAAAAATAATTGTTGTGGAAATTACAGCACGGATTTGAACTTTTTTGTTGTCATTCAGCACCCTGTTATTTTGATTACTTGTTATTTTTGCCACCAGTTATTTCCTGTGTGTCTGCTCAGCATGCAGTACTAGTTCAATCTGCAAGAACTACCACAACATAAATGCCAACCATAAAGAAGAAGAGCCTTTAAAATGGACAATTAGGAAATAATCTGTCCTTGAGGAAATTTACTCCGTAATTCTCTATTAGTGGCAGATGCTACCAACTGATCTAGAAATGTTTTCATTCCTTTAGCCTAAGCAAACCATTTTCCCATTCTACAGGCTTTCCACTGTGTTTGAATTTAAAATTATAAAATATAGCCATTCTGAAAGGAGAAGGCCTGTAAAATGTAACTGGAAATTATGATTTTGCTATGTATATATTTGTGCATACCATTCTGTAACATTACATTAGTGCATCCCCGGTAATGTACTTTGTATCCATGAATTTCCTCCCCCAGAAAGGAAATCCCTTTTTATATTCTTCAGGTTTTTAGAAGCATTGTTATGGAAGGGAATTGTTGAAAACTGACTAGAAATCTTCAGGAAGTTTACCTAAAGACCTTTCAACAGAACACTTAAAGGACTGAAAATATTAATCTTGCATTAAGTGCTAAATATTCATTTTAGAAATCCTTTTTACACAGGAAAAATTCAGTTGCTAGTCTTCTCAAAGGAAGAAGATTCTCCTAAGATTAACTTGAGGCAGAGAAAAAGTCATTCTCCCTCCATCTTCAGATAATTGAGCTAAGGGCTGACTCATTTTCCAGCCCAACTGTTCTTTTTAAAATACAAACATTTATCAGGTTTCAGGTTTAAAGAGTAATTTCGCTATGCACCTGTAAATGCTGGACATAGGTAGGCAAGTTTCATAGCCAAACATCTGTTTCCTGAAAACAGCAAATGAGGTGAAATCCATTATGGAGCTACATGGAATGAATTAGCATTTATTATTATTCCTTTTTAAATTGCTTAAAAAAAAGCAGACCATATGACACAGGCTTCTCTGACTTCTTCATCCACTGGAAGTACTAACTGAAGCCATTCCTTGCATGCATACCAACGCTTTGAAGCTGGTATCCCTGACACGGTAGCCTCACTGCAGGAGGAAACCAGCAGTTAAAGCAAAGCAAAACCAACAGGTTTAAACTAAGTTAAGACTCAACCTCTGTCCTAAGTGGGGAAAACAAAAAAATGGACAAACAAAAACCATCTTAGTCACATGCTTTATACATTATATTATACTTTAAAACCTTTGCTTTAAAAGACTTTGAATTATTATCTAAGAAAGGATATCTGGAATTAAAATTTTGTGATATTTCCTGAAGATCCCACATGCTTAAATACAGGCAGTATATAATAGCCACATTATAGGAGTATTAAGAAACACACAAAACAGTAGAGAGATGCTGGAATAAATCGTTAGCCCTCACTGACAGCATAACACTACTGCAAGAGCTACTGTGACTTCTGTGTCAATCTGTGCTACTCCACCTCAATGAATTGTTTGAAACCTTATATATAATTAAGTTGTATTTCCATTTTAGCACCCTGTTGTCATGTACCAACCTATTATCTTTTAGGTTTGCAATAAAGTATGCAAACTTATTATGCATAGTATAATGTAGAAACCAGGAACATAATATTACTGCGTTTCTTTCTGTTCACTACTTATTTAGATGCTAAAGTCTTCTGACAGGCATTTGTCATACTGTGTTGGTAAAGTATCTACTGTCTCTGGGTATTAAATCCATAGAAGACTAATGAATAAATAATAGTAATATAAAGGCTTCACTTTCATTTGCCATGAATTTATAATCTTATTCACAGAAAATATAAAGTATAATGTTGCTTAAGAGGTATACCAGTGATGAGATACAAAAGAATGCCATTTCCATCACCAGATATAAGCAATTGGTTACTGAGAACATTAAGTTACTGTTGCATTGAAGATGCATTCAAAAGCTTTTCTTATCTGTCATATCGTATATGCCAATGACAGTCCTACCAGAAGCATTGATTAATGTATGAGCTTTCGGATTTGGAACATGGCAATTTTTTCATCACTTCACAGTTTTAATAGAAGTGGATTTATTTCAAAGACAAGGGAAATGTAAGTAAAATTATAGGCTAAATTCTGAAATCATTGTGTCCTGTCAGCATTTTGTAAGGCTCTGGACTTTTTTCCCTGACCTCTTCTGAAGTGTCTTTATCCTCACTTATCTGTGGAATCCTTGAAGACTGCAGCAACTCAGCTCTCCTTTAGGAATGGAGACCAGGGTCTTGTTGGAGGTGCCAACATTTGTTCCTGCAGTAAGGGTAGCATCAAACAGCAGTTGCATACAGTTAACAGCTGTCCTGGTTCATCCGGTGCTTATATCGGTTTCTCCATGTCCTCCCAGTCCTTAGGAAAAAATGAACTGTTTTTGATATACATTGTTTTTTTCTAATACTTTGCAGCCTCCAAGGGAGATGCAAACACAGTCTGAGAAATACTCCTAAATAGAACCAATGGATTTACATTCAAGGACTGTAAGTCATGATATACCCGAAGCCTTCTTGTGACTTTTGTCAATCTCAGGAATTTACAGTGATCTGGCAGTACCCTTAAAACAAATAGGATCTTCCCAGATTAAAAAAAAAATAAAATGATTGTACAAAATTTCAGGTATCCAATGCCTTATCTGCTTCTGCTGAGCAATAAACATTTCAATGTTTTCAAAGAAAACTCTTCTACTTATGTCCATTTCAAAGACCAACTTCGCAGTCATTTTTTTTCCTGGACATGTTTCCCACAGAACAATGTGATGTATCCACTGGCTATTGGAAGTCAGACAATTACAGATGTGGAGGTCTTTTCCATCTCTTTCTCATTTATGCGTACTCATGGCAGTAGAAAATAACAATGCTAGAATGTCATTTTACCATAACACCAAAGCATCAGATATTTCTAGGTAAAAAAGTCTCACTGGAAAAACCACAACCACCAACAACAAAAACACACACACACACAAAACACACACACACACACACACAAAACAAACAAACAAACAAACAAACAAAAAAAAAACCACAATAATTTCAAATATTTTATGATCCTATACATCCCATTTATTTCTATCAAAGTTTCTGGTTCTCAGTGCTTGTGAAATTAAGATCCAAAACTTCACACTACAGTAAGCCTAAGAGGAAAGTGTTGTGGGCCTGTTTCTCCCAAATAATTTTTGCTTTAAAGTATGCACTTTATGTATAATAGAAGTCATGAGATCCCAGCATGCAAAGCACTATTATCTGTGGCTGACCTAATGTAGCACTGAAGATAGTGTTGGACTAGACCTCCACAGATCCCTTTCACCCCAAATTTCTGTGCTCCACTTTGCATGTTTGTTCTATAAATATTTTTAATATACAGATTGATACAGATTCTGGGTAAAGTGAAAGACAGATTCTTCACTGAAATCTGCCAAATAATTAGAATTAACAATAATACTGAAGAAGTGGGGTGGCTGGATGAGTTTTCTGTCTTGTAGAAGGAGTGTTTTACTGATGCAAAAAGTGCAAAAGATGGCTATTTGCTCTGAGGCCAAAGGGAGGGTTTCATACTATGCTTTTTGAAGCTGTAGTCAGCTGGGCCAGGCTAGAGTGGCACAGAAGTTCTCCTGCCCATTATTTCCCCATACTTATCAGAACAATTTTATTGTCACCATTTTAGCTGACTGATAACTCTAGCTGGCCTCAGGTTTTCAGTTTACATTTTCAGAGCATTTCTCAATACAGAGGCTTATGGAGCCGCTATTTTCATACCTACCAGTAAAAAACTGACATCAGTGGAGGTCTAAGACTGTAAAATGACAAGAAAGTACATGTTTTGTTTCAACTGTTAGTCTACCCCCAGATAATCTTTCATACTGTCATGCTATAGTGCAATCAATACCTAGTAGAACTGCTTAAGGAAAGCAAATTAAAGAAATCAAAAGGAATTGAACAAATACTTCTAAGGAGTTGTGAGTTCTAATTGCATGACATCTCTTTCAGGAGGTACCTCTATTGACAGCTTTGCCAGCAGTTCCCTTAGCTGTATGTCAGAAAAAGCTTTGCAAACCTGTCTGCATTGATCTCTGAGCCACCTGTAATGTAGGCTGAACATAAGGGAAGAGAAAAGAGGAGTGGATAGAAAGGGCTGGGTAGTACTTTCCTGCAAAAGCAGTGTAGCAGTGTAACTGCTAAGCACAAACAAATTTTCATAGGTGAAATGATGTCTCTTCTACCCACTGTGATTAATACTTTTAGTGTATAGATAACTTTTTTTTTTTTTTAATTATCCAAGAGTTGCTAACAGTGGTTAAATATAAAAACCAATTAGTAGCTCTTTACCTGTTTTCAGCACCATCATATATGCTTTCCCTTATAATCATTAGAACACATACTAGTACAAAAACCTGTGGAATATTTTCTACACTAGGGTTTCTGAAAACTGAATGATTTTAATTCTACCAGTCTGGATTTTCTTTTCTCCTGTCTATAGCTATTGTCACATGTGTTCTCAGAAGTGCTTTCTGCAGTATAGACCTTTTAAGTTTATAAAAATGAAGAAATATCAAATATGAACTTCAAGGATTAGTTAATGGGGGGGTCTGAAACTTTTGGAAAGTACTTAAGCTCAATGAAGTCAGTGTTTCAGATGAGTTTGTGGTATCTCCCCAGAAGTGAGAGTATATTTTTTAAATGATTTTAAGTGATTGAACATGATTAACTGATTAATATCTCATACACTGGACACATACATGAAAAATTTGTAAAATAAAACAGAGAATTATAGAATAGTGAGTCCTAACTGCCAACGAATTTCAGGATAAAATCTTAATCTCACTTGAACTAAGGAACAGTATAGTCAAGCTTTATGCCTTTCTATCTTTGCATCTGTCCCTTCTGTTTCTTTGTAGAATGATAAGCCATCTGATCAAAATCAGAGTGATGACTTGATTCAAAGGCCTTTTGAGATTGTTTCTAGTGCTGAGAAGATTCTTCTAAAACATTTGACACTCTTTCGTGATTAGTTGGACCTTTTTTATTCTTTATTTAATCATTGTGGAATCTCACAAAGCCAAAGTCTTTAATGCGCTGGAGTTAAATAACCGATTTTTCTACTTTGGCCTGGTCTTTGGGCTTCCACTCCATTGCACAGAAATTCTAATTGCAAAGTGTGTCCAGGTGGGTTCTTCTTCACCAGTGGTAAACACAACTTCATATTTTCTTCTTAAAACACATTATTGCTTAAAATTATCATTATGTGTACTGAGTAGCAAGTGAAAATGAATGTTAGAATCATCTATGCATTAATTCAACTTACATGCTTAGTTAATTGCATTCTGTCCCAGGCTCTAAACTGTGCAACTTGTTTGTTAGTCTCTTTATTTTCCTTGGTATCCTCACCTTCTTATTTCCCTCCAACTACCTGATATCACCAAGGAAGTATATGAAGCTTTAAACTTTTCTGGAGTTGTGATTTCCATATCAAATTAGAGTTTGAAGCACTTCTGGGAACTATTTATCATGCCCAAGGATAGACATAACCCACACCATCCCAAATGAAGGGCTCCTGCATTGACTTCTTTGAGTGATTTTTTGACAGCTACTACTGAATTTACCCAACAGATATTTCACAGGAAGCAGCACCAATTACCTGTACAAGAAAAATTCTGAACTTTCTAGAGGGAGTCCCATCTCTTTTATCCTGTCTCATTTATGACTGATTCACTAAGCTTTCCTATGAAAAATCTGTTGTATATTAATTTCTGTATATTGTATTCCATATTTTTTAAATGAAAGCTCCATGATGAATTATTTGGCTGATGAAATATTTGGCTGTCTTACTTTTTATTCATACTATTGTTACAGCAATAGAAAAGAAAATCCAGAAGCAAGAATTTGTAGGAAATTCCCTATCAACTACTTTGAAAACACAAGAAAAATGAAATAATGGTAAGAAGTAAATATGTGATAAAGTCTGTCAGATTTGGAACACTGTGTCAAATGCAGAATAATATAAATGGCTGTTCCCCCAATGGGGAGACAAGGAAAAGGAAGGTTACAGATGCGTAAAAGAATTTGACTATTTTATTCTACTGAACTCACTTGAAACACTCTTTTATCAACCGTAAGAAAATCAAATAAATAAACAAAAAACATTTAGATGTACTTTTGAAGCTTGTTGTTGCTTTTGATCTAGTACTAAATGCAGCCACATTCTTGCAGTGGTGGTCCTTACACAACTCTTACATGTACATTACCTCTACTTCCCCACTCTCCTTCCAGGCATCTTGTTTGTAATTTTCAGTCTGAACTTGCCTGCTTGATCACTATATATAAGTTCAAGGTGAAGTTACACCAGCATCACACAGTATTTGACAGTACTGCTTTGTTCAAGTGGTGTTTTACAACCTGAGAGTTCAGATTCAAGAAATTAACCTGCATGTAGATAACTTGAGCTAGTACTGCAGGGAAGACAACTACTAAGTAGACCTTCTGAAATGAGATGTGCTACTCCTTATTAAGTACAAACAAAGAGACCGTCTGAGATTGACCAAAGGAACCAGAATTACCTATACAGCTGCAAAGGTTGCGGCTGGGTGAGTAGTAACACTACTGCTAGAATTTCATTATGAAGCCACCCTGTGTCCTGGTTTCAGTTAGAACAGAGTTAATTTTCTTCCTAGTAGCTGGTAGAATGCTATGTTTTGGCGTAGGATGAGAAGAGTGCTGATAACCCCCCGATGTTTTAATTGTTGCAGAGCAGTGCTTATACTAAGCCAAGGACATCTCAGCTTCTTGCTCTGTCCTGCCAACGGGCAGGCTGGGGGTGCAGCAAGAGCTGGGAGGGGACAGACCCAGGACAGGTGACCCAAACTAGCCAAAGGGGTATTCCATACCATCTGACGTCATGCTAAACAATATATAGGGGTGGCTAGCTGGGGGAGGGGCGCCGGACTGCTCAGGGTTAGGCTGGGCATCGGTCAGCGAGTGGTGAGCAATTGCATTGTGCATCACTTGTTTGTACACATTGTTAGTAGTAGTACTATTATCATTATTGTATTATTATTATTATTATTATTATTATTATTATTATTATTATTATTATTATTATTATTATTATTATCATCATTATCATTATCATTATTATTATTATTATCCTGTCTTATTGAACTGTCTTTATCTCAACTCACAGGCTTCACTTTCCATTTCTCTCCCCCGTCCCAGAGAGCGAGGGGGGAGGGTGAGCGAATGGCTGCGTGGTGTTTAGCTGCCAGCTGGGTTAAACCACGACACCCTGTCATGTAAACAAGTCAAAAAATAAAATAAAATAAAATGCAGTGACAAGTGCTTTACAAGAATCACAATAACAGAGACACAGTCAGTATGAATACAGTTAATAGAATTGTTAGAATCAACATTTGGTAGAAGTAAATTGTGTGTGAGTGTCCACGGGTGAATATTTGTGAACAAACACAGATATAAATTTACCTAATACACAGATCATTATTTCCTGTGCAATCATCTCCAGCTGAAGGATTTAGATTTCCTCACTGTGAAGGCACACCGAATTGACTCAGCATGTAGGTGTTTTGCTTCACTAGGATGATTAGTCCTATTTGTGAGACTTTGAAAGGGCTTATGAGAGTGAGCAGGGAGAAGAGTTGTTTAGGAAAGATGCCATGCTGGCTGAGCAGTGTGGAGCATGTGATTTTTGGATGGTGAAAGTCATCCATATGGTTCATCTCTTCCCTTTCAGGAAATATACCCAGTGTTGTAAGAGTCCCTAGATGCTCATCAGTTCCATGCTTGTTGTAGCGACTACTTCCCTTGGCAGACTGCTTTATTCACTAATAACTCTTTGAATTAAAAGGGCTCTACCTAATCTTTGAGGCATAAAAGACATGGAAAAAATAACTGAATTAAGTAAGAACTGGCCAGAAGTCTTGTTCACCTTTAGATGTCATGGTCTTTGGTTTTTGGGTTTAAAAAAATATATAGGTAGCTCTCACTTTCTTTACGGTTGCTCTTTGTGTTGCTGTTATTGGGGTGTGTACATGAATAAGCCATTCTTGTTCATGACATATACAACATTTATCATAAGATTAATGCATGTTTCTGATATAAAGATCTCTGAAAGGGACTCCAAATTCCCTGAGTCTGCCTCTGTAGTCTGCTGACTTTCTGAAAACTGTGTTGATGGGGGTGATATGAACTTTGGGATCTGACAGTATATAGGATGGCAACAACACAAACTGTTACCACAGAGGGAAGTTCTGGGAAGGCCAAGAAAACTACTAATATTAAATAATTTCATTGCATCTGCCTTTCTAAAGTTGATTTATTACACATATAAAAAGTATGATGTTCTTTCCTTCCAATATTTCAAAGTGAAATTCTTAAAGGGCTAATAAAATCAGTATTTAGCACACTTTATTTTGTAGTTCAAAACTTCAAGCTTGGCATAAAAACCATTACCTCTAGGGAGTGAAAATAGCTTTACACAGCATCTTCAAATACAATTATCCGAGTCATTCTTTCTTTTACTCCTTGCAAAATATCAAACTAAGGTAAAACTCCTGCTGGCTGATAGACAAAAGGAAATTACAGCTATCTAGAGTTCAAAAAGTTGCAATAAAACTTGAATTATGATGCAAATATACTGTTTATTATGAAAGTCTTAACGGTTCACAGATTAAACAACTAAGTGTTTCTCTGCATGTTCAATGCTGCTTATGTTTTCCTAAGCACGTATATTTCTGCAATATTGTATGCATTTCCCTATCTCTGCATATGAAATTGCTTTATTCACATCTTGTACACTTACATCATGACTTTTTTTTTGTGTGTGTGTGAAACCATGCCAATTTAGAGTAGATGAGATTTGGGTCTGTTGAAATGATTCACTAGGGCAATGGACAATGTTAAATACTTACAATCATCCATGTATGCATGAGCAGGCACATCATTTGTTAATAATTTTCTGCTGTCACTATATTGTGGGAAGAAGTTGCTTCATAGGCAGAACATACTGTATTGACTACCCTGGGTAAAATGTAGGCCAAGAACATTTAAGCCACTACATGCAATTTTATGAGGAGAATGAAGGAAGAATTTGCCGACGGTATTGCAATATTTATTTTTAATTGAACAAGTGCACTAGGGTTTCACTTTCAAATGGAATTTTAGGATTAACAAGTTGTTGTTCACATTTTTATGTAGGGATATGTTGGCAATTATGCTCATTCTCAAAATTTCTTTCATGTTTTAAATGATTCATTATGGCCTATAAAACAAGTGGATTAGGGAGACCTAATTCCTTCTGCTTTGAATTCAGCTCTTGATTGCATTTTCAGCAGTTTTTACGTGGTAGAGACTGCCCAACCCATCAGGCTGCAGCGCAGCTGCTCCAGCAGTTATTGTGCCCTTGTGGGGCAGAGGGCTGAGGATAATCTGCACCAAGTCAGGCCAGCAGCCCAGCAAGCTCAGGGTGTGCTCTCTCACCTACCAGAGATGGATTTTACCATGGTATTTTCAAACAGTCAACAAGAAGCTATTTAACCATCTGCCCAGAGGCTAAATAGCTTTCTCTTGCCACTCGGATATCTGCATATACCTCAATGTGTGTGGGACTGATATCATACCTAAAATTTTGAACTTAGTGCTCAGTGTGTTTTAATTATCCATATGAGCACACTCTGTACTTTGGATTCAAACACATGTGGTGCTAATTGGCTCCTCACAGCTTGGCAAACAATATTTAGCTTAAAGTACATCCATTAAATGTTGTTATCTTTTGATTTTGCTGGAATTCCCATTATTTTCGTATAGTCTCATAAAAGTATTTTATTGTTTTCTGCTGGATAACATAGCATAGTCTATATGTAACATATATGGCACTGTCTATAAAACTGTCATTTTTTTTTTTTTCTGACTGTATCTTTTCTCTGAAGTAGCAGTCCAAAATCTTTGGAGCTTTTCCTGAAAAAGGTATCTTTTCCTGTAGCATGCATCTCACACTCATTACCCATTGCTGAGTCCCTGAATTTCTACTCTATACTTTTATGTAGAGGTTAACCAGAACCAAAGGCAGCGTTCAAGATGAGAACACGCTACAGATTCATGAAGTTACTCATTCCCATTGCTGTAACTACATCTATCCTTTTCACTTTAATGGGAATTAAATATCAAGAAATACCAGCATGAATTTTAATTTTTAAACAAAATGCTTAGACATTATCTTGAGACCCCTGTTCTTGTTTTTTTTTTTTTTTTTTTTTTTACCAAAATGAGCCATTTAGAGCCATTTGCTCCTCTCTCATTTCCTGATGTTTTGAGACTACATCTGAAGGCACAGGTGCAATTCATCTCAGCCAAATGCCTGCCCCTAGGACCAGAACCACTGGTTTCATGTCCTAATCTTTCCAAAAGTGGGAAAGCCTGACCCAGAACCAAAGGTAGCAGAACCTGCAGTGGCCAGCAGAACCCCAGGACAGCTCCAGCACCTTAAGCAGAACGAGCCCAACAGATTCACTCTTCTTCATGTGACCTTCACTGATTTAAAGAGACCTTCAAGGCCAAAGACATCACTAAATTGTAGGCATGGCACTATGTTTGGCTACTTACATCTTCACAGTCCAAATGCCCAGATAACCTTTCTTTATCCAGGCTGACTGGAAACAACCATCAGCATTCAGAGGAAACCTCAGACTTACACTTTCTGGATATTAAGCAGGGTGCTTTAACTGCTATGCCACTAGGCTCCTCCAGAGCTATGTCACTTCAGTAGAAATAAAATGATAGTGTGCAAAGGAAAGTATTTCTTCAAAAATGCAATGTCTTAATTGTTCTTTAACTTGATAGAATAAATAACATTGGGATAAACCCCAAAATGGAAGAACAAGTGTTGCAGAGATTCAGAATTCTGGGCACATAAATTTTCCATGAATACAACCTGTCAGAAAAAGGGCAATATTATAAAAGTTTTCCCAGCCAAACTAGGGAAACAGCAGTATGCAGGCAGTGCATTCAATAGACTGCGTGATAGATATACATTGCTATTTCAATGACTATGATTCTACTTAAGATAAAATATAACCATTTTTAAAACATCATTAAATATCAAGATCTTTTTTACTTTTAATGAGCCTGTTGTAGCCTCAGAGCTGAGAGAGTGCATTCTTGCTAGACATCCTCATTACATATTCAGTAATAACTGATATTCCCTATGCAATTTCCCCTCTGAAAACTCCTCCCAAGTCACTTTGTTCATGGTGCTATTGTAAAAAGGCAGTAGAATACGTAAATCAGTGTCTAATCATGGCTAAATCTAACTTTAACACAACTGGGCTGGCAGCCACAACAGAAAAGGCTAAATTTGAATTAAATATTTTAGGGAGCTTTATTTGGAATGTATTCCATCCAGGATAAGCAGCCAAAGAGTTGGGGAGGAGTCTTGGTTATGTTTGATTTTCTGACTTGGACATGGCCTTTACATATATATATATATAAATAAGGAAATCTGTTACAGGGTTGTTGGGCTGATTTTGAGGCTGATTTTGAAAAGGTCTTTGCCTGACATCTGTGACTTTCCATAGCATGGTATCTCATCAGGAACTCCGAAGTTAATTGGAGAAATTACTTGGTAGCTTTTGCAAGCAGTAGTGAGTCTACTCAGGAGTCAAAATCCGTATTGAGTTATTTGGATTTAAATGTAGTTTTAGCTACAGAGAGATCGTGGCTTCTTACTATGATTAATATGTTGTGTTAACACTGTATCCCACTAAAAATAAGACTTTCTTTCTAGAAAAAGGCAAGATTTGTCATACATAGAGGTAATGCCTTGACTATTACAAAAGGGGAACTAAAATGTGCCTTTAATATTAAGAGTTCTGATCATAATGATAAAAAAAACGTTATGCTAGCAAGCAGAGAGAAAACACAGAAAAATTAGGAGGATTCTTGGGTTAAAACAGAAAGCCTTTTTAATTCTAGGGAAATTCCTGCTTTGGTTTAATGGTTGAGCACTCTTAGGGGAATACATGTATTGATCCTTTTTCTAGTCTGTGCAATGTCCTCTTCTGTAATTAGTTCTATTTATATATAACAGAGCCTGAAAGACAGATCCAAAATGGAGCATGGGAATCACTGGTCCTTGCATCTTAATCACGCCAATTTGATGTTGGAAAACAAAATAAAAAACACCAAAAGATGAGCATGTTCAATTTAAATTAACATCTCTCTTATCATTATTATTGAAAGCCTTTGTCATGGCATAAATCTTCATTTTGTTTAATATAATATAATTTGTTACACATAAGTGAAAAACTCAGAACTGTGTTGTTTTTAGCAGAAAACACACTGATAAGGAGGCAGAAAATTACGCGAGTACCCAATACATTGAGAGTTGATTCATTGTTTAAATTATTTTAAAATTCCTTATGAAAGTAGAGGGTTGTTTGTAGCCAAATGCCTCATGTGCCCCCAATCTAGCCCCTGTAAGAATGTAAGCAGGGGACTTTCCTTGTTCTCAGCTCCCTTGGCTCTTAATACCATAAAAACATGCAGTGTGTTTCTTAAGAAAATCCCAAGTGCCTGACATGATTCCCATAGGAGTACCTCTGTGACAATTTAACAAATCTGTCTATGTATAATCTGGGGATTCTGGCTGATAATATATTATAAAATAATTAAAATTATAATAATCAAATATAATGAGCTAACCGCCTTAATAAGTGTGAATTCACCATTCTTTGACAACTTTGGGGTTAAAAATCAATTGTAAAACCTTAATGACTGAACAAAAACACATCAGGCAAGCTGAAGTGTATGGAAAGTTTTCTTGAAATGTCTTTCTGCAGGGCGTGGTGGGTTGGGAGTGGCAAATTCCCAGACACAGCAAAATGAATCCATATGTGAGTTAGGTGAAATATAAACCTGGAAAGACACACAGTCAGCTCTGAGGTGGAGAAAGAATGAAGTGGATATGCTTTCACAGGGAAATCTGAAGCTTGGATTTACATTTGGGGTGAAGTAAAGTTAGACTAAATAGCTGATCTAAGAAGTTTTTTGATTTTGAAGAGAAGCCCTGAGCCTCAGGAGAAAGACTCTGGGAGCAAGCGAAAGTCTAGAAAATTGCATACAGGAGCATGCGCCACACCTATGTGTTTAAGAAGCAGCAAAACACTGTTAAATCTGCAAGAAGTTAATGCATTTGTTTTCACTCTTGTGTGCCACTTAAAAAACTGGACAGGAGGGTCTGCATACCCAAGCAGCCTGGCTAAAGGTATCCTGGATAATTCTTTTAACACAAAGGAAATATTAAAAGGAGAATCTGTGAGTTTTGTGCAAGTGTCCAAAGCTGCTAGCTGCGACTGCCACTGCCAGCTGGGAAGAGGGGGTGTCTAAGAGAGACAATGCCCCTCTGAGCACCCTGCTGCCCAGCAGGGCTGTAGCTAGGGGATCAGGCACAGGCAGCGGGGCTGAGCTGGGGAAAATCTACAGGGACTATGCTCAGACACAGCTGAGAGGGCAGCCACAGCATGTTACAACAACAGGTAAATGTAGATGTAACCATATGGCAACTGTCTCTATGCAAGTCACATTTCCCACACTGCTGGAGAAGACTCCCACTGATTCTAAAAGAGAAATAAATGGACCCTGTTTTGTTTTCTGCAAACACTGCATTTTCCACAGCCATTTCATTAGACAGACCAGTGACCTCCTTCAGATATATATCTCTTACACAGAAAGGTGTTTTTCCTCAAATGGGGATGTGAGATGTGAATGGCTGTGAAGTGGTCCCTGGTCTTTTGCAGTTACAGATGGAACCACAAAGATCTAATTGGTGCCCCCTCGTTAGGTCCTCGAGTAACTCTAATGAGCATGATTAGATCCTATAATTTGTAAGAGTTGCTGAACTGTGCAAGTCTACATCAAGAGCCACCAAACACTTGTTTAGATTCTGGGGTGTTTGTACAGAGTAGCCTCCTAGGGAAAAAAAAAAAAAAAAAAAAGAAGTAATTGGCAGGGCAGATTCCATTGTACTTAGAAAAAAGCATGAGGAAGTGACTATTCTTGGAGTGGAGAAATGAGGAATATTACCCATTTCAGTAGACTTCTAAAGAAGTAAGCATGTGAACAGACTAATATTTTAAGACTGCTATGATAATTTAGAACAGGGTTTTCTTTAAGTGATTTATTCTTGTAATATCTTCCTAGTCACCATGCTGATATTAAGAATACTAGAAGATATCAAACAAAAACCTTATCCAGCAAGTTATATCCCTATGTAGAGACCCATTCACTTCTGTGGGAGTCTGCCTGGGTGCCAGACTCCACTTGCAGCTTGAACAACATCAATATTTGATATATAATATATACATATTAAGTTAAGCTGATTGAATATTTCACACCCTGCAATTTATCCAGCAAATTTGACATCTTTTCCCGCTCATCTAATATTTGTGGAAAGACTCAGATTATGTTTTATTCAGATGATCTCATACAATTTCTGCATGCAGCTCAGCAAACATGATTGGAATTGGGTTGATCAATTGTGTATAGCTAGACGAGAGACTACCGTTATATAATTGCTGCTCCCTGAGGCTCACATCCAAATCCCAGCAGCTCCTGCAGGGAAGCTTCCCAGTTTATCGAGCTAAAACAAAAGGGGATGCTAATCTCGCAGTGACTACTCATGGGAAAATCTTTGACATAATTTAAAAAATATGGATGACAATGAATTTGTTAGAATAAAAGGGCACTGAAAATGAACGCAAACATCATGTCAGCATGGGAGAGGGAACTCACCACAGTAACTGTGGGTGTGTTATTGCTAATTCTTCCTACTATATCCACGCAGCTCCAGTCAAGAAGCTCTTAGCTGAAAACAAAGATTTTTATTTGGCAGTTCAGGGGAAAAGCTGCCCTCCCCTAAAACACCTTTCTCATTTAACTAATTTTTATTTCAGAAGCCAAACTCTGATTTCTTGGTTGAATGGTAGACTTTTGTTCTAAGGAAAGTGTGATACTGTAAATGAGCAGAAAGTGCCTGCAACTGTACTGATCCTTGAGAAAACATGGGCAACATACACTCAATAATGCTACAATTTTTTTTTCTTTTAAATTAGTTTGACATATGTGAAGATTCTCATAAGAACAACAAGGTGATTTTTTTTATTTTTTCTTTATGAATTGAGAAATGAAACTGAGTGGGCAAAGCACTCAGTAACATCCTGTTAAGCAAAATGCCTTGGAGTGTTGACAGATTGTCAGTACTAAGTTTTGCAACATTTGACTGAATTCTGCAGTGAGTTTATTAACATGATTTAGTGCTGTGCGAGCAAGTGCAATATGTGTTCCACCCATTTTGATTAAAACAAGGCAGACCACTGGAAAGATGCCAGAAAAATAAAATTAAGTAATCCATTCATACCTCCTTAGAAAGTTTCTACAAATACATGCCTACTTCATGAATGATGGGACATGCTGAGAACAAACAAGAAATTAGTAATCAAGCAGGCAGCATAAAAACCCCTCCGCATTTGTGTTTAGGAGTTCATAGTGTGAGTATGTGGGAATGGCTGCTGACAAATAATTTCCTGGGGGGGGCAGGGTGCCACACTGGTATATTAGGTCAGCCAAGCAGGGAGATAGTTGTATGTCCAAGTAAAGGTCTAGCAGGGCACACAATGGCAACAATCTTCCTTGTCAAAACAGTCCGGCTAACTTTAGCAAAGTTTGCAACTTAATGGCATGAAAAATCCACTTCAGCTGTACTAGTAGATAGCAAAGTGGAAAATGAAACCTTCTTACCAAGAACCTGATTCTGTTTCAGCTAACTAAATGATTTACTGGTTAGAGGTTAGGGGTTTTGTCTGTAGAGCAGCTAACAGACCTGATGCACGAACATCTGCTCAAATCACTGTGCTTAAAGCAGGCCTCTTACAAAGAATGAGCACTGAAGAGGCAATGTTCAGACTGCAGCTCTATGACAAGTGGCTTCTTAGAGCTAAACCACATGCTATTAGTGATGACCTCCAATCTTTTGGCTTGTCAGCTACTGGCAGAGCATCTTGATCTCACTCTACCTATCTCTGACAAACACCCTAGCTTCCTACCCTTATTTTCCTTTGGCAACCCATGTAGACTTTGATATGTCAATGGAATATTTTTGCATTGAGTGCTTGTGAGAGATGAAAGTAGGTTTGTAGCTGAGCAAACAGTGCCCTGCTTGGCTCTAAAGATTTCCCTGCATTGATGTTCTTGCCATTCTGACAAGAAGAAATACCATCCAGTGAGGATTTTGACACATATCACACAATATATACTTGTGGATGTTATCCTTTTAGGATGTACAAAAGTCTATCGAAAGGATGTTTTTATTAAGTGTAGAAAATATTGTTCTGCTGCAATATTACTCTAGGCTGCAATACAATCAGGGTTTGGATTTGTTTTTATTATTGTTTTACACCACTGCTGGTTGGAGGGAAGATTTTATGAAACTGTCAGCATCTAAAATTGTCAGGGGAGCCAGGTTCAGGACATAATAACACCCATATATTCAGCAGGATGCTTCAAAGGCGAGATAGCTGGTTTGTGCAACATACTGACAAAACCTAGCTGCTGCGCCTGCCTTGATGGCCTAGGGAAAACTGTGTCACCACTGGGGAAATGCAGAAGTGGCAAACACTTAGCACTGGGGAACATGTGGCACTTGTTCAGACCAGAGGAGTAACTGTGCACCCAGAGTAGGAAGCCCGGATAGGAGCAAACCCAATTCTTTTGAAATCAGCACTGTTTTAATGGTCTCATACTGTTTTATTAGACTAGTAGCACCGCATCAGGGATTGTTGTGATGTGAATTTGCCAGTGATTGCATAGAGCTATTCTGGGTTCGTTTATGCATTGTATACCTGCCAGAGTGGCTTTCTAAGACACTTCAAGGCTTAGACCAGTGCCTATTTCTGTACATGCTGCACCTGTAAGATGCTGAGCACATCAGTCTATCTGGGGTGAGTCTTCTGTGACTCTCATCTTTTTATAACACTTCGCTATAACATCGGTAACATAGCAGTGTGAATGTTTTACAGAAGGTATTTCAAACACACTTACTGCACACGAGAGTTTGAATTGGTCATTTGTCAAACCACGTCAAACCATGAGATTTTTCTAATATCCTTTCTTTGACATCACTTTACTTCCTGACATTAGGCAAATTGCCAGATCCTCATCTGATGAGTTTCCCCACCACTTTTAGACTCCCAATATTCAGTGAAGAGCTCTTCAAAAGTGAAAGCACTTACTGTTATTAACTTACATGTATAGATGAGAAACATATATAGAGACTTAGTTATGTCCAGATTCCATAATATTTGTTAATCCTAGTTAGCTCCTAAATCTGAATAGTCTATTGATTATAGTACTCCACAAGACTGACAGAACATGCTCAATTATGCTGGAAATATGCTTTTTAAGAAAGTTAAGTATTGTTGTGAAAGACAAAGAAGTCACATCCCAAGTCACTTATGACAAGCCTATAAATGTTTATGCAATAATGTGTAAATGCAAGAAAACTGTTTCTTGGGGGTGAAAAATAGTATACACCTCCAAAACTCAGGCACAATGTAGATTTGGTTTAATGTTCCCAGTTGCGCCTAAGCTTTGGAGGTCATGTGGTACATACTAATCTAGATAGTGACTTTCCTTGCCTTTTCTCATCTCAACCATAATACTCTGTGTATTTTTCTAAGTATAGGTTGTTGGACTCCAGACATAAGACTATAAAAATCTGTCAGCTTGGTTCAAGTCAGATAATGCCCTCGGCTACTTTTATTTTCCACTGTGTCACAAATGACCATTCATTTCTTGACAGAGGTGTCTGGGTCGGAATACGCCCAGCTTCCCGCTGGTAGCAATTAAAATTATTCACCACCCATGGGTAGATTTGAATTAAAGTATCAGCAGAAAAATGACTCTCTTAGCCAGCTAGGTCATGCATCAATAGCAAGGTATAAGTAAAGGTGGCACTAGAAGGAGAACTGCATGTTACAAAGGAATGATAAAACAAAAGGAGACAAATTCTAACCTAAATGTCATATGAATAATGGAGAAATATTACCACTGACATAAAAACAGGCTATTGCAATTTTGGAGGAAAAGTGACACAAATGGTAATAACAGTTGTAACATCTGGAAAAGAGTTGGAAGAGCCAGGTAAAGTGCTGGGGATGTTAGCAGGATAATTCCTAAATCTGAGAATGGGAAGGTTTGCTCTACACTCAAAGGAATAATGAGGTTATGAACTGTAGCTGACATAGATTTCAAGCTCAGCTATATCAAAATGCCTTTTTTTCTGACTTAGTTGATTTCAGAAAGTTTAATAAGTGCATATGATGGCAAAATACAACCATAAAACCATAAAATTATCTTTTGTTAGAGTGTTACAAAACAGTGCTTATAATGACAGAAACAGAAGATGAGAAGTTCCTGTTGGTCCAGCTCCCATGGTTTCCAGGCAAATCTGTGGTCCCTTAGCTGATCATGCAGCACTTTCTCTCTTCCTGCAGGAGAATTTGGTTGAACATTGCTGGCTCCCATTTCTTTTTAGATTATGCTAAAGCCAAATTTACAGTAAGAACTATCTTGTTTTTACCTGCCTATTGCTGGCATTGCACAGGCTCATTATGCAGTTGTCAGTTAGTAGGGGAAGTTGACTGTCCCACTACACGGAGTAAAGGAAGTAGTCCATAAACAAGTGTTTGTGTTACTCATCCTAAGGAAAAGCATGAGGACTGTGTTCTTGCCAATTAAAGTTATCCGTAATTTTGCATATCCTTTGCTGACTTCAAAGCAAGGACCAAGTTAGGTCCAGGTATCTTCATAACTGAGCATATTTTTATATATATGTAGATTATATTTTTTAAATAGACTATGTCAGATTAAGAAGCAAAAATTTGTCCAAATTATTTTTATCATCTTCTGAAGCTGTGTAAGAAAAAAAAATAATAAAAGAGGAGAAAGAAGTTTTATTAAAAGATAGCGTGAGCTTTTAATCATATATAATATTTTATTGCCTTGTATGTTCTTCTCCACTAAAATTTATAGCTCTAAATAAAACTGGATGTTCTAAAGAGAACATACCAGAACAATTATTATTTGAGATTTATGGAGTTTCTTATTTTAGGAAGATCAAAGAAATTAAAACAAACTATTCCAGGTAAAACCTGGGTCAAACTTTATGTATTTGGTATGTATCTGTCTAGCTAGAATTAAATATGTATTTTTAAATAACCCATCACTCCTACGCCCTTTCATTAATCCCAAGGACATGCATTCTGGGTGCTGTAATGCACATGTCTACACCCCTTCGTCAGAAAAGACAGAGGGCATCAGAGTTATTCTCATTTGAGTATAATGTTTATTCTTGGTTTGTCTTCTTTTTCCATTTGCTATAGGATGAAACCTGGACAGTGTGCTTTGACCTGGGATCTATGTCTAAAATTAAGCTCAGTAAATGCTGGTTTCCATATTTGATTGTACCAGTGCAAAATTCTGTGTAAGATGGATAGAAACACAGAAAATGAAGGAAAATATAGTTCTATTAGAGCATTAGTCGCTTTTAGATGGCAAATTCTTCCTTAACTATCTTCTTGTTTGTTAATATCACAGAATCACAGAATTGAAGGGGTTGGAAGGGACCTCAAGAGATCATCATGTTCAACCCCCCTGCCAAAGCAGGCTACCTAGAACAGGCTGCCCAGGTAGGCGTCCAGACGAGCCTTGAATATCTCCAGAGAAGAAGACTCCACAACCTCCCTGGGCAGCCTCTTCCAGTGCTCCGTCACCCTCACTGTGAAGAAGTTCTTTCGCATGTTGGTGTGGAACTTCCTGTGCTCTATCTTGTGACCATTACCCCTTGTCCTGTCCCCACAAACCACTGAAAAGATGTTGGCCAAGTCCCTCTGTCTCCCACACCTCAGGTGTTTATACACATTGATGAGATCCCTTCTCAGTCTTCTTTTCTCCAGGCTGAACAGACCCAGGTCTCTCAGCCTTTCTTCATAGGGAAGATGCTCCAGGCCCCGTATCATCTTTGTGGCCCTCTGCTGGACTCTTTGCAGGAGATCCCTGTCTTTCTTGTACCGGGGAGCCCAGAACTGGAAACAGTATTCCAGGTGAGGCCTGACCAGGGCAGAGTAGAGGGGGAGGATCACCTCCCTTGACCTGCTGGCCATGCTCCTTTTAATGCATGCCAGAATCCCATTAGCCCTCTTGGCCACAAGGGCACAGTGCTGGCTCGTGGGCAACCTGTCGTCCACCAGGATCCCCAGGTCCTTCATCTCAGAGATCCTCTCCAGCAGGTCATCCCCCAGCCTGTATTGATATGTCCAGTTGTTCCTTCCCAGGTGCAGGACTCTACACTTGCTCTTATTAAACCTCATTTGGTTTCTTTCTGCATATCTATAATCTAATATACTCTGCTACAGGGCTACTCCAGTGCTTGGAATTTAACATCATGCTTTTTGGACCCATTTCACTATTTGGAGAACTCTCTTATAATGGCATAACAGCATAGAAACTGTAAGAGTAAACAAATTTATGCACATATCTCTAAAAAATATTGTTGGTTATCATTTTAGCTGGCCCTGTATTTCATCATGCAGTTTCCCTGCCTGGACTTTCACATGGCTGATAAAGCAATTAATTACATAATGATTTCATAAGGATCTGCCATGAAAAATTATAGATGTAAGATTACTATTTTATGGCTATTTATTAGTGCCACTTTGAGTTGTAAGCATAAAAAATGTTTAGGTTTTCCGTAATCTATCTTTCAAATTGTGCTTAAGAACACAGCAATCAAAAGGTGTGCACAGCATGGCAATTACTGTTATGATTTTCAGGAAAAGCTGCAAGGCAGTTTGGATAATCAGTGTGACTGAATTAAGCTCTGGAAAAAAAAAAAAGTGGGGAAAAACCAACAGCAAAACAAAACTAGAGGAGAACGTGACTTTCCTATGGCTTGCTTGCACTAAACTCCCCTGTTGCGATGTGTAATTGGGCCACTTAACATGGAAAAGAACAAAGACATAAATAAACTTTGGAAAGGTTTGCTTATCCAGTCCATTGGGCATGCATCAACTCGTAGGTAGTTTAGTGACACTAGAACTAATGAGGCCTGGTTTCCTGTGGCTTTGTGCTTCATGGATGCCTTCCTGTGCCTGTTTTATAACACAAAAGACCTGATTGAGTCTGAGGGAACCAAGACTGAGCTCACCCAGCAGACTGGGAATAAATGGTTCTCTGTCACCTGTCCAGATCACCATAATGATGACATTTCACAGGTTCAAGAATCAGGGAGATATATACTCTCTCTGTATAGAAAATACACAACTTATTTTATGAGGAAACCTGTCTACAAAGGGCTACTGAATTGTTTGAACTTGGTATGCTAACCAATCCTTAGCAGTACTAAGGTATGAAGGATAATGAAGCAACCCAAAGCTGTCCCTACTTTGACAAAGAGATGCTGAAATGTTAGTATTTTTTGCCTGGACCTGGTGGAGATAATTGATCCTCACACAAAAAGCATCAGAATCTGAAACAAAATTTTGTCCGGATTGTGTGACAGTTTTGGAAGAGCCCAGCTATGAATACACACTAAAAGAAATCCTGTTACATATTCATGGTTAAAAATGTAATATTAACAACTTGACCCAAAGCTATCCTTGAAATGTTTACTCCAAAGAATAACTATACCTGTAAAGAAACTATCAATTATTAGGCAAAATAAATTCATCCAGTACAGAAAATGAAGTGCAGCAAAGCTAACCTGTTAACACAGATTTATAGTATAATTGTATGCTACTGTCTGCTGAGTAAAATAAAAATTGCAAATGAGGTCCAAAATTCATTTACCCAGATCCATTAGTAGACAATATCACTAAACAATCACATTTATGAGTAGGAAGAAGATTTCTGGTAATTTTGGTATCTTGAGATATATGTTCCTTGTCAGGCAAAGCAGTCAACAGCAGAGAAGTACTAAGTCTATAAATGCAGCATTGCAGTCAGCAGATCTCATCTTGTTCTACCTGTTGGAGACAGAGCTGTGAGTTAACAGGAGATAGGGTATGAGCCAAAGTCTCAGCCAAATCAGCTACATTAGCTCAACCCTACCATTTTCAATGAGGTTTAACAGGTGTAAGGAGGACAGGCTTGACCCTACCTGAGAGTTGATAATTTTGGATAAAACAAGAATGAAAAATCCTTGAAACTTTCTATTTTTATTCTTACTACATAAAAAAAATATATATGCATTATGTATAAAAATATATAATAACACGACTAGCTGTTATTAAAGGCAGAACAGAGACTACTGTTGTGTGGTAATATCTTCACAATATTTTTCACAACAGGCAATAAAGATAGAATGATTTTTTTTTTAAGATGAGGTGTGGTAGCTTGGGATTAAAGAAGAGATTACTATTTAAGACTTTATAGGTTGGATTATGAGACATGGGATGCTGGACTATATACCGACTTTGCCTGTTCGGCTTATTAGAAAAATTAAAAAGAAAAAATCCTTATAATAAAAGTACATAAATTTAAATGCAGATGAAATAAACAGGAATATTTCTCCCTAAGGTCTCCATGGTGAAGTAAGCTGTCTTTTCCCTGCAAGAGAACATGTTTCTTGCTTTTTCCAAGGAAACAACTTATGTGCTTTGCAAAGATGAAACTTCTGCCTCCAAGTGGGAAGGGGAAACTGAATGTCAAAGGGTAAATTCCATCAGAGATGACAAGTGCTGATGGGCGTGAATTTGCACAATCAGTGGCATTCAGTCTCTCCAGGGGTGGTAACATGGGGAGTAAGGGGAAGGAGAGAAAGAAAACGAGTTCAGGCCATCATCTCAGGAGGAAAGCTTGGTAAAAATATGTTCAGAATTTGGAGTTTGCCAATGAAATTAGCTGAAATGCATTTAAATATTCATTTGGTGGTTTTGTTTCATGTTAATAAAGAACGGAACAGTCTCTTCAAGCTCTTGTTTTGCAAAAAGAGGAGCTGGGTGTGGTGGGTTATAACACAGGGAGAGCTTATTGTTTATACATTTTTTTTTCATTGTTTTGGAAAATAGTCCATAAAGAATGAGAGAAAAAATTGGCAAAGTATGAAAAAGAGCAGGATAGGATTTTTCCTAGGGTTAAGCACCTACCTGAAAATTCAGAAGGGCACAGCTGGGTACTGTATCTCCTGTGCTATAAAGTTTACGTGGATTACAAGAGAATAGAATCTGCTAAAATCTATTATCACATGAATTTAAGGTTCAAGAATCATTCCTAAATAACTTTTGAACTAAAGGTGTCTCTATGTGCTAGAGAAAATAAATACTTCTACTGGAAGTACTGGTTGGACTCGATGGACTCTTCCAACTGTACTGGGTCTGGCTGGGATGTTAACTTTCCCGGCAGCAGCCCATACAGTGCCGTACTCTGTACTTGTAGCTGGAACAGCAGTGTTATCACACCAGTGTTGTGTCTACTGCTGAGCAGCAGTGGCACAGTATTGGGCCTTTCTCTAACCCTCCTAGGGGGTGGGCAAAAAGTGAGGAGAGAAACATCACTAGGGCAGCTGACCTAAACCAATCAAAGGGATATTCCATACCATATGATGTCACACTCAGCAATAAAAGGTGGAAACAGGAAGAAGAGGGGAGGGGTGGGCTCTCGTTGGGAAAACGTCGGTCCTCCTCCCGAACACCGGCTACGTGCGTTGAGGCCCTGCTTCAAGGACGTGGTCAATCATCGCTCATTTGTGGGAAGTAGAGAGTAATTTCTTTCCTCTGCACTTCCATATAGCCTTCATTTATTTTTTTTGTTTGTTTTCCTCCCTTGTTTTATTTTTTCCTTTTCCCCTCCCTTTTCCCCTTTCCCTTTTTATTTCCCCTTAGTTAAATTGTTTAGTTCATGGTAGTCTTTATTTAATTGTTATTATTATTTCCCTTTAATTAAATGATCCTTATCTCAACCCGTGAGTTGTTCTTTGCTTTACTTCTCCCCCTCCTCATCTAAAGGAGGGGGAGTGAGAGAGTGGTTGTGGGGTTTAGCTGCCCAGCATGGTAAAACCACCACACCAACCTAGAAATTCTGTGATTCTGTGATTAGAACAACTAATGGCTTAGGTTTCTATTTTCTCTGTTTTATGAAGTTTGTAGCCACAACACATGAAGCTTCCATGAGTTAAATATGAATATAATTTATCTATCATGCTATTTTTCCCACCAAGAAAAGTCTCTTCAAATCAGAGGAAGTAGGTGTTATAAAGACAATGTATAGGATTGTCTATGTATGAATGTATAGGATGCAGACTAATTTTTTCAGTTGTATGGATTCTAGACCAAAGAACACAGGGAGGAAAGACAAGTAATATTAAAAGAAGAAAAGACTGAACACATTGAAGAGAAAAGTAGCCACACATAGCAGTACAGGGAGTTCGCAATGGCAGAAATCTGGGTTTTTACAGATTTCTATTTATTTATTCATTTTATTCATTTTATTACATCCATTCACCATCTTTTTTTTTTTTTTTTTTTTTTTTTTTTTTTTTTTTTTAATAATGCAGCAGCTAATAAAATGTTAGTGAAACATTCATGCAAAATGCTAGCACAGGCAAGGCTCAGAAACCATTCTCATGACAGGACTAGTTGAGGTCAATGCTATGTACTATCCCAAAGCTTGTTACACTGCAATAGAAACTACAAGCCTCTGTTTCCCTTGAGGTGAATCCATGCTGACTACTCCTCATAACCTTCTTCTCTTCCAATTGCTTGGAGATGGCATCCAGAACAAGCTGCTCCAATACCTTTCCAGGGACAGAGGTGAGACTGGCCTGTAGTTTCCCAGATCCTCCTTCCTGCCCTTCTTGAAGACCAGAGTGACATTGACTATCCTCCAGTCTTCAGGCACCTCATCCGTTCTCCAGGACCTTTCAAAGATGATAGAGAGCGGTTCGGTGATTACATCTGCCAGCTCCCTTAGCACACATGGATGCATCCCATCGGGACACATGGATTTGTGTTTGTATTCATCTATGCAAAGCATTAGGCACAAGAAATCAAGAGTAGATTCTTATTTTTGATATACACAGGGTGAAGGCACAGAATATTCCACAGCATGGAAGCCTATCTGCCATACGATAATTTGGGGTTTTATCAGTCCTTCAGTCCTATTAGTTTGCCTCAAAATAGAGGGAATTGAGTTGTAGTGATAAAATCATCAGCTTGACATTGTCTTCACAGAAGAATTTCTACTAGCACAACAGGGAAGTTGCCTGGTGACTCTTTAAAGCTCTTTCTTTTATGATTGAGCATTAGTAGGAGAATGCAGACAATAATATGGATGGGAAACACTGGATTGTCTTAAAGGCAGAATGATTTAAAATTAATGATTAAAAAAAAAAGAAATAAAAATTTGTGGCAAAGGGTTTTCCCTCTTTGAACGTGACAAGAAATGGATTTCAGTTTTAAAAAGATCAAACATAAAACATAACTTCTAGATAATATATTGTGTTGATAATATGTATGTGAAGAGACCTTGGATTTTGTAGAGAAACTTTTTAAGGTATGGGAAAAAAAAAAAGGTAGATATTTAATAAAAGAAAGTACTAAAAATATATGAAATTATATTTTATTATGAAATATTTTATAGAATATATGCGTGAATGTGACTAACAGCTCTGCCAGGTAAATTTCTCCATTCTCTCACAGAACATACTGAGCACAGGACTGTCATGATTAACATTCATAAATGTCCAGGCAGATGGAGAGGCAGGTATAAGCAATGAATCTGGCCAGCTACACATCAGGCTGAGCAAGCAAGTGTGAGACACTTAATGTGGTGTAGTAAATTCATAAAATCAGCCTCAGTATTGAAGAACTAATACTTTTATGACACAGAACAATGGTGACTGGAAACTATGTTTATGATGATATCAACATAAAAATATATATTTATTAAATCCTGGAAGATATCAGTTTTGCTACAAAGAATCTTTTTCTTGAGATATAGACATGCAGAACCACCCTGAAAGGTCCAAAAAACTAGCATGTATGCCAGAAATGGAGATTCAAACTCAGCTCAATCACTGAAATCATAGCTAGAAAACCACTGAAGAAATATTGTGCCAATCATTCTTGCTGGAATATACCAACCATCATATATCAAAACCTGAAAAATGATATTTTTCTTTAATGGGGAGAAATACTTCTCTCTTAAATCAATGACAAAACTCCCATTATTTATGAGTCCCACCCATAAACAAATAAAGAATGGATATTTTATTGGATTCTTTTTTTTTTTTTTTCCTGGATAAAAAGCAACATAGCTTCTTTTGTATAGGCTTATATTTTAATGTGCTGCTGTTGCTCAGAGTAATTATTATCAGTAGGTGTGAGAATTCCTACATTAATGTACATGCCACATAAAGTCATAATGGTATTCAGTATAACAATGCAGGAAATTGCATGCTTTTTTCTGTATCACTTCAGGAGACTCTTCTGGTTTTCTGGCTTGGATGCTCATGTTGGATGACTTCAGTGGAGCCCTTGAGTCGGATGAAGGCAGCTGGAATATAAAGCAAGCCCAAAAATCTGCTGGTGTTTCCCTGGAGAGTGGTAAATCAAAAATATTACATGGGTTATTTGTAAGGAAGGGTAACACTGCTAACAGTGCTCCAGAGGCAGGATGGGTGAGAGCAGCATGTGAGCACTAAATTATGGTGAAGGATTAGAGCCCTCCAATCCATCTATGCAATAATTAAGAAGAACCCTTATGAAGTTCTTGTTGGCAAAAAATAAATGAGACATCCATCAAGCTAAATAATGAGCTGTTGTGGCAACTCTTTGACTTTGTGGTGCCTCTTCCTTCAGCTTTAAAGCAATGGACAATTTGAAAACACAGAAAACAAATTAGGGGCAGGGAAAATAGACAATCAGTCAGCAGGAACTGTGGAAGGTCCTTTAATCCAATGGTCAATGGGGCCCATAGGTCTATTTCCTGGTACTGCCAGGAGAAACCTGGGATAGTACCAACTTTCTACTCTATCAGGGAGAGAAAGCGTACTGCATAAAATGAAAGATTTTCTTCATGTATTCCCCTCTCTCCCCTCCTGGGGCAGAGGCCAAAAGTTAGTCATTTTAAATGGGCAGGCCATTGGGAATTCAAAATTTCCATGTGATGCCTGCTGTGTTGATCCTTGCTGAATGTGAAGATTCTCAAACAAAGATGTGTGTTTGCAGCAATGTACCAAGGAAGGGGGTGAAAAATATTCAGCCATTTCAAAGAATATGCTTCTGCACAGAAAGCCATGATTTCACAATGTACCTTTACTAACAGCAGAAGGAGGTACTAGTGAAAAAAAGACATATCTGCTTCCTGTTGTCCCAGAACTGTTCAAAAAGGTATATTTTCTAGAATTGGCAACTCTAGCTGACAGTGGTAGGTTTTCTGCAGGTAAAAAATCTGCATGATTTTTCTGTTAACTGAGGTAAATTAGGTTTCCTCAGACCTTCTTAAGAAATGGGGAGGAAGTTGGAGAAACTGAAAAATTAGGCTCTGAAGCTGGAATTCAAACCAGCAGGGCAGAACATCTGAATTTAATGAGGCTCTGCTTGACATCAGTAGGAGCATTGGAAGGCCAAAGTATACAGGATTAGGCCTCAAATTAATGATGCAATGAAAAGGAAAAATGCATAATTTTAGGGAAGATCATTTTGATGATTGATTTTATAATTATTCATGGCACCTAATGTGAATTATCAAGATATTTTTATTGATGGCATTTATTAATGCATTAAATTTTAAACTGTGCTCTGGAAGACAGTATAATACAGGCAGGAAACAGAAAGAGAAGTCGAGATATTTAAGGAGAAGCTGAGAAATAAGGATGTTTAATGCAATTAAGCAGTACATATAGCATCCAACTACTGCTTCGTTGCTGTTTTAAGTCTACACCCTTATTACAGGGCTGCTACAACAATTTTAGATTGAATTGTTATATCAGATCTTCAAATGTGTTGTGATTATTTGTTGTAATAATCAGTTAATGAAACATTAAAGAAGTCATCCTTTCCAAATGCATGTTCTAAAAAAATTTACTAAGGTCAGCTCAAAATCCCCTTTTACTCTTTTCAGGGCTTTGCTTGTACAATGCTTCTGTGGACACAGTTTTATGAAAGCCACCTGCCATCATACCAGTAGTTCATAGTTCTTTCCCAAACTCAGTGTGGACTCCATTGCAAGTGTGGCAGTGTTCCCACAGTGAAGCAGGGTTTGCTATTCATCGATCATAGGGGATCAAAAGTATTCACAGTATAAATGGACTTAATGACAGATTTTTGCATGATAAGAACTTAGTGCAGACTGTCCATGTTCATGCAGATGGACTCCTTAGCTGTTTGACACCATATCCTGTCTTTGCTGTAAGGTAAGGAGCAACCTTAAGACCTATGGCAATAAGAGGTGACTTAATTCACAGACAGTGGGAAACACAATCTTTCAGATGAGCGAAGCAGCAGAAAAAAAATTGTCCGTACTCTCTTGAATATCCATCTTCCTCACTTTCCCCCAGTAGCATTTCATCTTCAAGAAGCAGAGGAACAGAGAAACCCTGTGAATACTAAACCCACTACCTCTTATGCTAAAGGATTCTCATTTCGATAATGTTTGTGTAACTATCCATCAATACAGCTCTGCATCAGGTGAAACACACCATGATTTGTAACCTCTCCTACATAAAAAGGAAGTTAGTAAAACAAATCCCACTTAGCCATCTAGAAGCTCAACCAGAGCAGAGCTTTGTGAAATGTAAGGCGTTCTCCTTAATCCTTATGATTTTATGGAGCCTACAGAAATGCAAGATTTTCAGCAGTAAAATGTGTGACATTCTTCAACATTTCATTGACATTAAACACAGCAATGTTTATTTCATGCCAACAGCACTGGTAGGACAGCTTTTGCTGGAAGAGTGTCTGATTTCAGATAGGGTTGGCTGAGTTTTGTCTTTAGAAAGCTCTGGTACAGCTGCAGCCAGGTGCTCGTTAACTTTCTTTTTAATATCTGACTGCCAGAGCTCAGAGGAATTAACTTGCTCTTGCTCCTATCTGTGTGAAAGCGTATGAATGGGAAAGCTCTGAAGACCTCCCAAAGATTTCAAATCCCCTGCAAAAGTGACTGAAGAACTGGGATTTCTTCTTTTCACTAGCAGATAGTGATCACCTCTGCTGAATAGTATTAAATAATGAGGAATGTGTGTAGACATTTGGACTATTATTTGGGAAAAGAGGAAGCTGGCAGGACTGCTACATAGTTGCAGGACTTCTACATAGTTGCAGAGGTTACAAATTCAAACTAGGGTACATTTTCCCAATTCCATCTCAACAGCTGTCACCTAGTTGCTTTAAATGTACGAGTCTTCCTATAAAGATTGAGTAGCAACATATACTTTTTCCCTTTGGTCAGTACTTCATCAGTATATAATAACAGTACTGTTGCATTGGGTGGCATTATACAAGCTTACCTTTGAGATCCCTACCGCAGAAAGGAGGTACTGCTACTTATATGCTCACAATTTACTCAACTTCTCATTTTCTACTCTCCAGTTCAATCCAGAAGACCAGACAGCTGGTGCTATCCAGGGCCAGATCTTGCTGTTTTTCTGGGGGATCCTCAAAGGGAAGGAGGTGAGGGCACAGGCTCTCCCTAGCAGCTGTTGACAGCTTTCTAGTGTGGCTGCATGCATCCAGCTCTGTGGGAGGCAGGAGGAGGCTCCGACTATGAAATCAGAGCAATACAGTTGGAAAGCCACCCATTGTGTTTCTGCATGTGCCAGCAGAGATGCGTCAGCCCTGGCACAGATCTCATAGCAATACAAAGATGGGAGCACCCTGCTTTCTATGACTATATATTCACCAGCAGAGGGGGAGGTCCCTAAGCAGGGTCTGAGGTGATAACTCTGCCTCATGCTCAGGCATCTGCTCGCCTCACATCCTCGTCTTTCTTACTGCAGAGAAATTTGTGCTAATACACGGAGGAAGCTGAATGCTTTCCAAAATGCTCTTCCAATCACCTCTGCCTGTGGAGGATTTCATACAAAGTGTTCAGGCTTTAGTGTCTGTTTTTAGTAGCAATCTGCCCACCTCTTGAAGAGGCCTTGAACTGGCAGGGATGATATCCAGTTAGTGTAACGACTGCCCAGTGATCCAAATGGGATCATCAGCACTAAATGTACATGATTTTCAGTCTCCTGAGCTCCATTTCTTCAAGTGTGTGTTGTTATTCTTCCTTCCAAACACACTCAAAAGGAAGACTGGTTTAAAGACTCTCACTTCAGCTGTTTATCAGCTGAGTTAACACAAACATTTCATTTTGAGCGCTTGAGCAAAGTTTATGGTTTCCCTTCCAGGGTAGCTGACCTGAAACCTCTCTAACAACACTCTAGAGAAAAAGCATAGAAATGTTCTTCTTAAAATCAATTTCTTATAGCTATGAACAATCAGAATCAGTATAGCAGTAAAAAGCAAGATACAAACCCAATTATAACACTACAGCCACTGTTGCATTAAACACATAGTGTAGCCAATGCTGTATAGCTGGCTTAGAATTGATATTTCTTTTGATAGTGCTATTGCAAAGGCATGCAGTATACAGAGAAGTAATCTTGGCTGCACAACAACCATTGCAAGCCTTAAAATTAGAGCTCAAATTCTGATCAAGACTGTTTCTCTGTGTCACAAGGTAGAACAGTGTGGATAGGATAGGACATCCAGACATAGGATAAAGAAATAAACTCATAGCTAATCTGTACTGGGCAGATGTTCTTTCTGGTAAGACAGATGTCAAAAACATAGTTTGTGAGACTCTAAACTTATATTCCAGTTAGTGAGAATATAAATAATACTTCCTGGTCACTTTATTTATTTATTTATTTATTTATTTATTTATTTATTTATTTATTTATTTTTTGCTTTGGCAGTCAAGTCTAATCCTGTGGCCAGGATGGTCTGATAAAAGTTTGAAGTTTTGGCTATGTGCATCAAGCATAAATACATACAATGACATGTTTGAAGTAGACAGTATAGTCAGTTTTTCAATGTTAAGAAGTCATCAAGAAAGATAGCACTAGTCACACATTTAATGCTAGTTTTTTTAAGACATGCTCTGAAGAAGTGCTTTCTTTCTACAAGAAAATTCCTGCTTGTCCCCAATTTGTTTCTTTCTGTGTTTTCCATAATTCTCCTTGGATTAAGCAAAACAACAGTCTGCATGCCATCTGCAGCCCAAGTGTGCTGTGATTAAAAATTATAATCCTGATATCCTGCACTAGATTTTAATAGGTATTGTAAGAAAGGAGGTGTTTTTGGATTACCAGACTTGAATTATTTTTCACTGTCTTTCTTTCTTTTAAATAATTGTTTTTCTTTCCTTCTTGCACTGGGAGTCCAGTAAGACCTAATGGGCAGTGGGGGAATGGGGAGATGGGAGAATAAATGAAATATAGTTTGTAGAAGCAACAATTTTCTTAAATAACTGGGGCCATGTAAAAGGAGGAATTCATCTTTTAAATTAATTAGACACATTAGGAGAAAAAGATTAAAAAGACTGGAGAGTGCCCTTTTGTAATCAGCCTGGAGTTATGAATCTTTCAAATTATACCTAGCATTATTCAATCCCTTCAAAATGAAACACAGTTTCACGTGTTAAACAGACTTTCAGAATATGAGGCAGAGGTTATGTTTTTAAAGTATGGTGGTAGTTGTTTCAGAAAAATTGGTGAAAGGAATGAGAGGGAAGTGTGAAAGCTTGTCTCATGCATGTTTTAGAAATGAAGGTTAATGGAGGTCACTAGATTGATTATGATATTCTCTTTCATACCCAAATGTATCAAGACTCATGCAGATTTCATGAAACAAATCCATTGTAATTTTAGGTCATAATTCAGTCTTCTGAGAAACTTCAGCTATGTACTGTGGTTAAAGACCAGGTTACTACTAACTTCTAAGGCCTTTGAAATGGAAAGAACTGATGAGCTAAAATATACTTGGATAAACCTTATGGGTAACCATGTGTATGTTACAAACACCATCAAGGTCCCAACCTGCTACAAGATTCCATCCTTATTCAGAATCAATGAAGAATCTTAAGCCACTCTGATGAATACATTTCCCAGGCACATAGGAATAGTTTAACAAAGCTCTGATCCAATATTCTCCCTTCATCTAGATCCAAGCCCCAGTGCTACAGAGGAGAGCAAACCCCCCATATCATGCAGTGCATTTGATAAGAGAGCCTCTTTGATCTTTGCTGACAAATGGTTAATCCATGAGCAAGACACATCCTTATTTGCATTGTCTTCAGTTAACTACAGAAGTAAGAACTAAGAACATACCGAGAGCTTGAAAAGCAGGGGGCATAAAGGAGGATACCAACCACTGTGCTCCAAGGGTATCTCAGTGTCATCCAACATCATTTCAGTGTTATCCAGTATCATTTTAATTTTCCAGTTTCAATAAACATGCTTCCATTCCCACAGAAAATGATCAGGACATTACTGACAACCCATCCTTAAGGGTTCTGACCAAAAACTTATCTCAAAGACCCTTTTATAACATGCAGATGAATGCTTGAGTAAATTTTCAACAGGAATTCGTGTGTGTAATCAACAGGGAAAATGTGCTTCTGTTTCTAAGTATGCACAATCAAAAAAAAAAAAAAAGTTTTGTTTCTGCAAATTGTCCTCATGAAGAAAGGCTAAAGCAACATTTGGATGTTTTCCTCACTCCTTTCTAGTGAGCTACTTAATACAATAAAGCTCTGCAGTTTCCTTTTCTGGTCTCTCGGCCAGGCTTCCCTTCATCTCAACTGCATTATTATCCATTCAAAATTTCAGCTCACTCATTTCAATGCAGTCAATAAAATTGATATCATATTTCTGAAACTAGAAATAGTATTTCATATTTTGTAGAAGGAAACCAGGAATCCAATACTTTTATATGCTACACTTGTGATGAAGAACTTGAATCAAATAAGGAGACTGGATCACTGTGAAGATAAGAACAGTATCCTTGTTCTGACACTCAATGGATAACATCTTGGCAATGGAAGCAATGGCACAACTCCTGATCACTTCAGTGGAGCCAGGATTTCACAGCCAATTCAACAAGTGGGGAAAAAATTGAGACACTGAGATAGAGGACAGGATAATAAAAGTCTAATAGGAAAACAGAAATAACTGTTTGACACTGATCTAATTAATATCAAGGGAGTGCTAATCTACATTCCACTCTGGCTTCTCCAAGTTTAAAACAAGATATGACAAAATGGCTTTTCACACTAAAATGACTCAATAAAGACACATTCTGCATTGAACACTTATGAGCTCTGGTAGATTCAAAGCCAGTACTTGATTCTGTGACTCTGAATGGGAAATTTAAACTTACAAGTGCAAGGTCTAAACCACCATTTGAAGCAAGATCTATGGTCTGCGTGTGGTGTGAGGTATAGCTACACGGTCAAGAATTCTGGCCTTCCACTCTTTGGTTCTTAGGTTGTGACTTTTTTCGTATTGTGAAGGGACATTATTTGTCACTGCCTCACAGGATACTTCAAAATGCTACAAGGTCATACATATTTCCATATATTTGTTGAAAATAAAAACTCTCATCTCTCATAAAACCTGTGCAATCAGATTACTCTGGTTTAGGATTTCAGAAATCTACCTCTGAATCCCAGAACTGTCCATTGTGTATAATCAAAGGAAGATACAAAGGTTATTTATGTGATTCTGTGGTGATTGACTTTCTCTGTGTAGTTCTGCCATTAAGCAGAAGTAGATGTATTTCTTCCTGCCTTTGCCACCTGGACAAATTTCTCACAAACAGACAACTGATGAACTTAGTGTAGTTCAGTACTACAGTAGGTAACGAGAAGGTAAAGATGGAAATGATGTCCAAAAAAAGTTTCTTTCAGTCTCCTTGATAGAAGAAAGGTGTCCTGACACACGCCTTGAATTAATGCACTATAATTTGTCTAATATACAAGATTGACTCATAGACTTCAGATGTTTTGAGCTATCAACAGAACCATTAGCTGGCACAAAGAATGGCTGAAGTTCCAAAAAGAAGGCATGTATGTATATGCATACTATATATATATACTATATGTAAACAATAACAAAACTTAATATGGGCTTAAACACCAAACTGAAAATGTTCTCAGAATATTACAAAACACTTCTGAGAAACAGTAAGCACTTGGGTACTCCAATAAGCCCTTTGCTGAGAGCAGCATGCAGACTGAGCATGCAGACTAAGCACTAGATGAACCCCTTCCCAGTATTCACGACCCTGCTCAAGGGATAAACCTCAACATCATCAGTGGTTTAACCTAGCTAAGTAAGACACATGTTGGATGATTGCTCAAAGCTTATCTGAACCACTTGTGATTGCAAAACAGGAACGAATTTCATGGCAGGCTTTCTTGTGAGATTTCCAATACTCCCTAATATTGAGGCAAAAAATAAAGGGCAACTAACTTGCCAACATTTTTTATTATTGTCATTTACTGTTATTACTTAACTTCTTTATTGCTGATGCCAAAAGTTCTGCAGTGCTCAGAAAACAGAAAATAAATCCTGTACTTGTTAGTTTGTAATGTACCTCAGAAAAAGTTTCATTTGCTGTTTCTACTCAGAGAACTCTGGGAAGTTGTTCAATAAAAGACAAGCATCAAGGTACTGAAAACAGAGCTAGGTCTGCTCACACCAAGCTGGATAATGGAGATAGATGGTCACACCAAGGGAAATAGCAGAGGGAGTATCTTTGTGTAGAACAGTTTCATTAGTGTGTGAGATATTTGGGGCACGCTCTGCAAAGCAGTGTGAACTCTGTCAACATCTATCACAACAAGTAAGTGAGCACATAGTCCAGTAATGCTGAAAGGCAGTTGACTTCTTTGTACATTAGGTCTTGCCTTCTGAGTAACAAAGAGAAAGGAGTGAGGAAAAGCCATGTAACAGATTACAAGACAGAACAAATTTCTCTGAATAAACTAGTTTCCTTCTGTGGAGAGCCAGATTTTAGTTTCAGATGCAGACGATTATCCTAGGAATAGCCTTGGCTGTACAAAACCACAAGCACATCTACACTACAAACTCTCCTCTTCATGGCTTCTCCCTGCCTTTTCCTTTCCCTTTGTCTGTACCCTAGAGCCAGGGAGAGAGTAAATGAAAACAGAACATCCCCTCTGCCAGCATGGTGGAAGGGCTGTAAGGAATAATGGGATTCTTGCACTTTTTGTATGAGCACACAAACAATGGAGTGTTTAAATTTTTAAACATTTTATTAGGCCAGATGAGACTTCCTGCTAATAAATGAAGTTTCTTTCTTTCTCTCTCTCTCTCTTTTGAAATACTAGTTCTTCTGCAGAGAAAATGGAAGAAAAACACTGCCTTGCACTTTCCATAGTGCATAGGAAGCATTGCATCCCATTCTGAGGGACTGCCTATGCTGCTTGGATGCCTCCTTTATACAAACACTCACATTAATAAAGAATGTCTCCCCTTTTAACCACCCTGAAGCTGATTTCTCATCTGGGAGGTTATAAATTATTTTTAGAGGTTAATTGTTATGCAAATCTGCTCATCATGGGGTTCCAGCATCCAGAGAAATGAGAAAACACTCTCTTCCCCAGTGGCAGAGGCTCATAGAGGACACCTTTTCATTTCTAAAACCATTTGGAGAGGATTATGTGCCATATGTTTTCTCAAACATATTGCACACTAAATGTAAGATGCCTATATTAACATGGTGTTAAGGTTACACAATTGAAACATAATTGTATATTAATGTTCCTATTTTGTGTATCCTTATATTTCGTATTATTCATTTCAAAACACAGTGACCAATTCTGTAAATTCTGCTCAGATGAACAGTTCTCATATAGTCAAGAATCACCATTGACATTTGCAAGTAAGCTTTGCAGAGTCAGACTACAAACAATACACAGATTTAAAGTATATATTTAATAAGAAAAATGGGGATAGTGAACACCATAGGCTAGATGATGAAGACACAAGGATTTTGCAATAAGATTCTTTTTAACATAAGTGTAAACCTGGAAAAATATGTTAATTTCTTATTAAGCTTTATTTTATTGTATTGAAACTTTAATCTCACATTGCACCATCTCCAGGTGCCTTAAGTTACCAGGTGTGCTATTTGTAAAAGCCCCCTTAGAGTGAGTTTGCGTTAAAGGGATGGATAAAGCTGTTGGTGTGGGCAGTGAAATAGTTCCCAGAAAACAAGACGTCAAAGGGTGAAGAAAAATGTGCTGGGAGTTGGAATGTGAAATTCTCCCCCCAAAACAGGAGATCCAGACTCTGACTGTCCTGTTGCAGCCACAGGAGCTGATGATCTAAGGACACCAAGTCTGCCACATCTACCCAAAGCCAGCAGCACACACTGATGTCAATAACAGGCTGTGTAACACAGACTTCATTCTATTAGTAATAAATTGAACAGTAAAATAAATTCTAATAAATATTTTCTGTATTTTGTAGCCCCCTAACTTGGTCTCCTGTCAGGAGGATCTACAAAACTAGCTTTTGGGACAACTACAAGAAGTTGTGGGATAAACATGTGGGGCTGATAATTGTCTCAGATGATCCTCTTGGAGGTTTTCAGGGATAATAGTATGCTCCCGTCATTCAAGGACCACGTGGACCCTTAGCAGTTAGGTCTCTTTCCTAAGAGGTTGATACAGTGCTATCAAATTGAAACTCACAGAATCTTCACAATTGGGAAAACTAAGAGTGTATAAGGCTAAACCTATTTGCTAGGTCTTGTATGAAGTGAGAAAAGTCTCCTTTTTTCAGGTATGGGGCAAGACAAGGAGCAAAAGGACAAAAGTAGCTCAGGATAAGGAAAATTATAGCAGTTATCAACACTGCTCTATGCTGTATGTTCCTCCTAGCAGTGCTGTACCAATAGTTCCTTTCAACAGTAGTAATAATAACTCTGGCAGTGGAACTTCTGAAATAAGGCTCTACATTGCAAGTTAAAGTTTGGTCAAGTTTCAAGAGAATAACCTGAGAATAATATTTCTTTAAATACAAAGAAAAGCAGCTAGGTTAAAAGAGCAGACCAAAAGATTTCAGCCATAGTCATAAACAAAAAAATAATAATTCTGAGGCAAATGTGTGATATTAATTTAGACAGCACTGTTATCATAATGCCTTGGAAATAAGAAGAATAATTTTCACCAAATAAACCACAAAAAGTGGTGTGTTGTAACTTTTTTCCTTCAACATCAGATTATTATTATCTTCCAAATTTTCATTAGTAAAAATGTGAAGTCATCAACGAGTTTCAAATAATACTGAATATAACTTTTGGCAAAAATATAGCACATTCAAATATTGATGATTGCACTATATATATATATATATATATATATATATATATATATATATATATTTTTTTTTTTTTTTTTTTTTTTTTTTTTTCCAAAGGCATAGAATCATAGAATCACAGAATGGCTTGGGTTAGAAGGGACCTTAAAGATCTAGTTCCAACACCTCTGCCATGGGCAGACACCTTCCACTAGACCAGGTTGCTCAAAGTCCCATCTAGCCTGGCTTTGAATGCTTCCAGGGATGGGACATCCACAGATTCTCAGGGCAACCTGCACTAGTGTCTTACCACCTTCTGAGTGAAGAATTTCCTACTAATATTTAATCTAACTCTACCTTCTTCTAGTTTAAAAGTGTTCCCCCTTGTCCTAACACTATCTTCCCACGTAAAAAGTGTCTGTAAGATGCTTTAAGTATTTATTCCTACTCCCTCCTGTTCCAAAATCCAGTGTCTTGTAGTGAATGAGTATCTTTGTTGTTAGTGCTTTGGGAAAATCTCTACCTTTTAAGGTCTTCTCTTAGCAGAACAAAAGTCCTCCTTCAAGGATGCTATTCAAAGCCTTCCCCTTTAAACCCTTCTGCTTCCCCAGTCAGAGTGGGTGTTGGGTTTGAATAATTGAATCCTTCTTTAAAGAATGTACACTATAGTACTTGGTAGCATCCAAACACTAATTTCCTCAAAAGGGACATGCCTTAAAAATATTGGGAAGCAGCTTTTCAAAATGTGCTCCATAATTAACACCTTTTTAATTCATATTTTAAAACTCAAATTTATTTAACAACATATTCTGGCAACTAACTCTTTCTGAATTTGAAGATAATTCAGTGACAAAGCATTCAGGTGAATCATTTTTATTTAAAACAAATTTACTTATAATTTTATTAATTATGTAATTTGACATTTAATGACTGTTTTGGAGGAGTAGAGACCAGAGTTCTTCAGTTACTTTGAGAAGGATTAAGTGTCCTTTGAATCATGTTGAAACATTTTGATCCAATTTTGATCCAATTTTTTATTGAAACATTTTGATCCAATGAAATAAAGATGGTATTTTAATACAAGTTGGGTATTTTAATACAACTATAATACAACATTCTGATAGCAACATTAATTTGAATGAGATGAAATTACAAGTAAGGCAATATTACAGAGGTGACCACAGTTGAAGAGCTGAAGAGATTTCTTCTCTAAAGAGAAGAAAGAAAAGTACTCAAACGTAACATCTGGATCTTATTTCACAGATGTCTCAGGAGGAAATTTCAAAAAAATCAGTAGTTGCTTCCCTAATAAAAGTGGGTCAACAGAAGTAGAGTGTATGGGCTAGTTTTATTTATATACACACACACATATATATGTATAATCTTACTGAAATGAATGAATGTTTTAGACGGATATAAATTTTATGGAGGCTAAAGGATTGTGTAATGCCCCTTATAAAAATGAATATGATGCATTTAATTCTAAGAACTCAGTCCTTTGGTTTTCTTTACCCAAGTGGAAGTCTGGACTCCCTGCAAACTTGCCAGAGATCCATATAGCTGTAGGAATCAGACCCTAAATATCACACCAATGGACTCCAGGTCCATAAGAAAGCTGTTTCTGCTAAAGCTGAAGCTGCCTGTAGTTATTGGGTCAAACAATTAATTCCTTAATATATTTTCTAACTTTGGTGCCGCGTTTCTGTTCTGTCTGTGAAACACCGACTTTGCACTATGACGGATGATGGCTTTTTGTTCTACAAGATTCAGGAAACTCTCTTAAAATTCTCATGCAACTGGTAACTTGCTTTTTACATACATGGGGATATTATGCTGTGACATAGGTGCAGTTGGCAGTCATGCTGAAATTGAGCTCTACACATTATGAAAAGAAAAATGGGCTGTTGTGGAGCATTTTCCATGACATTCCTTATATTTTGGAAATTGCACACACCCTGCACACACCCTGTTTGCTATTCTTCCCTGTTTAGAATTGTGTAAATAAACCTTTGGTCATGTGGCAAATTTCTACAAAATTTATTAATTAATTTCCACTTTTTTTTTTTTTTTTTTTTTTTTTTTTTTTTTTTTTTTTTTTTTTTTTTTATGAGGGACAGGGGCAATTTTCACTATGCATGCAGATTTTGGGGTGAGATAAGACAGTCCAAGTTGTTGCCTGTGTGCTCTTATATTTGGGCCATGAAGAAATTGTAGAATTGAATATTAGAGCTTTGATACTACTGGTACTTTAGATTAAGCCTGCAGTGTCTTCAGAAACCAAATAATCTTTTAACTTTCAACAGACTAAGGTAAATAATTTAAAAACTAAGTTCGTAGTTTGGAGACATACCTCCAATATGAGTTTCAGTTAACGAACATTAAATATGAATTTTTTGACTTTATGCATGCTTTGTGCATGTAAAACATCGATTTGAACACTGCTTGGTGCAATCTTAGACCAAACTGAATGTCTTTAATCTAAAAATAGGAGCAGAGAAAGAACCATTATTAAAGATCTAGCAGAAAAAAAAATGAAATAGGAAAAAAAGTTTTGTGTGAATTAGGTCCATCAGAAGTCAGTTTTCCTTTAGGCAAAATCTTTTTGTCAGGTAATTTCTTTATCTGAACAATTTTTATGACTTTCTACTCAAAAATCTATTATTCAATCAGTAAAGCTGACAAGTACAAATATTTCCCCTCATTGCCAATTTAGCACTTTTCTCTGGCATTCTGCATGCCAAGTAGAATTGAAGATTTACCTTCTGAAACTACTTTAGACTTCACAAGTTAAGGGAAGGAAAAAAAAAAAAGAACACCAGAAGAAAAAGAACAACGCCTTGTTTTAATAAAAATATTGACTCATGGCTTCACAGAACAGAACTGAAAGGGAAATTTTTCCCTAGTCTTTTTTTTTCTTCCTATTATTTTAAAAATAAGGTTTCTCATTAAAATCTAAAGGATAGCTTTGTTTCAGTCACAGAAGACACATTCTTCTTTTGTAGAATACCCCGAGTAATTTGTTCCCATCAGAGCTCTGTTGGCAAAAGGAAGTTGGTTGTTGGGTAAAAATTAGGGCTTAGATCCAGTAGAGCACTTAAGCAAGTGCTTAACTTGTCAGTGCTGCTAATTTCATATTTAAAGTATGTGCTTGGTGTGGTGCATGCCTCCATAACTTTTGGTCAAAAATGATTACTGCTTTCTGGTAATGCCCTGACTTCAAAAAGTTAATAACTTTCATACTATTTTGACATACTATCTTGATAGATTAGAGGGCTGGGTAAACACTAACTGCATGAAGTTTAACAAGAGCAAGTGTCAGATTCTGCACCTGGGAAGGAGCAACCCTGGCTATACGTACAGACTGGGGGACAAGAGGCTGGAGAGCAGCCCTCTGGTTGTGGCAAGTTGAATACCAGCCTACAGTGTGCCCCAGTAGCCAAAAGGGCCAACCATACACGGGGGTGGATCAAGCATGGTATTGCTAGCCAATTGAGAGAAGTGATTCTCTGTGCTAGTGTGGCCTCACTGTGCACAGTTTTGGGTGACACAATATAAGAAGAACATAAAACTATTAAAGAGTGTTCAAAGGAGAGCTATGAAGATTGTGAGAGGTCTAGAGGGCGAGACAGTTTAGTGGGTGACTGTTGAGGGATTCTTCCTGCAACAGGTGACAGTAGTACTATGTTGATGGTTGGACCAGATGATCTTGGAGGTCTTTTCCAACCTTAATGATTCTATGGTTCTATGTCTGAGAAGTGTCTGAGGTCCCTTGCTTTGTCAAGCCCAGACCAGAGCAGGCTGAGGGGAGGCCTCATGGCGGCCTGCAGCTCCCCCACAGGGAGCGGAGGGGCAGGCGCTGAGCTCTGCTCTCTGGGGACAGCAACAGGACCCGAGGGAACGGCATGGAGCTGGGACAGGGGAGGGTCAGGCTGAGTGTTAGGGAAAGGTTCTGCACCCAGAGGGTGGTCGGGCACTGGAACAGGCTGTACAGCGAGGTGATCACAGCACCAAGCCTGCTGGAGTTCAAGAAGTGTTTGGACAGTGCTATCAGACACATGGTCTGATTTTTGGGTAGCCTTGTGTGGAGTCAGGAGTTGGACTTGATGATCCTCGTGGGTCCCTTTCAACTCAGGATATTCTATGATTCTATTTCTAGAGCCTCTTTGCCAAACATCACTATCATGAAACCCATCAACAAACTCAGCAGAGAAGCCAGAGGTGGAACTGACAGTTAAATGGATTTTTTCAGCTCCATCTGTAACAGCAAAGAGAGGACTATGGTGTGAGACTTTTCTCCAGATTTAGACATTTACATCTGTCTGTCTGGTTCTCCTTATGGTCAATGGAGATCAATTCATCTCAGAGTACTTCAGAAAAGCATCATATGAATCCTTATAATTCGTATAAGTGTTTGCTTTGCTGCACTGACTAGAGAGCAAAATGAGAGAATTAAAAGTGAGTATCTAGTCTGCAGACAGAATGCAAGGGCAGCTGAGAGGAATCCCACACCCCTCTACTCAGTGCCTGAACCACTGAGTTCTAGATCTTTACATATGCAAAGTATTATAGAAGAAAACAAAAAAAAAAAAAGGTTAGATTCCCATTTTATAGAACATTTTTAAAAACTGTTGGGTGTGGTGCTGAAAACTCATTGTATTTTCATTTATGTTCTTCCTGGCAGTGGTAAGTAGTTTTAATTTGTGTGAAATTCATGTTAACACTAATCTGCAGGCTATCATATTTATTCTCAGAATGCTTCTAAATACTTCTCTGCAAAATGCAAGAGCCGTGGTCCCATCTGGTACAGATTAAGAATCCATGCTTAGCTTCCCCATGGCAAGTCCTTGGAACAATAATCACAATTTCCCCAGCCGTAGCTATGCACCTGAGGGTTGTTTGGTCAGCACTTCCAAAAAACAATAGTTGCGTGAGCTCAAAAAGAGGCTGCTCTGTTTTCCCTGATCCTCTGACAAGGCCTTGCTGAAAATTGAATAAAGACAGAAATCAGTGAGGAGATAAAGCATTTGTAACAGTGTAGTGTTTTGTTTTGTTTTTTCTCTACCTAATCAACAGGTACCAGTTTGCTTTGTCATATCTTCAGTTGAAAAGAAAGCAGCTCCTCACCCTCCTCTCCACCCTCAAAACAAACAAACAAACAAAACAAAAAAATGTCTTCCCCAATTTGTTGTTCATTTACCAGTTTAAACATATGTGTTGCATTGTAATCTACTCCGTATTTAGTAAAACTTGAATACACTTTGGGGAAAAAAATCTCACATGCATTTGAACATGCTTAATTTTTCTGATTTTTTTTCAGGCTTGTGAGAGATTACAGACATTGAGCATAAAGCTGCCAAAGTGCTTACAATTGACATTAAATACAAGGCAAAGTGCCATTATGAAAATGAATGTCTACTAAGATAAAGTGTTCGGGAGACTGCAAAGGACTTGTGCTGAGATACACTGAACAATGAGGAAGTGAGGCAACATCCATGTTCCATATAAAAAGGTAGCAATCTACACAATAGTGCCTTTAACTTTGCTGTTTTGCTATTTAATTTAGAGAATTTCATTGTATTTCCCATCCTCATCGTGGTCGTAATTACCAAAAAAGTAGGCTGGAAAGGACCTTGAAAGCTTACCTTGATACCCTGAAAGCTACTTCATTACTTCAGGACTGGGTCAACTGTATCTGCAATAAGTATGTTCTTAAAATCTTGCACTGTTGGAGGTTCTGTGTCCTCTACAAACAAATCACTGAAATGCCTGGTGGTGAACTTTATATCATCTCACCTAAATCTACCATACTGCAGCTTGAAGTCTCATTATTTTTCTAGGTCCCACTGGATGAACACTAGTCCCAGTGATGCAAATCCTCACAACTAATTTTAAGTGCCTACATCTGAGCTCATCATTTAGGTAACCCACCTCAATGGAAAGAAACAAGCGCTGGCAGAACTTAGCGAGCCTCATCTATTTCATCTTTGTTTCAGTGAGATGTATGCTTCCAAAGTATCTCCTATTCACTGGCATTATAATGGAAGTTCAGATTAGGTATCTACATTAGAGATATTGCTTTGTTCAAAGGAATTCCCCCATTCATGGTGCGATGACAGAAATATTCAATATTAATTCAGTATCCCAAGAATTACTCTATCCTGAGCATTGTAGGGGTCACTGACTATGAGATGGCACCTTTGCAAAAGTGACTTCAGTATGAAAAACTTGCTTTTTATCCTATTAACCTTCATTAGTATGTTAAATTACCCCCAGTGGAACTGAAACAGCATCTGGTTTTAGGGAATCCTTCAGTTCTTGCCTGACTACAGTTTTATGAAATAAGAAGGTCTTGCATTTTTTTTTCACCCCATCTAAGGAACAGCAGTAGTATAAAAGAGACAAAGTAAGTTTCCAGATGTGTCTTTTTTCGAACACTGGATATTTTCTGTTTGTATGGAATCCTGCAGAGATAGAATGTATAACTGTAGTAATCATGACTCTCAATAGCAAGATTAACTCCTCTTAATTGAAGATCATAAGACAAATTAAAACAAAGTAAATTATTTTCTGAATGCATGCCATATGTCAGAAAAGTGGTTGAAGTCAGTAAGTAAGGATACTGTAAGTAAGGATACAACCTGATTCAAGTCTGTAGAATTATTCTTGACTTTTAAAGCTTCTTATTTTAAGTGGCTCTTGCACCATACACAGCTCATTGCTACCAATGCAAATGCAGTAGTTCCAGTTGCAGTGATAGTTAAAAAAGATTAATGTAAGTAGAATCAATGTTTTTGCGTTGTAGACAAACAAGCTAGAGAGTCTGATGCTCACAATATTCCTTGAAGTGGATATGGACCTATGCTGGTATAATCAAGATCATAATACAGTTTTCAAAGCTTTCAGTTAGTCTAATGGGACTTTCTGAGCTGAGCTTGAGGTTTAATAAGTAAGGCTCTATCACAGATTTTGGTTATATTATGGCAGTGATATCTGTGGAGGTAGCATTGCTGAGTCACAGTTTTCTGGAATGAGACAATTGAGCTGGCCCGCCACCATTTCTTGCAGCTGTTTATGGTCTAAGATAAAAACACGATGTATAGGGGTATTCTAGCACTTATTTTTTCATTTTCATATTGTGATATTAAGGTAGGTCCAGCCCTATGATTGTTTTAAAATGAAGCCAAGTAGTCGAGCTAAAGAGCAACAGGAGAACATTTTCCTTCAAAGGAAATTATGATTTTTTTATTTTTATTTTTTTTCAGCTGTGGCCCACAGAGCATCTACTCGCATCCGCAGTAAAAGGAGTATGAGATCTTTCAAAATCTTGCCTCCTTGCGTTCAGAGTGCTTCTCTGTACACTGATAACCTCTGGTCCAAATGAACAAAGTTTTGAGCCCTTTTGATTCTGGAGGTCTCTTCTTCTCTGTTAATCAATTCCTTTCTCCCTTATTTGCCACAATTCTGGTCAGACTGAAGTGCAAAACCAGCAGTGTTCTGTGCCCTTCCTTCATTTGCCTTTACAAACAGAAACTTCAAAGCTTGGTATTGACCGTTTACTGGAACAATTTCAAGCAAGTTTAATTTAATATTATCTCAAACTGTGTTAAGAAGACTGTTTCTGCTTAGAGCAATGAGGGCCAAAGACTGTGGCCGTGCCTACACAAATGCACAAAATCAACAGGGTGAGAAACTCCTCCATGATGATGTGGCAAGTGTTTAAACCATGTCCAGTAACAAGTACTGCAACTATTTATAAATCACCTTTACCCACAAAGGCATTTGTTTTGGCAGCTGTGTAGCAGAAACAAATCAAGCTGAAATTCTTGCTAAGCTGGTGTACTGAAGTAGAAGAGTAGAAATGCACAATAACATGGTGGGCATGGCAGGTCATAGAGTATTATTACAGGATTTGGGGAGCTATGAGGTATTAATCTTGTTAAGATTGTTAAAGTAAAGAAAACAGCTGTGAATAATTCCTACTTTGGTGCGCATTACAGCTCAATAGCAAAGCTGATCAATCCCACTAACAGTATATAACTATTACAGTTATCTCTGCACTGAAAGCAGAATCATGAGGAAGTACCTGTATGAAATCATAGAATCATGGGAATCATAGAATGGTTTGGGTTAGAAGGGACCTTCAAGATCACCTAGTTCCAATCCTCTGACATGGGCAGGGACACCTCCCACCAGACTAGGTTGCCCAAGGCCCCATCCAACTCAGCCTTGAACACCTCCAGGGATGGGAGTTACACAGATTCTCTGGGCAACCTCTTCCAGTGCCTCACCACTCTCTGAGTGAAGAATTTCCTCCTAACATCTAATCTAAATCTCCCCTCTTTTAGCTTAAAACTATTATCCCTTGTCCTATCATTATTTCCCCAAGCAAAAACTCACTCTCCATCTTTTTTATAAGCCCCCATTAAGTATTGAAATGCTTCAGTGAAGTCTCCCCAGACCCTTCTCTTCTCCAGGATGAACAACACCACCTTTCCCAACCTGTCTTCATAGTGGAGGTGCTCCAGCCATCTGAGCATTTTCATAGCCTGGACCTGCTCTAACAGGTCCACATCCTTCTTGTGCTGTGGGCCCCAGACCTGGATGCAGCACTCCAAGTGAGGCCTCATGAAGGTAGAGCAGAGGGGGACAATCACCTCCCTTGACCTGCTAGCCATGGCTCTGTTGATGCTGCTGTGGTGGTTTTACTCAGGTGGGCAGCTGAGCTCCATCACAACTGCCCTCTCATTCCCCTTCCTCAAAGGGAAAGGGAGAAAATAACAATGGAAAGGGCTCAAGCAGTGAGATAAGGACAGGCAGATCTCTCAACAATTATCATCATGAGCAAAACACACTCAGCACAGAGAGATTAATACAATTTATTACCTATTACTAACAAGCTAGGGAACAAGTGAGAACAAAAAGCAAACTAAAAACATCTTCCCTTCACCCACCTTCTTCTATATCCTTTCTCCAAGCAGTGCAGGGAAACTGCATGGAAAATGGGGGTTGCAGTCAGTTCCTAACTTTCCATGGGTGTACTCAATCTATCTATATCATTCATAAAAATATTAAAATTGATATAATTTGATATAAATTGATATAAAATTGATAAAAATATTAAACAGCACCAGTCCCAAGACAGACCCTGAGAGACACCACTCATCTCCGGCCTCCACCTGGACATAGAGCTGTTAACCACAACTGTGTGTGTGTGGCTTTCAAGCCAATTCCTTATCCACTAAATGGTCCACCCTTCAAATCCATCTCTTGCCAATTTGGAGATCAGGATTTCATGTAGGACTGTGTCAAAGGCCAGAAGTACAGGTAGATAACACTGGTCTTTCTTCCCTTGTTAACTCATGCAGTCAGAAATCCTTTAAAAAGTCTTAGTATGGGATAGAAGACTTGGGTAAAGCTCATGTTATTTCACTTATTTTAAATGCCAGTATTATTACAAAAATAATAAATAAACTAAACAAAGCAAAACAAACAACTACAAAAAAATGAGGGCAAGGTGTTGAAGAAACACAAGTATAAGACTCTTGCTTTATTGGTTCTTTTGTGCCACAGTAGTAAGTGTAGGTAAACCACCAGTCCTGTCCAAGCATACTGCTATGGCATGGATTAAGTCTAGCTGAAACAGGAGCATATAACTGTAATCATTCTTTAAGGATAGTTGTAAGAAATTCCATACAGACTCATGCTGCTAAAACAACAGGGTCTTCTGCTGAAAACACTGGTACATACAACACTGAAATTGCTCAGGAGAGTGAATGATATTGACAGAAAAGCTTTGAAAAAGATCTTTTATAGTAAAAAAAAAAAAAAAAAGACAAAAAAGAGGTAAGAAAGAATCATCAATGATGTAATGCTAGCTTGACAGAGAAAATGCAGATATAAAGTAAGAAAGAATTTTCAATTGCACATTTGGCTTGTATAACTTTGAAATTGTGAGTGAAGAAATAATTTCTTGTTTTATTCCTCTTGAAGTCAAAGAAACAAGATTGTTTATATCCTTTATAGACTCAGAGTTTCATCAAGGAAATCTTAACTTCATTATCAATCTCTTCTTTTTATGGGAAAAAGTCATAACACCTTGAGTTTTGGCTAGTTTTTCAGACCAAAAGTCCTCACACCGTAAGGACTGTAACTCAGAGTTCCCAGCTTGTGACCAGGCAATCCAATAATTCACAGCCATAGTGGCTGAAGCAGAAGATCAGATCAAAAGCTGCAGGGGTTAAACACTAAGCTTTGCCCAGCCATGCCTAAGGACAGCAGCTGTTAGCAATAAAAAGAGTAAATGGGCTTGATCAGCAGTCAATCTCGTATGCTTCCTTATCAGCTGGACACTCTCCAGTGATAGCTCAGGGATCTCAACACCTGCTTACTCTCACACACTGTCTCACTTTCTTTCTCTTTTTGTAACACTCTCAGAGTCTTCTATCTCCAGTCAGTCATCCTGGGTGTAAGTTTCTTCAACTTATAATTGGATCATCCTCCAGATCCTGGAGGAATGGAATGGAATAGACCTATAAAGATCACCAAGTCCAACTGCCTGACTCTCTTTCAAAAGTTCAAGTATATTATTGAAGGTGTTATCCAAATTCCTCCTGAACACTGACAGGCCTGGGACATCAACCATCTCTCTAGGAAGCTCCTGTGTGTCCTGTCATCAGTTACCAGGGAGAAGAGACAGCCACCTCCTTTTCTGCTTCCCCTCCTCAGGAAGCTATAGAGAGCAATGAGGTTGCCTCTTGGCCTTCTTTTCTCCAGACCAGACAACCCAAGCTTCTGCTCATTGGCCATGCCTTCCTCACCTTTTATCAACTTTATCAGCTTGTTTATCTCAGCATACTAAAAGAAAATATGACTTGAATATTTAAGACAGATATGCTGTATCTTGATATTGACACTAAATTATTGGAGAAACAAAAATAAACTTTTGACATGACTCAGAATGGAAACAGTAAAAAAAAATGTATTTTTATAATACATATATACATATAAAATACATAAATGTATTTTTATAATACATAAAAAAATGTATTTTCTTCTTTCTCTTGTATTGTCCTGTCAGAGTCTCATTTTTATTGCAAAACATTTCATTTGTGTTATTAGCTTGTAGAACAGGTTGATTAAGAAAAATGAACACTCAGAGTTGGTATTGGTTGTTTTTGGTAACCCATCATTTCCCCCTAGAAGTTTTTTTTTTTTTTTTTTTTTTTTTTTCTGAGTGTTCAAAGTTACACTCTGAAAAGGATACAGTAAACCTAAGGAGTTGGTGATTCTCTAAACACTGCTGTGTGCCATTGCCTAAGGAAAAACAAACAAACAAACAAACAAACAACAACAACAACAAAACTTGGGTACCTGCTCAGGAATGAGAACCCTTCAGTAGAAAAACTTTGCATGGAAAGATGCTGATAAGATAGCAAGGAGGTAGAGACATCTGAGTACTGGTAACTTAGTGCTAATAAAAGGAGAGAGAAAGGTTTTGGAATTAAGTGTCATCTGAAATAGGCTTGGAAATGTATGCAAAGAAATAACCTCCTGCTGTGTAAGAATTGTTTTTGGAAACAATGTCTTGAGGTTTTAAGATTGCTTGGCATGCCAGATTTGGTTAGACTTACCATATTGCCAACATTTTAATTGAATGGTGGTGTTGTACAGCATGCTTAGCTGGGCCATGTCTGTCTGAGGTGGAAACTAGAGCAAAATTGAACATTTTGTATTTTCTGCATATTTTCAGATTGTCCCTTTCTGACTGCAGACTACAGGAAGAGGGATTATTCCAAAATGAAGGCTCAGTGAACCCAGGCTTTCAACTGCAAGTACAAGTCCTGCATACATTTCCCTTTTCAGCTGGTAACTGGATGAATTTTAAAGACTCCCCCACCATTTATGAAACCGTACAACATCAGGGACTTGATCTTCAATGCCACAAAAGGGAATTTGATGCCTGAGTTTTAGGAGTGTTTTACAGGTCTCCAAATAGTCTTTCTTTCATTATTTTATCCAAGAGCTGGCATTTCTCTTTCAGGGATTAGTTTGTCCTTAATCCTGAGGAGCATTGCCTTGGGCAGTGCTTGGCTTCTGTGGAGTCAGCTGGACTCCAGCAAGAGCTACAAACTGGGCCCAGTGCTGACAGATGCCTTCCTTCTTACTGCTCTGTAAAGTAACACACCAAAAATTTACAGCAAAAAAACAAAACAAAACAAAACAAAACGAAAAACACGGAAAGAGTATCTGCTAATATTTCTCTCATAATTAATCTTGCCAGCATTTAAAGATCAAGAGTTTATTCTTTAAATGTAAATTCCCATTGCTGGCACAATTAGCTCTGTTCATAAAAGCTAATAGGAAGACATTTACCTAATAGGAAGTGCTGGGAGAATAGTTATCTCATCAGACACATCTTATCCTTTGTCTCCCATGCAGAGTAAGCTTGCATTAAAAATTAAGAACATTTATGTGTTCTAAATCCTTTTCCTTTCCCTTTTCCATTTTTTATTTTCCCTTTTTTTTTTTTTTTTTTTTTTTTTTTTGTTAAACTAATCTCTTAAGTACCTGTTTGGAAAAACCACCTGAATTTCTTGACACCTTTCTGGGATTGTCTCTTTTTCTTCCCTTTGTATCAGTCTCAGATTTTATTTAAAAATCAAGGATTTTTTTTTTTTTTTAAAGAACACTTCTGACATTTGTGACAAGATGATTTCACATTTCTGTGGCAATGTTGACATCAGTCTCTCCAAAATCCTGATTATCTTACTCATGCAATAGCATTTTTTTTAAACATATGTTCAAGCATGCACCTTAAGTATGCATATATACATTGATTCTCAGCATACACAGAAACAAGTAACAGAAACAACAGTATACTCTCAATCTCTGATAGCTTGTTTCTTCACTATCACCACCAGTTTCCCACAGGGGCAAACTGTTATTGCTTCAGCTCTACTCAAGGGTTAAATTAACATGTTCTTCCAAACACAGAACTCTCCCTGAGGGGAAAGCATGTAAAAAAAAATGAAACAACACAAATATGCATTATTGTAAAATTCTCAAAGGCAGATGTGTACAAAAAATCTCCTTGTTCTCTACTGACATTGGACAGTTCTGAAATCTTTCCAAGAACAACATTTAGATGAAGAGTATGTTCTAAAATAGGGTTTAAAAACAACTAAATAATAACAGATACTTTGTAAAGATAGCATTTGTTTTGTACTCCATACCCCTTTGCCTACTCCTGTTAGAACAATAAACGCACATCCCAGATGACTGGCTGTCAAAGATACTGTCCAGTAGGAACATCTAGTTTCTTCCCATAGACTTCAAGGCACTGTTTCAGTGACTTTTTAATTGTAACGATAATATATGGTTGCAGTGACCTAAGTAATAATATGTTGTTTGTTGAAGAGTGCTCCTTTCAAAGCAATTCACATTGGCTTTTATCTGAACTTCAGGTACAAAACAGTCCTTCAGGAAGCGAATTTACAAACACCTCAAAATCTCACGTTTAGTTTGGGGAAAAAAAAAAAAAAAAAAGAAAGAAAAAAAATGTGTCCTACTCTATAAATGACCAAACCAAAGAATGTGGTAAAATATATATATATTGGCTTTTGTGTGCACATAAAGACTTACTAATTTAAGTTTCAGGAGCTTGATCAGGAACTCAGCTGCAGATCCATTCAGGACTCTCCAGACTTACCTTTTGTCAGGTGCAGGAAGCTTGCCCCTGTTCTTTGGCACAGCTCACTCCAGCACTGGTTAGTTCAAGACCATGAAAGCCAGTTACCATGGTTTGCCTGACTCTGCCATACAAAAATTTTGCCATTAGTAGCACAACCAGCCATTTACCACTGCTATGCAGGGCGTTTATACTAAGATTTTCCATTTTTTATTTTTTTCCATATATTCTCCTACTGTCAGGTCTCTTCAGAAGTCAGTGTAGCCAGGCTAACGGAGAATCTCAGGGTTATTCATGTCTGGATGAGGGAAATCATAGTAAAACAGAACAATTAGACATCTCTATGGCACCACATTTTTCCCATTCTTTACTTCATTTGACTCAAGATTCATTTTTCAAGCTTCATTTATTTTTTGTGCCCTTGTCATGATCTCTTGCTGAGTCTGTATGCTCTTCTTTAGAGAGTAAAAATAATCAATTCTCACTTTCAGTATTGAAACTTTAAAAAAATATTGAGCAAAGTGAAAGTATAAACCACAGCTTTCAATGACAGCTCTAGCTAACCCAGCATATCATTCCCTTTTTTCCCAGACTTCTTTGAGGCCTTCCTTAGCAGGCAGTGCAGGATACTGCCAGCCACATCCCCATATTAGCACAAGAAGATACTCCAAAAAGTACTTCACAATCAGGAATGATGTGCAGAGTTCCTTGTGCTCCAGACATATCCTGGGGTCAGATCCATGGCTACAGTTCCAGGTTTCCAGGCACTGGATCTCATCTCAAGAGCAACTCAGGTATGCTCCACCTAAACAGAGCATGGAGAGCTCTTGTGATTTTGGAAACTGCACACCAGACCGTGGTACAGAAGGACCACACCTTTGTCTCTTCTACAGGAAGAACAAAGTTTTAAAAAGTAAGTAGTACAATCTCTCATTTTAAAATATACCACCTATACACCCAGAAATGCTAATAATGAACCACATGTAAAAGATGACGGTTTATGAAGTGCATTTATTTGTGTGTTTCTTGGAGTCTGTGCAAAGTTGAGTTGAATCATACTGCCATAACTGTTTCCCTTCCTACTATCTCATTGCTGAAATTCTTGTTGATGTAGACAGAAAGGCACAGTACGTGGTTCTCGCAAAGCTATTATTTAAAAGTATGGTAGCTTCATCTACCTTTGCAGCCTTGCCCTATATTTATTTCAATAAATATATTTTAAAGATCATTTAATGAGGTTATTGAATTGTATATGTATATTTAAGAAAGCAGCAGAAAGAGAATAAATGTCACCATAAATGAAGAGCCTATGGATGAATCCTAGTCTTGCTGAGGTGAGTGACAAAACACCCAAGGTAAAACTCTCAACATCCAGCTAGGACAGAACAGAACAAAATATCCTAAACTGGAAGGGGACGATAAGGGTCAAGTCCAGCTCCTGACCTTGCTCAAATTATGCGAAAGGTATAATACTTTTTCTGTTAGACATCAACAACACGGCACAAGAATGTGAAACAAAGGTACCTCTAAGACAGATAATTGTTTAAGGAAATACACCTTTCTGGAAGCTTTCTCCTCCCCAGAAATAAGACTCAAAACTAATACAAAACATGATTCCTTTAAAGACTGTAATACAGTCTTGCAACCAGGCTATATTACACAGTGTATTGTTACAGATACCACACATTTTCAAATTACAATGTTAAGTAGAAATACACAAAAAAATGGATATGAAAACTCTGAATGAACACCCAACTAATAACTTCACATTCATCAGTAGGTGAGCAGATGGGTTCAGTTGGCACTATTTTCTCCACTGGTAGTATAAAAGGAAAATGGCACTCCCTTCAATTGGTGGTTTGCATATCCCAGGAGTCCCATATTAATCTCTGTGTCATAGTCTATAAATAAATAAATAAATAAATAAATAAATAAATAAATAAATAAATAAATAAGGTGGTTTCATAGAGTGGAAGAAGTTAAGAAGTCAATAAATTTTATGGCCCTACAAGGAGCTGGCAGATGAATTCTGTCTTTTCCAGAGGCACTCAGTGAGGCACCATGTAAGAAGAAACTGGATTTTTTTGCTGGGTGTCGGGGCCCTTATTATTATCATCTTTGTCATTAGCAGTATGAGCACACGTCGCAGCAGTACTTCATCAATATTCATTCCTTATATGTTGGTTCCCTGCAATCACAAAGTTTAAAGCCTCCACCCCGCTGTCTAAAAGTCACACAGATGCAACAGTACAGGTCACTCCCGGTGAGCAGATGCACGCTGGAGGTATCAGTGGTTCAGACAAAAGGGAGGATGGGATATGGGAAATAACTTGAGTAAGACACTGCACAAAGAGGATTTGCAGAAAATAGCTCAAAACTGTTGATGCAAATGTACATCAGTAAATGGTATTACTTCATTCCTAGACATTGTTTTTTATCCTGTTCCTTCAAGACACAGAAAGTCACATGATCTAAATTTTCCTAAAGTATGAGAGCTCCCACAGCCTCACAGTCCTCCCTCTCCTTCCTTCATGGACTGCCCTGCTTTGTTTTTTTTAAGACAGCTGATGATGTCTCCTCTCTTTCTGAGCAAGGCACTGCACTGAGGACAAGATAGACAGTCACAGCATCTCTCAGCTGCCCAGCCCAGCTGAACCTCTATGATGAAAAAGTAAACAGTGAAATGAAAACAATAAAAAATGAAACAAACTGACCTGGTGTCATCAGCCATGAGGCATCACTGCTATTTTCAGAGACTGGACCTTTCAGAACTTATCCGAGGATGCTTCAGCTGCAAATCCAGTGACCTCGTTTGTCACTTCTCAAATGCCTCCCTCCTGTGGACCTTGTAGATGATGTACATCTTTGTTTAACAAGACATCCAGCTTTGAAGAAGGGGGAAAAGATTACTGATCATGATGTGAACTCAGAGCAGACATGTCACCTTTCCAGGAGAGCTCAGCTCTGATTAAAACACGTTTTAAAAATGTGTCTCTCCTAGGGGTTCTCATTGCAAGGTTCCCTGTTAGACTTCCCAGACTAGATCAGTGCATGACATACCACGAAAGAAATATGACTACAATTTTGAATGTAGGAACAACTGAAAAAATGGAAGAGTTTTTAAGTGTTGATGGAAAAATAATAAACTATTGCCACTTAATTTAAAAGGACACCAATCCTTTTGATGAGATTGAAAATTCTACAGTCTGCGTGACACAAGACATCAAAATAAATGGTACAGCAAGACCCTGCAGTCTTAAGATCCCATAATTGTTAAAATTGAAGTAGACCAGGGACAAGCAGAGCAACACTAGATTATGAAAAGGGGTGGGGAGTTTTGATTTTATTTTTAAAAATTAAATCATTTTTTTAAGATGCAGCATTGCTCTTTTTTAGAAAAAATAAAAATAAAAATGATTAGACAAGTTTCTCTAGGTTCCTATGCAGGCAGCAAGGCGAGACTGAGAGCACTATTTTGAGAATATTATGGTGCTTCTTAGATATCATTAACTTCAGCAGGAGGCCAGCAAAATAATGGGTTTGCAAGATTAGGATCAGACCCTGATTTGTTCTGTTTTGAAAGAAAAAACTTTCGAAGAAGAGAATTTTACCTTTGAACCTTGGTGGTAAAGAACCTAATGAGTTTCTCAAAACAGTCTTAATGTGGTCTTTCAAAGCTTCTGTATCACTAATGGGATGTGACAGGAATGCCACACTTGAAGGAGTATTGTCCTATTTTGTATCCTACCATGTGAGTCCTGGTGCCCAGCCACAGGTTAAATGCACGCAATGAAATTCTCTTTCCTCCCACTACCAGTTCTGTCACTTAGTACACTGAGGTCCACAAAAATACAATATGACTCAGAATATGTAGGCTGTGGCTAAGCAGAGAAAGTTCATTCAAAATTGATTTTCTTTCAGGCATCCCTGACGTTCCCTGGTTCAATTGCTCACCTACTGTACAGTTGAGTGAACACTTAAGGAAGTTGCAAAGCAATGCAGCCTGTCTGGGACATGAAGGAATGTAGAGCGGGATAATCACAACATCATCAACCCAATTCTCCAAGGTAGCTGGCCAATAATGCTGTTCTAATTGAATAACTTATCCACAGCTATTTCCCTCGGGAGAGCCTACGGCTTAGGCTCTCTGTGTAGGCAGATGGTGCAGCATACACAATGAAACCTGTAATTTTCTCTCACTACTGGACACGTTAACAGTGAGCTGTTTTCCCAGTTCTGCTAGCCGGTTAATATTTTATTTTAACTGTTTTCTTCAAGTTATTATGCACCATGCGGCAGAGAACAGACAAATTTCTGATACATTTCTTATTTATTTTACAGCCAGCTCACTAAGCTACCCCGTGCTCATTAAGGCTTCTGCTTTGCTAATCAACGATTGTACATGTCATCATCAGGTATATGCTGAAATGAAAGTGTCGTAATTAAAAACAAAGGTGCATGAGTCATCGGAGACCTGAATTACTAACTAGCAGCAAAGCATAACAAATAGTCTGCAAGTCAATTCCAAATCTGCAGGGCTGCTTTTTTAAATCACGCATTAACGAGTGTGTGCCAAGCATATTTCTGATTCTGAGAACGCTGTCCTGATCTTGCACTCTGAACTACGCATCTTAGCAGCATACTGCCATCCTCTTGTCCTTAAATGTTGAGCAGCAGCAGCAAAATCCTCAGCAGCAGAAGCAGCTGAAAGGCAAATGCAGTCTGGGAGGGCAAGACAGCAGAGACAGCCCATCAACAGCGTAACAACATGACAGATGACAGACCCAGAGGCAAATCCAGGCCTGCCAGCAGATCAGCCTGTAGAGCCTGCCAAATAGCCAGATGCAGCTACTGAAAAGATATCATCCTTAGCTTAGCATCTGGGTCTTGCTGTGGCCAACCATACTTCATGCGCTCTGTGTCCTTACTGCTGACCCCAGCTGCTGGGGGAGGCTGGAGCAAGCAGGAAGAGTGTGACTGCATCAACACCAGTGCATTTAAATTTTGCTAGGACAAACATCATGACTATAAAAAGTGTCAATTTGTGCACAGTATAACTATCAATTTGCATTTATTGCAGGTTTCCTGGCAGTATGACTACACTGTTCCCCCTCCCCCACTGTCTCTGAGAAAAAGGCAGCTCAGGGATTCATTCTTTGTTTGCCATTCCCACTCAGAAATACCCATTTAGCTACTACACCATCTAGCAGAAGCAACAGTACACTGTAAATCTGTGCATAATTAAGCCCTGGTGTAGAGATCCTGCTGTCCTTTTTTTCTGGATAGGTGCAACTCTTCTGGAACGCCGAGGAGTCTAATTCACCAGCATTTCACAGGGCTTGGCTTCTAGTATTACACATCAAAAAAATCTTTGTCAAGTGACTGGTGTGACAATTAAAGTGACAACTAATGATATGGCACCACAGAAAAGATAATTACACCCATTGTTAGACACTTACCAGGTCAGGATACATTCACAGCCTTTCAAAAGTGGCACTCATTCGTTCACCCCAGCATCCTATTCCGATGGTAATAGTGTATTAATAAAGTCATCATTTTTCCTTCTACAGAAGTTAGGGGACATTCTTTTATGATGATCTTGCCCCCCTTGAAGTAGCACTGCTTCACTGCATACTAGTAATTGGCTTAGTCAGTCAAGCAAAATGTTAATGCAGGTACTCAAAAGCATCCTGTTGAGGACAGGGTGGGGAAGGGGAAGGTCTTGTTCTTTTATTTTCTCATATATGTTAGCTACTAAGATATAAGCAAATGTTTATAAATGTGTTCTTCAGAAAATATGAAGTATGGGAAATTGTTGATCTGGAATGGAAACTTCTTTAGCCTTGTTGAAGTCTACAGACATTTAGAGAAGCCAGGCAATTTTGCCCCCTTAAGTCTAAGGTAGGATTAATCTCCCTTACCTCAGGCATCTAAGTCACACTGGGGTCCCTTTTCAAACCAGCTGGAAAAGACAGGCACCTTCAGAAAGCTATTCATCTCATCCTAATGTAGGCATTGGAACAACACATCTGTAAAGGATCCTTCTGTGAAGGTACCTACGTTTTTCTATTAATTATAAAGGAAGCCTATGGTGACTAGCTTTGAATTAGGTGCCTATTTTTTGCACTTGTAAGATCAGGTGAGATTTTATATCCCACTCTTGGTGTTTCTGTGGCTAAAAAGTAATGCGTGCATAGAAAATGGAAAGGTGTTTGTTTTGTTTTGTTTTTCAGCATCGACTTTTATTTTAGATTCATATATATTCCCATAATTAAGAAAAGATTACCAAATAAACTGAGCCATAATGCTACTTTTCTGTGTTAAATACTACAAAGCTTGAAACAGCACTATTCCCAGTGTACAGACTTTGAGCCATTTGCAGTAAGAATATATAGTTCTCAGTGAATCATACAAAGCTGGAAGTTCACTTGACATTGATTCCTTCTTCTTTCCATTCATTTATTCAGAGAGATAAGAAGATCCCAGATGTATAAAGGCACCATTCACTGGAGACCCAGTCTATTCTGCTGTTAGCAATTGTTTTAGTTACTACAGGGATGCTGAGCAAATGGGATATTGAAAAAGATACTAGACATGGTGCAAACCACGCAATCACAGGGGATGCTTACGTGATAGTTCTAATGAAGATATAGTCCTCTAACTAAAACTGCTTGATAATCCTGCAAATAGTATAATAGGATCAATATTTTTACAGTAATTTCATTATTTCTTCCATATCTTGATGGACAACCATGTTATAAACTGATTTCTGGATTGTTTCAAACATCTTAAAAAGATGAAAATAAAAATACAAAATGTTCAGCTTTAGAATTTGACAAAATAAACTTATTTTTAAAATTCAATTATCTTTTTAAAATGTTCTTAAGCTATGCAAAAGAACACCAACAATTTTGAAGAAATGCATCATTCAGTGCTGGAATTATTTTTTCTTTTGCTTTTAGATAGCTTAATAATCTGTATGACAAATTACCATACAGGTCAACCTAAAACAAATTCAGAACTGCCAGAAATTTGAAAAATTGGCTATTCACATAGCTGTAGGGCTGTGATAGTACTTCATCTATTGTTTGGCTTTTGTTGTGTAATAAAGACAGTCTTGAAAACCGATGCTGCTGCTTCAGTTTGAGGCAGAATATGGTTATGCAAGTTTTCTCACTGCATCCTGTTGTTTATTTGGGATCACCAATACAAAGGAAACGGGGTCACCAGCACAAATCTATACCTAGAGAGATGTCTGAAGAGAAACAAGTATGTTAGCTAATTCCAATAATGTTGCTGTTGGTATTTTCTGTGCTTGTAGTACCTCACTGTGCTGTATGTATTGAGCTCATTTCAGAAAAGCTACTAATAGCCATACTTATTTTCCATTTGATGCAAGCTGCAAGGAAAGTTTTTTTTTTTTTCTGTGGTTTTTTTTTTTTTTTTTTTTCCATCTACTAAATGGTTACTTGGAGCAACCAAAACTTTTGTTAACACCTTTTACAAAGGTGTTATTTTCCTACATGGGCAAAGAGAATTAGACTTCTGCAGCAATTTAAATGGATTGTCACACATGGGAGAAAATGGACCTTTTAAAGTACACATAGGTATTTTGTATATATAAATGTGCCTTTAATAAGAGAAGCAAGAAACTAAGCCATCTGGTGCCTCAAAGTATGGAAGGGATGTGGAATTGTGCAGATTTTTATTTTTTTTTAAACAGAAAACAACACAAAATTACAACTGCTTCATGGGTCAGTCTCATTTTCTTTAATGCAGAACCAGATGCACATGGTGGGAAGTTTTCCAGGTTATTTTTTAACAGCTAGCATTCCATATTACTAGCATGAAATACAGTTGCTTGCACGCATGTTTTCATCAATACATTAGGTCTACAGACAAGCATTGGCAGTGATGCAGACCTTGAAGGAGCTTGGATTACTGCAAATTCCTAAGTGGGGAAAAATGCCTTGAAATTCCTTCACTCTGTTTTGTCTTGTCTTAAAGGCAGGACTCAATGCAGAAACCAGCATTTCCAAGGGCACAGGAAGGCACCTAGGGCCTGATCCATTTTCCAGTGAGGTTAATGGGAAGTTTTTCATTGGCCTTAGTTAAGACTGAGAGCAGCAATAAAGATACCTGTCTCACCATTCTGTGCTCAAACCTACTCTACTAAAACATGTTTTTAAAATCCTTTCTTACAGGCCTAGAGTTATTCTGCTACTGCTGATTATCTGGGAAGGAATCAAGACTGATATCTCCATCCATTCATAGAAGAGTACCACCAAAATCAGAATGGTGAAGCCATTGTTTGCTGTAGAAAACTAGCAGAGCTATCTGCAAAAAGCTTAATGACTTACAGCTGGATGGCTCAGTAAAGTCCTAATAATTTCCTGTAAAATGTATAGCGTTTATAGAAAGGAGCTGAAGGAAGGAAAATGATGTCCAAATAATTCCTAACTTTTCATTGACACAAAGGATTTCCTGAGCTGTCAGCACATTCTTCTGATCTGTGTCCTTTTCTGCAGTTAGGAAGTCCAGGGTGCCATTGGCATCCCTACTCTTTTGAGTGAAGAAATAAAGGAGAATATAGTTTCTGTGCAAAGAATTCAGCATCTTTTTTTGATGTAGTGAAATTTTTTGAAGTATCTTAGGAGAGTGTGTTTGAAGCAAGGGGTCTTTGGAACTGGACTACTACAAGCACATTATCCCACACTGGTATAATGTGAAGTAGTAGAGATGCTCCCCTTAGTTGTGTAGGATCACCCCAGATCCATAATCAGAAACTGGGAATCGTAATCAAGGAAAGGCCTAAAAAAAGCCTAAGAAAAGGCCACATTCCATGATCTTCTTCTATATGAAATAAAATTATTTTGGAATAAAAACAAATCTATCTCTGATTTCTGCATTTTATCTCCTCAGTCTAATATTCCTGCCCAGACCTGTAATATAAGCATGGGGTGAATATTACAGATTCTGACTTTACCTGTAGTCATGATGCTTTGCTCCCAATATTCAGCGCAGTGCAATATAAATCCTGATGTTGTGTCCATGACAGAATGCAATCAGATCAGCTGAAAATTAATCTCTTCCTAATTTTTATCTATATAGGATGATACAAGAAAAGGAGCATAGACTGTTCATGGGAAACCATAAGTATTTGGAAGAGAACATTTATATTTATTTACATAAATGAATATATGTACTTATATAAACAAACCAGGAATAAATGGAAGAAAATACCAACAGGAAATAGAGCAAATGAATTATAAACTCTAAGCATCAGAAAAATAAATCATATAAATGAATGCTGCAGTAAAAACCCTGTTTTATAAGCAATTGTGACCTGTTTGAGAGGGAAATGAGAAAGGCTGCCAAAAGCATATCTTATCCATCTGTCCAGTTTAGAATATTAGTTGGGCTGTTACTTGGACAGTTCTCAGCCCAATCCTGTTAATACTTACACATATTAATAGCCTTGTTCCTAAATGTATTCCAAAATAGTGAACACAACAAGGCTACAATGATGTGTAAATAAGATGACATGTAACTAAGATGATATGTAGGGCCATGTGTGTGTGTAGGCACTCAAAGAATTATGCTGAAAAATTGCAATATATGTTCATCATTATCGTGCTAGCCCTGACTGGAAACATGGCTTAAGTTCCCATTTTGATCTAGTCTTCTGTGACCTTAAGGGCATCATTAGGATGAAGATTTCCATATTTTTATTCAGCACTGAAGTTTCTAACAGACTGGTGGTTGTATTTCTCTTTCACTGTGTGCAGAAATGCCTTTCAGATGGATGTGCGCAGTGTTGGATTTTTGCTCCCTACTGTAATGAAGTAATCATTGGATAAAACTAGTAGTCTTTGAATGGGAGTTAGAAGTTCACCATGTAAAAGTGATTTCTCTGACAACCTAGCTACACATTCCTCTTCAACCTTTACTGCCACTAAGGGGGACATTCAGGGGGGAGATGGACCAAACTCAGATCTGTAGTATCTGTATATTTTGAACACTATTGCATTAAACAAGTACTGCACCAACTTAAAAAAAAAACAAAACAACAAAAAAAAAAAAAACAAAAAAACAAAAAAACAAAGCAAACAAACAAAAAACCTGTTATCCCTATAGGCTTAATGATAATTTTAAAATCCTAGGTATTTATGGGGTTTATGGTACACCTTTCTCCTCAGCATTTTCCCAGGGGCTAGATTTAAGTGTCCATATGTCCTCTGGTAGATGCCTAATGTTTTGGTTATCCCACCTGTTGCCTGTAGTCCTCCCCAGACCCTTCAGAGTAAAGCTAGGCATTTGGCGCTCCCAAGCATCGATATTATTGACAGTGCAGTACAAGTGATTGTGACAGTGAAGTTCTTTTTTTTTTTTGCTTTCTAGTGTGGCTGTGTCTCTTATCTCTCTCTATATATCCATACAAATACTGTTTTCTCAGCTCAGAGAGATTGTAAAGATCAATCAGATGTTCAGATAACAGTATGATGAAGCTATATAAATACTAAATAAAAGATAAAACAAGTTATTATGTCATTTAGAGTCTTGCCCAGAGGTTATTCTAGGGAAAAAGCAGTATTTTCTTGCAGTGACCAACCTGTCTGGTAGAAAAGAAAAAAGGATTTTTCAGCCTCAGGACTCATACCCCCCAGTCTTCTGATATTAAATTATTAATCCTGAAGCAAGGGTCTCTTAGTTATTCTCCAGAATCTTTCTACCCATTATGAACAACACAGAACATCTTTATAAGACTCCAATAAAACATATATATGTGTTATTTAGGACACTTTTAATTTTCTTGGCAAGCACTGCATATATAACTGCATATATAAAATTTGGATACTTGTCCACTGTTGCTGGGTGCTCAGGCCTTCTCACACTTTTCTAGCACGTGACAGAACTAGAGGCATGTTAAAGAGTTTTAATGAAAGTCCTTATCAGATACCATTCATTTATCCTCTGTGGCCATTTTTCTAACTTGAGCTGCAGTTTCTAGTTCACAAGCCTTCTGTGCTGGTGTCACCTAGGATTTCAAGCATGATGCAAGGATTTGCTGTTCTGATTGGAAACTAAGCAAAACTTTTCAGCTTTATTTTGATTTTCCAGGTTTAATTGGATATGGAAGGGAACAAAAAACAGAATCTCTGTGGTCTAAAAGCAAATTCATCCCACCTTGGTACAATTGTAGCTGTAATCTACTGGTTCCCAATAAATGACAGTTTAGAGTAGCTGTTCACAAAGTTCCTGCCATGTCCTATGTGAGAAAATGTAATTTGCCTAACAATGTCATTAATGTACTTGTAGGACAGAAACTGTTTATTGAAAGTGAAAATATATATGTGTATATTTCCTTCTTTTCTCTTCTTATAAGGTTCTTCAGCACCTATCAATAAAGCTCAGCAGAATGGAGAAGAAACTAAAAGATCAAGCTAAAGAAGAAAATCTGTAAAAATAACTTTTCTTTTTTTCCTTTTGCATCAAAAAGGGTCAAAACGACTACTGAATTACCTTTAAGGAGCAGATTCACCTACATACAATAATTTAAAAGTTACTTTTAACTAAAGAACTTGCACATCTTCCTTCCTACCAAGCAGCAAACACAGACGTATCCCTTTCATGGCTTCATAATCAAAATAATACAAATTTTATTTTTATCTTTTTTCTTTGTTATCTGTAAGACAGCACATTGTTATTTTTGTCTAATTTATTATACACACATGGAGGTAACATAATCATCACTGTTGACTGCATTTGCACAAGAAACTAATGATTTAGCCTATCTTAGTGGCTACTGAGTGAGACCTCTATAAAAATGCTGCTATACAGAAATGTCTGGGCATTGATACTGAGAAAAATCAAGCCACTTAGGAATGTGGGTAGGTTTGTATCCAACAACATGATACCAAATGCATAACAGGTGTTCATGCCTTTTGCTCACGCTTACTGAGATATAACACTATGTAACTGTCATCTAATATTAGGCAGAAACTGAGTACTCGTATTTGTTGTGTTTGTTTTTTTGTTTTTTGTTGTTGTTGTTTTTTGGTAGTTTCCAACTGCTACCTTATATGTCCTCAGTGTGTATGTGTGGGAAAGCAGTGATGCATAGAGGAAAACAGGCTTGAATATCCTTAGACGATAATTACATTAGGAAAACACTGGTTTTGTTGTTCTTGCTTCTTTTCCAGCAAGATTAAAAATTATATGTTGGAGAGGCTTGGCATAAAGGATCCAGTAATGCTGCCTTGCCTATACACCACCTCCAGGAGGCTTAAGAAAAGCAGACGTCTTGAGCTGTGATGAATTACCTTGGCTGTTTTTTTTACATGATCCTAATATTCAGCTCAGTGAAGCAGCAGTTTTCCTGCCCCAGGCAAGATGGCCTCTTCTTTGTGCTTCAGATCAAGGGGCTGCTGAAAGCAATGGAAAGTAGAGTAACGTGGAGAAAGAACCAAAAACTTAATTATTGAAAGGTCTAATGACTTTCTCTTTATCTTCAAAATATTTTTTAACTATATGAAAGATCAAATTTGGCCGTGGGAAAAAAAAAAAAAAAAAAAAAAAAAAAAGAAAAAAAAGCACCAGGGGACCTACCTAATTCACAGAGCTATTCTGGGGATGAAGACGTTATAGCCTGTAAGACACTCAGCAGCTAGGATAATGACAACCATAGGATATAGTTAGATAAACTTCTTAATACATAAATGACTCATTTCATCCAAGTGTGACAGTCCTACACCTCAATAAAATGTAGGAAAATACATGAACGCCTCTTAACCTCAATGGCATCTACTAAAAGATCTTTTTTTCCTGTCCTGGATGTTTCTTCATGCCTACTATTTTCTTGATTTTCCTCCTTTTTAAACACCTCCCTGCTGCAATATTCAGGTGACACTTGGACACTTACAAGTTTCTGATAGGGTACAGGATGTGAGATACAGGGAGCGTGGTGGTTATACTCAAAAGCAAGATAAGCCTTTTCTTCAGAGACTTTGGAATCTGAAAAGCTTAGGCACAAACAGACTGAACTGAGGTGTATCTGTTATGTGGACAGACATGCATCCCCTCTGCCCAGGCTGGGACATAGCCATGCAGAGCCAGGTTGGGTCTGGAAGATATTTAGGTGCATTACCATAGCTCAAAAACCAGGAGAATGATGACCAAATATGCAAGTATAACAACCTCAGAGACCAGAGGAAAAGGCAAGGTGTGATGTGGAAGGAGTGAGAGAAAGAGGTTTATTGGCCACGTCTTGATAATTGAAAGTTTTAATGGCGCTTCTCCCCCCTTTCCCCCCCCCCCCCCCCCCCCAAAGTAGTTGGTAATACAAGAAAAAAAATTATGTTTAAAACACACTGAAAGCTCTCTGCTGCCTTTTGTAGAAGATGAATGCAGTTTTAAACTGCAACTTTATTGTCTGTTGGCAAAGTGACTGCCATGAAGGGATTTAAATCTGCAAATTCTTTAGCATAGTCACACATACCTTTGAAAAATGAAGTCCTCTTCTGCTCAAGGGATTAGTTTAACTTTTTACAACGTTCATATTTGCAATTCTTTACTACACTCTTTACTACTTCGTCATCTTGTGTTTGCTTTATGAGGTTATTATTTTTATACGTAGTTTGGTAGAGTCTTAAGAAGGCTCAGAGAGACAGGTGTTTGAAATTCTATGTGTCATAAAGAGACACATTTATTAGAAAAGAAGAAATGTGGCAGAAAGGGGAGTTGCCTTTGTTGCTTCAATACTCAGCTCAGTTCCTACTGCAGTAGCTGCCAATGATATTTGAAATGGGGTTGGTTTAAGTCCTTAGGTAAGAAAACACTGGCAATAATAGTAAAGCTGAGATATAGTGGACCAAGGATAAGACACTGCAGTCCTGGATATCGAGGTTCCAGTCCTGCTTGTCCCACTGTGGGTTTGGGTCAGTCTCTTGGGGTCACACGTGTTCATTTATGTTCACTTAGGCTGAGAAGCCACTTGCTCAACAGAGGTGTAGTTAGCTTTCATGGTTTTAAAATATAATCACAGAGGGCATCCCCTTAATTTTCAGTTCATAGGATTTCTACCAAAATAACTCCCATTTCAGACTTAACAGTCAAAGAGGAACTTTAGAGTATGTATTTTGAAAACTGTCATATACTGACTGAAAAATCTCCATAGCTAGGAAATTCACCCATAACCCTTGATAACGTGTGAGCATTAGACAGTTCTTACCTGAGTTCCTTTTCTCTTCAGCCCAATGAGAAGTCCCTCTCCCCATATTTCTTGTACAATCTCATAACAGTCTACTTTCTGTCTTTCTAAATGTATGTCATCACAATCATGTACATTAAAAATAGAACGTTTTCACTTGTACCTAATTCACGAGTGAGTTAAGATAGCCCAATCTCATTTATCCCGCTCTCTTGTTATTAGCTGCTCCCTAATCTTCAAATCAGCTACAGGTGTAATCACAAGGGGCTAAATGTTCATTTCCAAACTGATAATATTGCTATAGTGATAAAAGGTACTGTAAAGCCCAAGAACAGATCTGCTCAAGACCTTGTATACGACACCTGCTTAGTGATTATGTCTCACTTACATGTTAATCAATTTGATAGCAATTGCTTTACTTAATGCACATTGTGCTGATTTTCTGTTGTTTTCATTTTTAATTATAAGGTTGTATACCAGCAAGTCAAATGCCTCACAGAAGCCAATGCAAATATAATTACCTTTATCAGCCCAAGTTCTAACTTTATAAAAAAAAAAAAAAGTATGTATCAGGTTAGGGTGACAACAATTCCTCATCGTCAATCTGTGTGGATCAGCATTAATTGCATTACTTCCATTTAAAACTTGATTTACTGGGCTCAGTATCACACCATTACTTTTGCCTGGGACAGAGGCCCTAATGGCAAGCCTGAGCTTCATTCATCTTTCCCTCCATCCTTTTTTCTCCTCTTGTCCCCCCTTCCTCCCTCTCCTTTGTCTCTTTCATCCCTCCCTCCTCTCTCACACACACTGCCTCATCCTTGCTTTCCTGCTTTTAAAGTAGTTTAAATGAACAGAAGGAGATGAGAAGCTATTATCTAGTCCTTTTTACAGCTGTCTGACCTGTACAATGAGGATACTGACATTGCCTATTTTTCTGAAGGCATTTGAACTCCATAGATGGAAAACACTCTACAAATGCAAAGGATTACTGCTAAGCACTGTTGTTGCTGGTCATAACTTCATCCATTCCAGTTTAAGCACTGCACTTTAGGAGGGCAGTGCCAAAGAATAACCATAAACTAGCAAACAAAGGGAAGAGAGATTAAGAGCTCAGACGTTTTGAACCTGCTTCTCTCAGCGACTGTGCCTCAGCCCCTGGACCAGCAGTCAGGTCGGATGCATATGGCAAGTTTCCAGGTCTTGAGGGTTTCAATTGATGGGCTGTTCTTCGGAGCATTTCCTCCCCAGGGCAGGAAAAATTGGAAGGTAAACAATTAGATGGCTGCAGTGCACAGAGCTGTGTGCACTGATTACTGGATTCCACCTGACACAGAGGGATGTCAGTGCCTGCAGTGGTATCTGCTCCTGTCACTATCAGCATGCGGCAGGTGACACTATGGAAGATGAAGCTCAGCTGTGCTGCCTAAGGAGTTAAAGGGGGGGGGGGGGGAGGGAATAGGGGGAAGCAGGGGGGAGGGGAAAGAGGAAGATATAGCTGGCAAATTTTAAGTGTGTAAATGAGCAAAGGAGGGGTGGGGCAGTTGGATGCAAGGCTCAGCGTGTCACAGCACAGCTGCTGCAGCTGGATCATTTCTAACACAAAAATAGCTGCTTCCATCCTCTGCTGCCACACCTACAGCATAAAGGTCTCCATCAGAGTTAAACGATGCAACCAGGCCTTTGCTTTTGCTTTGTGGCTGAAAGAACACCCTGCAGTAATCAGAGCTAAAAGGCAGCTTATGAAAACGCTGATCCCCTTCCACACCCCAGTGTCACCCTGCTGCCATCAGTAGTCTCTAAAAGAGGTAAGGAAGCAGACACTATATAGGGAGCCAGAGATAGACAAATGGAAATGTGGTAGATTTAGGAAGATTTTAAAGGATTTCCTTACATCTTACCTAGCACAAAGAAGCATATATTGGTGGCCACCTAACTGCTGATAGGGAGAGAGGGGCGGTAGCAGTAAGCTCAAAAAGCACTCAGAAAAGCCATAGGACATGTCAGAGAATGGGTACATCCCTTGGGGTCTCACTGCATTGAGCTTATCATATCTGTAGTTTGTCTTGGGAGACTGTTCCTTCTTCGTTTTTATGTCATCTTCAGGGCTGATAAGGGAGCCCTTACGGAGCAGTACAACCATCTGCATGTTAGATAGCTGAAGCTAGCAGGGGTCCAGAAACGCACAACAAAGATGTTTAGGAGTGACTGTTAACTTCCTACAAATGCAATGGATAATTGTGGTAGTGGTGGGTTTTTGTTTTGTTTTGTTTTGCTTTTTTTTGTTGTCGTTGTTCTCCCACAGTTTTTCTCTTGAAATATTCTTAAAATTTAATGGTAAAAAATATTTAACAAAACATGATCACTAGAAAGCTTCACCTACTAAATTCAGTAGAAGTCTTTGATCGAGGAAGGGAGTAACAAATGTTTAATTTCCATTGAATTATTTTTCCCAGATTATATTGCATAATATATGACCCTTCCAGGAATGCCCACTGCAAGGATCTCAAGGAAAAAAAAAAAAAGGCTAAATAAAAAATAAAAATTCTCTTAATACAACATTAAAATAAAGGCATTTTGTTCAAATCATTCTGGACCTGTAAAAAATAAAAATAGAAAAAAAATGTTTCTAGATAGCCAGGATGAATTCTGAAGATTTATAAACAGAATCCCCCAGCAGAGGGATGAGGCACACAGTGTAATAAGACCATCCTTCAGGCTTGCATATTCTGTAGAAATGTAATCTCCTGGCAAGGTTTTATTCCATGACTAAGCTATATTTCTGCTTTTCTGAGAACCTGAAAGTGTGGTTATTGAATGATCATGTCAAACTGGCATGTTTGTAACTCCCTGTGAGCTGAGGTTCAATAGTGCAGGTGTGAGGCACTGTTACCAAGATACAGAGCCGCGTAAGCGCAAAAAGCATACGAGATAATCAACCAGCCCAATGGCAAACATTTCTTTAGGGAATGAGGGGAGAAAAAAGTGAAATTATTTATGTTTGGCCATCACAGACAATCATATATTGCCCTGGGACTATAGGAAAAGCATAACTGGTTATAACTGGAACCAACTGTTTGTTTTAGCTTAACTCTTTTTGAAAAAATAAAGGAGCTCAGTCTGCAACACTGAATAGAAAAATACCTGCCCTACCTGAGGACCTTCCATGGTTCTCATATTCAGAACAGGTCCAGATTTTTATATACCAGGTTATGTCATTTACTGCATTATATGAAACTCAGAGGATCACAATAATGTTGAAAATATTTGCATCGTTTGTTAAAAAGATGCATATCTTGAAAGAGTTTTGACTCTTGAAAATGCTGCATGAGCATTCATTAGTCCACTACCTATATTGTATCTTAATTCTGTCCTACAGACTATGAAATTGTCATGAAGGACACACAAAAAATATTCTACTCCTTTAATCCTTCTTTTTTATTGTCCTGTAAAGCAGCAAAGGAAGAGTGATAAAAGTATATAATAAATAAACAAACAAACAATAACAACAACAACAACAAACAACCATCAAACCTGCAACAAAATTCTCATTAGTACTTTTTATCTTTTTTAAATATCCTAGGTGAATACAGCTGTGGGGTGACAGGAAATATTACCAGAATGCTGGCATCCTTCAGCAAAAGTAGAAATTAGCACTATCTCTACATAAACTTTGTAAATTACATTAGTATAGAAAAGAATGTCTTAAAATACCATGTGTGAATCATTAGCTGATAGTGTATGCCTAGTAGGCTGACAACTGTTTGCTTCATCATCTCTATCTCCTCAATCACTGAGAGGTTACTGAAAGTATGGAAAACAAATGAAGTGATACAAATGATTGCAATTGGAGAGACAGGGGGTTTAAAAGATGTTCATCTAATTTACTTAGTATATAACATATTGTTTGGAAGCAACATACCAAATGATCAAAATAAATAAAAGCAAATCCTGGTAGCGTTCATAATACTCAAAGTTCTTGCCTTAAAAAAATGGAAGTATACAACAGTTTAAATTCTATAATAGGTTGCTGGACCTTCTTCTATTGATTTCATTGAGTTTTCACTCAGAATCCAAATATTTCTTAAAGCTGAACCAATACATAATCTAATTTTTCAGTATCTGATCCTGGCAGCTATTTGATAAATCAGGAATGAAGAGATGTTCTAACATTTATAAGCTGGAGCTCAACATTCAAGACCTAGTGTTGATCTTGCCAAGTTAGTACAGCCAAAAATCAGTCTGAAAAAGACAGCTGGAAAAAAATTGATCATACCTGTCTCTCCCTCTGTCCATCTTTGCACCATGAAGCTCAAGGGTATAAACAATTTATTAGCATTTAGAGCAGTTAAAGGCATGGAAGCATCCAGCAGAGAGTAAAGGATCTAAAAACATCTTTGATTAGTACAGGTGTTTAATGTATCAGTGACTGATCTATCCCCTCCAACATCAGCTCACCAGAAATGTTTTGATTACTCAAACCTGGATGTTTGTGCCACCTCAGTTTTGCAGAATGTCAAATCAGTTCTTTAGTTCTCTGAGCAGAAATTTATGGCTGGGTTTAGGTAAGCACCAGTAACTACATTTTAAAAAGCCTAATCACCTTTGTGCAAATAATAATTGATAAAAAAGTGACTTGTCAATGGCCCTCTTGGAGCACAGATTGGTAACTCATTAACAAGTCAAAGCCACTGAAAATGAGAGTGTTAGAAAGGACAACATTTACCTTAGGTTTTTAAACTTAAGGTGTTTCCATGATTTGCTAACAAGAAAATGAGTTTATCCATTTACACCTAATTTATTACTTCTATTTTCTCTCTGTTTCTATATTTCACTTGATATCCAAGATGATGATATCCAAGACAAGGTTTACATTCTCATTTGAAGCATTTATAAGTCTGACGTTTAGGTCTAAAACCAGTCATTGTAATATCCCTTTGTAATAAAGAAGAGAAAAACAGGTATCTCTAGGTAGTGACTCATTTCATCCTAAAATAGGCCAGATGAATCACCCTCTGGAGGTACCTATTTCTCTACTAGGAGACTTAGGGTGACTAGTTCAGGCTTTGACATTGAACTGTTAGATATTGAAAATTAAGACCAATGTGTCCCACCCCAAGGGTCTCATCTTCAAACTAGGTCAGCCTGAGAATTGCTATTAAAGTGGATGTCCAACACAATTGATATCAACATTCTCATAAAGTGCTGCTTATGAGAAGTGAGGTTTTTGGTCCTCGTTAAATGGATACAAAACTGTTCCTAAGCATTTCCACATTTTTTTTAAAAAGATCAAATATGTGCAATGTTTATAGTTCCAGGACAGTTCAAAATTTCACAACCTTTCCACAGCCAAAAATCTCAACATATGGCATGAAAAAAAGAAAAAAAAAAGATTTGGATTAATATATTTGGGACACTAAGCACACCACAGCTCTCTGTCCTTCCAGTGGCAGAGAAGTGAGTGTGCATTACATGCTTTCTGCTATACTAACTGTAGGATCTTATGCTTTTTTTTTTTTTTTTTCCCAAAGAAGAAATGTTTCTCCCTCTCAATACGCTTTCCCTGACTCTATGTAGGAGTTTCTAAGGAAAGGAAACTCTCTTCAGAAACCTGGCCAGGAATTAAGGGAGCAGCATCTGTTAAACACTACTACTTCAGTGAAGCTTCAATGATGTGGGAGTAACAAATGAGACTGCAGCCTAAGGTGGCAATTCTGACTTCCCTTAGATGAACATTAAGCAGAGTTAAAATGAACAGAGATCATTTTAGTTATTAGAATTATGATTTTTGTTGGCTATAGTTAACAATCAAAATTAAGGCCCACTTTCATAGCATCTCCTCTTGGCCACAAGGAACAAAACATATTTTTGAGGAACTAGAACTAGAACCAGATGTACTCTAGAGTCTTCTGGAGCTGGGAATTTAGCTTGTATCCCAGTCAAATTGAGAAAGACAGAAGAACCTGTGCCCTGAATCCTACCTCTGTGCTCCTTTTTACTACGTGTGCTATCTGCAATAACTACATTGTTCTGCAATCTTGAACTTTTGCAGTTTTCTTGCTGATGCTTCTGTGTGCTAGTTCTTCCTGAAGATACCGGCCTGCTAAGAAACTCAGAGTTCAGAGAATCTCATGTGTACTGTCAGAAGAGTTGCTAATGAATGGCAGCCACTAAGAATACCCATGCCAACATGTAATGCCATTGCATGGTCTAGCATAAAGAGAAGCAGAATCTGAACACTGGAAACAGTAAGCAAGAGCCTTTACATTTTAGATATGCCTTCTCAAGAAAATCCAAAACCTCTACTGGCAGAATCTAGTGAACTACTCAAAACGGAGAAAATAAACTTTCCACTGTGGCAGGACAACAGGTACAGAATAGACCTGCCGTCTGTTTTTGGTGAAACTATGCCTTAGTATGGCAGCTAAGGATCAGCTTCAATCTTTAATGCTGCCCATCTTGAGTCTCTGCTGCCTCATTTCAGAAGTTAGAGCTTTTATGATATCTGAAGCATATGGGATCTATCCCCTTGGAACAGATCAATGGCATATATGCCAGAAGAAATGGAGGAAGGTCTGCTATATGAGAAAGACACAAAGTACCATTGCAACACAGACTAAATGGAACAATTGTGGAACAACAGCTAGTTTTACATGAAGGCCACCCAACTTTGTGTTAGTAATTGGCATATTGACTGAATCATACTTGTGAAAGGCTGTGCATGAACATGAAGCAAAGCAATGTTTCTCTGAGCTTTGAAGTTTCTACAAGGTTTTTGAGGCTTGTACTGATGATTTGTTGATCCCAGTCTTTAGCAAAGCCTCAGTGAGCCCTTCCTCTGATCTCTTCCATTTTCCTCAAACTTAGCTTTCACCGATTGAAGGATTTCTGTGGTATAATGAACTCTGGGTACTAAAGGGCTAAATGATAATCTTTGTGTACTCCCTACCTTCATTTACTCTGCAGATGTGCAAATTGCCTGGGATGAACAATGCAAAAGCCATTCCACCTTCTACACTTCCGTTTTCAGTGCTTACCTCTGAAGAGGTTGCATCTTTGACCAGTACAGATGTTTAAAATAGAAATGCTTATATATTAATAAATACATTCCCAGTTTGAGTGAGGTAAAAATGCTTATCTTTACCCTGCATTCCTTTGGGTTCCACTGTGACTGCTCATGCATTGATACTCCCATATAAAAATAGATGCTTATTCATTTAAAATTGGCCTATGTCACACTCCTGATAATTTTGACATTTGTACTCCCGAGTCTATGCTGTATACATTACTCTGAAGACCAACACTAGCACAGTTTAAAGCATTAAGCTGTGCCAGAAAGGGAATAACTTCACAGCAGTGGCCATAAGTTCTTGTTTTTTAAACCTTAATTATTTCACTTTGCATCTTCTTGGGGCACACATCTGTACTTATTCAGAACTAGATTCTACCCGCAGTTTCCTCTGGGCAAACATGTTCCTTGCACCACAACAGGACATATACAGTAAAGCACTCATAATAGCCAAGTTTAGTTTAGGACCACCAGCCTACCTCTGGTATTGTTTTTCCTCCAGAAGGTAAGGCAAAGAAGGAACCATCTGTCTAAAGCAGAAGACTGAAGGATTGTTTTCAAACTACTAATGATAGTCTATGCATAAGAGCTGTGTCCTCCAAACCCCTCAAATGCAGCAGGTTAGAGGAAAAAGGCAGGCTGATAGCCCTGCCAGGACTGGCCACTTATCTTTAACTAGTATTAGGCTCCATTAGAGACACAGATGCAGATGCCATAAAGAACCACGAAGTGCTTCTAGTATCACTCATACCTGTAATAAAATCATAAAATAATATGTACTCAGAACCTCCCACAGCATGTGTCACTGCCCTGTATGTCTTACAGATGGATGTATTGAAAAATGCATACCAATAATGCAATACAGAAGTCTTCCTCTAAATGTTAACTTTCTGCTCTTCTGACATTTTGTGTTATGCTCCTCTCCATTCCAGTTGAAAATATAATGAAATACTTCTGTTTAAAAAGCTTCAGTCCTAAGAGAATAGAAAGAATACTGGTTTTATAAATTAAATTAAAGGCATCTGCACTGTTCTAATAGTACAATCATTTAGCTTAAAATTAAATAAAAGTGAACAGATGGTTTGTTAAAATTTAAAAAATACAAACTCACCTTTCAGAGCATGTGTTGAAAATCTCGTAGTTTAAGATTTAAATAAAAATAGCTTAAGTAGCACTTCCATATAAATTTTTGTGTGATAATACTCATTTGTGTGATTTGGTAGTAGAATGAATAACAGTATGGGTTTGTATCACTTATATTTAACCACCTTAAATCTAGCTTGAATACAGGGCCTTATAAATTCTCTGTGTACATGCACTGAAGGTAGACTGGGTTGCTTCATGTCACCCTAGAACAGCATTATAGGAAAGCTGGATTGCTCTTGTTGTGACTGTCTTTCAACACTGATCATAAAAAAGAATCTGTATGACTGGCTTAGACTTCAACAATTGATTTCTTCGGTAGTGAAAGCCAGGTGATATGAATCCTGTTCTGTGATGCAGGAGGAAACAACACTGGATTATGTCTCATGTTGAGAACCACATGAACAATCAGTTGCATTAATTTTCAGCTACAAATTCAGCCTTGATTAAGGAGAATCTCTGTTGGTATATACATAGTTATTGTAAAACACAGAGAGAGAAGAAAAGGGAGGGACAGAGAGAGAGAGAGAGAGAGAGAGAGTAAGGAAGGAAGGAAGAAAGGAAGGAAGGAAGGCAGGCAGGCAGGCTGAGAGAGGAAGAAAGACAGAAAGGCACAGAAAAGGTGTTACTTTCCCTTGAATGACTGAATTCAGGCAGCAATAGAGAATCACTGATATCTAAGTCTGCATTATGGACTTTTATTCCACCTCTAAGAAACTCCTGAGGGCACCTCTAATAGGAAAACAATCCTTTGCAATCATCTGCCTTCTTTATATAAGAAGCTCTACCTATAACTTCAGCAGCTTTCCCTACAGAAGCCTGAACAGATGTGCTCCAAGATATTAGAAGGCAAAACACAGATTTCTTCCAGTTACTCTGTCATCTAGAGCATAGAAACCAACACATTTTAATACAAAAAATCTCACTTTTCTACATAAACAACCTTTTATGTTACAGAGTTTAATTCCATAATAAAGCGTGTATCTCTATACTACACACATACTTATACACCAAAACAGCCAAGGTAATACAAGCTTTTTCTTAGTAAATGTCATATTTACGTAATCTGCAATGCAGACCTGTCACTGCCTCCATTTTGCTTGTTCTCTTGCATCAAAACTTGCATAAATTTACCTTTGAGGTTTTTCATATTTTATGCATTTTAGTGTTGTTGTTGGCCTTGTTTTTTATAGGGCTCAAACCAATTTGCTTGAACACCATCAGGTTAAGGAGTGGCATCACAACACAGTTAACACGTAATAGTTGTATCATCATTCCAGAATCCCCGTCCAGCCAAACATTGAAGGAACTCATAGCTTGTATTTGTGACGTTGCTACATATACATTTTTTTTTCTTCTAATATAAGGTGGGCAAAAAGGACCAGCATTTCAACAGTGATATATACACCCATCTGTATACTTATATGTTAATGCAGCATGCAAATCATTTTAGTGTTTGCTGTCAGATTTTTCCAACCTGGAGAAAATTACTTCTGATGAATGCAGTCCATTTGACTACCTCCATACCCACAGGAAATTGTTGGAAATAAATACATGCCTTTTACAGTGTCTGTTAGTGGGCAATAGTAACAGTGCAGTGACAGGAACCATTCTAGTGGATGTTACACTCTTGGTAGTGAAAACACACTGAGGTTTGGAATAAACCAGTTGCAGCTGGCTGACAGTTTGGGCAAAGCTGTGTTTGCAGAGTGATGCAGCTGGCATAATTCTAGGGAACGATAGGAAGCGTAAAAACAGCAGCACCACTTCTTCCATCTTCCTGGATCACAAGCCACTTGATCTGCAGCTCAAAAGTGATATACTGCATCTAAGGTATTTTTCATTCAAACAGGAAAGGAGTGTTCAAAGGTAGTGAGAATATATAATGACTGGTTTTGAAAGGATGTACACCAGATATCTTAGGTCATCTCTACCACTACTTGTCAGTGCAGTAGCTTGTTAACATTAAATTGATTCCAAGCTTTTTGGGGAAAGTATCTCAGCTTCCTACAGACTGTGTATTTACATACTGTTTAAAGGGAGAAGTGAAACATCTTAGAGAAATGCAGCTTCTGTTCAGTCACCGACAGCACAACAGCCATCTGCTACAATCAAAATGCCTCTGATGATACAAATTCTGAAAACCTTTTGAAGAAAACTACACAGCAGTTCTATCACACAATAGAAGAAAATGTATAAAAGTGAATTAATTCAAGGATATCACTCCTCCAAAGTCCCACAGATGTCACGAATGGTTAACTATACTTCAGTTTGCTTATAAATGACAGCACAACATTACATCTTGTTGACTATTTACTTACAGTACAAACTCAATAATTGGCCTTAATGGCTGAAAAATCCATTGTAAACTTTCTGAAAGTTGCAAATTGGCATGTGAAAAAATGCATTAAAAAAAAACCTACCGTGTCTTTTGTTCAATTATTTTGACAGGTTTAGTGTATATTACTCATTAGACTTCACATTGTGCCAGTGAACATTCTGGAAAAATGAGTTGTGATCTTGCTTCTCTGAGGCTTCTCTAGACTATCCAGCTGAGTAAAAAGGGTGACAACATGAGGGTACAATGGGTTTATACTTTAAAAACATTTCTTTCCTCAGAATAGTCTGATGGACCATTAAGGTAAACAAGAATCAGGTTTCAGAATAAGACATCTCTTTGCTAATCTCTTCAACCTGCCTTGAGGAGGAAAAGGGAAAATAAAAGGAATCAAGGCAACCAGGAGAGGAGGACACGAACAAGAAACCTGTGTTTTGAAGAGGAATCCAATATCCATTCATAGGATTCCTCAGCAGGTTTCTTTATATCTGCAATTTATGGATTGATATTATCATAATAATCATTTAGAATGTGTAAGGATGGGAAGGCTTCAGTGAACACAAAGGCTTTTAACTCAAATGCTCTATAAATCTATGGTAAAATGGCCAGGCCTAGTTGCAGTAAGAATATAGGGTAAAACTGAACATTAGAAACACAAAGGGAAAAATAGGCATAATAATCAACTACTATGTACAAATCACAGAAACAATTTGGTCCCGAAAATTGTAAAGTTTTAATAATAAGCCAGATTTCCTTAATGTCAGGAGACATTGAAACACCAAAAACTGACTACAAAAGTATTTGTGCATTCCTGCTGTAAACTCCACATACAGTTGCAGAGACAGAGTGCAAGAGTACTCTGACACAGCTGAATGTCTAGGTTTGGACTCTTAGGGAAGGCGGTATTGTTCCAAGATAAAACTCATAGTCAAACCTTGCTCCAGTTAAAATCAAAGGTAGCTATAATGGAATGAGAAAAGGAGCCCAAATAATCATTCATCAGTTTCCCATGTATGTGCAACTCCTTTCAGGTATTTTTCAAAGTGTGTTCAAGAAATTTTAATTTTCATGTTTCATGTTATGCCTTCTGAAATAGGCCATACAAAAAATTAAAATGTTTGTGGCTAGACATTTATTATGAGGACCAAAATTCACTGTAGTTGCTTTTTTTCTCCTGTTATAACAATTTTTCTGAATATACTAGCAAATTTACTTCATGGCAGGAACGTCCATTTGAACAGTAAGTTTGGGTGATATAATAGAGAAGGAAAAGGAAATATCTAAATGTAGATAATGAACAAGGAACAGAAACAGCACTAACAGTAAAAACTAACTCATTTCAAATACCTCAACTCAGATTCCAAACAGTGGCAGTGATTTGCAGCCTCCCTCCCCCAGTTATTAGCCTAAATGTCAGTCATTAAAACCATGCTGTTAATAAAAATGCGATGAATGAACAAGTGTGAAGGCACTATATGCCACTTACAGAATTCATAAGCAGGAAAAAAGAATAAGTCACCATACTGGTTTGGACTGGGATAGTTATTTTTCTTCATAGTAGCTTCATGTGTAGCATATGGTGTTATGTTTTAGATTTTTTTATGAAAATAATGCTGATAACATACCAGTGTTTTGGTTGTTGCAGAGCAGCACTTGCACAGAGCCAAGGTCTCTTCAGCCTCTCACATTGCCTTGCCAGTGAGGAGGCTGGGGGTGCACCAGGAGATGGGAGGGGACAGAACCAGGAAAGCTGGCCCAGACTGGCCAAAGGGATGTCTCATACCACATGGTAGTATGCTCAGCAATAAAAACTGGAGGAAACAAGAAGGAAGAGGGGACATTTGGAGTTATGGTGTTTGTCTTCACAAGAAACCATTACATGTGTTGGAGCCTTGCTTTCCCAGAAACAACATCTGCCTGCAGATAGAAAGTAGTGAATGATTTCCTTATCTGGCTTTGCTTGCATGTGCAGCCTCTGCTTCATCAGCTAAACTATCTTTATCTCAACCCACAAGTTTTTCTCACTTTTGCCCTTCTGATTCTCTTCCCCATCATTTTGTGGGGGAACATAAGAGCTGATGTGTGGGGCTTAGCTGCCTACTGTGGTTAAACAACAACCATCATTTACTATGGATGACAATGATCGCTGGGATTTTGGGCATGTCTAGGACAGAGATTCAATAATGAGCATAGGTTCCAGTCTCCCTATTATTTTTTTCCCCTTACATACAAAAAGATTCTGTTACATATATTTCCATTTACAAAAATGAGGACACAGACATTTTTCCCCAAAAAGAAAGCTGTAAGGAAATGATTTATACCAACTGATTTATACCAGTAGGATTATTCTGTAGATCATTATACAGAAGACCAACTGGTCGTTTGTTCAATTTAACCTATAGAATCTAAAAATTTTCTTTTTGGAAGCGCTGTGTGAAAGAATTGAGTACAGACAATTTTCCATCTTTACTATTCTTTGAGTAAAGAATAGTCAGCCAAGCTGTATACAGTGTGCACACGGGCAGATTCCACATGCAGAAGAACATTATTTGGATTGCTTTGTTTCATCCCTCACATCTTTAGCAGTGTCTCAATTGAATTTTTCCTTCACTGTTGTCCAGTTCATTGGAAGAAGGATACGGTTTTTACATGGGTCTATGGTAAAATTAAAACAACCAAAAATTCTTTTATAACAAGAGTCCAAGAAAGGCAATACTATCCTGTTTGCTGGGAAAATGTTGGATTGAGAAGGCTTTGGATACCAGATGTAAACAAAAGCTATCTTCCCCATTAGTACAGATAACAATGTCACAGATTCTGCAACCCAATGCCAAAATTTACACCAAAATGGTTCCACGCTACTAGGCACAGTGGGAATGCTGATAAAAAGAGAGGTAGGATTAAGGTAAACCTAGACAAGGCAAATAGATTAGGAAGAGGTGCATTTTCTCTTTCTGTAACACTTCCTGTGTTCACATATTTTTCAAGAGCATAGAAAGTTAACAGTCTGCCATTAGCAGAAACAAAACCCCAGTAGGGAGCCATGAGGAAAATGGGAAAGCACACATATGTCCACAGGGTTTCTAATAGGGAGGGAGAAAGAGAATTTGGAAGTCTGGGTTTCCCCTGACATTCTCTATAACCCTGAACAAGTAATTTTTCTTCTCCATAGTGTATTTTTTTTCTTTTGAACATTACATAATAATGGCATACTTGGAAAGTATTTTGACTTACTGAAGAAGAAAACTAGATGTGGACTAGATGTTTTCATATTGATATCAATGCAAAATGGAAATGTGGAATTTTTAATGCAAATAAAGATGGTAAAGAAACAATGTTTGTGCTCAAATCTCTATAGTGTAGACTGTAAAAATAAAAGATTTTGGCATTTAGTGTGGACTTTTCCCCAAAGGCTATGAAAATGGCATCTTTCACTGAGGAACATTTATCCTGAAGTGCTGCCTTTGGAATTAAATGAAGTGGAATATATTCAGAAGATATCTAATACATTTCTAGTGGCTCTGAAAGTGATAAAAACAAAACAGGAATTTTACCTTGTTTTTTTCCCAGATCAGACTTTGACACATTGCCCAACTCATATTGGCAACCAATGATATTGAAGATGTCAGCAAAAAATTGGTATTTTTGTGACATCTTGTGGCAACTGGTATCATACTTTTTTTTTTTTTTTTTTCTCCTTTCAATAAGAACTATTCTAAGGAATATATAGAGTTTGTTGTTTTTGTTTTGTTTTGTTTTGTTTTGTTTTCCAATTCGAAAAAATAAGGAACTCTCTAAACCTTCTCCAATGTAGCCAGCAAAATCAATTGCTCAGGAAACAAATCCACAGTGCTAGGAACACTCACGTAAGGAAGTGTCCCTTTATTTATTTATTTATTTATTCTAATTGGGCTAATTCTTATTCCACCCTAACAAAGGTGTATTACCTTCACAAGAAACTCCCTAGCTAAACTACTGCAAAGAAAATCCACCTAATTTTATATTTTTACTTTTCCACAGGAGCAATTCTATACAGTAAATCACTCCTGCATGTATGTTCTCTCATTGTAAATTCTGATAGAATAGAAAAACATATATACATTTATTACAAACCTGAATCAGTTTGACAAAAAATTTACTCTATTGGTATGTGGTAAAACCAATCAACCAACCAATCGTACAAACAAAAAAAAATAAAAGAATCTGCAGACTCTTTGGATTAAGAAGAACTGAAAGAAAAGATGACTTGAAATACATCTTCTGCTTAATTTCACACTTGCATTCACTTAAAATATTTGCTCCCATCACTAGGATCTTTACTGCTTAGAGCAATGAGATTTCTTCCCCCTTAATTAACAGTCATACAGCAAGTTCTAACAGAATATTTCCCTCTAGTTCTTAAATATTTGCTTCACAGTGCAATTAAAGATAAATTTACTCTCTAACCTAACTGCATTTACCGTAATTGCTTGCTGCAGTGTCCATCAAAATACTACTGTGTTATTGGAGATATTACCTCATTATGTTCTAGTATGGCAGTGATTGCCTCCCTTCTTGATAGTCTCCACTGATGGTCTCCTACCATTCTACAACAGTGACAGCAAAGCTTGTATACTTACAGTCAAGAACAAATATTGGGGTTCCTGTTTCTGCTACTTGCTCTCTCTATAACCATCTCTATTTGTAAAGCTTCAATAAACACAATGCAAAGTATTTATTCAAACAGGTTTTTGACATTTTAAAAAGGACATCTCATGTTTGTTATTTTAATAAGCAATTTTTATGTAAGAAATTACATTAATGTGACATTTCTAAATATTTCAAGACATCTGCTGAAGTAAAGAGATATTTTAAAATTAGTTATCAAACAGTAAATACACAGCTCCACCTGTTACTCCTGCTTTACATTTAATAGCAGAGTAAGTTTCCCAGATAGTGTCTATTAAATTAACATGCTGAAAGCAAAAGCTGTGTGCCTATAGCAAAATGCCTGACCACTGCTAGTTCTTTGTACAGTAATAATTTATCATCAGATTAATTTAAAAAGCACCAAGCTAAGCACCAAGCTTTTCAAATAGGTCTTTGTAAGCTATCAAGAGGTCCTCCAGCAAGACTAGATGGTTTGTGAACAGAGGCCATTTCCCTTTGTTACTGGAAGTCTTTGTTGTCATCTACCTTGTAAAGGATGTCTTCTTTGTCTCCACTTTTTCTTCATTCATTTTGGTCCCTCTCTTTCCCAATTACCTTTTTGATTGATAATTCAACTTTTCCTGTTGCAAACACATGAACTAAAAATGCAGTAGTTCTCTCTGACACTGTGTGCCATTTTTCTGCCCTGTTCCTTAGGCCTGGGCTGAAGGAAACATCAGCATTAGCAATCAAGAATGGTCTTAATCCCACAGAAGCCAAGTGCATGACAGATTTGGCTACAGTCCCTGCACTGGATTTTGTGATTTCATGTTCTTTATTGTATTCTCTTCCTCACTGTAGCTCCATTTGGAGGCTGTAACTGGAGAAACAGATGAATTTTTTTCTTTCATGGGGACTGTTAAGGCAGACCTCCTATTTTCTCTTTTTCTTTTTCCTTTTTATTTTATTTTTTTTTTTCTTTTTGAGTTGAAGGTTAATTTTTCTGGTCTTGCTAAAAGCAAAATTGCTCCTGTGCAAGTTTCCACCAACACTGACTTCATCTCACTGCCTGAGGTAATAGAAAATTAAAAATCTGTAGAAATCAAGTGTACAGGCTAAGGAATAATGAGGATAAGCAAATTGTATCCCTAATGGGAAATATTAAAAAAAAAAAAAAGAAAGAAATTAAAAAAAAAAAAAGAAATACAGACCATTTGGCTAATTGACTTAGATTAGGTAGTATTACTCACCATTCTGTATGAAATACATGTTATGGAAGAACAGAAAATATTACAAATGCTAAAGTCTTGATTTTTTCCCTAGGACAACATTCCAGCACTTTTATCAGAGGCTGTTGTATTAGATCATCAGGCTTATTACTATTTTAAAGATATGCCAAAACCTTCTAAAGAGAATTTTAATAAGCCAAGTTGGAGTCATCACTTCCCTATACTGATGCTGAGCTTGGCCTCATGTTCTAAAATAATAAGATCCTACAGCAGAAAGAAAGCCAATCCAAGCTACCGTATAGTCCCTCTCAGCGAAAATTTGAGCTTTTCTTCCAAATGAGTTCAAGGACAACTCAACCAAATACTGTCATCTTGCAATCCAGGACTGTGGGCCTGTGGAATGTAAACATTAAAAAAATCTACCACAGCAAGTGATTCAGTAAGGAATTCAATGCATGTGGGTGTGTTGACCTTGGCTGGCTGTCAGACTCCCACCCAGCTGCTCACTCACTCCCTCTCCTCAGCTGGAGAGGGGGAGAAAATAGGGTGAGAAAGCTCATGGCACAAGGTAAAGACAGGGAGATCACTTAGGAATTACTCTCAAGGCATTCCCATGTGGGAAATAGACTCAACTTGGGGAAAATTAATTTAATTTGTTGCCAATTAAAACAGATTTGGATAGTGAGAAACAAAGACAAATTAAAACACTGTTCATTCCCTCTCTCTTGGGCTTAACTTCACTCCTTCACTGCAGACTCCTCGGGCCCCCTCCAAGCAGCACAGGGAGGTGGCAAATGGGTAGCCATTGTTAGTCCACAACAGTTCCTCTCTGCCACTCGTTCCTCCTCATACTTTTTGCCAGCTCCAACATGTGTGCTCTCTATGGACCACAGTCCTTCAGGATAGGCCTGTGGCAGTGTGACCTCCCCACAGGCAGTAGTGCCTTTAGGGCACAGCCACCTGCTCCTGCAAGGTGTCCTCCACAGGCCACAGTGCAGATATCAGCTCCACCATGGTCCCCTCTACAGGCTATAGGGAAATATCTGCTTCTCTGTGTTCCTCTCCACAGGTTGCAAAGAAACTTGAAGCCATCTGAAACTGGCTGTGTCTGGGCATGGGGCAGCCCCAGCCTCTCCTCACAGAGGAGTCCTGCAGCCTCCCCACTACCAGCACCTGGGCACCTGCACCCATTATAGTGTGTCTGTCCAGAAAGCTATAATCACAGAAAAGCCATTCATCACATCAAAGAGTTACTGTCCATAAGTTGAGTACCTTTAGTTTTTATTCATAAATGTTACCTAGAAGCTAATCTCATGCTGTTCCATCTCTTATTGTTACAATTTTTTGTTTGAAAACAATTGTTTTTGTTTACTCGGATAAATATAAATTTCAGCCCTAATCTCTCTGTGAAGCGTTAACGATGCTCCTATGCAAAAAAAGTTGCAAAACCTCAAACAAACAAACAAACAAAAACTTAGCCTACCAACCAGCCAGATGAACCCACCCAATGCAATTAGATCAGCTGTGCAGTTTTTTCTTCTCAGAATGAACCTGAATAGCCCATTTAGTCAAATAAGTAGCTAATGCACTCGAGAAATATACTAAGTTTCTTACTCCAATAGCAATAAATTTCTTTGGTTAGTTAAGTATCATTTTAAATGCATTCTACTTATGTACCCAGGGGATGACATAAAAACATTAGGAAAGCACAAAATTGGATATCAGCTCTTTTTATTGATTGTTACTTGTGTGACTTTATCAAGTTTCTTTTCTGATTTAAGTAACTAGAATTCTGTCTTGTCAGCAAACCTCAGCTCCTAGTGGTCTCTTGAAGGCTGGATTTAAACTGGCATTTCCAGAAGAAATAAGAAAGAAAAACCCAGAAGAAATTGGAGGCAGAGTTTTTTAAACAGTTGTTTGTAAATTTCTATTCCATGGCAATATGTTGAAGATGCCAAGGAAAATAGAGTTGACATTGCAGAAGGTGCATAATCATGTGAGGAGTACTAGTGCTTTGTAACTGGAGACAAAAATATATTTGAATAGACTTTGCTTCTAAAAATACCTGGATCTATTATCAAATCTTCTGGGAGAAGCAAGAACAATTCTGGTTATGGATTTATTTATAACAGACAGTTTTCAATAAGTAGATCTCAAGTTACACTGTAAACTTCACATGTATTTTTAGGTTTTGAAAATACGTACATTAGATGAGACCAGAGGGGCTTTAAGCAGTTTACTCATGAAGTTAATTTTGCAGTTATTGAATTACTGTGAAACATTACAGAATACAGTACATTGCATTATAATGTATCTGAGGTATGATATATTGCAGCAAAGAGTCTGCAGAAATGTCTACTCAAACATTACATTTCATTTTCAGATTATACCACTACCAAAACATTTGAAGTTTGAGAGCTGGAAAAGCTATAGCAGAAAAGCCAGATTGCCTTATTCATTCCCCTAAATAGTGACTAAATTTTCAAAAGCTCTCACATAGGTATATTTTGAAATGGAAAACACTCAGCTCTGAGATGCTCTTGTGCTGCTTAACATATGCCGCTAGATTTCAAGTAATTTTTAAAATCTGGATATGTTCCTGAAAGGGGATTCTTTTTTTAAAGTCCTTATGAGACTCTGATCTAGAAATTAAATGTGTTCTCCATGACTACTATGTCTATGAACTCAAAATTTTGAGAGAAGTAAATTAAATTAAGCCACTGCAGTGAGAAATTGTTCATACAGTACACCATGTCTAATATGTGGTGCATTAATTTTTCTTTTTAACCTTTTATTTAGAACATTATCTTCGGGGTGTCCTACCTAAATCATGCAGAGTAGCACAAAGATTGAGCAGTATGTGGAGTGATTCCACTTGCTTATGAAAGACTTATTTTATTTAGTTCAGGCTGGTATCAAATACTGCGTGTACTGAGATACAATAACCCTTTTATCCAAACTCATCTTCCTCTGAATTTCAAAGTGGAATCAGCCCATCTCTGAAAGAGAGTAGTCTTAGATTTTGGTTTTCTCAGATTAAGTCTTGGTTTTCTCAGTCCTCTACACCTTCCATCATTTCATTTGGTATGTAGGGAGGAAATACATCATAAACTAGTTAATACTATCCCTGTGTCTCCCTCCTTGTCACCATATCTTTATTTTTAAGAGGTCTATATCTGGTTTCCCATAGCACTTTTTTGGGGAAGGTCTCCAATTAATATTTTACCTAAATGGACTAGAGTAAGATTTCCAAGCAAGACTACTATTTCCCACTTGGAAATGAATAATTTTTGAAAACCTAAAAACCTATTTTTCCATTGAAATGACATATTTGGTTTTCACAGAACAGGGAAGAAAACAAAACAAAACACAATGAAACAGCTTTTTCCCAGACTGAATTGTCCAAAAGGTTTTTTGTGCCTCACAATCATTTTCTGTCCCATAAGCTATTTTCCCTAACTGAAATGCATTACTTTGGGTCACAGAGATGCCAATATCTCTGATGGGGTTCCTTGGTAAAAATGGAATTCTGATTTTGCTCTTGTGGAGTCCTTATTAGTGGACAACGGCTTTGGGAATGAAAATAAAATTAGTGGTAAGAGAAGGGAACTTTTCTTCCTTTCTGATAAGACTGAAAGGTTCACTTCTGTCACAGACAAAGGAGTCACAGTTTCAGCCAAATAGTTTTCCTCCCCACTTCCTAGCCCTAATTCCCCTTGCTTTTGCCATCCAATACACTCATCCCTCCCAATTCCTTTGGTGAGGCAATGAGAGGTGCAGGAAATTGTGGCTATGTGAGTAAGGGCTTACATCTGCTGCTTCTTAATTTATTTCCTTTACTCTGGGCTTCCTCCATGGTCTGCAGTCACTCAGGGATGCTCGTGCCCCAGCTTGGGTGACCTGCCTCTAAGAACACAGCTCCAGCTGTGCCACCACATGTCCTCTGCCACACAACCCTTCTGTTTCTCCTTTCATTTCTGAAATGCATTTCTTCACATATCTCCTCATGTCTTCAACCCCTGGCAGCTGCCACTCTTAAACAAATGAACCAGAACACCAGGGCTCCCCTGCCTGGCAGCTTTGAGTCACGATGGGCTGCTCACCCAGTGTTGGAGCTGGCTGGACTTGTCTGTCGCCATCACAGGCTGGACTTGTCTGTCGCCATCACAGGAGCTCATAGCCTCCTCCAAACAGGGCTCCCAGCAGCTTCTGCTCTCTAAAACTTGCCAATTAGGTTGAGTACAGCCTCCCAGATGTTCCCAGGTGAAGATCCACCAGTCCTACTGTAAAGACTGGAGAAGAAGCTTCCCACAGTGACAAGAAAGCAGCAGACATTCTGATGATAAAAAGGGATCTCTAGGGAATTAAAAAGTGTTTCATGGTCTATCTAGTGTCAGTCAGGGTACATAGGCGAGGGTTGCAGAGGACAGGAGACAGATTACTAATACTCTTTCAATCCAGTATCACTATTTTTCTATTCCAATAATCATCTGGAAACATAATAGGATGACTGAAATTAATACACTTTAGGCTCATGTTATTTCTGTATTAACTGAGAAGATACATATGAAAACCATGTTCTTTGGGGTGTTAGAGTCTTCTGATATATACAAAATGATACACACTAAAGTAGCTAGTAGGACAGAACAACATCTGATCACAGCCTCAATGAAGTCAAGACTGCTTTTTTGGAGCCTTTGGCTAGGAAGCCAAGTCTAATCAGAACTGATGTCTCAGCAGTAATACTACATTTAAACATAAAAATAGCCATGCTGAAAAGAAATGCTGTGTTATAAACAGTGAAACAAACCAGAAGACAAATTTTTTGAAGTCTATTGATGACAGGATTGGATATTTCAGCAGTCAGAAACTAAAATGCATTAGGAAGTCTCAAATACACTATATATATAAATTAAAAAAAAAAAAAAAAAAAAAAAACTAGTGATCTGTAAACTGACTTAAATTCATAGATCCTGGAAAGTACTCTGGCCCTTTTAAGATGACCTAGCAGTGTTTTGAAAGATTCCTTGAAGACAAGGACTTCTAGGTGCCACACTGAGCAACTCTCAGGCAGCCTAAAGGCCAAATGAGTTTGCAGCCTCAGGAGCAGGATGACAAACCTAATCACATTGAGTGCCCCTGGCCTTCCCTTACCCTGTCCTATATCTTTTGCCATCCTGCACTGAGCACCATTCAGACAGCATCTTGGCTAACATTAAAAAAAAAAAAAAAGTCAGTTAAGATCAGCTGATGTGGTAGCTGAGAATAGTTGTCACAAAGGAGGAATTCAGTCCTTTAAAAGGATGGAGAATCCTTTGCTGAGGTTTTGTAGTGTAATTCATTGATGGCATTTTCTTAGAGAAGAACACAATGTGTTTGGAGGCTTTTGTGTTATTAATGCAGGTCATGTCATCGGATGATGTCATTAAGTATTTCTGTACAAATGCCTTTCTGCGATTTAATATTTACTCCAGGACCAAGCACAGCAAGATTGTCATCCAAACCCTACATCTTACTCAGTATTTGGTCTGACCAGATGTCAACTGATATACCAGTGCCAACATCCGCTTTTGTTACCTTTTTGATCTCTGCAGTAAACTGGAGAATTTCCAAAATACACACTCATTCAAAATTGTAGACTCTTTGAAAAAAATAATTTCAGCATTTAGCTGAACATGCATTGAAGTAATGGGAAACTTAACTGTTTTGAAACACTGACTCTGAAAGTAGCATGGTATCAGCTAGCAGCCTGGCTGACTGTCACAGAAACAAGGTATGATTGGATGATCTGCTCAGGATTCTCACCTGATGGTTCTTTCCATTTCTGTCTGGACAGTGCCAGTTCTGAGTAGTGCCTGTGAATTCCCTGAGAAAAATCACCAGGAAAGACTTTTTTTTGTGTGTGTGAGAGAAAGAGAGAAAAAAAAAACATCTGAGGGCAAGGAAAATAATGGCAGAGGAATGCAAAGATGTCCCAGAATAGTGGCTTTGAAAAACATCTTGTCCCAGTGCTGAAAACTAGACTCTTGAAGTGAAGTGCATGATGATGTCCTCCATCTGTCTTTCAGGTCTTTTTAGACAGCTTAGTCTACTGAATAAATTACTGTACTGTACAGGTTACCGCATCAAAACATAGTAGGAAGCAAGGGTGGAAGAATTAAGGTTCATTATGAGCAACTCAGAGTGTACCTTGCAGAGACCAGACCAAGGATGTTCATTCAGTTCTGAAGAGCTTCAGTTTAAGATAATTTGCAGAAGGTGAAACAACTAACTCTTTTCTGCAGCTATTTCTTAACTCAATTTCTGAGGGTAGATATCTGAGAGCAATGACAGATGCAGGAAAAGTAGAATCGGTGAGTGGAAAGGGAACATTTCTTGAAGTTGTCATAATTAAATTACAACCATTACCACAGTAAGCAGAAAAAAATTGAAAACCATTCTAGCATACAGATCCAAACCCAAAATGCAAGTTTTCTTCCTAATTTATTAGTTTCCCCACATTCGTATTGCTAATTATAATTACTCCAAAAAGATTATTAATTAGAAAATATTTTGCATTAGGCAATTGGAAGACATGAAGCTCCCTTCTGAAATAAAAATCTATAATGACATTACAAATACTGCTACAGTTTTACAGTAACGGTAATCTAATGTGATTAACTACTACCGAAGATATACAAGTATGACTAAGCAAACTAATTAACAATGCTGTTTAGCATGTCTTTCTTTTTGTTCTGTTAATACTCTATAATTTGTTTCTTCCACAAGAACATTACTTATGGAAGGAATACATTTTTCTTTTAATAATAAGATCTTTTCTTGTGACAATACATTTTTGTTTTTAAGTACCTTTACAGGGTTTTAGACTACTTTGAGAAAATCTGGCTGGGAGAGTTTAAAAGTAATGAATAAGAACAGACAGAACTTTGTCCCAAATAAAACTGAGTCAATACACAAGTCATGTGGAATATGTTATAGTGAAAACTCATATGATTTAAAAATAACACTAATTTTTCCAAATGAAATGGTGGAAATTGTTTTGGGCACCCTCACTGGGAATTGGACTGACCATCTCTTCCTGATGTCTTTTCTTCTGCCCACCACCTTGTTCCTACATGGCTCTCCCTGGTAGCAGAGACAGGATCCTTTTCAGTCCTTTCAAGTAGGGACAAATGCATAGTTGCATAAAAGGTGAGGTCCTCTTCTCCAGGTGTGATTAGTGTCCCTTTGTTGTCTTAAAGTGACCCTGAAGAAAACCTGGATACAAATGCCACAAACTTCAGTAAGAAAAGCTTTGGTTCCTCATCTAAATTTTATCACTTGGGCCTATGTCTATTTTAAACTATGTTATTACAAAATGGTCTAGAATAGCTCAAGAGGATAATCCTTACTTAACAGAAGCATTGCATGATAACTTAATCAGGCTTTTCCATTTGCGGTGTAGGCTGTCTGCATCAATCTGCATTGTTAATGATCCCAAAGAGTTCAGAAGGAAGAGTGGTATGAACAGGAAGAATCAGCTAAGAAAAAACTAAGTCTGATTTACTGGGAAGCCAAACCACAAAAGAGAACGTGAACTGTACAATAATAACAGTAACTACAGAAGCAATAGGGAGATTGCTTGTCCAGCAATTTAATGCCACTTATCTTAGTATATACTATGCTGAAGACTTCAGGATAATGTATATACAATGTAGTTTTACAAGAATTCCCTGAGTCCCTGAGACCATTGGATTATGAACACTCATTCTTATATTAAAAGGCTTATAAGAACTGTAAATCAATGCATTTTGGTGATTTATCAACAGCCAAATAAATTAAATTTGTAAGAAAAAACAAATATAACATGGAGCTGGGCTTCTCTAGAGTGAAATGGTTTGAAATTAACTAATGGATGGATGATTGGATGACACAATACGTCACCAGCTGAACACGTCTGAGAATAATTTAGACTACAGATACCACAAAATCACACTTCCTCCTTAATTTTTAGTTATCTGTGCCCTGAAAATACTGCTTCTCCTAAACTGCTTTTTTGCACTAACAGTTGTAGCTGGTGTTTAGAGCAACAGTTCTCTGCAGTTTTGAATCAACTTATACTTTTACAGTTAGAGAAAGTAGCATTAAACCAAATACAGCCCAAAGAATGTTTACCTTCTCTTCAGTGAAAATGTTTGCTCCATGTCTGTAGAGTCTGAGAGTTTTTAAGAAGCATTCTTTAAACAAATCTTAAATAAATATCTATTCATATACGCATAACAAGACTTTCATATTCAAATGCATCTTTAACAGCTATTCATGACTTCAAAAAAAAATAAAAAAAAAAAAAGCACATCAGTGTATATATAACACTAATTGGTTTTCATGAAAAATCTCAGCCAGTCTTTGGGGTCAGTTTACTCTGAATTCACTGTTAGCTCCAAGGAGTTGGTCACAACTTTACCTTCTTGATCAAAAACCAGTAATGACCTCTGTGTACAAATGTTATTCAGATGATTTGATATGCAACGATTGGCAATATACCTGTTTATGTGAAAAGCGGGGTTCTCTGCATAACATAGCTGCAGCAAGAATGTAAACTCCTGACTTAGCAAAGAACATTGCAGTGTACCATAGGTTAACAATTCACTTTAAACTTAACAGTCCCCCAAGCAGTTAGGGTTCACCAGGAGGCAGGTAACTGTATTTAGTCATTCTAAAGGATATTTGGTATGTTCAGAACCAAACAGGTATAGAAAATGGACACAACATTTTCAGTGACATGAGAGTAAAAATGTCCCTTGACTTAAGTCCAGAAGAAAGGTCACTGAAATGATAGAGTGCAACAGAGAAAGAGAGAAGTTTTTGTATTTGAACTCTATGCTCCTACCCTAAACACAGGTCAACTGCATAGAAGTTGGCATTCCATGACTGAAAACAGGAAACAGTTTCCTGGAGCAGTGGAACTTCAGCAGAGATCCCCTAGTGCTCTGTCAGCTAGGTAGTTTTGACAGTAAACTGCAGGAAAAATTTGGAGTATTTGAAGTATTTGATACTTCCACAATAAAACAGATGAACAGAACCTTTTGTGACTGTCACCTATTTTTGATTTGACAAAGTTTTATATTACTTTTATAATTTTTTACTTTAACTTGAACTGAATACAATTTCAAGATAACTGACCAGCATCAGGAAATGCCATTGCTTATGGGTATGTAAATCACTTAAATTAGGGTTCTGGCACAACATGGCAGAGCCCAGCACACTACCAATAATTTCAAGATTCTCCACTCAAACCAGAATCTGCTGCTACTTATTTATACTCAAGTTTGGAGGCTGGTAATAAGAGAGGTCTTGGTTGGTGATCAGTATTTCTCCCCTGCTCCTCCTTTCTCCCTCAAAAATATTGGTATGGCAGAATCACAGCATGGGAAAACAGTTCAACACCTGAGGTTCTTTGGGAGCTTGCGATACTGCAAGGGACCTTCTTGGTTATCAAGGGGATGCAGTGCCAAGCAATCATAAGTATTATGTGGTATGGTCTCTTGAAATGAACTAGTGTCATTCTAAAATCAATTAAATTTAACTCCCAATGCTCCCGTATAAATTCAGTTTCAGAAGCTCTTTTCTCTGATGGTTTCAGCTTCTGTTTAACTCCAATCTGAATTTATTCAAGGCTACTTTATATCCGTTTGTTCTTGTGCCAACACTGTACTTCATTTTAAATAGTTCTTTAACCTCCCTGATGTATTTACAGAGAGCAATCACATCCCTTCTCAATTCGTTCTTGCTTTAGACTAAACACATCTTTTTTTAGTCTCTTCTCATAAGATTGCTTTCCATTTCCACAGTCACCCTAGTAATCCCTTTCTATACTGGCTTAATTTGTCTTGATGTTGGGCAATCAGGACTGCAGGTGCTATTCAAGATGAGGTCTAATTAATGTCTTTTACACAGCAGGAATATTTCCCCACTTTTTAGTGGGAAAATCTCACCAGAATTATATACTTTTTCCACAGATGTATCTCAACCACTCTATGACAACATTCAGACATCATACAATCAATCCTTTCCCTACCCCTATTTCTTGATGATGAGCTCCCTCTAGTTTCTTTTCCAGTTCCCTCAGGAATGCAGATTCCTTCAGATATAGCTTTACACTAGGAATGTAGAGAAAATTCATCCCATTTCTAATATCCAGACTAACGTCTTCTTGTACTATTAATACCTTGTTCCGCTTTTATGTTAGTGTTATCTACTATCCTTGCAACATGAGCATATACTTTTTATGTGAGAAGACCATTAAATGACAAGAGTAAATAAGATGTACTTCACAGAATGGTAATAATTTCCTGTCAGTACAGACTGCTTTGGTTTCTCCTTGAAGAACACTTCATCCACCTTTTAACTTTTATCACTCTCCCTATCAGCTGCTTTGATGACATTATGTAGATGCTCCACATTTCCTCTGTCTATAAAAATTCATTCAATTTTTCCACTTCAGCTTGAGTTATTACACTTACCTTTAGTGAATATATGCTCAGCAGTATTTCGTTTGCTTATATATCTCTTCTTATTCCTTCCTACTGAGATCAGACTCATGAAATCGTTCAGACCATTTTATTTTCCTTGAATACCTGCACTTGATGTTCTCTAGTAATATGGTATCCTCTGTAGAATTACATAAAATTTCCTCTGTGTGGTACTTTTCTCTTTAAGCACTATTTTGTTTTACAAAGAGTCCAATTGACAATACCAAAATGGTTCAATCTCCCCAAGCCTACTCTAGAAGCTAGTAAGGACAACCAGACTAGAAAGACCCTAGCTTCCTGGCCTGGTGCCCACATCAGATATCCTTACGTGGCTTAGAAGAGAAGCCTTAAAAAGACTGATACTCTTCAGCCTTACCCCAGCCAGCATACCTAAGGCATTTTTGAGAGCATTCCCAAGGCACTCCTCTATTAAACTGTAGCTAAAGAGTCTCCTTGAGGTAAATCCTAACCTCTCTGGCAATTACCCCATTTTGCCTGGTCGGCAGCCTTTTGTCCCAGCTGTTGTGATTCTGGCACTGGGCCACAGCTGGGAAAATAGCTGCTCACTGTTAACCCCATCATGGCTGTTTCGGGGTGGAGTTCATCCAGTCCTAATTACAGATACTTTAAATATGCAGACAGCTCTGGTCTCACCACAATTGTGCTTTTGGCATATAAGTAAATACGCCAAAACACTTATTTAATATTGGTGTAAATGAAAAAAAAAAATACAACTAAAGAAACAGAAAAGTGTCTAAGGTTGGTACAATCAGATATAAACATTTAAAATTAATCAAAGGGAAATGGTATATGAATGCATATCTGAAATACTCCAAGAATGATTTATTGGAAGAGGTAGCAGAAATGTCATTATCTGAATGACTTAAAAATGAAAATATTTGGGATTACCTAACAAAGACTTATTCCATACATTGTAGAAGAATGGTTAAGTCAATTCCATAGGCCTGAAAATGGCCATCTGATTCAAAGAGATATAAGGTTACAAAATTTTTCATTATTACTACTGCTTGCCCTGAGAATAAAAGAAAACACCAAAAGAGGGTCCTTTTATTTGAAGATTAAAATTCCAATGATTTCATTTCTCATAAGGATCCTTTTACTTTTTTTCCCCCCTCAATTTCACTTATCTGTGGGGTATTGTCTAGCATAAAAACTTATTTCTTCTCCCTGTGGAGCACCACAAGACCGCCTCAGGGAATTTAGCCAAATGAAGTGAGACAGATGTGTTAAGCAGATGGATGCCAAGGAAGTGGCTTGGTTTCTCCAACAATGGATGTGAAGGACTGGAGAGTGAGTGGGAAAAAGTCTTGGCTGGATAGAGCTAGAGGAGGAGGACTTTTACCTTATTGTAAGGGAAAGCAGGAAAATCATGCATACTACTTTGATAAGTTGATCTGACTTAATTGTCAATCTTTCTGGCTGTTATAAGTGCGTATTTCTCACACTAGCACACAGCTTGAAGCTCTCTTAAAGAAAAAGTATTTAAAAAAAAAAAAAAAAAGGAAAGGAAAGCACGAAACAAGGCACTCCAATCTTACTTCAACGCTTAAATTTAATGAACATAGCTCAAGTGCACATCTTTACCAGCTGAATGAAGTAGCATCCATACTTCTTTCTAGTGGTACCAGAGGTTGTGCAATGTTTTCCTTGTCTGCCACGTGACTGGAACAAACATGTGCACACAAAGGTGAATGACTAACATACCCACAAAATGCCTGATAGCTTTTGATAGCTTTAGGTTTACCATTCTCAGATCATGCTAATACACAGAAACAAAACAAAAAAAAAAATTAGTTTCAGTGTGGTAATATCTAGGAATCATTTAGCCACGTGATCTTAATATTTGTGTTTCTTAAGTTTTTTAAGAAAATACCAACTGTACTGCTTCCTAGTGTCTTAGCCAAAAGTCTTTACTTTTTCCACAGGATAGCAGGGCCATCCTTTAATCTAGAGCAAAACAGAACACAGCTTTCAGTGTCTAGGAAAACATTTCTGACCATTGTCTGAAGTAAGAATCATGGGGAATGAAAGCTGCAGATAATTTTTCTCTGTGTCTTTCCTTCTCCTCTGACCTGCCAGTCACTTAATCAGCACTAACATTTCCCTTGCGCCTGCACTTCCCACTACATTTAGGTACCGAAAAGACAGGCAGATTTAAAGAAGGGCAACTAAAGTGAAAATATGACCTGTGAAGAGAAACTAAAGGAACTAAAAACCACATGCTGCAGTATTTGTACTGGGTTCCCAGTTGCTTCTTGGGGAGTTATGCACAAAAGATACACAATCATTATCAATCTTTCTTTTAATATCTGAGATGAACAGAAGTGTACATTTCTTTATATAGGTACCTTAGGGAAGAGAAGCTTTGAACCAGATGAGGTCCCTCCTAGTAATTAAGTAGGACAGATACTGCTGACTAATTAACTTGATAACCAAGAAGGTGGGGGATGGGAGAAAGCAGTGTTATTTTTCAATACTGGAACAGAATAACCTGAGACATGAGGTTACATTTGTAAAAGGAGGAACTCCTTGGGAATTAATGAAGAATTTTCATAAGACTTGGTGAGGTGGATGGTGGGGTAAATCAGAGCTTTCTTCAGCTGACAGGAATTACATTTCTCAATTTTGGTGCATGTGAACATGAAATTCATGTGCTTTACAGCTGTAAGATTGCTGTTCTTGCATTTTTCAGTTTCCTCTACATGACTGTGTGATACTTCATGATATTTTAAGTGTGATCTGCAGAGGCAGTGTGAATAGATTGGTGTGTTTCACTTTCTGTGTGAACAAAACAGGGATCATGGCTTTTTGTTGGATGATGTATGTAATAGTTGTGAGAGCCTCAAGTTGATATTGAGTGTAGAAACAAGTTAATGGTAAAATCATAGGCACATCAGGTTATCATGTGTGATTTACATTTTCTGCAGCATCACCCCTTTCTCTTTTCTTTCTTCTAGTCTATTTCCCTTCCCTTCCCTCTGATCATTTCTCTGCTGCACCCTCAAGCCTCTTTTTTTTTTAAACCTCCTTGAAACATTCATTCTAAGTGCTACACTCCCTCACTTCAATTTCTCCTGCCCCTCTCCACAGCCCATGTATTCCTAGTCTTGTTCCAGGCTGAAGAGTGAGAAAAGACAGAAAGAAAATGCAAAGAGCAAAGCTTGTTGCTTCTGTATAAACTGGAATATCCCCTCTTACACTCCTAGGTTATATGCCATTATACACCTGCAATAGAAACAGTTGGAGGCAAAGACTGTGCAGACAGGAGGTAGGCACAAGCTGTTCAGACTACAAGAGAGGCAAAATACAGTTTGCCATTACTTTGCGGTCTATTGACCTATGTTGTGATATTCACTGAATATATCCATGTTCATGTTAAGAGGATTCTTTGTTACTGAGGTCTGGCAGTAAAAGCCACCAACCTTTCAGGTGCCTGAAAGGTTGCAAATAGCTGTGTTTCAGCACTAGAGTTCTGCACATTCCTAGATTTCTGTGAATGGTCCTTCAAGACCTGCCAACCCTTGTGACTGGGATGAAGAGCTCCATGCCTCTTTCATGCCTGAAACCACTCAGATTTGAATTTTTCCCCTGACATATATGGTCTGGTTGAATTTTCTATGAACTAGGGTTTATTTAAATTTTAATAAACCATTTATTTTATAGCTTTTTCCCCAGGATTTGCAGCAGATTCTAAAGTGTCAATTAACTTGACAATAAAGCCCTTTCAAAAATAAAATAAAGCTTTATTTAAACAGTCAAATAATCATTTAAATTATAAATGAAGTGGAACTAAGATTATTCCCTGTATTTTCAGTGGTAGAAGAACAGCTGAGAATTAATTGGATCGGTTTCTCTTCAAACTGATGGAAAGAGTTCTAAAATATCCTGCCTTAATTCTCCATTAAACAGTTTCAGATGTATTCAGTGAAGCCAGGCACTGTAATTTCTAGCCTGCAGAAGTTCCACAAGGATTCTGGGACCCACTAAACACTGGAAAGATGTAGGTTTTCGTCTTGGAATTACCTTTGATAATGAGGTTGGCTTTCTTCCCTGGAGATGACTAATCAAACTAGCAGGAAAAATGTCTGTGTCTTATTCCTCAGAGATCTCCCCAAACTGTAAGAAAGTGAACAGGTTGTTTCCTGATTGCTAGGCAGTTGGGAAAGAGCCAGCAGCTGGAAACTGCTGTGACTTACAGCAGTGAAATAGGGATCAACCAAAAAGGAGAGAAAAATGTGAGACTGAGAGATAGTGACAAGAAAAGAGATTTCTCTGTAATTCGATTGAGGTTTCAAACTCTTCTGGTCACCAAGGACTGCAAAGACCTTACGTCCCTAATCCAGAAAATGAAGAAGAGCTTTCCCTGAGGGTTATATTTTATGTCTCTTCTGTGTTGAATTGTGGGGGATTATTCCCATCACACAGCAGCGGTCACTCATGTAGTCTATGTTGCCCTAACAGACGTTAGGTACCCACAAACTCAGCAAAGGACATGAGGGTGCAATGGATAGATTAAACAGTATGTATGAGTGTATTTTGACCCTCTCTTCAGCTACCTTCTGGAGACTAGTCAGGACTGGTTTTGTTTGCTTGTTTTGTTGTTCATCTAGTTTTTGTTTTGTTGTTGTTCTTGTTATTTTGTTTTTGATTTGTTTTGTTTAGGTTTTATTGACACTTCAGGTGTTTTGTAACCAGCTCAGACCATCTACATTAAATTGTAACTTTGGCAAATTTGTGAAATTATAAGACTGTTTAGAAAGAATATATGTATTGTCATGTCAGGGAGCCCTTCTCTACAGTTTTTACCAGAATAACCCCACAAATGTCTTTTGGTTCTTTTCCCATCTCTGTCTGTAAAAATACTTTCTATGGAAACATTTACAGGTCACAAATAGTCATAACAGTTGCAAACTTTGAAATATATGTGTTAATACCATTACATTTCACAATGTCCCTGCTTATTGGGTTCTAATGCTGTAGCCTACTGCTCTTTTTTCCCCTGTCCCCAAAACAATGTTCTAGTTGGCCAACAAAAGCACAAAATTGTAAATTAAGGTTACAACTACCTTTTTTTCCACCTTTTTTGCCTTTCTACCTTTGCTGCATTAAGATACTGCCTCATCCGCAGCAAGTTATATAAAATATTATAATACTTAGATACTCTTGTAATAGCTAAGCAGGGTTGAGAGCTGTTTTACCTTTGGCTTTTAATTTCTCATCATATTTCAGTTCAGATATAGACCCCCTGGAGGAATGTTTTCAGAATGCCGTACTGGGAAATACTATAAGTGTGCACAAAATTATAGCTCATTACAACAGTGGGAGACATTTGGCTGTCTGCTTTCCCAGTCTTTCTGTTGAAATGAGATTTCAGTGTTATTTTTGGTTTGATAAAAAAATAAAATAAAAAAAAAATGGGGGAGTATGGGGAGTATTATGCCAACATTACGTATAGTTAGATGTATATACGTCTTTATGTGTCTTTATGGCATTCTCTTATGCACGTGCTAAAAATCTAGTGAGAAGACATCAGCATCACATTATAGACTTACAGCAACCACCTTATGGCTTCAATTGCTGTATGTCTAGAAGGTAATTTGTTAAAATACCTTATATACATTAAAATGCCTTTTATTTTGTTCATGAGCCTCTGATTAAAATGTGGTTTTAAAGTGTCTCTGTGATTAAGCACCAAAAGAAGAGTAGGGAATCAATTCAGTTGCCTAAAAGCCATTTTGTGCCATTTGAAATGTTTTAGGATACCTGGGGTGTTCAGGTGGGTCTGGCAGGCACAAGATAGGATACAGAAGAGTCACAGAGATACAGAAGTGCCATTCTGCAATGAGAGCTGGATGCCAGATGGCATACCCTAAAGAATCTCAATTACTTCATATGTCTACATAGGAAGGGAATCCAGTGAACTTTAATGTAGGCACTTAATACCCTACCTAAAGAAGAATGACTACATTTTCTGCATAGTCACTGGAGAGAAACAGGTAGGTGTCTTAGAAACCTGCATTTAGGCAGACAGGATTTCAGGTCCTTAGAAGCCTCTAGTTACTTGTCTACCTCTAAGCAGCAAATACATGCAATTAAATCTGGATGAATCTCTCCTAAATTTAATTATATAGAGACCATAACCATCTGCAGGACTCCTTATGAAATTCAACAAAGGCAAGTGCAGGGTCCTGCACCGAGGGACAAATAGCCCTGTGCACCAGTACAGGTCAGGGGCTGACCTACTGGAAAGCAGCTGGAAAACAATCTGAGAGTCCTGGTAGGCAGCAGGTCAACTACAGATCAGCACTGTGCCTTTGTGGCCAAGAAGGCCAATGGTAACCTGGGGTGCATTCAGAAGAATGTTGCCAGCAGGTCAAGGGAGGTGATCCTCCTCCTCTACTCAGCCCTATTGAGGCCTCACCTGGAGTATTGTGTCCAGTTCTGGGCTCCAATACAAGAGGGACATGGAGCTCCTGCAGTGAGTCTAGCAGAAGGCTATGAAGATGATGAGAGGACTGGAGCACCTGTTGTATGAGGAGGGGCTGAGAGAAAAGATTGAGAGGGGATCTTATCAATGCATATAGATAGGAGGATATCAAGAGGATGGAGCCAGACTTTTTTCAGTAGTGTACAGTGACAGGACAAGAGGCAACAGGCACAAACTGAAATATGAGAAGTTCCATATGAATATGAAAAAACAATTCTTACTGTGAGGATGACAGAGCACTGGCACAGGTTGTGCAGAGAGGCTGTGGAGTCTCCTTCACTGAAGATATTCTGAACTTGCCTGGATGCCATCCTGTTCAATGTGCTCTAGGTTATCCTGCTTGGCCGGGGGATTGGACCAGATGACCTCCAGAGGTCTCTTCCAACCTCAACCATTCTGTGGTTCTGTGACTCTGTGACATATGCACCTACTGCTGCCTAAGGTGACCCAGGTTACTTCAGGCATCCTCATGGGGATGGTCTATAAGAGACATTTGTTTTTCTCAAATGACAACTGTAGATCAAGGGAGGTACTCTATGGAATTGAATGTCTTCTGCTTAGTGAAACAAACTGAGCCTTAAATCTCCACTCATTATAGTGGGAGCTGAAACCATATTGTAGTTTTATAAAGTTAGTGGCCTGAATATAGAGCTCAGTCTGTACCATAGTTTCATAGAATCATAGGATCATTAAGACTGGAAAAGACCTTCAGGATCATCTGATCCAATCATCACCCTACTGCCAATGTCACTCACTAAACCATGTCTCTAAGCATCAGGTCCAACATTTCCTTAAACATCCCCAGGGACAGTGACACCACCACTTCCCTGGGCACCCCGTTCCGATGCCTGACTACTCTTTCTGAGAAGAAATGTCTCCTAATTTCCAACTTGAACCTCCCCTGGTACAACTTGAGGTAAGTTGGTATAAAGAAAGAGGAAGGGGGGGGGGGGGAATATGGTGTTGTTTATCTTCCTGGGAAACTGTTATGTGTGTCAAGCCCCACTTTCCTGGAAGTGGTTGAACACCTGACTGCCGATGGGAAGCAGCAAATTAATTCCTTGTTCTATTTTGCTTGTGTATATGGCTTTTGCTTTATCCAGTGAACTTTCTTTATCTCAACCAATGCATTCTCACACTTTTACCTTTCTGATTCTCTACCCCATCTTGCCTGGGAAGAGTGAGTGGCTGTGTGGTGCTCAGCTGTCTAGTGGGGCCAAATAACAACAATGTCCCTGGGCACATTGCTGGCTTGCATTCAGCTTATTGAACGCTATATTTTTTACTGCAAAACTGTTTTCCAGCAGTTGGTCCCTGTCATGTAGAAATCCATAATATCCACTACTCCCAAGATGTAGAATTTTGCTTTTCCTTTTGTTGAACTCCATTCAACAAATGGAAAATTTTCAGCCCATTTCTGTAAAAGTACCTATGAATGACAATGCAACTATTTGGTGTATCAGCCACTCTTCCAAGTCTTGTGTTGTCTGCAAACTTGTTGAAAGTCTACTCTGCCCTATAACCTATGTCATTAATGAAGATATTAATCAGGACTGGACCCATTACTGACCCTGGGGTGTTCCACTAGTCACTGGCTTCTAGCTGGAATTTTTTCCTCTGATCATTACCCTTCGAGCTCAGCACTGCTCAGCACTATGTTTTCAGTCAACATAACTGCCCATTTATCTAACCTGTACTTCTTCAGTTTGTCTATAAAGATTTCATGGGAGATGGTCTTGAAAGTGTTACTAACTCAGGATGAACAGCATCCCTTGTTCTCCCCTCAACCACCATGCCAGTCATCTCATCAAAGAATGCAACCAGATTGGTCAAGCATGATTTCCTCTTCATAAACTTATGCTGACTACTCCCAATATCTTTCCCATCTTTCATGTATTTCAAAATGGTTTCTAGGATTTCTTACTCCATCACTTTCCCAGGAGTCAAGATGAGGCTCAGTTCCCCAAACTCTCATTTTTTGGATTTAATTGGCTTTCCTCCAGTCCTTAGGAAGCCATCCTGATTGCCGCGACCTTTCCAAAATAATAGAGACTGACAATGACATCAGCCAGCTCCCTTAGCACTTATGGTTGCCTCCTATGACTTCCCTCGTGTATGTCTAGTTGATTTTAGTGTTCCCTAACCTGATCCTCCTCCACTGAGGGTAAGTCTTCCTTGCTCCAGACTTTGGCTCTGGTCTCAAGGACCTGAAACTAATGAAAGTCAGTGTTGACAATAGAGACTGAGGCAAACAAGGCATTGGATACCTCAGTCTTTTCCATGTCTTTTGTCAGTAGATTGTCACCCTGAGACATTCAGCAGCAGTCCCATGTTTTCCCTTTTGCTGCTGAAGTACCTCCAGAAACCTTTCATGTTGCCCTTCATGTTTTTCAGCAAATTCAACTCAGACAGGCTTTGGCTTTCCATACCACATCCCTTCACGTTTGGATACTATAGGGAATCTAGATGGCTAATGTGGACTAGGTAATACTCAGATGGAACATCACCATTATTTTAGGAGAATTGGTTCACAGGAGGCCTGACATATAGATTCAAGTAAATTTCCTTTAGTTATACAGTCTGGAATCTTGGATTTAATTTCAAGCTGCAAGAGCTCCACACTTTTATCAGAACTGGCTTTCCTGTATACATCAAGTTGTATTCAAATTTACCATGCTGAATGCAGCTGTTACATTACAGAGAAGAACTAGAAACAGTCAAAGAGAGAGAAAAACAGCCTGTTTGTGATTTGCTGCTGTTGCCTAGTCAGTGTATGCAGGGCCTTTTTGTTCCACCTCAGGCTTCTACCATACTGATAGATCTGGAACACTGCAGATACTCAGGTGTAACTACTACAGATGCAAAACACTGCTGAGAGAGACAGATTTCAGTGCAGTACCAAAGTCAAAAACATGCAGGACACTCAAATATCATTATGTAAGGTTTAAAAAGAATAGGAAAATACAGATCTTTACACGCATCTGGAAGAGTGTAAACTATTACAAATTAATGCAACGCCAACATTTTTGTAAAAGCAAAATAAAAGACATGGTTATTACAGCTGACTAGCTAGAGTTCCTGTTGAATTCTAATGTAAGGAAGCTGAAGTATTTTACTCTTGACTAGTTTCAGTTAAAACAGATTTTCTATTCCCACCAATTCATATCAGTTTAGATATGAAGTTAAATTATATCATTCTTATGTTCAATAACATTACAATTTGGATACAAAAGAATGCATATTTTTCAAAGACAGTATCTGTATCTGTCTGTGATTTGCTGTAAATACATCCATATCTATCAAGCCTAATTTTGAGGAAAAGCTCATGAAGCACCATGGGGAGCACATCTAGCTTTCATTCTTTTTTTTATATTGCAGATGCTAAGATGCATGTAGTAGGTAAACATATAAAGTGTTCTTTGTTCATAAATAAGGCTGTTGAGTTCACGTCCCAAGAATCATTCATATCCCATTCATGAAACATCCCTATACAATAAAGGAGAAGAAAAATGTGTAGGAATCTTCTTTCACTATAATTTTGCAGCTGCCAGCTGCTTTTCCAGGATAGCAAGCAATCTGGACTGCTGGAAAAAAATAGTGACTAAGCAGGTATCCCATAAATCATACAGAGTATCTCATAAATAGTACATATGCAATAGGAACTCTGCAGGAGATGTCATGTATACTGTGCACGTGCTATGCCACAGATCTGCCATGTCCACTAATCCTGACATGCTGAGCCTACTATGCATACACAGGTTGATTTAGTGCCCCGTATACGAAGTTCAGCAACACTCAACATACATATGTGTAAGGCCATTTTTGTATGTGCACAAAACTGTGTGTGTGAGATTTATCTGTCCAGGATTATCATAACTTGCAAACAGTACTGTACCCATAGCCACTTTTGAGACAGCCAATTTCTGAATGATGAATATTCCTGCCAAGTCAATATGCTTTTTGCTTAGAATCTGGCTATTTTACATTTGTTATCATTAAAGTCAAATCCAGTACAAAATTAATTAATTAATTAATTAAAGAGTAAACCCAGATTTCTCACTTACACAGATATGTAGACTTGTCACCAGTATTTCTCATGAACTGAAGTGTGTAGCATGGAGTCACATTCCTGTATGCAATAATGAGATTCTCTGACACAAAACATCTTCAGTTACTTATTGACAAAATTTTGAATGACCTGCTCCTTCAGTGTTAACCAATTTTTTACTCTGTTGACTGATTTTTTTACTTATTAAAAAAGTTGCATGGCAGTGTTTTAACTTCTTTCCTAACAAACATACTTTTCACCCAATATAAGAAAGGTCTTGATTTAACTAATTTGGGACAAGTGAAGAGCTATAATGAAAAGATATATCCACAACATCTGGTGTACTTCAGATGTAAACAAATCTGTGCCTGAGGGCTCTCTCTTTTCTAGCACTCCAGCAGACTTCTATGGGGGAGCCCAGGACTTCTGTTTACTCCATCTTTTTTAGCTTTTGGAAATGATGCAGACACATTAACTGTTGCAATGCTGTTGTCAGATCATTTAAAATGAACAAAATACCAGATAATGTTGTTTGCAATATTGGTAACTGTTATCTATTCATAGAGAGTACATTCAGGGTTGAACTGAACCAAATACAGCAGTTAGTGCCTGGGTGTCCTTCTGTTTTACAGCTGCCTCTGCAGAAAGACATGGTTCTTCCATGGGTCCTTTGTCCTACCTACTAATCCTGTGCAGAGTCAGGTACCTTTAGACTTCTCAAATGTGTGGGCAACTCACCAAACCTGCTGAGTAGGAGTAAGCAGCAGATTGCAGACAGCTCTATTTAGGCATTTCAGTGTAGGTGTTTACACATGACTTAGTTGTTTAAGTTCCCTTTAGAGTCAGCAATATCTGCAGTTTGTTTCAGTTGCTCAAACATAGCCATCTGGTGCAACATTAGTGTTCAAGACATACTTATGAGGCTGGCAGATATGATAGGAAAGACATTCTGAAGACTTTCTATCTTTCTGAAGGAGCAGCTGGAAGCCAGGTGAGATATCAGAGAAACAGGTGACTAAACAAAGCATCATAAGTCACTTTAAACACCTCAGGGTAGCCTGCCAATTTTTTAAAAGACACTTCAGAAAGGTGCAGGTCACTTGTCAGCAATACATCAAACTCACTAACCTCATGCAGATATCCTGACAACCCTGGGAGACCTGCAGGCTAGGCTGAATATCCTACAGGACCAAAAATTAAAACTGATGTCTGTGCTTAGGCAACTGAATAGCTCTCCACTGACTCTGGAATAAACTTAGATATGTATCATTTCATGCATTATCACCTTTATTTAGGCAGCTCAGGTGCTGAATCTCATCTGCAGTTTGTATATCTGTGGCAGTTGCAGTGCATTGGTAAACTGACAGCAAGAATATAAATAAAAAAATAGTGACTGACAAAATAAATTGCTCCAGTCCTCTCCCCTATTAGAGTTCTTCAGTCCACATTTTAGTAATTATAACTTTGTGAGGGTTCAATTCAGTTACTCATACATGGGCGTCTAGTGTGATTTGAGATGTCCGAGGTATCCTACCTGTTCTCCATCTGCCACTTACATTAGAGTGGTTTTATTTTGGGTCCTGTGCCGTATCTGCCAGCTCATGCACATGTCTGGATACTCGAACATTTTAGAAGGTAGTAGATAACTATGTGTGTTCAACTGGTTTAAGTCCTAGATAGTGAACTTTTATATGTCTAAAGTTATCTTAAATCTTAACCTTGATGACCCTTGTTTAACATCCAGCCTCAAACTAGTCTTTTATAGAAACTGTAAGCAAAGCAGTTTCAATCTTTTTATTGAAAATTTGTACTTTCATGGATCTTTGCTGCAGTCACAGTCTTGCTCCAAACTTACATGTCTAGGTAAACATTCCCTTTCTGATTTTGTTGTTGTGATGTTTGTTTCTTTGGTTTAGTTTTTGTTTGCTTGTTTGCTTGTTTAATCTAAAATTTATGAAACTTTTTTTTTTTTTTTTACTGAATATTGATGGAAGGTATGTTCTTTAATAAAATCTTATTGCTCATGCATTTGTAATTTGAAAATCATTCTGTTCTTTCAGGTGAAATAAATGGTTGATAACATGGATAATATTTTTGCATGTTTTATAAATATAAAATTATAAATATCAAGAATCATATACTGTTATTAATCAGCAGCCAATTTCTTCTGGATAAGTGATTCCTGAGAGGTTGTAATCTCCTGAGCCAACCAATTGTTTTGCAGCAATAATTCATATCTCCTAAGCTACCTTTAGTTATCCTGCTAGCCCACTGAGTACTTAAAGACACCAGTGAGATGGCTGGATTAGAAGACTGTGGGAAGAAAATTATAGTAATGGTGCAATGTACCCCCAAACTGCTCCTGGGTACCATTTTGCACTGCACTAAGTCAATCTTTTGCTTATATTTCTGTAATAATTATGATTGCTGAGATTCCCAACCCATGGTAACTTTCATGTGTATTAAGACATTTTAATCTCTTAGCCTACATTCACCTTTTCTATTTTGAGTTTTGAGAAGCATCGGAGGCGTAAATAAAGAAATCCACTGAGATTTGGGAGGGAAAATGGAATTAGGAAACTGACCCTCTTGTATATCCATGTGAGGCAGGATGCCAGGCTTTCTTAAGTATATAGAGGTCCTGAAAACAAAGCCCATTGGAGGTCTGTACCTTCCTGGAGAGAAAAGTGGTCCTGAACAAGCCTGTGTTGCGTGTGCAGTGTGTGATGCAAGTCACATACTGTGAGAGGAACATAAAATTGCTCAGAAGAGGCATGGGTCAACTGTACAGTCTGAAACGTGTCACATAAGGCTGTCCTGCTCTGGTGTGACTGACCTCAGCCTGCATCAGAACTGTTTTCCTGCATATTTGGCAGCCCCAGCTCATAGGCTTTCCAAAAACTGTCCAGTTGCCCTGAAAAATGACCAACCTATGGCTTCAGGCCATAGGTTGAACTGAAGTCCAGGCCACATTTTGAACTGAAGTCTGCATTATCCATTGCTTATAGATTTGCTGTCATCTTTGCAGATGCATACTGGTTCTTAGGCATCTACTAAAACCTCATTCCTGATGCTTTTTCAGGGATCTGCTATTCAGAATGAATTAGGGAGGATTATGTGAAGTAGACGTCTGTGATTTACATACCTCTGCAAGGGCTTTTGGAGGCTGGATGCTGCTGCTCATGGCTGTTGAGATCTGTCTTAGGCTGGTAATAATAGATACTTCTGCAGTGACTGGAAAGAAAGGATTGGGAAACATTACCCAATCCTCTGAATGATACCCCTGGATTATACTAATACTCTGTCTTTGCTTTTTTTTTTTTCTTTTTTTTTTCTTTTTTCTTTTTTTTTCCCCCCATACATGCTACAAAACAAACACCAGATGTTTCAGTCTGCAATGCAGTGCCAGCCCACAAAGCAGAGAGAAAACAACAAGTAGAAAATAACATTCTCAGCTTTTATTCTATGTGTATTTCAAAGTAAATATAACTCATATGTCATCTGCTCTTCAACCCTAAAACCCAATATAACTACCAGAGTATGCTGCTGGAGGCTTCACTACATTCCAGTCTTTTCTGCAAGTCAGTAGATGAACATTTTGTCACCTTCAAAATTTTCAAGAATGTCCCCATCTCCTTCTTTCATTCTCACAAAATAATTGTGATATATTCTTGTCACTCATGCATCTTTCTACACTAAGATGTTCTCACTGACAACATTAGTATTAGATGTCTAGTGATCTCAGTAAAGTGAGTGGCACAGTTTTTCTCAGACATAACTCTTAGCACAGTACCAAAAAGTGGGAGACTTAGGAGAGCTGAAAACAGGTATTGATTTTAAAATCTGATCTGTGATGCCTAAGAACAAAGCAACAAGAATAAACTGGAAAAAAAAAAAAATTAAAAAAAAAATAATAATCTGGCTTAGGGCCTTGTATTTATTAAATCACAGCTAGAATAATATGTCCCTACCCCACCCCATGGCTTTACTCAGTCCAAACTCACATTAAATTCCATTAGTGATTTGTCTTGACTAAAGATTAGCGCCCAATCCTCCAAGGTATTTACATCTCTTGGAAGTACCATCGCCCTCTGTTCTCACTGAATGCTATGTGAAAGGATGGCACTCAGCCACATGGAGACATACTCAGAAAACTGCAGGATTAAACTGTCAGAGCCCACAATTCTTCCCAACAGCTCCTAAAAGAGCAGCCACATTTGGTGTTAAAGTTGCTGCTATAGGGTTTCACTTTCTGACATGTGTCCAAAACAAGCTGCTTGTACAAGAGCATTACCAAAGCCAACATGAAGGTCTTCGTTCCCAGACATTCTTTCAAATCCAGGCAAATTTACAGGGAGCTTAGACACTACAGAGACTGTTGCAACAAAGGCTGTTTAACAGCCTTGATTTTTTGTCTTTGTGCTGCAAAGATGAAAAGTGAATTTAATATTTTAAAAGAAAATTTCATAGAAAAGGTAGACTCTTCCCTGTGCAAACTATCTGCTTCTCAAAATGTTATGCATTGGGAGCCTTGTCATGGTAGAGAGCTCTGAGGATCAGGATGTGAATCACAAGATGTTCAGCTTCTGCAATTCATTCTGGAAGAGAAGAGCCCGATATAAATCCTGCAGATTTCATCATCCATTGCCAGCCAACATTTTTATTCATGAAATATCGTTAGCACTGTAACAGGTAGATGTGTTGAGCCAGATCCACAATCAGTGTAAATCAATACATATCTACTAAAATGCTGAGAAGCAACTCCCATTTACAGCAGCTGGAAAACTAGTGCATTGACGGAAGATGTTAACGTCGCTTGGCAATATGAGACTTTGTAAATACTTTTGACAAGTCCTATACTGCTCTTAATGAAGAGCTGTTTTGGTTGTGATGAGTGGTAACACAGCTTATATTTGGAAACATCACCAAAGCACACAGGCTTACATGCATTTTAGTGAGTCTGTTTTATTCTGCCAGGTGTGAGTTGACCTGAGGAAAAGGTTGCAAAACAGATGCATGCCAGCATGGAAGGAACCTGGAGTGGTCCTTAACACTAGCAAATTCAGTGCATCCTCTGCAGGTTATACCACATAAAGCAAATGCAGCCACACAGCTGCATAGACCTCTTTCCACATTCATGTTGAAGTTATTTCTGCCTTGGAGGTCTATGAGTGATTTAAGAGGCATAGCGTTTTCACATGGTTCCTACACCAAGACAGAATCTCAACTGTTAAAACAGAGAGAAAAGGAACATTCAAGCATGTATTAGGGGAGTTTAGTCTGTTAAAGTATCTTCCTTGTAGGTAGCACTACCTGAAATACCAAATGTTATATTCCTTTAATAATTTTAAATAGGCACAAACCAAAGGTGCAAACAGATGGAGCTCCATCATAGATGTGTATCTAGGTAACTGATATATTTGAAACACTATACCGGAAACCAGCAACTCAAGTTTCTGCCACAGCATTGCTTGTTCCATGGTGTTTGCCAAACCTCTAACTATTTTAGGCCTTGGTTGTCTTTGAAAATCTCCCCTCCAACCAAATAAAGTCAGCACTAACAAAAGTGAGTCAGCAGAACCTACCCTATCAGTTCAGCACTCACTGAACTAGCAGGTAGAGAATTCTCTCTGTTTATACTAGAACCATATGCAACTCCAGTTATGTTTTGTACTTAGTCCATATACACTGACTGGCTTTTCTTGTTGAACTCACTGAAGTTACACAACAGGCAATCATTTATCTTTTCATCATTCCCAGCATTTTTCTAAGTCTTTATCTGTTTTTCAGGTGAGGGGTTGCATAGAAACTTGGACATGATTTTTAATAAGGCCTTTAAAAATAGCCTAAACCATGTACAATTTTCTTCCCTCTATCACAAATTGCTGTACTGTTAACTGAATTGCAATTTAAAAATTATTGATGTTAATTTGATTGAAGTTGTCTTGCAGGATTAATTTAAAGTCCTAGAAAATCAATAGCAATCCGATGATAGCTGACTGTTGTGCAAAGAAACAATGGAATATACAGGCTGAGCCAATTCTAAAAGAGGTGTCAATGCAGATTCCAGGTTGAACACAAGTGCATTGCTTTTAAAAACAGTTACATGTCACTTACATGGGTCCTGCGGTATTCTGCAGAATTTTCATGGTTCTGAATCTAATCAAAGAGGAGATTTAGGATTTAAGCAGAAAATCAAGGAGGCAACTGAGGGTGTAGGGTCAGAAAAATGAAGAAAGCATTCCCCTGGCTCATACCAGAGACAATCATGTGGCCAAGAAACCCTTCTTAAATAAACAACACAAGTCATTGTTATGTTTCATTGGCTTAGAAATAAACAAAAGGCAATGTAAAATTTCCCTTGGCTTCGACTAATCCTCATGCAATTAGCTGAACATTTTTGGCCAAAAATAGCTCTCCCATTTTGACTGTGGAAGATTTAACTGACAAAGCACGCTGTCTTGAAAACTCATGTAATACATATTCAAAGTGACTGCAGTTTAAATTAACTCACAGTGTAGCTTTATTGACTGTCTCATATCTCACCTGCCTTCTATATGCATCTTTCTTTGTAATATTTTTGTTGTCAGAATGTTGTCGTTATAGTTGAATACTGATCCAAATCCAAGCTTCATTATCTCAAGGAGTAGTTTGGGGAACTGTGTGTGAGAAGACCCTGATGTTGAACTCTGTTTCCCTGTAGATCCCTCATTTCTGATTTTTGACAGGACTGTGATTCCATTACCTAGAAATGTATATTATCAAAGTACAGGCCAGGAATTTAGTTTACAAAGAGTTTGTGTACTATAATGATGAAAATTGCTCAAGAAGTCATTCACATTCCTGCAAGACACACTGAGTTCAGAAAGCTGGGCCCAAAAATTCATGCGTTCCAAAATAAGAGAAAAAGTGTTAAAACTATTTTCTGTCTTCCCTTTCCTTTCTTAAGGGCACTTGGAAATGAAAACCATAGATTAGACCATACTGCTTTGTTGTATTTTTATTTGACCTAAAACACTTTCTTCGTTGTTTGCAAAAGACTACCACAATGTGTCTGCCTCTCCAGTGAAGCATGAGAAAAATTGTCTCCTGCTGTGATTAGCCTGCCATTGGTTTTCATCATAGTGACTTATCCTCTTAAGTAATCTTATCTATACAATTACATCTAAATGAAGTTGTTGTTCCATATCCTTAAAGTTACCTAGTACATTTAACATTTATTACATTCATATTAAGATTTATACAATCAACATTTAATTAAATTTAGAGGGATTCAAGATAGTAACCACTTATTCATTGTTCAGACATGATGTAAGACACAAGAATAATTTATTTTATTTATTTATTTATTTATTTACTTTTGCAGAACTTATCAATGGAGATCTATAAACTCTGATTACACTGAAGTTCTCTGACAATTCCTCTAATGATCATACAATAGGGGATGATATCTTTTTATACAATAAACAAATAATTTCCTGTTGCCACAACCCTGTTGCCTTTTTTCCCTTTTTAAAGTATGCTTTTTGGTCAAACAGTTATTAAGTTGCTCTTCTACTCCCCTCAAGTATTTTGATTGCTCTATAATTGAAAGGTGAAAAATCTATGAGCTGGTGTTTTAAGTACATCATCTTGGAATCAAATACCTTCCTCACTGCTATTTACCCATATCATGCTTTACTCCTTTCCAAATTCAGACTGTGAGAATCACCTTACCTGACTTTGGAGGGCTGCAACCTAGGGGCCCATCTCTGAGATGGTTCTCCTGGATTTCTTTATAGTCTGTGATGACTCAGCACATCTCACAGTCCATCTCACTCTAATGTGGACCTCTGTCATAGACCAGAAAGACTGTGTCCTAGAAGTTCTTGCTTCTCTCTACTATGAAAGGAGTTTACATAAATAGTTCTGATGAAGGTTTTTACACTGTAGACGTCTAAAATGACCTTTTGTGGAAGCAATGTGTTGATGTTACAGTACCTAATGTTTCCACACAAAATTATCACTGAAAATATTACCCCTTTCTGCTCATGATGATGTAGGTTTCTGAAGAGAGCTATACAATCAAATAATGTTTAAAATTTTACAGCTTCCATACTGGACTCTCCTGGTTTCTTTGTTAACTATTCTCACAGCAATCCTCTTCTTGTTCTGGTACCTTCAAGACCTCTCTTGTTTCACTGGAGTTCCTAAATGACAGATAGTTTCCTGAGTTCTATTCTGTAATTTTCAAGCATTTAGCAATCTAAGAAGGATTTCTCAGCTTTTCTATCTTAGGAAAAATGTCTGATTTATTAAGTGATTCTCTGCTTATTTCTGACTTTTAAAAATGAGTATCTTCAGTACAATGCCACGTGAACAGCTGCAATATTGATCCCTGCAATTATCTGTTTACAAGAAGATAGTTATTCTGAATGTAATTGAGAAAGTCAAGAGAAGAATAGGCTGTCTTGGGAAGTGTTCTCATTAAAAAGACAGTTCATGTATTATCCCATTATACTCTTACCTGTCATTCCCACTCATTCTATGTATTCTATGAATACATCTATTCATATCAGATTCCCTTTGTATTTTATTTTGGTTTCCCCTCACCATATTTGGAGTGGAATCACCCTATTTTCTTTGCAAGTGTCAGTTTGATTTGAGTCCCATTATATAGCTGCATTGCAAGGCCTATTAGCAGCTAAATTTAAAGTTGATTGCACTTCAAATCAACACCCTCAACGTACAATCTCAGTTCAGCTTCCTAGTTTCAGCCTAGTTTTCAGCATGGTAGTGCTGAAAAGACATGGGTAAACGCCCTAATGGAATGATCTGGGGTTTTCTGTAACAAAGTGTTCCTCTTCTGGCATTCACAAGTAGGTGCAGTAGGGAAAAAGGACATACTCAATCCTGTGTGCAGTGCTTTAATCATCTGTAATGAGAGCAACTCTTGGCATGCTTTAAGAGAATTCTGAGACTATCTCACAACTTCTCACAGAGATGCTGAAAAGTGACAGAGCATCTCCATTTTCAGCACAGTCCACTCTAATGTTGGTTTAGAAGTGGTATGGCTCAACAACACATAAACATGTAGCAGAGAGGTAAGTATTCTCCAATGATCTTCATGATATTATAAACATCCTGATAGCTGATGCTAATCTGTTGGTGTCAGCACTGTAAAGTTGATTACATTTACAGATATCTCAGGAAAAGAAATATTCATTTATTTAACAAGACAATACAACAATGCCTTTTGTAGCTACACATACCATTAAAAACAGATTTCTTAAAGCATTTTAAGATGGAGTGCTCTTCTTAGCATAAATGTTCACAAAGTAAATTTGAAAGCTGACATAATAGTTTAGAACATTAGTGAGTCAGCAGAGACATGCTGTACACCCACTAACATCGAGTTTCCATCTCACTGCCACCAGCTAATAAAAATCTAATATCTTGTACTTCTGAATCTTATTAGCCCCCAGCCGTTGGGAGAATGCATGTAGGAGGGAGAAAAATGCTGTCCCTTCCACTGTCCCTGAGTTAATTCTTCATAGATCTTAACAAGATTTTAGGGCAGTCAATTTGAATAGACATTTGGTATAATTCAATGTAAGAAAATGAAGACATTGGGAAATAAAAGAACCAAACAGGCTTCAAGGTAAGGACAGACAAGTGACATCCTGACAAATGCTCTACCAGGTAGATGAGCCAAAATGCCTCTATTAGCCCTGATAGCAGCCAGCTGGAGTCTTTGTTATGCTCACATATCATACAATGACAGGCACTAGCTTTGGGCTATATAGTCTCAGACTGTCACAGCTGGAATTTTTTGTAAATCCAGCATAAGATTTCAAGATTTTGGAAAGGATTACTTTCCCTTCCTCCCTCTACAATAAAATATACATTCTTTACATTAGTAATTAAATTAATGAATTGACTCTCGTCCTGGTTTCAATTCATTAATTATATTCAAGTAGCAAATAGCTATAAAACCAAAGGAAGATACTACATAAATTTCTGAAAATAATATTATTGGGAGAGTTAGCTGAACACCAGGACTTTGGTTTGCTTTTATTTTTATTCAGCCACCTTTTTATATACCATAGCACATTTAAAACAAAACAACAACCAAAAAAAAAAATGAAATAAAATGAAACCAAGCCAAACCAAACCAAACCAAACCAAACCAAACCAAACCAAACCAAACCAAACCAAACCCAAAACCAAACAAACAAACAAGCAAAAACAATCAAAAACAACCAACCAACCAACAAACAAACAAACAGAAAAACAACAACAACAAAAACCTTTGGTTAGAATACCAGCATGTAAGTAGAATTTCAGGAGGTTGCTTAATAGTCATTTAGATCTTTGGACTTTGAAAACATTATTTTAAATAAATAAATAAATAAATAAAAATAGAGAGAGAGAATCACAGAGCATTCCTGTTGCCTGAGGGCATCACTCTCTACCTCTGTGCCCCATTCAGGAGGAGAGATGCTGACACCAACATGTCAGGTTTTCCTGTCCTTCAGCTGTGGAACAACCAAAACAGATGTTGAACCTCTCAATGCAAAAGGCTAACTTTGACATGTCCTGCTGGAAATAAACCCAGGAACTAGGCCATTTTTAAGGTCCCTTCCAACCCAAACCATTCTATGGTTCTATGAAGCTGACCAAATCTTACTGTTCTAGATGCGTACTCTGCATGAAAAATAAATAAATAAATAAAATATAATGGGGTTAAGCTGAGGCAGGGGAAATTTAGGCTTGACATCAGGAGGGGGTTCTTCACAGAGAGGGTGGTTGCACACTGGAACAGGCTCCCCAGGGAAGTGGCCACTGCACCGAGCCTGTCTGAATTTAAGAAGAGATTGGACTGTGCACTTAGTCACATGGTCTGAACTTTTGGGTAGACCTGTGCGGTGTCAAGAGTTGGACTTGATGATCCTTAAGGGTCCCTTCCAACTCAAGATATTCTATGATTCTATGATTCTATGTTGCTGCTGTTGGGTAGTGAATAGACTGTAGAGTATGTTTCTACTGCTCCTCTCAATACAAAAGTTCTGGGAAGAGACGTAAGAAATTAAATTATTGCAATTTTGTCCTGATCTCTGGGGTTGCATGTTGAAATTACTAACTCCTGAATACTTGCCTCATTGTAGCATGCAGGGAGAGAGTTTCAGGTTCACTATGTCTTCCCAGCACTAGGACATGCTTTTGCAAGTGTTAGTAAAGTTTCTTGTTTCCTCTGTACCACAGATACCACAAACACCACGGCCCAGATTTTACCACAAACACCACGGCCCAGACTTTACACTCAACATGGTGTCAGAAAAGGGTTACCTGGAGTAAAACAGCTCCACTTTCTCTCTCTCTCTCTCTCTCTATATATATATATATATATTTTTTGTAGCTAGAGATTGAAGGAGTGTCAACATGGGCTCTGTGAGCAGTGGTAAGACCATGCCAGGCTTACATCAATCATAAGCTAGTTGTACCCATTCAGTTAGTAGAAGGAATGTAGACGTAGCCAGAAAATTTGTTTCAGAGCTGAGACAGAATGTGCCTGGGAAAGGAAGTATGGATTGCTGGGAGTGGGACACTGGGCTCAGGTGGACAGATAGTGTACCAGCAGCCTAATTTTCCTTAGAAAAGAAATTGTACCCAACCTTGTGCTCCAAGAAGAAAAATCTGAAAGCCAGAACCATGCATAGCTGTCATGAGGACCCAGATTTGTACCTCTCTGTCAACAAGAGACAAAAGAACAGCAGGTGTAAGTCAAGAAGGATGTTGCCTGGTGCCACCAAAGCAGAATAATGTGGTTGCTATTCACTGTGGCCCATCTTTGCCTGAGAGACTGCTTTGCCACCACTTGGGAGGGCAGGCTGAGCCTCTTCTACTGCACCAAGGGGAGAAGCAAGAACATTTCCTACTGTTTCAAAAGGGAAGCTGCAGCCTCCGCAAAGCAGATGATGAAAAAAAAAAAAAAAAAGGAGAAAGAAGGAGCTGTGACAAGCTTTCTGGTATAGATGGGCATGGATATTACTGTATCTCCCCTTCCCTTCAGAAAATATGGGGATGAGAAGCACATCTACTGTCACATTAATCAGGAGCAGAGGTCATGGCAATGTGGAATTGACATAATAGGCATGTATAAGTGTCTTGATTTGTCTTTGTGCAGCCTTGAGATCATTAAATAAAGTGAAAAATGGGTGCACTGAACAAACCTGAGGCTGTTAGTAGAAATGCATGAGCCCTGTGGCACAGTACCACACTCATCACAAAATGATTTAATATTTCTCCACAGAATTCTGTCTCTGTTTACCTTGCAGCAAATGCTGGAGCAAGGGAAGGAGAATTTGTATGAAAATGATTCACAGAGAAGCACTAGGCTAAGATTCCCAATCCCTTTCCCAGTGTTAGTGTGCTAGCCACCCTCAGGAATACCAGCATCCCTTTCTAGTTGCTTGTTATCATTTCTTTTAAATTTTTATGAGGGAATTACTGCTTGTGAAAAGAGAGGAAATGATAACATTTCAGATTAAAGCTTTTCATTTTGAACCAAGATAAGATAACACTGAACCTACTTATTTTACTCTGCCAATTGCATGTATCTGGACTCCAAAATAACTGCTGCAGTGTTATACAATTTCCTTCACTTTTCCTTTTCTTTACAGCACTTGTTGTAGCTGTTCTAGCATAACTAATAATTAAGCTATATTGCTTACATTATTGTGGAGAACTTTATGCCTTAGCCCCATTATTGTAAAATAATGCAAAGTTAACAAAAATGCTTTCAATCAAATATTTTAAATGCTGTTAATGAAGACATAAAAAGAACCACAGTCTTTTACTGGACTGGACAGACTTCCAGATATAACAGTATATTATGTACCATTCAACCAAAGAAAAAATCTCCTACTGTTAAAATATTGACATATGGTACACAAATATTTTCCTTTACATTCGTAAACTGTTTGCTCACCGGGAACATTCAACTACACATCTATGAATAAGGAACTTAGTCAAGAGCTATCTTATTCAGTACTGATTTCAAAAAGAAAACAACCATAAAATTAAATTAAATATAACTTGTTTGATTAATTTGTCATTACATGGAAAATGTTAGAATAAATTCAATGAGAGTAATTTTATCAATATTATTTCCTTCTGTTGCAATGCATGGGTTGCATTTTAGTTGTTTGGGGCTTGTTTATAATTTGCACTGTATGCATCATATCCTCATCAAGAATAATTGTGACAGTTCATTTCAGAGATGCACTACAGTAGTGTGAATAAAAATGAGTTTATTTGCTGCAGTTTTGTGTACCAGCACACTCCCTCATCTATGCATGCTATGTTTGTTTTTTCTTTTATACCACACTTCTCGTGCTACTACACATTTATACTACATTGCCTGCACTGCAATTGGGCTGACTGAATAATGGACAAAAAGTTCAGGTGGCTCATCTAAGAACACCATGAAAAAGTTTTTTCTTGTTTGTTTTTGTTTTCTGGGCTTGAAATTTTTGTTATTGCTCCAGTTGTTCCTTCCAGCATTTCAGCTGTACTGAATGAAAGCAGTAGCTTAAATAAGGCAGCATCAGATGCTAGGGTAAAGATCGTTCACAGACCAACATCAACAGATCATCCAACACCCTTGTCTTCACTAGTTATCATGGTCTTGACACTACTTAGGAACACGAAAAGGTAGTGATAGCAACCCTTGATAGCAACTCAAGGGTTATAACATACTTGATCCAGAGTGATTTTGTACTGTGACCTTTAACATCTTGTAGTAATTTTGTCACACTAATATTCCCAATTTCTTTGTAGAAGTATAGCAGGATTAACACATAGAGTCTTTAACTAATTTTAAAGGAAAAAAAAAAAAAAAAGTCAAAATATTAAAAAAGAAGTGGTGCAAAGCATAGTTCCCTGCCACCAGTCAACTGATGTCCAGCCAATGCCCTCACAACAACAGCCCCCCCAGCCAGCTCCCTACAGTTTTATTGCTGAGCATGCCACCATGTGGTATGGGACATCCCTTTGGCCAGTTTGGGCTAGCTGTCTTGTCCCAGCTCCTGGTGCACTCCCAGCCTCCTCACTGGCAGGGCAATTTAAGAAGCTGGAAAATCCTTGGCTCTGTGCAAGCACTGCTCTGAGACAGCTAAAACATCGGTGTGTTATCAGCGTTGTTCTCATCCTCAATCCAAAACACAGCATCATACCAATTACTACAAAGAAAATGAGCTCTACTCCAGCCCAAACCAGGACACGAATTCTATTTTCTCTCATGCTGCCTGATTCCTCCAGCAGTATGTGAAAGGATTTCATTATTACTTCCTTATCTTATTAATGTTTTATCTATCATCTCTCTAGAGCTTTCTTTAGTCTTTCACTTCCCTATATACTTGAAATATCGTAATCTATAATTTGAAGTACCACACACTAACATCTTTAAAATCTTCATCATTCTTTCTTCCGTACTACTAAAGGAGATGTTAGTAAAAGCGGGATGTAAGAATAATCCCCAGAGATCCCACTGGACAACTCCTTCTATGTAATGAATTTCTGTTTGTCATTGTCCTTTGTCCACCATAACCCACACTATTTTTCAATTTAAAATCTTTATAGCCAAGCTAGCTTCAATTAGTTTTCATGGGAAGACTCTGGAAGATATGTCACGAAGTATTTTTCTGAACCCACAAGCCATGTGTTACTTAGTCCTTATGCTGCATGCTGCAACACCATTTTTTTTTTTTAAGCTTTTCGGATTTGTATCTGTTGCAGCAGTTATTTAGCAAAGTAGTGAGGCATGTCAATCATTTGCAATAAGTAGGAGCAACCAATTTTTTTATTTGATTCTTAAAAGTCTATTGCATTTTGACTGAGAATGTCATCTTAGGCTACCATTGCTTTTGTGAAAAGAGCATTGAGCTGAACTTAAACCAGACTGCATATGCTTTTACAGAGATTGCTCCTTCATTTTCAATGTGCCACAAGCAGAGTGCAAGAGAGAAACAGGAAGAAAATGGCATGGTGCAGTTTTATCCTACTATATTGTCAGCAGCTTGGTTGCCTTCTCAGTTCTCATACAAAGGATTCATATGAAGGACCTATATATATGGGTACTTCTGACCCATTTCCTGACACATTTTCTGACAGAGGCAATTTTCTTATTACACCTTCACTCACCCTAGCTGTTCTGCTACATATGTTTGGGAGTTAACAGTAATGCGAGACACTTTTCTCATGCTTTCTGCAGGAGACTGTGTGATTTCTTCCCACTGTGTGTAGAGTTTCTTCCCAGTCTAATACAAGGCAGTAGCAGCTTCTCATATTTTGAAAGAAAAACTCTGGTAGCTTTTGGATTCCCCTTTCAGGGTGCAAGATGTCCAAGGCATGACTAGAAAAGTGTATTCTCATTTGAATAACATATTGAGGACTGTGACTAGACAGCTAGGGCCTAAACTTGGGCATGGACCCATTTCCTAGCCAAGATTGCTTTTACCACTCAAGCACATAGCATAGAAAAACAAATGCTTGAAAGACACGAGTGAGGACTTTCAGGCTTTCAATTCATGTTTAGCATTGAAAATCCCCACTCTAGTGCTCAGTTCATCAAAGAGACAAGAGCTGGTGATGAAAACAGAACCATGATCTTAAGCTTATCCATTGACTTCAATTTTGGCTTGTGCGCTTACTGTTCACTTTTTTCAGACCTGAGACTAGAAATTATTACACATGTTACTACAGACTATAAGCCAAACACTTTTTACTCTGGTTATCATAAACAATTTGTTTACTGCTTTTAAACAAACTTTGAGCTAGTCTCCTTGAAGTAATATAGAATTTTTCTTTCTTCTCATGGCTTCTTCCCTAACCATGCTTTCTTTCTTTGGCAGTCCTTTGTTTATACTCCAGTGGTATGTCACAAAGGCCACATCACTGTTGTACCATAAAAGAAAACATCAAACTGACTAACAGAGACACATGCCCAAAACAGATTAGGTACAAGCAGGGCAGTGTTATAGTCTGTAGCGTCTGTGCTCATAACTTTTTTGTTCAGCAAAGTTTATTAGCAATAGATTACTACAGGTCATGCCAGACTCAGGCTAAACCCACAGAGAGCCATTTTGGTGTCAGAAATATGTTGCACCAGCTTCAAGAAAAAAAATTTACTGAGTGTTCATGTATCACTGATTCCATAAGGTTTCCTAGAACCTGGGTAGAATACGGAAATGTGACTATCCATACAGGGAAAATGCTCTTGCCTGTCAGAAGAGTATTAGGTCTCAATGGGCTGTGAATAGTTCTCACATTTCTGCACCATTCAGCCAAGTGGTCCTCACAGAATCACAAAATGGTTGACATTGCAAGGGACCTCTGGAGGTCACCTGGTCCAAACCGCTGGTCAAACAAGGACGCACCCAGAGCAGGTTTCCCACCACCATGTCTACATGGCTTTTGAAGATCTCCAAGGAGAGAAACTCCACCACCTCTCTGGGCAGCCTGTGACATTGCCCTGTGTGACCCCCCCTACCCCCCCACAGAAACACACTCCCCCCCCCCCCCCCCCCCCCAAAAAAAAAAAAAAAAAAGCTTATTTTGTACTGCAAGCAGTAAAGATAGTGTTCCTAGTGTTCCTATGTTGCAAGGTGTGAGTTAATAGTCTCTCTTGGATTGGCATGGATCTAGGACAGGTTTCTTTTTTCTAGTGCATTAGGTAATCTGCCGCTCAAGGATCTGCCTGAAGGGAAGCACTGAGCTGACCGTGTATAATGACCACAGGTGTAAATAATCTCATTTATCTGATTGCTTTTTAAAAGGCCTCCTCAGAATCCAAATCTTGAAGGTGACAAATATTTACTGAAAATAAAACATCTGTATGTTAGAGTTGTGTATTTTTCACAATTTATATACTTCTGTCATCAAGATGTTTCTAACATATTGCACACCATATGCTTCCTTAACACCACAATCATCTTTAGCAAGGATCATCTTCCCACATATACCAATATTATAATATCTAATATCACATTTTTCCAGGTAAAAGAAATACTGTGGAACAGCTAAATTCTGAACACAATCATTGATAGAATCAAATCCTGCATTTAAATATTTTTATACCTTTTTCTTCTGAAAATGAAAGTGTGCAAAGGAGTAACATGTTCAGTATTTATCAAAAATAAATAAATAAATAAATAAATAAGTAAGTATTAATGAAATTAAGGAGAGAAACGATGTTGATAAAGCATTTTTTTCCCCATAAAATATGTTTTTGAAGTGTAGGAACTTGCAACCATAAGATTCTGAAATCAAAAGGATGTAAAAGGATTTGCTATTACTCTGCTATCAATGATATTCAGAATAATCTTATTTAATGATGACAAAAATTGTGGAAAGGTTATTACATCTTTTTCTGCAGAATCTACACCAATTTCTAACTACTAGAGACCAATCTGATTTATAGAGATGAAACAGATTATGTCACATGTGCCTACAGATGTGATCTTGCACTTTTATGTGAAGTATTGGTACCACTTACACACATAAGATGAAATGCTTAAAGCTAAGGTGAAAATTTCTAAGCAATGGCTAGGTAAAGCTGCAGGTCAAGAAAAAAAAAAAAAAATAAAGGTAAACACACAGCAGGGAAATTCCCACAGATTTTAGTGATTTAACTCTCACTCTACTGTTCTTTATCACACAGTCTTTTTTTCTATCCTTTTAACATGATCTTTATTAAAGGTGCAATTCACTTTTAATTATAGGTTAGCTGACACAGAATCCTTAGAGCTATACTGAATGTTATATTCCATTTCTTCCTCTGCTTCACAATAGCTGATGTTAAAATAATTAGAAAAGATTTAAAGAATAAAAATGTTTACGGGAAAGAAAATGTTGGGATTTTTCATATAATTTCCAAAGGGAGAGTTTTTTTAAAAAAAGAATATGATTTTTCCACATAAATTCATCTCTGTTATATTCAATCTGACTATCGTAATTAAATCCTATTTTAGCATGCTGCTATTATTACATTTTCCAATGACAAGAGATTGAAAACAAAATGGTAGAGAGAGTCAGTAGGACTTAAACTACTTCTGGCCTGCTGTGTGCTCCCCTGCGTCATTCTTCCATTCTGTTTCCCCCATCTAATGGAAAGAGGTAATACTACTACTAACCAGGTACAGGCTATGTAAATGTAACTTCTGAAGTTTGCATTGAAAAGCAATAGGTGGTAACATCTACACAGCATAACACTTTGCATTACAGAAACACCTGAACTAGCATTAACTAGATGAGACATAGACCCAGCCCAAATTAACTATAGGTAGTGCATCAGCTTAGTGCAGAATTTTTCTGAGTAATTATGGAATCAGAATCACAGAATATTCTGACTTGTAACTGACCCACAAGGATCATCAAGTCCAAATCCTGGCTCCATACAGGGCCACCCAAAAATCAGACCATATGTCTGAGGACATTGTCCAGACACTTCTTGAACTTAGACAGGGTTGGTGCCATGGTGAGCGTGTCCCGGTGCCCGACCACCCTCTGGGTGCAGAACCTTTCCCTAGCACCCAGCCTGACCCTCACCTGTCCCAGCTCCATGCCATTCCCTCGGGTCCTGTCGCTGTCCCCAGAGAGCAGAGCTCAGCACCTGCCCCTCCGCTCCCCTTGGTGAGGGAGCTGCAAGCCGCCATGTGGCCTCCCCTCAGCCTGCTCTGCTCTGGGCTGAGCAAACCAAGGGCCCTCAGCCGCTCCGCATACATCTTGCCCTCTAGATCGTTCACCAAAGTTGCAGACCTCCTTTGGATTCTAACAGTTTTACATCCTTATATTGTGATGCCCCAAACTGAACACAGTTCTCGAGGTGAGGCACAGGGTACCAGCGGGTAACCAGCACAGCGTAGAGAGGGACACCCGCTTCCCTTGACTGGCTAGCAATGCTGTGCTTGATGCACCCCAGATACATTTGGGTCTTAGAATACAACTACATCTTTCTTCTCTCAGGCACCTTTGAAATGACTAGTGTTTATTAAACTTACCATAGATTGCTGCATTCCAGAACTTTTCTTGAATATTTATGTTCATCTTTTATGGTATTACTGAGAGACATATTCAATGTTTTGTATCAGGCGGAGAAAGAGGAAGAGATCATCATCTCTTAACATATGGATGTCCACACTCCTCTACAGAACTTATCCCTTTGCCAGCACAAGGTATCTCCATGTACCCTTGTGTCCAAGCTAGCTGTGATTATCACCACCAGAAAGTAGTAGACAATACATACTAGTATAGAACTAGTAGCCCATTGAAATAAAAGAGAAATGTTGAATATATGAAATTATTTTTTGGTTTTGCAGTAATGTGTATGCAGACAAAAATCAATTGAGGCTTCAGAAAAACATAAAATATTTGTTAGTGTCTTTAACAGACATGATTATGTTCAAACATCAGACACAAAAGTAAAATAGACTGCCTTAATATGTACGGTTATATGTTTTGTTTTGTTTTGTTTTTTAAAAAGGACTAATATGAGCAATTAGCCTTGTAGTGCATTTATATGTTCTCATATGTTTTCAGTCCAAGCAGTAAGGGCAGTTTTACACCAGCTATATTTGGAAGATGTTAACAAGTCCAACTGTATTTTACACATTTGTGGAGTTAATGTAGGAAATATGGCATATCTGGTGGTATTAGTGCACAGCTGTGAGTGATGTAAGTGAATCATACACCCAGTATACTTAGCATGATGTAACATATAATTAATGGGTACAGCTTATGAATATAGATATAAATTAAAGAGCTCATTGATGAAATACAAGCTTAAAAATTTAAATTGATTCCCTGAAAATGATTCTCTGATATTTGCTTTGGATTGAAGGATTGTGAGCAGGAAAGTGAACTTCTGGGCTTCTGTGATAGAAAGCTTATTTGCTTTTTTTTTTCAGTTGAGTCAAACTAAAACAGAAGAACTACTTAATTATTATTACTAAGTGAGCACACACTGTGCATTAATATTTTTCATGCCACTATACAGAGGTGTATACTGTTTTAAAACAATCTTCAGGTTTGTTCTAGGAGTTGGATTCTGCTGCTTAAATATAGGTGTCTAGCATACCTTGAGATGCTTCACAGTTTCTGAGACATCCCTGCATATCTAGGAAATGCAATACTGTCTACAGGAGCCCAGCATCTACCTGGAGCCACAGCATCTACCTGGAGTCACAGCTGGAGGTGAGAAGCTCCAGGAAGGTAAAATGGAAATAGGCTTACAGAGCTGAATCCCACCTCAGCATCTGGCTGAGCAAAACCATGATCAGGTTCCTGCATGGAGAGAACCACTGGAAGCTGATCAACATAAAGGTCTGTGGACAGATGGACTTGCTAGAACAAGCACTTCTCTTGGTCTTCACCCAGACAACTACCAAAAACATCAATCAGCAAAAGCCAGAGGGCAGCCCTAGCACTTTCATCAGTCCTACTGGACGAAAAACTCCATCTTTACTAATAAAAACAAATGTGTCCTGTCTCAGGCACATGACACAGGTCAATGCACAGCCATAATACTATTAACCAGTCTCACCCTCCAGGAGAAGGTGGTGGCCAAAAAACTTCTTATTGGGAATGCCTCCTGGCCTGGCCTAGCTCTTGAACCACTGCTGGAAGACTATGGGGGGCACACTGCCTAGGCAAAAGTGGGCTCAAAGCAATGTACACAGCCATGTCCTTGCCTGGGGGAGCTTCCAGCTGGGTGCCATTTCCTTGAGCAGAAAAGGGTGCTGCAGCAACCCTGGAAGTGCTTCTCTGCATGTGCCTTCCCTATCCCTGGCTCTCTCCCCAGCCACATACTGTCTGGGAACCTGATGAGGCCCTTACGTGCCCTCTCAGCAATATGCACATGGCAGCTCCCAGAAAGCCCACCAAACAAGAGGGCATGTCCCCCAGCCCTGGGATCCCCAGCCAGGTCTCCAGGCCCACCATGATCTCTGCAACTGGTGCCCAGCCAGTTGCTACCACAGGTTGCAGCAGGGCCTGGCTGCTGGGCCACTGGCTTCTCCCCAGGCTTCCCACTGCCATGTCAGGCTCTGCTTGGAGGCCCCACCAGAACCAAGGTTGCTCCAGGGGCTCAGTGTTTTGGGTGCCGCTGTCCCCTTGGCCTGCGGCAAGAGGTCAGTTACCGGGACCCCTTGAACAAGCATCCCTGTTGCTGCCAGACATGGTGGTGGGCAAGCAGGCACTGCTGGTCAGGGGCATGGTCTCCCTCTTACTCTGTGTGACCCATCTGCACCTCACTGGAAGAGGAGAAACTGGAAGAGGGAAAGGGTACCTAGATCATTTCAAGTTAAAACAGGAAAGATTAAGAAAACACAAAAGCTAGTGAAAGCCAAAATACTAAAATGTGGACAATTCCTCAAGGAGAAGAGTCCCTGATTTCAGTGGAGCTTTGATGGGACTAAGACTTCACCACGAGGATTAAGGTATTTTACATGAGACAAAAATGAATGAATACCCACAGTTAGTAATTCAAAAGTGAACCACAGTCCAATTCATAGTTCAGTCACTCCCTACCTATTTACTTATTTTTGTTATATCTGACTCTTCCTAACAGAGGTTACTTAATAAATCTTTAGATATTGGTAAATGCAGCTTCCTGGGTTCATCTGTGTCTAAACTGCATTTACATCAAAATCTGAACCATATAGTCACCTACTTTAGCAACTAGCTACTGCAGAAAGTATTACTCTTCTTCATCTGCCACTTGGTGCTTCAGCTATGTTTGAGACCTCTTTTCCGGGCAAAAGGGAAATCCTTTGCAACGATCTCTTGCAGGTCTCTTGAAAAATAACATGAAAGCTGTTAGTTAATATTAGCTGCCAGTTACTTTGTGATTCATCAAGGTCACCAGGAGCCACCGTTTGCTGCTGAGTGAGAAATCACACTGCTGGTCACATCCTATTTTTGCATTGCTGTGATCCTACCAACATAAAATTTCTTTTGATTTACTCCTGAATCAATGAAACCAGATGAGCAGCACCACCATCCCACCTCCATTTTCTGATGCTAATCAAATAAGTGGAAAGAGTTCGGAAGTTCTGAAAGATATTTCTTGGTCAAAAGCGCAGGAGGGATGATGTCATCCCATGAAGTCCAGAGTACAGTATGAAGTCTTCTGGTTTTATGGTTGTCTTTTCCTATGTTCTGTTTCTATCAGCACATGCTAGGGAGGTTATTTTCATTTCAAGTCACAATAATTTTGTTGTTAGCAAACAAGATGTCTGTATGGATCAGCCTGGCAATACACACATTACCTATGATTTGTCACATCATGCTTAAACTAAAGCATTTACTTAATGTCTGGGAGCTCAGGTTTCAGTAGTTTCACCTTTGATATTCCCATGGCAGTGATGTAAACTTTTGTGTTCAAATCATTCTGTAAGCAAATTGTGCCACTTCTCGCCTTCTTAGTCCCTTTCTTCTTAGACAAAGAGAGTTTTAGATTTGATTGCCAGTTTTGTCCTCCTTAGTGCACACTTTCATTTGAAATTTAAGTCTGTCTGGTTGCTGCTTACCCTTCTCATAATTTCACCACAGTTCTTGAGCATGATTTTAGTAATACCAAAGTAAGAGTGACAAGATGAACATATGCCATGGCAAACATGATTATTTCTTTATTTTCCTGCATATCTGATAGCTGGTGACATCACTACACATTCATGTCCCCTTTTGGAATAAAATGTGCTGGATAGGTGTTTCAAATAATGATTACAGATGATCCTATAGGCTTCATATAAGCAACTTGCTTGGTCACTCTACATGGATAGCAAACACAAAAATATCTGGAAGCTGTATTTTGGTATCTTTTAGTTGGCAGTTTTGTAGATATTAACCTATTCTTTGAAAGAGCGATAGAAGGGAAAGAGCACCTTGCTCTCTCATTTGACAATAACCTTACTAATTTACGTGAATAAGAATCAGTGAATGGTTTGCATACCTATTTCTTTATTTATTTTTTTACCTAATATGAAATGTGTGTGGAAGGATGGGGGAGGGGGCTGAAAGGTCTCAAACAACTTGCATTACTACCTTTCTGGATTTGTAGTACCAAATAAAACAGTAAAAAAGTTACAATGATTTTATTTTATTTTATTTTATTTTATTTTATTTTATTTTATTTTATTTTATTTTATTTTATTTTATTTTATTTTATTTTATTTTATTTTATTTTATTTTATTTTTTATGTTATTTTATTTTTGTTATTAATAGCTAAGTTATAGAAACACATAGCAGAAATATATGATATACAGCCTGAAAGAAGTAATTCTATAATCTCAAGTAAACAGTGAGCATGGTTAGATTAGCCTTGTTCATTCCTCTTTGTTTTCCAGACATGTGGAGAAGCCCGAGCTGCCTTCTTTAAGAACAATTTATTTAGTCAAAGAAGAGACCTGGCAATGTTAGTGAGTTTAGTTGACCTCAGATAGGGAGAACAATAATTCAAAACATTTAACTTCCTCTGTGGACCTTTTCCACACTGATGTTCAATCCTTGCACATTGTACAGACTGGCGATGTTTTAACATAACAGTCATTACTGCTCATCTTTTTCCTTGAATTTTGAGTCCAGTGAACAGCTGTGATTAAAGTCAAAGTACATCCCTCTGTTAGAAAGGATATAGTGCTTATCTCAGGATTAGGAAAAAATGAAGAGGTCTTTTTTTAACATAGCAGAACATCTTAGTCCAAGTCTAATACAGGAAGAAAATATGACAGCTAAGGAATCTGTATATACAATTAAAAGAAAAATTCACATCAATGGATTCTGGATAAATACAGATTTATATTTTAAATGAAGTGTTCTAAATTTTGAGATTAAGTACTGATCTCTAAAAGATTCCATCATGTTACCAACATGGTTTCAGCTTTATGCTGTGCAGCTATCTTTCAAACTTCACCCAGTAATCACAGGTGTGCTGTATAATTCTGCTATGTTAATAGCTGTATTCTTCAACTTTTCTGAAGTTACAGGCTCTCAAGGAGTTTATGGCTTTCTGGAGAAACCTGCTTCTCACAGAATAAAAATTGTTTCACTATGATGAACAGATTCTCTGTGTTTGGTATATGTATGGTAAAGGTTCACTGTCTAGGCCTATGTGTACAAAATATAATAATGGCCTCTTTCTCTATAAAATTGATTCAAAATGGCCACTATGTTTAGGAACCTTGGCTGGTGTTTGGAAATGTAAGCACTTCTTGAGCTGCTGGAAGTTGGTGTTTCTGCAACTTGTTTCTTCAGGTTTCCAGGGATTTGCCATCTTTCCAGTCTGTTTTAGCTACCCCCACTGCTGACTTCTCCCTTTCTATATCTTTTCATGGAGCATATGGTAGGTGGCATTACTCAGCTAACAGATGTGCCTTTATGATGCCTACAATTTGTACTGTGCATGCAGGGACTTGTAGTATATAAACAGGGGTTGGCAGCACTTGATAAGGTCATTATGCTGGCTATTTTTGTTATATGTGTCAGCAAACTCCAGGACTAAGAGAACCCAGAGCAATATATCTGACAAAGACCACGTTTTTATATGTTGCTTATTGTAGATAGGTTGTTAAGATAATTTGATTTATTAGCTTTTTATGAGCCCTCTGCTATGCTAGTATGACGGGTACTTTGGCAGGGCCTTTCATTAATATCCCATAATAGAGTATTTATGATACCACCATTGACTCATGGAGATATATTTTACATCTCTGCATAGCAAGTTAAAAAGCTGGATAGACATGAGATTAGTGTCAGGGAGTAATAAAAAGGGCTGGTTACAATTACAACAGTGTGATTGTTGATTATGCTAGTTAAAAGGAAGGGTCCACTTTAAAACTCAGGAAAAAGGCAAAGCCTTCCTTGGACACCTAAAGACAATAAATACGGTGTCAATGAACATCTTTCAAGGTGGACAAGCAGACACTACAAGTCATAATAGATTATGCCCTTAAGGCATTGTTTTAAACCATGGTATCCTGGGTTTGAGGTACCTCTCCCTGATGTAGCTTGGCTAGTCCCAGCAGACAGTCCTCTTGCCTGCAAATGACAGTAAGAGCAAATGAGGCCAGTCAGTTGTGAGGTCTGAAAAATTCCCTTTCTGTGTTTTTAAATATGAAGGTTCATCACAAGCACCAGCTGAAAGCTGTGTTCTTTCAGGGTGTGCTGAGATGAGCTATTTTCATCCATTACTGGGAGAATAATGTAGAAATTCTTTAACAAAGATGAAAATGCTACTCATCAACACTGGGTCAAATTTTCCTCTGCTTCACATCTGAAATTATTGAAGTGGGTGCAGAATAAACTATGGTACAATTGCTTTTGTCTTTGTATATTCTAGTAATTGCTGTCTGAGTTGTGATTCAGTTTATCAAGCTGTATCCATGGTTCTTTGTATTATTTTTTTCCATGCACACAAAAGTGTACTAAGAAGATGTAAAAATAGTCAGTTAACCCACCATACTATTTGTACTCTCGATGCTGGACACATTAGTAGGTATTTGTAAGCTTTGGACCTTTCAGTACAAAGGGTTGAAAAATGCAAACAAATCAGAATTACTGCATTTGTCAACTATTCTCTACAGAAGCTAACAGGCAATTAGTCCTTTACCCATTCTTAGGACTCCCTTTTCTGTTTTTGTACTTTTGTTCAGTGACTTACAGCTTCAGTGAATAAAGCAAGAAGTCCAAATCTAATTAACACATATTCACCTAAGACAACAAACTGGACAAAACAAACAGGAACTGGACTGGAAGACCCTTCCTATCCACAGGGCAAACCTACACTGACCAAATGACCATAGTTTGGCCTTGAGAGAAGGGATGAGCAGCAGAGTGTGCTATCTTTCAGCGGCTTTTACACCAATGGACTGAATCACACTCTGTATGTATCTCTTTCTCTAGATAGAAGAAATGTAGAAAACTGAACACCTAACTTTTAGGTTGCTGATATTGTGAATCTCACTGGCTATATATATAATGCGTAACAATTTTCAGCATTTATTCTGCATAGTGCAATTTGACTCCTTTAGGAAAAATATTGTTAGGTCTAGCTACAGCCATCACTAGCAAATTAATTTTCTCTGTGCCAGAACTGACCAGATAGATTTAGATTTCTGGGGAGAATGGGAAAAAATGACATAGACGTTAGGAGAATTCTTCAGATTACAAATTCAGTTTGGTAATGATGGCAGGGTGGTTTCCAGATGTGACTTAATGAAAGTAAATGAGAGAGAAAGTTTCAGCAATGGGAGTAGTGGGGCAGGAGAAGAAAGGCAAAATCCAGTGAAAGCTTCCTGACTTTGTTGCTTCCCTATAGCCCATTACCTGTCACTCCTTCCTTTCCCCACATTCATCTAGGTACCAGAACTTCTAGCCCATTTTTCTTTCTCAACAGATCTTTCTGTCCAAACATTCCCTTTAGATAAATATTTGCCTCTCCTTTAATGCACCAGCTTAACCTGCTTTTCTCCCAGGCTGCTGAGAAAAGAAAGAAGAGACTACTGCAGATATTAAACCTAGACCCAGGGCTCAGTAAGGAAAGGGATGGAATGACAAAAGAGTCCTCTGTAGTGCTAGACTTTCTGTCCTCATTGGATTGGGCTAACATCCACCTCTGCAGTGCTAGGTGGATATGCACAGTACACACCTAGGGAGATGCACATCACAGCCTCTTTATATATATATATATATATATATATATATAATTTTTTAATTTAATGGTAACAGCAGGAAAAGAAGCAATAGAAAGAGAAGGAGAGTACCTGATATGTGCCTTTCCATCCACTCTGTGCTGCTGCACTAGCATTCTCCAGAGCTCTGACCCATCCAAAACAGATCAGGTTTACAAATACACAACATTAAGTCAACTTGACATTTGGCATCTTTAAAATCACCTGTGGATACATCAACTTCAGGTAGAAAAATGCTTTTGCTATTACTTGAGGTCATCACAAGGATTGCTGTATTTTTCTGGTCAATTTTAATGGAAATCATATTGTGGTTTCTAGTTAAGTACACACTGATTTACTAGCTGAAGACTGTGAAGAATCTCGATTCATTGATCTATACTATCAAACCAAAAGGCTTCCCCTTACACACCTGATCCTACCTCACTCGAATTATAGATAAGTTTTAAACCTTTCTGGTTTAATGGGCTTAGACCATGAACATAGTGGATTTCAAACTAGCATTTGCTCTCCTTCCTTTTTCCTACAAGAACTGATCATCCTAATATTCAATTTTGACTTAAATTTTAAAAATATCTGGGAAATTCCCTGGGCAACCTGTGCCAGCGCTGAGTCATCCTCACAGTAGTAAAGGGGTTTTCCTGTTCAAAGGGAACCACATGTGTTTCAGTTTGTGCCCATTGTCTCTTTTCTTTTATCTGTTTAGTCATATGTTAGAGACATGAATAAACCTTAGGTTTTGAATGGAAAATCATTTTGTATAACAAGAAGCAAACATTAATAACTTATCTTATATAGATATCTTATCTATTGGAGTACGGCATCAAAACTGAAAAAAAAAAATAATCTGACACCTGTAAGAATGAAAGCCAGTAAAAACAAAAACAAACAAAAAATGCATCATTTAGGTTGAATAGAATTGAGAAATCATCATAAAACATCAATCTTCTAAGGAAAGAATGTAACAGTGGACAGAAAGTTAATAAAATAATTATAAACAAAATGCAGAATATATTAGTATATGTTAAACTATTTAAATTTGGCACTTCAGTGGAGAACAGATTTTTTTTTTTTCTCAGTGTTGGATTTGATATTGTCAAATACCAATGCCTAATCAAACCTACAAAGACAACTTAAAAAAACGTACACTCTAATTATACGTGTAACTCAGGTTGTTGGGTTTAGATTGGTTTCTAGAGAAACAAGAGCCGTATGATCTTTATGTTTGTCAGTAGACTCGACTAACTTTTAAGCAACTATCCAACCTCAACCAAATTTTACAAATATCAGACACACAAAACAATGTTTTGTTATAGCTAGCTCCAGTGAGTCCTCACCACCAAGTTGCAGTGTCTCTGTCTTCCCTTCCAGCTCTCCTTCTGACTCCAGGAAACTTCTAGTCCAGTGTATAATGATCCATCTTAAGGAATAGGAGAGACGGCTAAGACAAATATCCTTTAGTCTTGTAATTATGTTGTTTTCTGGAGATAAGTTTAGATGCCTTTGAACTGAAGAATTCAGGCTGGCAGCTCTGCATAAAGATACTATATGAAAGAGAAGTGGCTGCACATCCTTCTTCTTTTAAAGATAAAAGCACCTCCAACTGCTCTGTGTGTCAGGAAACCTCTCAGATTACTGGGTTATTTTAGCTCACATCCAAACACTTCAGTCTGGAAACTACTACCTGTCTTTCTAGTTTCTTTGCAGGTTAAATTGGAGAGAGAGCATAGTCTTCCAGGCCTGTTGACATGAGAAACTTTTAGGCAAGGCAAAGAAGCATTCAGGGATCAATGACAGTTGAACTAATTGCTTTTGAAATTGTATGTTTGGATTTATGTGCTTTTGTTCATCTGCAACGTGTTCTTTTACAGACGTGCAACCTGGTATACTAAAAAAGTTGCCCTTTTCAATAATTTTTAAAAAATTTTTCCTAGTCCATCAAATGTAGCCACCTAACAACAGATTCTCAAATCTTTATTCACTGCAGTAACTATTATGCAGTATAAACACAGATTCTGTGTTAAAGGGTTCTGAAATCCATATGACTGAAAATGGGTTAGCTCTGCACAAGGACATGCAACTTTTATATTCTTCACACAAAAGGAATTCACTTCTTTAGAGAAATGGGTTTTATGAGTGAATAATTGGATTTACATAACTAGTTAGCGATATGACATGATTAAACTGGATCGCACTTCAAACATTTCAAAAGGGGTATTTTTTGGAAGAATCTGGTCTTCCAGCTTATTTTTTGCTTGCTGTTGAAATTCTGCCATTTTTCCATTTGCTGTGCCAAATTATCAGTGAGCCTCCCATGTGCCTAGTTATACAATACTCATGGTGGTGAGAGTAACAGGACTTTGAATCAGCTAAGCACTCGGGTTTCAATGTAAAAGTAAAAGTATCCCTGTAAGGTGTACTTTTGGCAGGCATCTCATCATCACATGTCTCAGGAGAGGGATGTTGCTCTCAAGAGAATAGCTGAAACAGAGAGTTTCATTTAACTTACAGGGGAAATACAATGATCAGGTTCAGACATCATTATTACCACACCACAGTAGAATATGAACAAAGTTATTAATGGAGAGATTTAGCGTTGCACTGTATCAAAGTCAAGAGATTTTTAACATGGTTCTATTTCTAAATCTAGGATTTGGTTGTTAAGCAAGTTAATACAAAAATGAATCATTAATTATATCATTTTATAGCGCTTTAAATGTCACGCAGAAATTAACTGAAATTAAGTAATTTAGGAAGTATTCCAAACATACCAACTATAACACATGCCAAGTTTTATTTAAAGGTGTAGGGAAAAGGCTGCAGCTTGAAAATAATGCTAAACACTAACACAGCATAAAATATTAAGGTTGTATATTTTACAGCTTATACAATAATACAATACATTATAAAGATGAATTTTAAGCTAGTGCGAGTCACCACATTTCTCCTTCACTCCTTGTAGTATACTAAATATTGAGTTTGCAGTAGATGTAATGATAATAGAATATTTTAGAGCTTTCTATGTTTATACACAGGAAAAGAAATAAAAAATCACTATTTATATGCTTAGTGCATGCATAGCGTTAAGTCACAGTGGGTAGAGGAAGATACTTTCCTAATGCTCTACTTATCAGAGATGGATTTATAGTAATCATCAGTAGTGATCTCTATATAGTACTCAGAGCACTTTACAAACGTATGTATCTAGCATCTTCCCCATTTAACAGATGAGGCTATTACAGTCCCTAATATGAAAATGTTCTAGAATTTGTAAAAAGCTATGGTTTAATTTCAAATGTTGCTTAACTAAATAGTGTAGGGTTATGCTATTGATTGGAATTACATGGTTCAGACTAATATGATTCAAAACACAAGCATTTAAAGCAAAGACAAGGGTATAGATATTAATATGCAACTACTACATAGTGATCCTTTTCTGTGTAAAAATTTGTATTCAGTGATGAGACACCAGCCTTGGGAATAAAATACAAGTTTTTTAATGTCAGTCCTATGCACAAATATTGTACTGCATTGGTTCTAAATTGCAAACAGACTGTTCCTGGTGGAAGTCCTACTTTAAACATACTGCTTCAGTGGAAGAAAACTGCTCTGCTTATCAGATTAATAATATATGTATTTTAAAAATATTTTCCCACCAAAATATTAAAATTATGTTAGACTGGGAAAGTTCCAAAATATCTCTAATCACTACTTTTGTGCACATAACATTTCACTTCAGCTTATAGAATTATCTAATTAATATAGACCTTATATGTATAGCAATTCTGTAATAATTTTTTTTTTTCTTTTCCTTTTCTGCTGGTTGGAATAGATTTCATTGTCAATTTCTGAGAAAAATGAAAAAAAAAAAAACCACAGTACAAGAGTGAAAAGCAATAAATGGAACTTACTTCCAGGCATGCTGTCCATTAATAATTGAAAACCCTTACACTGATCTTGAGCCAGATTACTAGAAGAGGTTTTGAAAAATAACCTGTTGTGATACTTCCCTGCTAACCTTCTCTGCGCCCTTAGTGAATGGCTGATGGTGTCTGGCACCTGTGCCATTCCGATGTTGTAATAAAGTGTATGTTTCTCACAGCCCTGAGTCCAGGGAAATGTAAAAGTCATACACTATCTTGTTTCTGTGAAAAAATATGTGTATCTTGGGAAAGAAAGATGGCTTGATGTGAAGTACCACACAAAAATATAGATCCCAGAACTTGATTGGAATCATATAGTTTTGTATTAATGCAATTTTAAGAAGTAGTGAAAGGGTGGCTACAGAGTAGTTGCAGCCAAATCTGCCTGTATTTTGATGCTGAAAACTTTGTAAAGCAATTTTTAGCTAAGAATAATCTGAATGTAGCTATGTAGCTTTGTGATACTGTGAATACTTCCAGAGTGATTACCTGTGTTTCGTGAGATAACCCTTTTACAGTATCCACAGACTCTCTTCTACACTATGGCTTTCCCTCTCTTGTCTAACGAAACTGCTTAGTATCCTTTCCATTCACCCTCTGCCTTGGGTCAGGGAGGCTTTTTCACCAGTTCTTACTGATTATGAAGGTATACACCCTTTTCCCTTCTATTCCTTTCTTCCCTTCTGCAAAGGTAGAAAATTAATACAATTGCAATTCCCACTCCTCATTCTCTTTTTTCCCCAGGCTGACAGATAGTCCCTCCTTTCAGAGGGGTACCTGTCACTTTTCTACTGGCACTCAGGCCTTAATTAATCAACTTAGCTATACATGTTTAATATTTTAACAACCTAGTCATTTTTGGTTCCCTCTCTAGTCCACTGCAGTGAGAGAGAGATCTTTAGAAGATGGTCAAGATCATAGCTGTGCTTTCTATCCTAGCAATATAAATCTTTACTAAGACCCTATTCATAAATTAAATGGTCTCTTCCCTGACTTTTATACTGGATGACAGCAGTCCTCATTTTTGTTAAACAGATTTAACAGTACACTTTGTATAATATATGTGACTCAAATTTCTTCCTCAAAACATTGCATATGTGGTTTGGTGGGTGAAATTGGAACACCACACATTCCTGCAATCTGTCCATCTATGACAGCTTCATTTCTTTATTCAGTGGCTGCTCTGGTGCTGATAGAAGTGTCAGAAGAAATTGCCTATCATACTTGTGGGTTTGTCACTCATATGAATCAGTTTTATCACATCTCTAGAGCATCCCCAGAGACTGCTAACTGCTTCATTTTTAATTGCAAAGTCACTCTTTGTGTTTCTCAATGTGGACAGTTGTTTAGCCATTCATAGAATCACCTTGTTCAAAATTTAGGATGCAAATATCACAATGCACCCATCTTTTCTCTCAGTTTAGCTATGAGGTTTTCACAAGGGTCTCAGTTGCATTCATCCCACTTACTGTTCATCTATTTCTAATGTGTTATGTCTAACCCCAAGATGGTCCATGTTTCACAAGCACATTCTCTTACCCAAAGTAGCTGAAATAAAATAAAGGCTGAAAATTTTAAAGCAGATTTGTGGCTTAGTTCAAAACCAAGGTTAAAAAGAGACATTTTTTCAATTTAATCTTAATAGTATGTCAAATGGAAACAAATTCTAGTTGTTTACTTGGGAATACAAGGCAATCAGAGAATCTGAACTCAAGCCCCAAAGTAAAAGTAAAACCTTCTCAAGGTATCTTAATATTTTTGGTTTATTTTTAAAATGAGTTCTTAACAAGTAGAATGGAATATTCATTCATGTTACTTTAGCCTCCTTTGACATTTGCAGCTAAGCATTATATGGGTCTTTCAAAACATTTCAAAACAAGGGGGGAATTTGGTGTTGTGGTTAGATATTTCTTTCTTACAAACCTGTTTAATGCACACAAAATTCAATTTTCTTAGACACCATTACAGTTAAACAATAAAAGGTTCTTTCTTTGCCCAAAGTTTTAACTTTCATTCTACATAGAATTCTCCTCACACCTCTCAAATTAATGATTCTTACCTCTTCTTGTTGTCTTTTGGCTGCTTCTTCTCTGTTTTTGAAAGTTTTCAAAACACACCTGAAACACACCTCCATCAAACAATACCCAGCCTGTAAGTGAATGCCTACAGCCTCTGTGTAGTAATAACAAAAGGAGACTGGTGCTTTTGAAGGCTAAGAGACTACTGCCTAATTTCATGCACTTAAATTCAGGCATAATAGGAAATCAGATAATTTCGATTTGATCCTCTGGCTGTATGTGCCCTCCCCATTGCCTGAAATGGATTAAGAAACAAACTGTCCTGATAAACACGTTTAAGGATCATCCTGACAGGGATCATTTAGTTTGCTACAGAAGGGCATGCTGACGGTTTTTTAAGCCATGTCAACCTAGAAAACTTATGTACAAATAACCACAATGCTGAGAATATTTTAGTATCTTCCAGCACGCTCCCTCTAAAGTCCTCTGAAATTATTCCTTGACTGTTCTAGCTGTAAGTGCCATCATCATGATTCTGATCACATCATTTAAATTAGCTCGTGTTTGTATGAAACTTTTTTGCATTTTATAACCTGATTTTTGTTAGTCCATAATGTTTGAGCAGAAACATACAATAGAAAATTCATAAGTTTATACAGGAAAAAGATAATATATATGCAAATCTTCCCAGGTATCTTTCATCCATGGCTCCTAATATGATAAACATTTCTGTTTAGATTCTCTAATGGCTGTTACTGTTAAGGACAGATATTCATACTCTAAGATTAAGCCTATGACTGAGAAGTATCCACTAAGAAGTAATTTATAGGAGTAACTGTAACATAACTGCTAGTATGATAAAATCAATCATAGAACAGTTTGAGGTTGGAAGGGATCTTAAAAATCACCTAGTTCCAACACCCCTGCCATGGACAGGGACACCTCCCACCAGACCAGGTTGCTCTAAGCCCCATCTAGCCTGGCCTTGAGTACTTCCAGGGATGGGGCATCCACAGCTTCTCTGGGCAGCCTATGCCAGTGCCTCACCACCCTCTGAATGAAGAATTTCTTCCTTATATCTAATCTAAATCTACTCTCTTAATCTAAATCTATTTTCTGTCAGCTTAAAGCCATTATGCCTTGACCTATTACTACACTCCCTGACAAAGAGTTCCTCCACAGCTTTCTTGTAGGCTTTTTTACGTGGTACAGAATGGCCACAATAAGGACTCCCTGGAGCCTTCTCTCCTCCAGGCTGAACAACTCCAACTCTCTCAGCCTGTCTTCATAGGAAAGGTGCTCCAGCTCTCTTATCAACATTGTGGCCCTACTCTGGATTCACTCCAAAAGGTATGTGTCCTTCTCATGTTGGGTGCCCCAGAGCTGAGTGTAGGGAGAATCCCCTTGACCTGCTGCCCACACTGTTTTTGATGCAGCCCAGGATATAGTTGGCCTTCTAGGCTGCAAGTGCACGTTGCTGGCTCATGCTGAGCTTCTCAACTACCAGCACCCCCACATTCTTCTCCTCAGGTCTGTTCTCAATCCATTCTCTGCCCAGCCTGTATTTGTGCTTGGGATTGCCCTGATCCCCGTGCAGGACCAGTGTTCATGAATTGTTATTCCTGGTCAGCACCATTGCAACCACCTGGCTGCTATTTATTGCTATCCACCTCATTCCTGCCCTTTTATCTTACTCCACCTTTTAAACCCTAGCCAATAGCTCCACTAATATAGCAACAAATTTACTGGCAAGCTCTGCAACAGCTGAGCCCATCCCAGTCGCTCTGTGCCAGTCAGCCAGCTGGTAAACTGAGAATGGTCTGAGCACTGGCGGCAATGCTATTTTACAGATCAAAAAGAGACCCTGTGGTATTTGCCTTAGAGAGTTTGTTGTTGTTTTTTGCTGTGTTATTATTTTCTGATCATCATTGTTGGCATAGGAAAGTTAATATGGAGGACAGGAAAAAGAAGCATAAAGGAATCATCAGGAAACTGCACTTGGAGAGCAGGGGAGTATTTCCTGACAGAGAGTGAAAAGTTCTGCAGAATACAAAAGAATAAATGCAGACAGTTGAAATATCACACTCACTTCCACAGTGATGTAACATAGGTGATGTTATTCACTCTAAATAAAAAGCATAGCAGAAGGAATTGCTAATGAGTCTTGTTATTGAGTACTCTTGGTTTTACTATACATACTTTCTTTTCTTTTGCTGTCTTCCACTGCTTGCCTTAAAGCCTCTGTTTTCTTATTATTCTATTCCCCTATGTTTATTGTAGTATAGATTTAGGAGGGAGATGAAGACATGGAGCAACTTCTTTCAGCTGAAGTAAGGTTTTTTTATTCTGAAAATGTTTGTTTCTCCTTGGATCTGTTGGCATGGAGCTCTAGAGACATAAAAACTTTGTTCTTTGAGTTTTGGTTACCTCATTGCTTCACATTATATTGTTCTAGTACACTGAGTAATGCACACATCAATAAATTATGAAGTCATTTGAAACTGGTCTTCCTTAGCAAGGTGAATACCTAGTCATTCAGCTAAGGTCATCAGTCTTTCTTCTGCTTTAATAAAAGTTTAATTTTATTCTATATAGAGTGGAATAGCTCTGGCAGCGTTGCATTCCTTTACTATTATTCAGGAGAAATTTGAAGTCAAGCTTTAAAGTACAGTGAGTTTTTAATGATAAAACAAGTTAATGCAATACTAAAGGAAAGCATTCTAAGGGATGAGGAACAAGAAGATTATACCTGACACAAACTATTAACATTAATTATTAAATGAATAGCTCCATACCACAATGCTCCAGAAAGTTTTTTATTTCATCAGCAAGCTCTTCATGGGATTTTTATCTTTACAAGCAGAACATACTGAAGAATGCAGTGGAGAATGAGAATGATGTAAGGTATGCCCCTTTGACAAGAAACGGAACACAGGTGAATTCAAGGTCTGAAATTAAAAAAATAAATAATGATTTCTGTGTTTCAAATTCACCAAAGTCACCAGTTTGAATACACAGTTCCCAAGGATGCTGGCAGTTCTATAAAAGATGTCTTCCTGGAAACCTGTTTTTGAAGTCTTGAAGTCCTGATGAACTTCCCAGAAGACAGTTACTTACCATGCAGTTGATGTTTCTACAGACAATTTGTAAAACATGTTCAAATTCAACAAGGAAAGTCTTCAGTGCATCCTGTAAAAAATATGACAAAAATCAAGGAACAATGCAATTCCACTAAAACCCTGGTGGCAGTCTCTCCCCCTGGCAAGCCGTCAAGTCACCATGGGAATTCTGGCCATACTCATCAGGCACAGGCATGGCTCTTTGTTTCAGCACTACTGGTGTGTAACTTGCTCACTCATGGTATAATTGCCTTTAGAGGCTACTTACAAATTATGTACAGTAATGAATTTTCTCCAATAAATTAGTGGAGTCATTTAAATCTACCATGCTCCCAATACGATAATTGCTGAATTGACTTTCACCTAGGTAGCACGCTTGGTGTTTAAACAGCAGATAAATTTTCTAAGCTCCAGATGAAAAGATCACTTTTGACCATCAGCCTGCTTCTGAAATCACTATAAAACCATGAGATTATCTCTAAAAGAAACAAAGTCTGCTTTCACTTCCACTGTTACCAATATATGAAAATGAGGAAACTATATCATTTTTTAACAGCAGGGATTGTATAAAATATTGCATCTGCAGCCCAAGTGCCACCACTTTGTCCCGGGATCTCTGCCAAACCAGGAGGCTGTTCAGTTGTAATTAACATTTCTCATCCCAATATCATTGTTGATGAGTCCCCATGCAGTTTCAAGTACAGCTGCCTGCTACAGTAGTTCATTATAAACACAGGACCTCCTCTGACTCTCTTTCCTTCTGCTCTACTTACCATGGGCACTTTTCACTTTCTTCAAAAGAATCGTGTGGTTCCCTTCTTTCCAGGCTTTGTGAGGTAGCTCCATCATCTCTTATTTGAAGATCTGCATATTGTTTTTGGCTTGATCAGTTTGAGCTTTGTTGCCTGTAGGAGTTCTTTCATCTTTTGTTTGGATCTGCTGAACTTCATTTCTTAATGGACTGATTCCACCTTGAGCTAGACATCTTTCACCCCTTATTAAATTACTTGTCCATTTGTTTTGATGCTCAGATTACCCAGATCAGATCGTGACGAATTTCAGGCTAGCTCTTCTGAAATTCTTTGGCATCCTTGGCATCACTTCTCTCCAGTCTCTTGAAAGCTTTGCTAAAACTAAATTACAGCTAAGCAATTACAAGTGAAGTAGTGATGTGAGCAAGTGTTCTTGAGGATATGTTATATAAATGGTCAACGTGAAACATAGTGATAAAGTGGTAACCAGCCAGGATGAGAAAATTGATTAGGAAATTGGAGGCTTCCATTTTTTTTTTTTCTACAGTTGTTAATAAAGAAATCAAAGAAATACACTGAATACAGACCTATTTTTAAATGAGTAGCTTCTACTGTGTTCTATATGTAATATATTATTCCACTTCTTACTTCTGTTGGAATTACTATTACAAGTAAATCATGGATCAGAATCTTTGCTTCAGCAGCATTCCTGTTCAAACAGCTAGTCATCTAAACATAGATGAAAGTAAACAACAAAATATAAAGAAAATTAAATGAACCAAAGAAACTGTGCAGTTTTACCAATCACCTTCCTAGAAATCAAAGGGACCAAGGAAAGAAATCCAGGCAGCCTTACCAATCACTTTCCTTGAAATCAAAGGAAGCAAAGAAATAAATCAGGGTAGCTTTACAAATCACCTTCCTAATACGGTAACAGTCCAAGTACTGAAGTTTTTTCTTAGGATATGTTCAAAAAGAGACTATGACAAAGACTAGAAAACCGGATTGATGAACAAGGGTAGATGATCTCACAGGAATGAAGGAGAGAAAAGCAGCAGGATGGATGGAGCTAAATCATGTGTAGTCTATAAAATATAGGCAAATTATTTGATTTTTGCTTCAGTAGAAACCAGGAAGCTACTGAAGTTAAGTGTTGTGGTTTAACCCAGCAAGCAGCTAAGCACCACACAGCAGTTCACTAGCTTGTCCCCCACCTCACATCTGGATGGGGGAGAGAATCAGAAACCAAACCAAACCAAACCAACCAAACAAACAAAAAACACTGGTAAAAGGGAAAGTCATAATAATAATTATGATAAAGGGATATGCAAAACAAGTGATTCACAGTGCAACTGCTCACCACCCTCTGACTGATGCCCAGGCTCCCCAGCCAGCTCCCATTCCATCATTTTATCGCAGAACATGCCGCCCCATGTCCCCATGTATGGGATATCCCTTTGGCCAGTTTGGGTCAGCTGTCCTGGTTCTGTCCCCTCTGATCTTCCTGTGCACCCCCAGCCTCCTTGCTGGCAGGGCAGTGTGAGAAGCTGAAAAGTCATCGGCTTAGTGTAAGCACTGCTCTGCAACAACTAAAACACAGGTGTGTTATCAGCATTACTCTCCTCCTAAATCCAAAACAGCAGAATACCAGCTACTATGAAGCAAATTAATTCTGTCCCAGCCAAAACCACAACACCAAGAAAATGAAGGGGTGGTTTTATTTGTGACCTAGAAAAATTATCTTTGCATCACTTTTCTAAATGGAATGGGAAAAGATTTCCTATGGCCAAAGAAGACTCCTTATGTTTCTGGCCAACAGCAATATTCTCCTTCATTATCAGAAAATGTTACACCCAACAGTAAAATTTAATAAAAAATACGTAATTGGCAACAGATAAATACTAATCCAAGTTGCAAAGTGACAGTTTGACAAACATTGTTCCAGTGAACAATCCTGAGAAACAGTTAAGCTGTAATTTCTTAAACATATGGGGAGTGCAGGGGAGGAACTCTGACATTAAAGAAAAGGACAAAAATTAATGAAGAAACTTCCTGAATATAAATGACAGAAGTCCAGATTCTATTCTCTAGTGACTTAAACAGACTTGCTCTAATTTAACATGGATATAATTAAGAATAAAAGGCAGTCCAGTAAGGCCACAAGGGTTTTAAGCAGGCCCAGAGCTTTAAATGTGGATATATGAATTATAGCCTTAAGCCACAATGGATTGTACAGCAGGATCAATAACATTTGGAAAAAAAAATAAACTTAAAGGGCAATAATATATATTAAATATTTATTTCTGCTCTAGCAATGGTTATCTCTGTAAAAGATATCCAAACATGAAGGAAGAAAAAGAGGTATGACAAAGAGAACTAGATTACTGATTTTATTATAGTAACTATTAATACCTTATGCTTTGGAATTGTTATTGAAGGGAGGCTCATCAACCACTTGGGCACCTTTAATGTGCAAATTATGACACCAGTTCAGAGAAGCGCTGCCTAATAAGTATGGTACACAAAGCAATTAAATACAATGATTTGAAACCAAATGAATGTCCCAAAATTCTGGATATTTTTTGCAAAGTGTCATTTCCAAGATTTAATCATTCAATGATAAAAAAGGAAAAAAAAAAAAAAAAAAAAAAAAGAGAGGAAAAAAAAAAAAAGAGAGAAAAAAAAAAAGCAAGGGTTGGTGTTAGAGAGATTAAGTGATTTGAGGATTCCCTGATCAAAGATGTAAACCTTAGTGTAATTTCATCAGCAAAAAAGTTTTGTATGAAATAATTATATTCCTCTCCAATAATTGATTTATTGTAAACTAAGCAAGAATCTGCCTCCATGTATATCCAAAGAACAACTATGGTTGCCACAATGGACAGTGGCAAAATGTATCATCTGAAAAATCTCTGACCAATGTCTGGTAGACAGAGTTTTTAGTGGACCCAACAAATCCTTCCCCTGGAAATGATATGCCTTGGATGACATTAGTAGAAATGAAGGGTTTACTAAAACTCGTTGGACCTAATTCTGTGATAAGATCTATGTGCAGAGCCCTAACATCATCAGTCAATGATTTAGAGAACCACGCCTACAACTCCACAGAGTCTAACGGAAGATTTTTCTACTCACACAAAATGATTTCAAGAATGAGTGACGCCACTTAACATCCAAGAGAAAAAGTAGATTTCTTCCTGCTATCATTTTGTTTGGAATGACTCAGCCTTGCTGAAAGCAATGAATATGAATCAGATGTATGTATGAGGTAAGGACCTATGGTGTCTGGAGTCGTTAAGATCTTCCATTTTCTTGTTCAAATCAAAGTACCTGTCACTCTCCCTCAAAGCTTCTGCTGCTTCATGTAGCACCCAGAAAACTCAGAAAAAAAAAAAAAAAAGAGTTATTAAAAAAAAAAAAAGTCATTTTATGTCAGAAACAACTGTTTTTGACAGGATAAAATCTTGTTTATAGCTCTGATTTTTTTCAGAATCTGCAATTTTTTGTTGATAAAAAGAGAAGTGTTAAATCTTACTTTTGAGAGCAGGTTTGCATGAAACACATACCTGAAAATTTCACAGAATCACAGAATATCCCGAGTTGGAATGGACCCACAAGGGTCATCAAGTCCAACTCCTGGCTCCACACAGGACCACCCAAAAATCAGACCATATGTCTGAGGGTTCTGCTCAGATACTTCTTGAACTCCAGCAGGCTTGGTGCCATGCCCACTGCCCTGGGGAGCCTGTCCTAGTGCCCGACCACCCTCTGGGTGCAGAACCTTTCCCTAACACCCAGCCTGACCCTCACCTGTCCCAGCTCCCTGCTGTTCCCTCAGGTCCTGTCACTGTCCCCAGAGAGCAACACTCAGCACCTGTCCCTCCGCTACCCTTGTGAGGAAGCTGCAGGCTACCATGAGGTCTCCCCTCAGCCTGCTCTGCTCTGGGCTGAACAAATCAAGGGGCCTCTGCCACTCTTCACATATCTTGCCTTCTAGGCCCTTCACCACCTCTGTAGCCCTCCTTTGGACATGCTCTAATAGTTTTATATCTTTTTATGTCCTTATATTGTGTCACCCAAAACTGCACACAGTGCTCAAAATGAAGCTGCACCAGCACAGGGCAGAGCAGGACAATCCCCTCCCTCAACCAGCTAGCAGTGCTATGCTTGATGCACCCCAGGACGTGGTTGGACCTTTTGCTGCTCATATTGGCCCTTTTGTTGCTGACTCATATTCAACTTGCCAACAATCAGAACCCCCAGATCACTTTTGTGGTGCTGTTCTCCAGTCTCTCATTCCCCAGTTTATCTTTCCCAGGTACAGAATCTGGCAATTTGTTAAGGCTTGAACTACTTCCAAGTATTTGACTGACATAAGACTATAATAGTTTAAAGAAATTTCCTCCAAGGGCAGAAAATATTTTTAAAATCACCACATTCTTTGAGATTCTCATGTGGAAAAAAAAATACCAAACTCCATTTATAGATCTTTAAAATAGCATAATTTAATAATGTTGATCGTTATAACTTTCTTTAAGACAAGGAAAAGTGGTCTGAAAATAGGCTCGTTCAGTTATGTGCTTCAACCTTTGCTATGGACATAATTGAAAATGGCACAACACACACAAGTGCCTCTCTAGCTTGAGCTTATTACTATCTGCTTTCTCATAAGATAAAAACATACAGAACCTCTGAGTCTGAGGAGAACAGATTCACAGACTTATGACAGAGACTCCTCTGCACAAGAGTTGAGAGCTATATTTTGGTTTTAGCAAAACTGAAGATAAATATTTTGTGCCACTGTACCCTGAAGTATGATGAAACACTTCTTTTCTTTGTCAGGAGGCCATAGAGGAAGCACGAGAGTAACAGAGCTCTAGAAATGTTTTTATCCATCAGTGAGAAGCCTGGTGGATCACAAGCCAGACTTAATAGGTCGAAGTCATCTGCTGCATCATGGAATAGATTAACAGCCCCAAAAACACACAGCACAAGCTGCAGTAAAACTATATATCAAACTGAGTAAGAACATCCCATTTCTGTGTATGTGGAACTAAAGCAGCAAGTGCACAGAGCACTAGAAAAGTTGCATTGACTATTATCCATTTGATTATTTTTTTTCCCCATTAAAGTTACATGCCATAGTGGGAACATTGTTATGTTTCTTAAAAGATACTGATCTAGCAGTTAAAGCAGTACATTGCCCTTAATATGGACAGGGGTAGATCACTATATCTTTTCTCTTTGGTACACAAGACAATCTCTGCTGATATTGAGCAGTTTTATAGAGCTATTACTACACCCAAATAGGCGTGTTTATATAACAAAAGCAAAAATTTTTTCAGGGAAGAAGACTGATATCCATCCTAAACAGTCTCTGCTTGTACCTGTTAAATAAAATAGGACCTTGGATTAAGCAGTGCTCTGCTGATCATCCAGAGCTGAACTGTTAGCATGCTTCTTGACATGGTTTTGGTACAAACATCTCTACTCTAAGAAAGGATACCACATGACAGGACCATACTCTCTGTGTCAGGATAGGATTGAACCAGATTTAGTTCACTTCATCTCACACAGTTTTTCCAAATTATTCCAGGAGACTCTTCATCTTGAAAACTCCCTTGGTACCTTCACATCCCAGGTCAGGATATCCAACACACATCCTCAATTTCATGATGTTTAAATATTGTTCTAATGAGCCAAAACATAGCCCTCATATTACTATACCCTTTTCTGTTATTTGAACTGAAAAATATACATAAAAACAAATAATTAAGTGTTGGGTCCAGATGTACACCACATGGGTCCAAGGGGAGACCTATGGCCAAGCACTGTATAGATTGGACAGCAGCCAGGCAGTGCTCCTTTTGTGCTCCTCAACAAAAATGGTCCCTGGCTCTGTTTCAGTTAGCAGCATAGACACAGCCTTACACTCAGAGACAAGTATTTCAAGTGCCAGAGGGTGATTTAAATGCTCAGCTATCCAGGATATCTACAACCTCCTCACACCCAGCAAAATCATCCCAAATTGATTCTATAGAGTGAATTGCTACAGCAAAGTAGCTTTCCTGTCTCTTCCTAAGATGAAACAAATGTTTAAGAGCTATTCTTGACATTCATTTAAGACACACAAAACAAATGTGTCTTTTTTTTTCTAGAGTTTATTTTGCATCTTTCAAATGTAATGTACTTTTATGTGCAATTAAATGTTTTGATAAAAAATGTCTGTAGTGACACATCATTCACTTTTTTTTTTCTCTGCACTGTAAATTCCAACATTATTTGAAATAGAATTTGTGCTAATTACAATGAAATCCATACTGAAATTAACTAATAAAAATTACTAAGCTTCATCTCTGTCCAATGGAAAACCAACCATGTACAAAATGCATTGTTACATGGCTATTTTCATTTCAAATTTGCATTAAAATAATGGAGGAAAAGGACATTACTGTAATGGATGTTGTATCTTGCATAAAAGAACAACGCATAGAACAAAAGTAGTCAGGAGCTTAGTTTAGTCTGATGCACGAGCAAGCAGTCTGAGGCCTTTCTGTGCCTCTTATGAATTCCCTGTTAAGATAAAGAAAAGTTGTGCCCACCTTATGGAAGAGAGCAAATAAAAACATCTAATTGCTATGGGAAGATAACGAACGGTGGAGACACAATTTTATGTCCGTGCAATCTGCCTTTGGCTTCTGTTGGTAATGGAACCTTTACACAACGTTTTGGTGCGTTGTTGAACCAGATTAACAAAAGTTTGAGTAACATCTTGTCAATACAAGAGTCAAGCACTCATAAAGACCCTGCACTTCTACAGCATCCGATACAGGCACCCACTGCAGTGTACAGTCTACCTGCTGTGCCTCATTTAACCTTTTTTTGTGAGGAATAAATTGAAGGACAAAGACAGTTTAGTGTTCAGTCCACATCAGAAAAACAAATAGGATACAGAACTCATGACTACTGGTTTATGTACAAAGAAAAAAAAAAAAAAAGAAGGAAAAAAAAAGAGTAAAAAAAAGTGAACTGACATGCGTTTTGAATAAATTTTATTTCCTTTCAAATAATTAGTGAAGTTTCAAATTATTAGTAGTAGATAAGAACGACTTTACACAAGGAATATTGGGAGTGAGACAGGCAAAATGTGGTCTCTTGGATTTGAGATAAAACAGCCCAGAACTCAGCGTTGTTAAACTTTGATAAACGGGAGTCTTGTTTGTCTTCCTCAGATTCCATGACTATAGGTTAGTTCTAATTATTTCAGAAATCATATTATTGAGAATACTCAATTATTTGTGAAAAACAGATTCAAAACATGAACACATTTTCCTCCCTGAAATACAAATGTGGTTCATTAATACCTGGATAGGAAAAGAGCAGTTCTGCTGGGTTAGGAATAAAATAAATTATTCATACTTAATCATAGAAAGAACCATAGAGTTTCCTTTGGTTTCTTGCCATGGCACTGATAACTGTTCTGGAAATGCTACAAAGCCAGAACTTCCCTCCAGGAGAAAGGAAGAAAAAAGAATCTACATAAGATTTTCAAACAGAATAAAAGCTTGTTTTTACTGTTTCACTATCTTGTTTAATCATTGTGAGCAATTTACCAAGACTGAATTCAAATTTTACAAGTTCAGAGACAGATAACATACAAGATGGGATTAATGAGATTCACCTAATTGGGGGAGTTAATATACTGAATAGCTAGGTATTTTATGGTAGTGTTGATAAACAAGATCAATAGTACAACTAGAAAAATAGAAAACTGGTATCATCATCGTTTGTCTGCCATGTAAAGTAAGTACCTGTCAATGTGTTATACTCTGAAGAATATACACGTATATTCTTCAGAATATACATGTATATACACGTATATTCTTCAGAATGCCAATATTAATCCATTCCCTACACCAAAATCCAGAAAATTCACTTCACTGTAAAATACAAATACTCTCTGTTTACTCATAGAAGTGCTCTACTATATCTTAGTATCCAGAAGTGGCAGAAACTAATGCAGTTAAAATAAAGATGTAAGAGAATAGCAATGAGGGTAAACACGAAGCATTTACGATAATTAAAGAGTGTGAATAGTAGAAAATTTGATGGATTGAAAAAAGCATGCGCTGTAGCAAGTAAAAAAAATAAATAAACTAGTGGACCAAGGAAGAATAATAACAGTTCTTTGAGGAGTGTAAACAATAAGCAGAGGAGGAAGAAACAGTTTATCCTCTTAATCATGGTAGGAAATTAAAGCCAATGGGTTAAAAAGAATAGTAATAGACATTAAATAAGCACTCTGGATTTGTTTTAATGGGGTGGAGGTGTAGATTTACTTAAATCAGGGGTATAGAAGACGTAGAATTAGAAAACATAAGATAATGTTGGAACTGTTAACCAGTAGATCATAAATACTTAGATATGGAAGAGAACACATCTGAATAATGCACTTTACACTGAAGTGTGTGGATGAAAACAGAAAAATATTTTGATATGAGTTTCAGTAACTCGGTAGCAGAAAGATACTAGGATTCATAAACTAAAAGTGCATTCTATTGTGAAGAATATATTGAAGACCTCTCCTCATTATGTGCCAGTCAAATAAACGAACAGCATGGTTATGGAGAACAATACTTATGATATTTCAACGGTATCATATAAAATCAAGAGCATGCTCTCCACTGATACGTTTCATTCAGTAAAGGTCACCTTAGCTCTGGAAGGATAATAGAGAAATAGGTGGAGCTCAAAGGTGAGGATGAGAATGATCAGAAGCTGTGAAACAGTCTCACGTAACCCAAAGGAAAAATAGGCTATTTTAGAACACCTGATTTGACCAGGAAACATTCTCCATTAAGAGATAACAAGGCCAAAAGATATGCTGTCATAAAAGGGTTCAAATATTTATATTACTAATAAGAACTCTATGACTTATGAAAATGAATAGAAAGGCAAGATTTTAAAAGCAATCAAAATTTCCATTTTTTCAGGACAAAAATCAATCTCTACATACAGAGAGGTAAGAAAGAGCCTTTCTAGACTACAATTATCTATTTTGTTGTATCTTACCTTGAGTCACATAGCATGTACCGTATAGAATATTTATTGATTGTAGAGAACTCATTGGTCTGGTTTAGTCTGATCTGATAAGGTCTGGTTATTTCTTAATTCTGATATATGCCCTGTCTATAATATAACTCAATATTTAATGAAAATCATGGACAGTGTCAAATTACAATATTCCTAATATAACATTAACTTTTTTAATACACTCCATGGATCTCAGTTCTGAAATGCACAGAATACTGGGTACACTTTAGCTTATAAGTGAACTCTGTTAAAAACTGTCAATGGAGCAGGTTATATTTGTGTTATGCCTTATACAGACTAACAGTATCACGTAACTAACTTAGAATCTTCTTATTTAGAAGATGTTCCCTGCAAAGGCTAACCATGGGGAAGCTTAGGGCATCCTTGTATCTCATGGAAACATACCTCCATTGAGTCCTTCAGTGAAAAATGCAATACTTCTGCCTCATTGTGTTGTTAAAATTATGTCAAAGGCCAATTCTTGACACATTGGAGCATTGTACTGACTCTGCTGCATCAACTGTTTCAGTTACATGCCCAGGTCTTTCATAGATAATCTTATCTTCATTTTGTGTCTATTGGAAAAATTGTGACAGAAAAGCATGGATTTTCTGTCCTAATCCTTCAGTCCTAGCTGGATCCTTCACCGGCAGTTAACATTGGTGACTTGACTAAGATTAAGAAATATGATCTTGTGGCAGTGTTCAAAGGAGGATGTAACAATGTAGTTTCTGTTAATATGAATGCTTGAATACTTTCATCTCCTGTGGTGTCACCCCAAATCATCACCTTTCTGCTGCTGTGTTACTTTAGCTGCAGCTTTGTGCCACTTGTCAAAATGTAACTACATTGTATGTTTTTCTTTGTAATGCTGACTGTTCAATTTCACACTTATTATCTCTCATTCATGCATGGCAGCAGTACCTTGCATTTGTATAGTTGCTGTCACAACCTGTTCACATTTTTTTTCAGTATCAGAGCTTGTTGCATAGCTGCAGGGGTTGTGCTTGCTGGTAAATACTAAATGTAGGGGAGATAAATGAAGACATTCACCTTCTTAGATGCTCCTTTGCTGGCAGCCTTACAATGTGTAGCACGTGTAGCCTGTCTCCTAAACCTCAACCAATGCAAACAGATGCAAAGTATATTGCACTAACTTGTGTTGCATTTGACACATGCACTACAAGGATCTTTGCTGATCAATTTTGTCACCATTAAAGAAAGTTTCTGCAACAACAGACTGTGCTGATTTGAGAATGTTTTCCTGCTTTTCTCATCTGCTTCAGCTCAAGCAGTTCCTTAAATACCAAGTTTGACTCCAAATTCAAGAGTATGCACTATGTGTAAGAGAAGAATGGAAGTTATTGTTACTGTTTGTAATCTACATCTCATGATCTGCTTTCTGCAGTCTTCACCTCACTTTTCGTACTCATACTTCTCTGATGAAGATCTGACAGAAATATAGATGTCTCTTTCATAATATATTCTTTTGTACTATATATTCTTCATTGTACTCACTTAGACAAACCACAAGTTGCAGTATTGCTTCAGTTGTGCTCTAAAATGATGTCACAAAGTCAGAGAATCAGAACCACAGAATGGTTGAGGTTGGAAGGGACCTCTGCAGGTCATGTGCTCCAAGCCCTCTCCTCAAGCAGGGCCACCCAGAGCAGGTTGCCCAGGACCATATCCAGGTGGCTTTTGAAAATCTCCAAAGACTCCACAACTGCTCAGGGCAGCCTGGAATAGTGCTTTGTTACCCACACAGTAAACAAGAGCTTCCTGATGTTCAGTTAATTCTCCTGTTCTCTCAATATGGAGAGAAGAATGTATTAAAGTGGATGCTTCTGAATGTGGTTTGTTAAGCATAATTTTTATTCTTCCATTTCCTTTCACTGTCCTTATCCCCTTTAATGATATACAAGGGTACCTTCAAAACAAAATAAAACAAAACAAAAACAAAAACAACAAAAAAAGCAAACAAAAAGCCCACAAAAGCAAAACAAAAACAAACAAACAAAAAAAAAAACCAACTTTGAATAGTGATCACAACATTGCCAGTCAATATTGAAACAGGTAATGATTGTTACTGAAATTACTCATTTAATGGTTTCACTTGATGATTTATTTAAATTCAAGTAAAGCAAAGATTAAAGCTTTATATTAGAAAATGGACTCATTATTACAAAAGAGTCATATAATTTAGGTTTGTCAATTTGGATTTATAATTGGCAGACAAAGTTCAATGCAAATAGACATAACATAATAGACAGAATAAAGAAACTTAGAAGGAATGTTTCAAAGTAAAATATTAACATGGAAATTATTTGTGGTAAGATTGAAAAGACAGAGAAGTCTTTTATATAAAAGAAGAAAATCAGCAGTGTGGGCTGATTAAAAAAAATAATAAAACATAAATAAGATACTTTTCCTGTTAATAATTGAAGTATTGATTTGCACAAATTAAAGAAAAAAAAAAAAAAGCCATAGACTGCCAAAAACAATGTAAACTGATTTTAAAAACAGATGTCAGAATATTTGCTTACTTTTGGCTGCCTCTATTCCTTAGTTTTGTTTAAATAAGGAAGTTAGAGGGACAATCTGTGAAAGACAGGTAGCAGACTGGCACTGATGGACATTTACACACTTGACACTACTGATGTCACCAGTGGAAGCCATTTCTTCCCTTCAGATTCCCATAGGTTAATTAGTTTTACTGTGAAATATGTTTTCATTGTATATTTGTATGGGTTTTATCTCCAGCATTTGTCTCCAGTTATTTCTTTCTCTGAGAGATTAATGTGCCACAGAGTAACTGGGTTTTAGCCTGGTGGGAGAAGATCTCATTTTTATGGTATTTATACACCATAAACAACTCACCTGTCAGGGCTGATAGTTTGTTTGTTTGGTTTTAATTTTCTTTTTTATTTATTTATTTTATTTTATATTTGGTGATAAGCTACATACTCCTACCACTTATCCCCTGGCAAGACATTTTAGTGGATTTCTAGTTCCATATGTGACTTTTACACACCCTTTTCAAACATTTGTGTTCTAAATACTTGACAGCGTACGACCATTGGCATGCTTACCCAAATAAGGTTTTATTTATTTATCATCACTAACTGTGATATTATGAGTCAGCAGTTAACATTTACCTAGAATTTATAGAATATCCAGAGTTGGAAAGGACCCAAAAGGATAATTGAGTCCAACTCCTGGCTTCACATAAGGCCACCCAAAAATCAGACCACATGTCTGAGGGTGTTGTCCAGACACTTCTTGAACTCCAGCAGGCTTGGTGCCATACCCACTGCCCTGGGGAGCCTGTCCTAGTGCCCGACCACCCTCTGGGTGCAGAACCTTTCCCTAGCACCCAGCCTGACCCTCACCTGTCCCAGCTCCATGCCATTCCCTCGGGTTCTGTTGCTGTCCCCCGAGAGCAGAACTCAGCGCCTGCCCCTCCGTTCCCCTGGTGAGGGAGCTGCAGGCTGCCATGAGGCCTCCCCTCAGCCTGCTCTGTTCTGGGCTGAGCAAACCAAGGGACCTCTGCCACTCCTCTCATCTCTTGACCTCTATACTCTTCACCATCTTTGTAGCCCTCCTTTGGACACACTCTAATAGTCTTATGTCCTTTTTACGCTGTGATACCCACACTTGCATGCAGTACTCTAGGTGAGGCCACACCAGTGCAGAGCAGAGTGGGACAATCCCTTCCCTCAACCAGCTATCAATGCCGTGCTTGATGCACCCCTGGACACAGCTGGCCCTTTTGGCTGCCAGGGTGCATTGTTGACTCATATTGAACTTGCCAACAGCCAGAACCCCCAGATCACTTTCTGTGGTGCTGCTCTCCAGTCCCCGAGTCTGTACATATCGATAGCCAGGGTTGCCCGGTTCCAGGTGCAGAATCTGGCACTTGCTCTTGTTGAACTTCATGAAGCTCGTGATTGCTTAGCCCTCTAGCCTTGTCAAGATCTCTCTGCCAGGCCTCTCCACCCTTGTGGAAGACAACAGCTCCTCTCTATTTTGTATTGTCTGCAAATTTACTTAGTATACCTTTGAGTCTTGCACCCAAATCATTTATGAAAACATTAAGGAGAACTGGCCCCAAAATGCAGCCTTCAGGAACATCACTAGTGACTGGCTGCCAGCCTGATGTAACCCCATTCACTGTAACTGCGAGCCCAACCCATCAGACAATTGTTCAACCCATCGTATTAAGTACAATACAAAATATTGGATTGTAGATATGAGGATGATAAAACCATATCTTGTAGAATTAAGTCTGTAGATGGCCTAAGCATGAAAGAAAAACTGAAGTACTCAGAAAATAAGTTATGTTTATAATACAAAAGGACTCTTATGGGGAATCTTCCCACATAACTCTGCCAGAGTATATGAAAATGAGAAATGTAAAGAAAATATAAATAATACGTTATCTCTCTAAAGTGATAGTTTTGTCCTATCCAAGCCATAAATAAATGACTCCACAGGGAAGGTTACTAAAAGGACAGCAATAGTAGTTTAACTGAAGTTTGGCAGAATATGAAATACATATTAAATCAGTTACAATGAGAATAAAAAATTAAATAACTTCAAATCAATACCAGTTCATGTAATAGCCACTTAGTTAAGGAGGCATGGATCCTTCAAGTCACCTAGTCACGATAACAAGAAAAGAGCAAGGAGTGTGGGAGACTATAAATCTGGGAGGAAGCATTGGTCATTAATGTTAAGTGAGTTTTGTAGCTTCCAAAAATTATTTTGCTTATGAGCCCGGTAATTGGATTGTCTACTTAGACTGCTGACAGTTCTTTGTCTTGGTTAGACAAGTGCCTGTTTCTATACAAGCCTACTGTAATTTTTTTCTCTTCCCAATCTGTACTCTGCATATTGGGGAAACATTTGACTGTAGACACTTGGGACGGGACCATTTTCATCCTGGTAAGGTAATACATTTTCTCTGCAGTACCCAAGTTAAAGGCTTAGACATCATATGAAATCATTAAAGAGATATGGCACTTCTAGGAGACATAAGATATGATTTTCCCTCTGGAGATACATTTCTGATTACAGATTATACAGAGAGGCAAAAAAAGCTTACCTTTAAATGTAGAATCCAAAGAAGTTTCTAAAGTTCTGCAACAAAAACTCAAAGTAAGACTTGAGTGTTCATATTGACTGGTTTTCTTTGTTATGTTTCTGTGTGAGAAGTGTGGATGTAGACCAAGGGCATTTTGTAGGCGTCACAGACTTGATCATGGATGAGCAGAAGCTGGCAACTAAACACAACTGTTGCAAACATTCAGATACTTATCTTGATATTGCTGACTTTCCGGTTTCTAACTTGGCTTGTTAAGTTCACTACTGTTAGAATACATGTCTTATTAGCAAAGTTTACACTGATTGGTAACTCACATTCACCAGAAATTCTAGCTTCATTGATTCTGGATACAATTTTAATCGATACATATTTAAGTTTTATGCATTGTGCTGCATCCATGTTCTGTTGAAAATTAATTTATGGAAAAGATTTTACAGAAGACAAGCATGAAATTAAAAAGTGCAAAACGAGCTAAGGTTGCTTCTTCATCACGTTAAATAATACTGTAGACCTCCAATTATCCAATAGGAGAGAATTAATAAAGGCTGTGTATAATGTCATAATAGATTTTAAGCAGATAAAGCAATATTTTACCTCAAAGAATAAATCATTTCTGTTCCTTCTGGCAACCAAAACAAATCTTGTATTAATCAAGTGAAGTTTCTCACAAACCAATATTATACGAATGGTATATGTTACTTGTTTCATTAAAATCTGATTATATTATAATGTAGAAATCTAATTTCTGTAAGTACCTCATTATTCCATATTTCATCTGCCAAGTTCAAGCGTGATTTTATTGTGAGAGTGAATTAAGCCACAGCATAACCAGATTGATATCCTGAACAAAGTCGGGCTATGATGAAAGTTTCATTCTTAAGAAATGTACAGATGGCATGTTAAATGATCCATGATAAATGTACATTTTTCTGTGGGTCACATGTTTCTGTTATAAATAAAAAACCAATTTAGATAAAATTATGAACCTGATGTACCTCCTCAACAACAATTTTACACTGAAGTAATACTGATGGTTTTATTAGATTTTTTTATTTTATTTTATTTTATTTTATTTTATTTTATTTTATTTTATTTTATTTTATTACTGGTGACATGTAAGCAGATAAAATAAGAACAAGGCTTCTCTGTGAGTGAAATAGTACACTTAAAACTAGCTGTGGAACTAAAAAATATGTTTTGTTTTGTTTTTAATTATCAGTAATATTTTTCCTTTGATCATAAGGCTCAACTACTTGTATGTAAATACCCATTCTTATTGTAACCTATAGACAGGCCTTACCTCACTGGGTCTAAGACCTGTCACAAATTCCCAAGAAAAGGGATTAAAATTGTTACACAGTTAGACCACAGTGTAATTTAATATTTTCCATGATAGCACTTTTTTTTGACAACCAAACCCTAAAATCATCCTTTCAGATGCTCAATAATCACAGAGTCATGGAATCATAGAATATCCTGAGCTGGAAGGGATCCACAAGGATCATCGAATCCAACTCCTGACTCTACACAGGACCACCAAAAATCAAACTGTATGTCTGAGAGCATTGTCCAAATGCTTCTTGAACCTCAGTCCTGTGACCATTTCTCTGGGGAGCCTGTTCAAGTGCATAACCACCCTTTATTTTTCCCTAGCTCCCATGATGTAGTGGTGATACTGTGTTTCATGACATAATTTATGCAATGCTGTGCCTCCCCTAAGTTCTCTACCTCATTTGGATCATAAGGACCTTATTTAGGAAGGTAAATGTTTTCACTTATGGATGATTAGCTCAGACTGTTAGTTGTAAACATTTGAACATTTGTCTTTACCTTTTTTTTTTTTTTTTTTTTTTTTTTTTAATTCACCTTCTGTCTGGAAACTGACCGTTTCAAAGAACTAGTCAGCTATAAAGAAGCAGAGTTGAACACTTGCAATGTTGAAGCATATCTTTCTCTCATATGGTCATTTTGTGCAGCCAGGAGATATATTAGAGGGAAAAAACCCTCTGGCTATTAAATATTTTTACTCATGCATTTCACACTGTTGTATCTCTAGAGAAATTATATTGCAACATTAATTACTTGGACAAACAACCAAAAAGGATCTGCTACAAGGAATGTCTTTTGACGTCAAATAATAAGCACTTTATTTTAAGACATTGTATGCATTTTGCAGGTTCAAGTAAACAAACATGAAAATTCCATTTTTAATATTCTCCTTTCAAAGTTAACTTTTTTATGTTTTGCATTGTTTCCACTGAAATCATGAGTTTTTTACCAAATTGGAAGGCTTTTTAAAAGCATAAGATATTGAAACTGTTTGATCTTGTCAGATACTTAAAATATTAATTAAAAAAAACTATAAAAATATAGGCACTGCAAAGGGAGGGGGGAGAACAAGGACAATCAAGATCTTCAGCTGACCTGCATGGATACTGCTTCATGGATGTTGCTTAAACAAAAACTGACCACAAATGAAATTTTGTCTTAATTTTGTTGTGAAATATAATGTGATAAGATTATATGTGATGGACACATAAAATCAAGCCTTTGCAAAGCTAAAAAGCACAAAAAAAGAGTCATTGGTTATAATTTTCTTTCTGTGCTGGTATATCTTCTCAAAATGTCTGATATACTCTCAAAGAATTGTCCTAGCTGCCTTTGACAAATCTGATGAACCTTAAAGCTCATATGTAACTGGTTAGGTTGAAATCCCCAGCACTTACTAGAAGGAAATTTCTAAACCATAAAATGCTTTAGTCAATAATACAAAAATTCAATGCACTAAAATATCTTTGAATACTATGACTTTTTTTATGACTACCTTTGGCCTTTCTTTATATGGACTAAAATTTGTTCAAGTTTTAAACTATAAGACAGCTCTCTGATGCTGAATTTAGTCAGCATATATATTCAGTGTATATAATAGTGCATTTATATTTGTGTGTATACAAATTCAGAATTCCATATTATTTCAAATTATTATTCCATATTATCCAAATGTATGGGTAACATACATACATACTCAAAAAAATATATTGAATATATTGCTTGTTTTGCAGTGCAGATATTAATATTCTTCTGTCAACAGTGTCAATATTTATTTCATTTGTATCAATATTTTTTCTATTAGTGTTTCTGGTGTTGTGTCATTCTCTATTACATGAGCCATTTTTATTTTATTTTTTTGTAGTTTCTGACTCAATGGTCATAATATTTTGTGCTTGTCCTCTTGTGTAAATGTTTTGGGAAGAACTGTGAAAGGAAGAAAGTTTAAAGGTGGCTAGAATGATAAATCTGGAAAAAATAATTCCGCCATTTTTACCATCGCCACTCTCTCTTACCTAATAACATCTCATGTTCTTTTGATCCCACAAATCATAGGAATTGTTATCATCACAATCTTCAGTGAAAAGCAAAAAAATGTGGACTGTGCAACAGCAATGGTTTAATGCTACCAAATGGCTAAAAAGGGTAACTCTTGAAGGGCATTCGAGTAGGAGGAACAAAATCATTCTTTGCACAATATTCACCTGAGCAGGATAGTGGCTAATCATCCAGTGACATAGATGGGCTGCAAGGTCAGCAAGCAAAAGCTACACATTAAGGTGCAGTAGGGATTTACAATTGCACATCAGTTGTACTGACATCCATTGAACGTATTGCTACTTTTTGATTGTTTTCTTTTTCAGAGGAATTACTGACAGTTTTAAACAAAAGCATTGGTTAAAGCAGAAAGTGCAAAGACAGTACCATACCTCAGCTTCACATCCTGACCTTCAGTGTCTTGTGTGTGTCTGCAGCTTTACATTCCATTAACTGAACAGCACAGAGATCCCAACACCATTTCCTGCTAACTCAGAAGACAGTCATTCTTCCAATGACTTGTACCTCTTGCAACAAACATTTTCCATGGTGCTTTCTCCAGGTATGGTTGAAATACAAGCTAATTAAACTTTCATCACAGGGTTGATCTTCTACATTCACACCCCTGAAGCCAAGCCAGCCTGCACCCACCCTTTCCAACACCCTGCAACTCACATGATCTGCCCCCTCTTAAGGTAACCAGCAAGACCCTTTATTTGTCTGCCCAGCCAAGAGCGACCTTGGCTGTGGAAAACACTAATTCTTGCATTGAGCTGCTTCTCATGACGTTGCAAAGCCAAAGTTAGTATATGAGCTGCTTTAAATATTTGTGACGTCTAAATATCCCATAAATGTGGATAGGAAAATAAATAGTGTATAAATATGTGAATTACCTGAGTTTTATTGGCTACCTCATACCTTGGCTATACTCAGGCCAGTGATAGAAACCCTAAAGGATGGGGTGTGGTATGCAGGAGGGACACGCTAGGGCTGCTGTTCTTGCTGCCAGGACTGGTCCTGCTCTGCACCCACAGAAGGGCTGCTGGATTATCTTTTTGGTTCTCTGTGTGCTTTTACCTGGTGTAAACATCAGAGCCAAGATGAAGGTCACTACTGTTACCTCCATAGTATGTTATTGTCCCATTACTGTTGGGAGACTAATTATTGTTAATTTCATGGTTAATAAATTATTGTTACTATATATCATATTAGTATGTTATACATTAATATGCAACTTATATAAATATAAGTTTTTGTCCAAAATAACCCCATATCATTTATAAATTGGTGGGAATGAGTAACCTCCAATTTTTCCATTAAAAAAAAAAAAAAAAAAAAAGTGGATTTAGGGGTTAAGATAAAATTTCAAAACTGTATAATGGTTGGGCTATACAATTTTTTGTGGTAAGCTGCAAACCCTCCTTATTTCATTTTAATTTAGCCTGTTTTTTTATGGGATAAAATAACTTCAAGACAATAAATAAAAAAAGACTACATTAATACCTGCATCCCTCCATGCTAAAAGAAATTTAACTTGAAGCTAGTCAGCCAGATATTTGACTGTTTCAAAATCTCACTGTAAAGTCATACTGAAGGCTTACATTTATGAACTCAGAAGGTATTTTTTTATAAAAAAGAATACTTTTAGGTTGGCATGGATCTGCTGCACCCATGCTCCATCATACCATTTGCAATATCTGAATGGCATGTCCTAACCAATGGAACTTTACTGTATAGAAATCCTTCAGCAGAGGATGTTGAGCTCTCACCAAGTTTGTTTAAATATTTATCTTGTGACCTACACTTTGTTCTAGGTCACTAACTGTAGTGTATCTCCTGCTGTAGTCTTTTTTTTTTTTTTCCATTTTTCCCATGAGAATATCCTTTCCTGAATTGATTGATTGCATATATTACTTTATTGGAAGTAATTTGTTCTTATAGATGTCGGGAAACTGATTTCTTCAATTATTTCTTTATCAGTGTCATTCTTTTCTTGTACAGCCATCACTAACCAAAATAAATCCACCTAATATTACTTATTATTAATGCCAAGTGTGGTGTACTTGATTGTCTCTCCAATTTAATGAAAATTATATTGGGTTCTGTTTGAATTACTTTTTTTTCAGGTTTCTGTGAAATGTTGTTTTGGATAATTTGCTTGGGATTGATTTTTTTTTTCTTTTTTTTTTTTTTTTTGTTAGCCATCTTTTCTTAGTTTGTTGCACTTAGATTTTTCATCATAAGTGTGCAATGAGTTGTACAATACCTACTAATTTAAATTAGGTTGTTTAAATTATATTTCTCTGTTTCCTTCTCTGTTCAAACAAGGGGTTTTCTTTCTTCAATTACATGGGATGATCATGTTTTTTCTTAGTGCAAAATTTCACCTGTAGTCTTTCAGGAAAATAATTATTGAGCTATGTCTTCAAAAACACATATAGACACCTCTTGAAAACAATCTAGGTGTACATAAAAACAGTAAATTTGCTGTAGATACAATGCTTTTCACTAACAGATTTTTGCTCACAAAGTATTTTATTCTCTAGACTCTGAAGATGACAAATATAGCTCTTATTTTCCCAAGAAAACATGCAGGTTTTTCCACATTCCATTCTGACAAAAACTGTACATTATCTTCATTGAGAAAGGAAAGCTAAAGTTCTTTTCTTTAGTGTTTCCTTTGTGACAACCTGGTTTATCTTAGTTGTTCATGCGGTTTTGCTGGAAATTACTTTTACTGGCTTGCCTACCTACCTGCTTTACAAAAATTATTTAATAACTGGAGAGCAAGTCAGTCAAAGATTCCAAATAGCATTTCCTCTTTAACTTTTTGTGGAGTCAGAAAACCATCTACAATGAGTTCATGTTTGCAAGTACAAAGCTCATTCTGTGCCAAATAATGACAATCTTAAGAGCACTCACAGCGGTCTGGGTTGCAGTGACTATGCCCTGGTTGAGTGTTCAGTCTCAAAGAATATGGGCCAGGCAAAAATCAAAGTCAAGACTTCTGAAGGGTGAAATTCCAGTTGGTTAAAGACCTAGTGGATGAGATCCCTTGGAACACTGTCCTTAGGGACAAAGGAACTGAACAGAGCTGGCAACTCTTTAATGACACTTTTCTTACAGCACAAGAACTCTCCAACCTCTTGTGTAAGTAATCAAGCAGGAAAGGCAGGAAACTGGCATGGCTGAGCAAGGACCTGCTGGTCAAACTGAGGAACAAGAAGGAAATGCACAGACAGTGGAAGCTGGGACATGTGGCCTGAGAAGATTACAAAGATGATGTCTGGATGTGCAGGGATGGGATCAGGAAAGCCAAGGTACAGATGGAACTGAGCTTGGCAAGGGATGTAAATAACAAGGTGCATTGGTCAGAAGGGAAAGATGGAGAGTGCAACTCCCCTGATGAATGAGAAAAGACAACTGGTGATGACAGGCATGGAGAAGGCTCGGGTACTCAGCAACTTCCTTGTCTCAGTCTTTGCTGCCAGTCAGGCTCTAGGAGATGTCTTGGGGAGCAAAACACCTCCCACTGTAAGAGAAGGGCAGGTTCAAGACCATCTGATGAAACTGAACATGTACAAGTCAGTGGGGCCCCATCACATGCATCCCATGGTCCTGAGGGAACTGGTGGATGAAGTTGACAAGCTTCTCTCCATCATATTTGGAAAGTCCTGGCAGTCAAGCAAAGTTATTCACTGCAAAAAGGGAAACATAACTCCCATTTTTAAAAGGGGTAGAAAGGAGGACCGAGGGAAATGCAGACCAGTGAGCCTAACCTCTGTGCCTGGGAAGATCTCATGGAACAGATCCTCCTGGAAACAAAGTTAAGGCAAATGCAGGACAAGGAGATGATCTGAGACAGACAGCATGACTTCACCAAGGGCAAATTGTGCCTGACCAATCTGGTGGCTTTCTATGACGGAGTGACTGCATCAGTAGATGAGAGAAAACCAACAGATGTCACCTACCTGGACTTCTGTAAGGCTTTGATGCAGTCCCACATGACAACCTGTTCTCCAAATTAGAGAGAGATGGATTTGAAGTGAGGACCACTCAGTGGATAAGGAGTTGGCCTGTAGGTCACACCCAGAGAGTGGCTCAATGTCCAGGTGGAGGCCAATCATGACTGGTGTCCCTCAGGGATCCATCTTGGGGACAGGTACTGTTTAAGATCTTTATCACTAACATAGACAATGGGATCAAGCGCACCCTCAGGAAGTTTGCAGATGACACCAAGCTGAGTGGTGCAGTAGACAGAGCAGAAGAAAGGGAGACCATCTAAAAGGACCTGGACAAGCTTGAGAAGTGGGCCCATGTGAACCTAATGATGGTCAACAAGTCCAAGTGCAAGGTGCTGCACCAGGATCAGGTCAATCTCAGACACGAGGACAGACTGGGAGAAGAACTTATTAAGAGTAGCCCTGCTGAGAAGGACTTGGGGATTCTGATGGAAGAAAAGCTTGACATGAACTGGCAGTGTGGGCTTACAGCCCAGAAGTCCAATTGCATCCTGGGCTGCATCAACAGAGGAGTGGTCAGAAGGTGGAGAGAGGGGATTGTCCCCATCTGCTCTGCCCTTGTGAGGCTCCACTTGGAGTACTGCATCCAGGTCTGGGGCCCACAGCACAAAAAAGATGCAGGACTGTTAAAGTGGATCCAGAGGAGGGCCAAGAAGATATTCAGAGGGCTGGAGCACTTCTACTATGAAACAGGCTGAGAGAGCTGGTGATGTTCAGCCTGGAGAAGAGAGGAGTCTGGGGAGACTTCACTGAAGCATTTCAATACTTAAATGGGGCTTATAAAAACATGGAGAGCAAATTTTTGCTTGGGCAGATAATAATAGGACAAGGGGGAATGTCTTTAAACTAAAAGAGGGAGATTTGGATTAGATGTTAGAAGGAAATTACTCAGAGGGTGGTGAGGCACAGGAACAGGTTGCCCAGAGGAGCTGTGGATGCCCTATTCCTGGAAGTGTTTAAGGCCAGGTTGGATGGCCAGGTTGCTTTAAGCAACCTGATCTAGTGGTAGGTGTCCCTGCCATTGCAGGGGGGTTGGAATTAGATAATCTTTAAGGTCCATTCCAACTGAAGCCATTGATTCATATGATTCTGTGATTCTATGATTCTATAAGAATAGCCATGCCAGACATAATCATACATCCTTCTAACCTGGTACACTGTCCCCAGTAGTGGCCAATGGCAGAAGCCAAATCAGGCCACCACATCATGGTCCTTACCTGATATATTCCCTCAGATTCTAGAAGTATACTGACATAAGTCCGTAAATCACAAATATCATCTCCATGACCAATGCAAACTAAGGATTTTTTTTTCCTTGACCTCACCTCCTTGCTTTTTCAGCTTGTGCAAAATACCATAGCATCCTGAGAATATGAGCTCACCAGTTTAATTCAGTATTTAAAGGAAGTGCATGATGGGTTTTGTCACAAAGACACACCAGTAGCAACTGAGGAGTCGTTCCCTCTTGGCTTGTTTAGTTTATTTTTGCTTTTTGTTGTTGTTATCATTACTTGGTAAAACATGTAAAGTTAAATAAACAAAACAATTCATTTTTAAGTACTCCCATTTTCAATTGTTAAGCCTTTTTCAACAGTGAGAGTGGTTTACCTTTCAGCTATACTGCTACAGTTGACTTATCTTCTAATTTTGGCCTAGGTAACAATGGAGCATAGATGTCACATTCTTTCAAGTCTGGAACTGCATTTTCTGTTTTTCTCCATTTCTTCAGAAAATGTGATTCTGTCATCCTTTGCCAAGCTCTTTTGGAGCTTTGCAGGAATAACAGACTGTAGTCTTTTCAAATTCTGGCTCCTATTTGACCTGTTTCATTTGATCAGGCTGGGGTTATTTAATGTCTAATTCATCATAGAACTCTTAAAAGGTGCAGGACTATGAGATGAGCTGATAACTCCTGCTTCCAAAAGTCTGTAGCTTTTTCATGTATGAAGTGCTTTTCATAAGAAGGAGATGGTATCTTATCTTAGAGCTGTTATTGTAAATGCTTTCCTGTTTGCTTTCTGACTGTCTTACTCTGACAGTGCATTGTATGAGAAGTAACACATTATTTGGTCAACTCTTCCATAGTAATTGCTTTAAATTGAAACTAACATTTAAGCTGTTATCAAAACTGGACAGGTCTTCTATTATAAATAGTATTCATTGTATAGCTGCTTCTTTCTTTGCTTACGTAATAGTTCTCAAATAACACTGTATTTTAAGGTTGGTTTCATTATATATATATGTTCACCCAACAGTTGCTGAAAAGACATTTTAGGCAGTAATTTGTTTCTTCTCCTTTGATATTCCTCGTATATGAGTATTTTCCAGTCATATAATATGCTCAACTACTCAAGATGATGACTGAATTTTTAAACTGATCTATAAGGTAATCCATTTCTTATGTGGCTTTCTGAGCAAATATCACAACCTAATAAAGTGAATGAAACTTGGGGAATCTGCAAACAGACACACTGGTGGATACGTGGATGTCTGATTTGTGATCCCTGAAAGTAATAATAGTCTCATACCTTTTATTCACATTTTTGTTTGGCATTATTATTCATGTTTCTGCATTAAAAACAAAAAATGATCTTAAAGATGTCATGCAGATTACACCCTCTTTCCTTTCAATAGCATGGTTTTTTATCTTTTCTGTATCTTGTTGTGTAAGTTGTTTGTAGTATCGAGAAAGTCTCTTACAGCATCTGCAGAGCTTTGTATTGACACTTGGAGATCTAATTTTGTCAGTCCTTGCTTATATGACATTTTGAAAAATCATGTGCTCACTGAGTTTTTCTTCTCCTTTCCATCCATTCTTGTCTTTGCCATCTCATACAATAGTTCCCTGCAACCAGAGTTGGATTTCTGTCTGTACCAAAACTACTGATAGATAGAGAGAGATGTTTTCCCTGATTTTCATATCTCCTGTCAATGCCTAGTGGAGGTTAAAATCTTGTAGATTACTTGCAGAATACAGGAACTAGACTCTGAACAACAACAATAACAAAATGTTTACAGTGAGTTTACAATGTTTACACCAGATAAGCCCAGAAATGAAACACATGCATAAGCTAAATTTGGTCTGCAAATAAACATGTTCAACACATAAGATAGTGTTTTGAAAATGTTCAAGTTTTCAGCATAAGTGGCTGATGATCAAGATTTCATCTTCATTGTGCTAGGCATTGTACTTTTATCACTGATTTAAGAGGGAGAAAGGTGAAGTCATCAGCCTAGCTAATCTTGAGCAACATGAGAGAAGAGCTTCTCAAGATTATTTTTGCAAGATATGAAGACACAGAATACTGATAAATAGGAGAGAATTTGTTTATTTACACATTCTTCCAGAGTGCGCTGGATTGCAACTTACAATTTTCCATCACTGACACATATTTGAATTACCAAAAGTTAGCAAGAAACAATGAAGAGAAAAAAAATAAAAAATCATCCTCTTTTCCAAGGAAACATAAATAGCAGCATTATTGGTTTTGCATTTAGTTTTATTTGTCTTGAATTCCTAGTGATAAATAATTTAATCCTGTAAAGCTATCATTAGAGTTACTGACACCATAAATCACTGTTTTTACAATGGACATCTAAGCAAGCTTTTTTTACTGCCTCAATATTTTGAATTAACTGAATAGAAGTTAAAAGCATTTCCTCTGGAGATTTACAATAGAATTGGGTTTGGCCTTTGTAAACAAAAACAGATATTGTCATTAAAAAAATGTACTTCCAGCTGCTTTACAGAAATTACCACACACATGAATCTCAGAGGATTTCTCTTAAAATGTGAACTTGTGGCCTTCCTAGAAAAGAAAGAATGAAACAGAGAGAATCAGGGCAGTGGTGCTTGTCTTTTCCCAGGCATCACAAAGAAAACCTTTGGCAGGGGAGCAATGGGAAGAGAGATGAGTGACTAACAAAGCAAAGATGTATGTTGCTTTATTACCTGTACAACAGTGTCTCAACATTTCCTTGGTGAAGACAACCATAATGACTTATGCATATTTTTAATGGCAGCTTACAATTGTAAAAATAGAAATCACAAAATTCACTATATGCGGTGCCAGAATCTTCAGGCCCAGAAACCTCTGATAAAGATCAAGTAAACAATTGTGCTCATTACACATTCACAGCAGTGTACAAACATAAGCCAATTATTCCTTGTTACTCCTCAGAGGTTGCTGGGAGCTGGTATGTCATTTTATTCTCAGTTTAAGGAGGGAAAACCCGAGGCAGACAAGAAAGCACCCTTTTGAAAAAATGTACTTACTCCTCCAGACCACTGTGCCTTTTTGTGGGGGATAGCACCCTTTCAGCACAATGAATGCAGGAAGAATCTGGATTCCAGGGGGTCAGGGCTGGGATTGTTTTCTACAACCAGAACAAGGACAGCTGAAGAGACTCCCTGTTCTACACTGAAGTCTGAGACAGTTCTGTGGTGTGATCCACTGACTTCAAATGAATCACACCAAACAGTGCAAAGTAGTACAATATCTTAGGACATCTTCAAAGTTAAATATAATAGTATGCCATTTTCCTTCTCTATATATCATTTATCTCCCTTAAAAACATGAGTAATACCTCCTACTTTTAGCAAGCATACTGCAGCCAGAAAAGACATTTCTCAGAAAAAAATGAGCATAAGATAAAATCCCCGGGAATACTAGGTATCCCCATTAGAGAAGAATTTCTCCTGTGTGGAGCAGATTCCTGGAAGATTTCTTTTGCTTCCTTTATCTATTGTGAAATCATAATACAGAACTCCTCTGTGCAAAATGACATTGTATATGCAGAATTCCTAGGTTATAATTGCATTATCTTGTCAAGATTGTAATTAATATTCAATATATAATCAAGATATTTCATGAGGCTCCTGCTAAAAACACATCCAGAATTCAAGCTGAGTCAAAACTTTACTTAAATTCCATTCACACATGCAGAAAGTTAAAATTCTTCAGACCAGGAAATCAGTTATAATATTGTCTTTACTGGTATTTTGGAAACACCTTAAGTCAGATGATATCTACCAGTTATTATTTGCATGGAAGAAACTTCTCCAAGATGTCAATATTATTGGATTTACTAATAATTTTCAAAAACTTTCAGGTTTTGTACTCAGAAATAAGCTATTCTATGAAAAGTTAAGCTTGAAAGCTTCCTCATGGGGACAGACTTTGGCAGCAGACTGGTACATCATGAAGTGCCCTCTGACTCCAGGAAAATCTAGCTGGGAAACCTGGCAAGAGAGTGTACTTATTTTGTATTTCCTAAGGCTTTTTTTTTTTTTTTTTCTTCTGTCAGAAGTGCTAAATTATTCACACTATGCTAATAAAGTCCATCTGAGTCATCTGAGCAGTCTCCTGAGTTTATTAATAAATTATTTAATAAAGGAGTGAATTTGGTCAAGTTGTCTCTAAATTAAACTGGATAGCAATATACTGATAATCAGATAAGCAACAAAGATGAATTACAAGACAGGGAATGCAAACATGCTGGGAAATGAGACTGACAGTATTCCAGCCTGAAAGAGCTTGGAGACATTCAGCTGACAAAACCTGGAGAAAGCCTGAGGTGCTTAAAGTGTGCTCACCACATGGTAGAAAAAGTGGTTCTGTGCAGGGAGTCGGAATATGGCAGATACAGGATGTTCTGACAGCAACCTCATTGACATTCTCAGACATAAATCTCCCAAAGCATCTACAGACATCCATGCCAGAGCAGGCATTGCAGGGTGCACTGATCTGCAAAAATAGATGCAGCCTATTTTAAACTGACTTTCTACAAATACATCCATTATTTTCCCTCTGCAAAGTAGGTACTTGTTTCCCATTATTGCAATACTGAGAAAATTGCATCAATCTTCCCTTTGTTCAGCCCTTCTCCATCTGTATAATTCTATCCAATTCACATTTTTATTCAAGATTAAGAAATACAGATAGCTCTCTGTTCGGCCCATTCAAATTTTCCATCATTCAATCCACACAGTTCTCTATAATTTCCCAAAATGAAGTTCTATTTTTTCCCTGATATTCAAGTGTGGAGGTATGCCCAAGGAATTTCTTAGTCATACCTAAGAAAATATCTACCTGAAAGACTGAATCTCTGGCAGATCATACTACTATAGAAGCAAAGCCATGGAGTTCCTTGGCTTAAGAATGGGGTTCTGACTGCATAAAGGCATGGTGTATTAATTCAGGAATCCTTTGCATGTTCTATCTACTACTTAATCTATAATGAATTGGAAAACTGCCCAAATCATTGTCTCAAATTTGTGGTGAGTAGTGAAAAGTGGCACAGAAAACAGAGAAGGGAGATCTATTTTTTCTTTGTGCCTTTGATGGTAGGTGAAAGACTGAAGGATGAAATCTCAGAAGCAATTGCTACTCTATCAGAGAAGGAATTTCATAGCCTTGTTTTGCTGTTCCTTCCTTTAGCAAGTTGACCCGTGCAGCTGACAATTTCATCATGCCTGCAGAACTTAGCCATGAGGGAATGTTATGATCTCTTGAGAAGCAATGAACTTTTAGAAATTTTGGTCATGTGCCAGAAGATTACTATGTTGGAGTGAATACAATGTTCCCTAGGGAAGCAGCATAAGAAGTTTTGGACAGACAGCATTTAATTTGCCTTTGAGCAAGAAAGGCATCAGTCATTCTGCTGATGTTTTCTTCTGTACCAAAGGGAAGTGCAAGAATATATTCTCAGTGTTAAGAAGAATTCTCATAAAAAGGGAGTCCATGTCTGATAACCGTTGAGAAGACAGCCCTCACCTATTGGAAAATCATGTATTAATCCCACAGGATCTTCAAAAAGATTCTTTCTGAGTTATATTCATGGTTCTTGGGCAGAAGAATAGATATCAGGTATTCAAGCAGATGGAAGAAATGTAGGATTGCTATGGAGACAGTACACCAAAAGTTTCTGAGTAAGACTGCGACATGCTCTAGCAAATATTTTCTTAAGACATCTATAACCATGGTGGGAAAAAAAAAAAAAAAAAAGTTATTATTGATTTGCTTCTAATACTCAAGCAGATGAAGGGGCCTGACATACTTATGATGAGAAGTATTTTTTGGCAATACCTGTGAAGCATTATCCCAAGCTGTTGATTCTGAAGTGTGGTATAGTGTGAAGACAGTGTCTAGCTAACTTTTTGTTTGTACATTTGCTTAGATATGTGCAAAATAATTAATGACTTCTAACACTCCTGTGTTTTGAAAAGTGCTTTGAAACACCAATGTAAAAGGCATTAATAAATTAATTCTGTTAGTATTTCAACATTAATACTGCAGATCCTGTGAACTAAAATTAAGATTTAGGCAACAACTTGTGATAATTTAGATTCTTATTACTGCACAGTCTCCATGTTAAAGTAATTGCCTAATGATGTTCATCATGGTGAACTTAATATTACATTTAATGAACAGAGCATCATCACCTACTTGTTTTAATACTTGGCAAATAATCAGAATTTTGACTGACAGCCTTCCTTTCTCTTATTTTACTCTTCAGTGTTGACAATTGCCAGCATTCACTGCCACCTGAATATCAATATATATGGTGTTGGGGTGAGACTTGTACAGTTTATCACTTCACAGCAACTTCCAATGAGGCATAAAGAATCTCTTTGAAACCTCAAGAGGAAAATTCTCTAAGTGGGCTGAAAATAGTTATACCAAGTAGAAGCGTACAAGTACAGTAAAACCGCAGTCCTCAAGCACAGCAGTGCTCCCTATCACTTAAGTGAGGAAAACAACTCAAGAGGCAGGAGAAATATCATGTTGTGAATCACCACAGTCACATTCTGCAAAGCCTCAGTTCACAGGCTCAAAACATATGATTTACAAACATTTGGAAACATCAAATATTATCTCTCCAACAGCTTGCTTACCTTATGTGATCAAAGCCCTAACAACTGTCTGCAACCCTTTGGCTGCAGGTCTTTGAGACTTTACATTTTGTTCAACATATCCCTCAGCATTAACATTTAATGGGAGGCAATATACCCAAGGACTGGTTCTCTAATTTGACCACTTTTACAGTTTAGACACAAAGTGGAAGTCTCTGCCATGAGTCCAGAACAAGGCATAAATTTATATCTGTGATGTGCTTTAACTAGACTGCCACTCCAGATTCTCCAGTTTCACAATCTAGTATTAAAATATACCTTTATTATATGAAGATACAACCTCCAAGCCTCTAGCAAGTGCTGAAATATATATACTATACATGGAGAATTTCAAAAGCTTCAGAATACTCTAAATCAAGTTGTATAGAAAACACTACTCAGGATTTTACACAACTCATATTATATACATAATATTTAACTGAAATGTATTCATATAAAATACTTTTTCTCTCTTTTATTTTTTTTCCCCCTAACCATCTTCCTGCTAATCTAGCAGACACATCCCTTGAACCATTCCTCTTAAGGGTTAATTTATTATTTATTATTAAATTTGTTATTTATATAACTCCTCTTAAGGGTTAATTATTTATTATAAGGGTTAATTATTTATTATATTACATGCTTAGGTCTCACAATGTGTTCTTTTTCTTTTTCTTTTTCTTTTTCTTTTTCTTTTTCTTTTTCTTTTTCTTTTTCTTTTTCTTTTTCTTTTTCTTTTTCTTTTTCTTTTTCTTTTTCTTTTTCTTTTTCTTTTTTTCTTTTTCTTTTTCTTTTTCTTCACACAATCCATGTTACTACTAGGATCACAGTGTGAAAAGTACTTTCAAAGTAGTGTTTGTATGTGGAATTCATAGACTAAAATACGTTTATGAAGTATACTTATTTGAACAAAATAATTTGTAAAGGGTTTTGAACATGATTATTTAAAATCTATAAAGGCAAAAACATACCACTTCTTTTTGATTTGAACTTTTCTTTGTGAAACTGTATAATAGAATTACAGGATGGCTTGGGTTGGAAGTTACCTTTAAGCTCATCTAGTACCAAACCCCTGCCATAGGCAGAGACACTACCAACCAGACCAGGTTGCCCAGGGCCTTGTCTAACCTGGCCTTGAACACTTCCAGGGATGGGGCATCCACTGTTTCTCTGGGCATCCCATTCCAGTGCTTCACCAGTGCAGAATTTCCTCTTAATCTCTAATCTAAATCTCCCCTCTTTTAGTTTCATACAACTCCCCCTTTTCCTTTTATTATCTACCTGAGCAAAAAAGTTGGTTTTGGTCTTTTTTATAAGCCCCCTTTAAGTACTGAACTGCTGCAATGCAATGCTATATACACTGTCATTCACTTGTACATCTGAAGTGTATGAAAAATGCATTTTCAACATTTGCTGCCTTCTCTCTAGCACAGCCAATGTCCCATCTGTTACCCAGACCAAAGTGCTTATGCTTTATCATGATGGACAGTTGCCTCCTTGCAATGTTAGCACACCACCCTCCTAGCACTCAGGAATGAGATGATAAAAACTAGGTACCAGTGCTGTACAGACAGAGGCTGTATTAACTTTTATCCACTCCCTATGAAGAGAGGAGAGAACTGTAAAATGCTCTCAGCAGCAGTTTAAACAGAATAACATCCTGAGAAACAGTTTTTCTCAGGAAGCATCTTCCAGAAAATTTCCCAAATTGAGCTGTGTCCATGCCAACCGCAGAACCTGGTGAAGTAATGAAAATCAAATCAGCTTACTAAAATTAAAAAAATATATATATCTTTAAGCTATTTTTCTCACTGACCTCAAAGGCTTCCTTCTTCATTTGGCTTCTTTCTCTATTATTATTTAAATTGAAAAAATGGGGGTTAAACTGATCTCAGATGTATTGGAAAAAGTAGTCATTTTGCTTGAGGTGTTTACACAAAAGTAAAAGATATTAAGACAACTCAAACCAGATGAAACACAAGACAGACAACAGGTCTTAGGCAAAATACATGCACAGCAGTGAAGGACCTTGCCAAGGTTATATAGCACATCAGCTTCAGAGTGGGGGCTAGAACCCTGCTCTCCTGATACACAGTCTAATCATGTATTTCTGTACAGCAAAATTTGCAAATAAGATACTGCACGCATAAAAATTCTGTTTATGTATGGTATTTCCTTTGTGAGCAGGGGCAAATAAAAGATCAATTATTTAAGAACTTGCTTAATAAGGAGAGCATGTTTCAGTAATTACTGAGGCCAACTAGTGGGTTGAAGGTCTTATAAACTATATGATATTTACTCATTGTACTGTGGAAGATGTTCTTGATTAGCCCTCTTGTGGTTTGTGTGCTATGCCTCTCCTATAATGAGAACGGCAAATGCACATGGTACTGATTGACACATGGTTCTTACATATAGTTCTTTAAGGTGGAGTTTCATTTCATTTCCATCAGGAAAAAATATATATATATTTCTCTTATCTCTGTGACTTTTAGAGGATATTGTTTTAGACAAATATATATATATATATTGAAGTAGTGAATTTAAGCAAATGATGTTTACATTTGTGTGACAGTAAAAGCATATATATAAGGGGTCTAATGATGTCTAGTGTTCTTGTAGTTTTCATTTTTGTTCAATTTAGATTTCAGTATTTATAACCATTCAGCTATGTTCATCCAGTTCATTCAGCTATGATATGTTTCAAAAGGGCAGTTATATATGTATACACAGTGAGTACAGTTTTCACTTAGAAATTAATTACATCTCAAAAATAACTGAAGAAATGTTATGGTGTTATTAACAGAGAGTTATGGATTTTATCTTTAGGTCATCTTTATCTTTAGAATTTCTATGTTTTCCAACAAATGTCTTTGACAAAAAGTGTTTATGTCATATACCTAACACCAAAACCTGGAAACAAATATTACCCAAAAGCACATTTAAGAATAAGCACTTTAAGAAAATTTAAGAAAAAGCACTTTAAGAATAAGATTTAGAGAACATTATTTGTCTGGTAACATCTATCCATTAGACTCATGTTCATTTAAGGTCATCTCAGCCATCTGTACAACACAGCTAAATGCTAGTATCATACTCAGATGAGATGCATAGATGAGATGTTAAAAATTCTGGTTTAAATACACCCTCAATGAAAAAGAATAAAGCCAATGGCCTACAAGTGGATCTCTGAATGACAGGGAGAGTAACAAGCTCAAAACCCCAAAATGGCATTGGAAAACATAGACCCATGCAAGAAAGAAAATTGACAGCCTTGTTACACTACTGGACAGGAAACCCTAGCCACAGCTTAACATAATTTAAATAACATATTGGTTGAAGGGTGTGAGGTGGGTGTGAATCCTAAAGAAAATTTTTGTCCTAAAGAAAATCTCCTTAGGGATGAAAAGTAGAACTCTGCAATCCCTTTAAGAATAAACAACAAACTGAAGAAAACTGAAATTATATTAAAGGTTTAAGTTAACTATATCCTATAGTTAAGGATTAAGGCACCTAAAGAGGACAACAAAATGACACACTTCCAAAGATTCTACTATGTCTGGTTAAATTTACTCATAAAATTGGAGGATGGAAATATTATCCATCTAAATTTAGTGGACTAATCCAAGACAGTCTTCTCAGCTCTGTTGTCCATACAGAATAGGCACTTGTGGGAAGGCAATTCATCCCTTGATAACCAAGTGGCTTCGAGCAACCTTTTGAAGCTCTTCCTACTGACTATAGAAGACACATAGCAGTCTATTTTATATATTTATATATTTAAAGTCAGAGAAGTCTCCTTCGAAGAAAAGACTGATGTAAACAGCAGAAGCTCTAAAGTCATCTGAACTTTCTATGCATGCCTCAAGCAGGAAAAAGCAGTAGAAAATCCACTGGTTTGCACTACAATACAGCAAATACAATGCATTCTTGAATGTATATAGTAGTGGTTTCCAAGAGACCTCAGTAAAATAAAGTGGTCTTTTATTCCAGATAGAACCGACTTGCAGGTGGGAGGTTTATAACCATGTGAAGGTTGAAGTCTATTACTCAATGTTAAATTTGGGTCAACTGTTGTTCTCTGTCAAGGGGTCTGGAAAAAAAAGTCTTGGTGGGTTTATTTCCAGCGTATTAAATTACACCACTTTTTGCTGAGTTTCAATTTCCCATACCACAAGACACCATATCACATAAGAAATGTCAACAAGAGAAATGACAGAAGGGCAGTGTAAGAGACCTGCAATAAATGGAAGCAGTTCACATAACCTGAGTCTATCCCTTCTTTCTTTAAAATAGAAGCCAGCAAAGCACAGGACATTTCCTGGGGATTAATGGTAAGAAGTAAGTGTTGATGGGGTGAGCCATAGCCAAGTATCGTTAGCTAACACTGGTCACTCACTTTTCAGGAAGGGACCTTCATAAGCATTAGTGATTGAAAAGGAACATGTTTTACCCTTTTGTGAGGTATCGGCAGTAGCATCTCATTTATTCATTCAGTTTTCCAAATTACATTGGAAGTTACAGAGGTTTATTTTCTGGTTTTTGTTTGTTTGTTTGTTTGTTTGTTTGTTGTTGTTGTTGTTTTTCAGTATCAGATTCATATTTCTTGCTTCCTCTCTCATTTTGCTGTGCAAAAGTTATGCACAACCTGGAATTGTCACACAACTCCACAGTTCTAGGAATCAAAGCATCTTAGTGTTTTTCTTCTTATTGTATTTTTTACTTCTATCAGCCTCTGCCAAAAGAAACCTTTAGAAAATATTAACATTCTATGGAGACCAAATTGTTTTTTTGTTTTGTTTTGTTTTGTTTGTTTGGTTGGTTGGTTGTTTTTTTTTTTTTTTTTTTTTTTTTTTGCATGCTATGGGAGTGTCACACAATGCTAACAATCTGGATAGTTTTTTGTTTCCCTATTCTCACAAAAAGTTTGTACCAGCAACAGCAAATATGCTACTAGCATTCACTGAAAGTGTGGTAAGGTGCTAAAGATTTTTACCATAGCTTGATCTTTGCAATTTCTTTTTTTATATTTCTTCCAGGTATTAGGTCTGCCACTGCATAGAAAAGGAAAAAGTAAGGGGAAACAGAAAGGCAAGGGAAAAGAATAAAAAGGGTGTTGTTATCTCAAATAACTACCATGCTTACCTGTCTACAGTAAAATGTTACTGGAGATATATTCTGCTTATTTTGCCATGAGTCAGCTATATATTGATGTCTTGACCTGTACTTGCTATATTTTTTCTCAAAAAAAAAAAAAAAAAAGCAAAGTAGCTTGTCTTGCTGCAATGTGATTTAGTTGTATGAATGTAAAAAACTTTTTTTTTTTCTTTTTCTCTTAGTTCAGCTGATCCAGACTTCCTATTGTACATTCAAGAAAGGTTTGTCTTGCCTAACCAGATACTTACTATGAATTATCTAGGTCTGTCCTGACTAACCTAAGTTCTCTTCACTGCCAGTAAAGAGGAAAAAAAGCTTTTTTAGGCTGTGATTTATTTTGTCTTGGGCAACAACTGTTTGCTGTTTTCAGTCTTGCCTTTGAAATGTCTATTTCTTTCCACTGATTATAAGCAACTTACAATGACAATTTCAGTTGACTAGATGACTATTCTGTAGAGGCCTACATTCAGTCAGATGCATACATCTCCCTAGGTAAAGGATTACATTTTGCCCAGGACTTGCGTAGATCAAGTATTTCTGAAGAAATGAATGAGCTCAGAATCCCAAAATTTTTAAATGATCCATGTCATAGGCTGGGACTTACACTCTTTGGCTGAGCCTACTATAATACAAGCCATCAAGAAAGAAATAACTTTAGAACATATGGATTTTATCAACTAGATCTTCTGGTTTCCATAAGTATTAGATGCCCTTGACTCTACACTTACATCAAGCTAAATTATGTTGTATTTCATACTCAGTTTCTCTAGGGAGACTCCATTCTCTTCCTTCTCCTAGGTTAGCCCCACCTCCTCGCCATGCTGGCTACCTTCCAACAAAAGCAGAGAAAATTGACTCAGTCATGTATTCACCCATCTCTGGAATTTCAGAATATATTCCTTAAGCATCCTAATTAGGTTCATGTTCTGAGGTTTGTCTCTCTTCAGAGACACTGTAAAAGATAAAGGAAGGGTAAACCTTTAACTTGGGTGCCTAAAATATGTTGAAAGTGAGCAATGTGAGAAAATGCAGTAGTTTACCAAACTGTTTCTATTTTCTTGAACAGATTTTCCAAGGACTTCCTCAGCATGTATTATCAGTGTACTAGTGAAGACACTGATGGGTTATTTAGTCTACAGAAAAGGAGGCTCAGAGGAGACCTTATCACTCTCTGCAGCTACCTGAAAGGAGATTATAGTGGAATGGGGGCTGGTCTCTTTTCCCAAGCAACAAGTGATAGAAAAAGAGGAAATGACCTCAAGTTGTGCCAGGGGAGGTTTAGCTTGGATATTAGGGAATATTTCTTCACTGAAAGGTTTGTGGGGCATTGAACAGGCTGCCAAGGGAAGTGGTTGAATCACCACCCTTGAAGATCTTCATAAGGTGTGTAGATGTGATACTTAGGGACATGGTCATGATAGGCTAACAGTTGGACTAGATGATCTTAAAGGTCTTTTCCAACTTAAATGATTATTTGATTCTGTATTTAAAAGGCAAGGATCTGTAGGAATAAGAATAATTTGGGGGTATTTAGGAATTTCAGAGGAGAAAGATGCAGCTATGGAAGACTGACACTGGCTCAGTCATGCATCATGGGGGACTGTGAGGTATGGTGAGCACAGCAGCAGCAGAAACTCATCACTCAGTGACATATAATTTGAACTTCATTTACTGAGCAGGTTAGGTATGGTTTCTGGCTGAGTGCGTGGGTACGGTACCAACTTATGCTTTAAGATTTCTGTCCCATGGCACACGTGTGCAACTCACACAGCCAAGGCCTCATCCCCTGTGGAGCAGGACACTCTTTCTGACTCATTGGTGTGCCTGGGTCCTGAATAGCAGTCCAGCCATCTACACAGTGCCAGACACCCCCAGATACGCCCCTCTCCCTCCCAAAGGACTGGAGTTTTCATTTAATACTTTATCAGATGGTTGCCAAAAGCAACCTTGCTAATCACATAGGCCCAGATTCCTTTATTTCCTCTGTATCTCAGGCCACTTAACTGTTGGTACTAGGGTTTCTAACACCTTCTGCTATCCCACCTCAAATTACATAACAAGGTTCATTTATCATCTATTGCTTCTATTGCTTTTCCTTCCTTCCTTCCTTCCTTCCTTCCTTCCTTCCTTCCTTCCTTCCTTCCTTCCTTTTTTTTTTTTTTTTTTTTTTTTTTTTTTTCTCTCCTCATATCAAATTAATCAGTTGGGCAGATGTAGTCAATGTCTTGATTATCTGAGAGGTGATTTTAGAGAGTCTCTGCCCCATGACATCCTGTGATCCTGGATGCCATCCAGTTATAAACAACCTCTTGATGGTAAGGAATCAAAGATTCCCCCACACCCTTTTCCTGGATGACAAGAAAGAGAAATTATGCACATCAATATTGTAACTCTGCAGTCTCCAGTACTCAAGGGGATATTTCAGCCATGAGTTGTTGCATGACTTACTGACAAAATAATACAGATGTTTATATAGGTGTTGATGGAGAGGCAACAGTTTATACTGAGAATTGTTCTCCATTCCAAATTTTCAGACAAAACATATTTTCCTTTACAACACTGCCTTCAAGTTCAATTGATTCATAGACTTCTTTATTTTTCCTTACAAATATTTTTGACACAAACATTTTTTACACTTTTAAGTAGTGTACATTTGCTGGAGTTGTTACAAATTCTGTAAATTATTACTATTATTAGTCACAAATCCAAGTCCCCAAAGTGTAGTGCATCTTACTGTTGAAGAAGTTTAGATCTGATCTACCTTGAAACAATGTTGCTTTGGCCTCTCTATTGGTACGGTCAGCTGTTGCAAATATTTCAGTTAACATGCTATAAGAAATTTTCCATGTAAGTAAAACATGTTAATGTACTGTGCAAAAAAAATACAGTTCACTGCATTGCATCATGAAGCAGATTGCGAACATGCTAACACTAGAAATGTGACCTGTTTCTTGAGCTCTATTACCCTCATCATTAAGCTTACTTTCCAGAACTAGAGCCACACCAGGATGAAATGATGGAAAAGATAAATAATTCATTTGTATTGGGCTGTAAAGATTCATAGAAAATAACAGCCAAACACATGCAAGCTTTGCTATACTGATCAAAATTACTTCGAAGGACTTCTGGACATTGTACAGGTTAACGAATCTGGGACTGATTAGACTACTTGACCCTGAACTGATATAGGAAAATGTCAAATGATGGACACAGGCTTTGGGTAGTCTCTCCATGGCCATGAGCAGAACAAGACTAGAAGAGGCCATATGCAGCCTGCAAAGCCTGGGACTGATCTTTTCCTTTCTACCCTTCCAAGGAGAAGCTTGGATGAAACGTCATCAAAGGAATATATCTCCATGTTCCAATCCTGTGCAAACAGTTATTTAGCTAAATCTCACTGCATGAGTATTACACAGCTCAGGAATAACTTTTAAATGTTGTAAACATCTTTGTATTTGTTGTTTTTAAATCAAAACAGTAGGCAAAGCTTTCAGAAAACCATTTATCCAGCACATAAATTTAGAGTTTTGTAGAATATTGGATTTTAGGCCACCACCTGGGTGTCTCACTTGATGTAATCTGCTTGCTAATGTTTTTATGTTTTCCCTGACACCACCCTTATTTATGCACAACCTTGATGCACAAGCTTGATGCACAAGCTCTCCAGTCTGTAGAAGCTTTCCTTGTTTGCTGCTTCCTGCTTCATTTTACTTTTTCTTTGCTCACTGGTGCTAGCAGTTACCTAATAGCAATTTTAGAACAATCAATCAGCAGTGTGTGCAAGCAAATAACTTACCAAACAGTTGAACCCTATAATTGTGTTCTGACCTTGGTTTTACTGGAGGTTAGAGTGACAGATTCTTTGCAGCAATGCCATACTTTGATGGACTGAAAGTGCAGTTTGCCTGTATAAGGTGAACTCTACTGCAGAGAATCAAGCACAGCCACAGAAAACCTAGAAGTACATGGAGGAGTAAGTACAGGTGTAGGGAATGCTGACCAACAAGGCAATATTACCTAAACCAAATAAAACTTAAGGAGAAAACTGTCTAAGACAACTTGACAGGAGACTTGACTCGTTGTGCTGACAGTGAAAGACTGAGAAATGTTTTAAAACATCTCATTTTCCTAACTTCAGATTTTTGGAATATAAATTTAAGGAGATTATTAAAGGATTTGCAGTGAGATGGTTTTGCAATCCAAAGTCCCTCTTTCATTCTGAACCTATGAATAAATATTGTCTTCCCTGTAATTACATAAGTCTATAGAGCTGTTCATAAACTAATATGTGAATCAGGTATAATTTCTACTAGGCAAATTAGATTCAAAGTATACAGATTTCCTACTACAATGTTATTAATACCAGCATTTACTATATATGTAACCCTGTTAAGAAATATGCACATTTTCGTGCTTTCCAGAAGTATTTTGAGATGGAAGACCAGTTGGCTGGATCATATACATGTTATTTAGCTGTTTAAAATGAAATATTTCTCCCTTGCTAGGAAATATGGTGGGATGACAAGTTTGAGTTATTGCCAAAAGCTGTTCTAACAGCCTGAGAAGGTTTTGAATGTTGTTTCTGAGAGGAATATTGCAGGCACCATGTGTGTGTGCATGTGTGAGACTGATTGACTCAGAAGAGAAAATTGGTAGTGGGCAACTAACAGCTAGATGCAACCACCAAGCAGATGAAAAGGCAAGTTCCAGGACCGTAGGCCCCTGTCCATACCTGTCATAGCGAGGGACTGCCCATCTACACCCTGCCTGGACACAGAAAGAAAACTTTTTGCAGTGTGCATGTCAAAACAGGGATCACATGTGAGTACAGGCAAATACTGGGGGGAGGAGGGGGGGAGTATAAGGGAACCAAGAGGGTAATACTGGACTCTGTGTCTGGAGCAGAAATACTGGTGTGACTACAACTGTACTGTTGCCAAGCCACACAACAAAAAAAGAAAGAGAGGGTGTGTTCTGGAAATTCTTCTCAGCCTCAGAGAAAACATGACAGAAAGCATGAAGGTGCTCCTTTAAAAGTATTAGAAGAGAGAAATGAAGTTCGGTAAGTGGCACAACCAATACAGCAGCAACTTTCTCTGGAGAAGGGCAGTGAGACAGAACAAAACTGTGAGGATTTTAAAACCATAGTGCTAAACAAAAGTGAATAACCACTTCCCTAAATCTACTGCCTAGAATATTCCAGTTTACTGGGCAATAGCCTTCACCATGGCAGTGGTGTCCTCCTCACACAAATCAAAGCGACCAACAGAGACCTTAATTGCTATTCCTCTTACTAAGAGGTGTCTACTTTAGGGTTCATAGTTCTCTAGATTCAGGCTTGTTTCATTAACTGTCTCCCATGGGGCCAGTTTCATATCAGTACTGTAAGAATTTTTCAAACAGCCTAGGAGATCTCTTGCAGTCCCAGTCACCAATAGTTTGAGAGGAAAGCAGACTTCATCACTGTTGAGTTTGCTCTGGAGGCAGTCAGAAGGAGAGGAACACCACAGGACAACAGTAAGAACAACATTCAGTAGGCTGTAAAGTGAAAAAGGAGAGACATGGCCTTTGATGGGATGTGGGACAAATATATTAGTTAAATTTCAATCCATTATAAAATTATGTTCAACCTATGAAGCTTGAATTGTTTAAGGCAAAAAGTATGGAGAGAGGAACAAGAAGGACATATTGTGATAAAACTTAAATTACTAGCATACCAGTCTTATCAGAAAACATGGCTGTTAGCAAAGATGAAGGTCTCTCTCCAGAACCAGCTTGAACACCTAGCTTTGAAGATGTAACTGGTATGAGAACCATGGAAAGTCAGAAAACACATATGAGAACATAGAGAAATGACAAAACGGAGCCACTAGAAACTCAGTGGGATGTGCCACCAAAAACTTGTTTAATTTTGGTGATTTTGTGTAGCTACAGACTTCTTAACGATCTAAGAAGTAACAAAGCATAACGTGAGATCTCCACAGCACAGGAGCCCCCATGCATCTAAGACTGTTTTTCAGGGGGTAAAGTGATGGTGGTTTTCATCTGAAGTGCTTCTTACTTGAGTTGAGTGACATGGGTTACAAACTCTTGTACAAACATGTTTCTCTGACAAAGCCCCTTTTCAGACATTCTCAGTTCTAAGTGCCAGTGGAGATTTTACTTAATAGGCTGCAGTAGCAAATGAGATGAAGCATCTCATTTCCCAGTGCTGCATGCTAGGAAAAAACAGAAGCAGTGTACACTAAGTTATATCAGATAATTAGTGTGCACTAATAAAAGTTAATCAAAATCAATAAGCACAACGTATGCAGCACAATGATCAAATGCAAACAGTTGAATTGAATTTTCACAGTAATGTAGTTTAAAAATTATTAAATTCAATTAGTAATTCAGCATGATCATATTCCCCTCTCAGTGTAACATGGCAGATATTTGAGCAAGATTTGATTCACATCTGGGAGCCTTGTTGATGTGAAATATCGTACAGGCATGATGCCAGATGTGAAATTATCCTTATTAGGTGTTTTTCTTTAACAATTGTGTTTTACCACAGTGATTAGACCAGATGGAGCATAAATCTTTTCTTCCCTTTTCTTTTTCTCTCTTTTTTTTTTTTTTTCAAACCTACATCCTTTCAAAATCCAGTTACCATAACAACTTGATTTCACTGTTTTTGTTAAATCATCTTCTTTTTATATCACACCTAGAACTTTTGTCTGGCTGACAAATGAACAAAACTGTTTTTTTAGTTAATTATTTGCTGTCAAAAATCTGTCAACATTTTTTTTTTTTTTTTTGTGGTGGGGGAAGGGAGAAAAGGGGAAATGCTTTTTGTTTGGTATGTTTAGTATCAGCAATAAGTAGACAGAGTGGTAATATAAACCTTCTACAAAACAATAAAACAGAAGGACTCCCAGCAGAAAGCTTGAGAATCTCAAACCATACTTACACAGACCTCTAAAGATATTTTTAAAGGATGTTTCTTTCCATGAAAATTAAATACTCTTGGTAATTTCACAACATCAGAGCTTTCTGTATATTTCCCTCTTTGTTTGGATGGGCCAATTCAAATCTTCTTTTATGATAACAACATAAAACCATATTGCAGTAAAATACCTTCCCTTCTTCTCTTGCTTAATATCTATTTGACTTTGTCAGGGAGAAAAGAGAGACAGTGGGAGGTGTGATAAGTTAATATCTAGGAATAAAAAGGCGCTACCTAGCAACATTTCTCTGGAAACTAAATCTCATTTGTCAAGCAACTCTAAAACAGGGGCTACATTGCCCAGGGGATTGATAATGGCATACAGAGATTTTCGCGGCAAGTCACTAAAATATAAAACCAGCCCAGGTCAGTAGCAACTGAACACTGTTACCATCTGACAGCTGTTTAGTGGCCTCTATGAAATGCTTTCTTTGGCTTCACCCTATTCCTAGCGTAAAGGTGGCTGCATCCCAATTAGCACTAATTGGCTCCCTCATTGTTAGTTGCAGCGAGGAGACTAAGAACCATGCTGAATCGTGGAGTGGAGGGCTGGAAGGAGCATGCAGTGATCCACCAGGCCAGCTGTGCCTCTGCTTCAGCTGGCCACTTTAACTGTTGTGAATGTTGATTCCCAATAGATAATTGTATAGACCATGTTTAAAAGCCTGAAGTGAAGGAGCCTCAACAGCATTTCTTCAGTGTCTCAGATCTACTGTCCTTACAGCTTTCTTTTTTCCTTTTAAAATCTTACCAAAATTATTTTGTTTGAAAACTTCAGGGATTTCTTTTTATCCTTTTACAGGGAATCAATCCATTAAAGAAAGTTATCAGATTTCATAGCCTTTTATCATTCTATATGATTTCCTTTGGACTCCCTCCAGTTTTCCTACATACCTCATAAAGTATAATGACCAAAACCAGACATGATGCTCCATTTGAGGCCTTACTAATACTAACCACAGGATAATTATTATTTCCATTGCCATACATTAATGCTCGTCCAGAAAAACTCAGATCAAGATATGGTTTTCTGCTGCAGAATCTCATGCTGACTCATGCTTTCAGATCTGTACAACACAATGACCTTTGAACCTGTGTTTCATGTTCATAGAATCATAGAATGGTTTGGGTTGGATGGGACCTTAAAGACCATCTAATTCCAACCCCCCTGCCATGGCCAGGGACACCTCCCACCAGAGCAGGATGCTCAAGGCCCCATCCAATCTGGCCTTAAACACTCATAGAGATGGGGCATCCACAGTTTTACTGGGCAACCTTGGAAAGTTGTTCAGAGATGTTTTTCAGAGGACAAGTTTTCACAGAATCACAGAATCATCTAGGTTGGAAAAGACCTCCAAGATAACCTAGTCCAACTTCTGACCTAACACTAACAAGTCCTCCACTAAACCATATCACTGAGTTCTACATCTCAACATCTTTTAAAGACCTCCAGGGATGGTGACTCTACCATTTCTCTGGGCAGCCTGTTCCAATGCCTAACAACCCTCTTGGTAAAGAAGTTCTTCCTAAGATCCAACCTAAAACTCCCCTGGTGCAACTTTAGCCCATTTCCTCTTGTCCTGTCACAAGGCACGTGGGAGAATAGACCAACCCCCACCTCACTACAGCCTCCTTTAAGGTACCTGTAGAGAGCAATAAGGTCACCCCTGAGCCTCCTTTTCTCCAGGCTGAACAAACTCAGCTCCCTCAGCCACTCCTCGTAAGACTTGTTTTCCAGACCCCTCACCAGCTTTGTTGCTCTTCTCTGGACTCTCTTGAGCACTTCCATGTCCTTCTTGTAGCAAGGGGCTCAAAACTGAACACAGTACTTGAGATGCAGCCTCACCAGAGCCGAGTATAGGGGGACAATCACTTCCCTAGACCTGCTGGTCACACTGCTTCTTATACAAGCCAGGATGCCGTTGGCCTTCTTGGCCACCTGAGCACACTGCTGGCTCATATTCAGCCGACTATCAACCAGTACTCCCAGGTCCTTCTCCGCCAGGCAGCTTTCCAACCACTCATCTCCCAGCCTGTAGCGCTGCTTGGGGTTGTTGTGCCCCAGGTGCAGGACCCGGCACTTGGCCTTGTTGAACTTCATAGAGTTGGCCTCAGCCCATCGGTGCAGCCTATCCAGATCCTCCTGCAGAGCCTTCCTACCCTCAAGCAGATCAACACACACACCTAACTTGGTGTCATCTGCAAACTTACTGAGGATCCACTCAATGCCCTCATCCAGATCATCGATAAAGATATTAAAGAGGACTGGCCCCAGTACCAAGCCCTGGGGGATGCCACTGATGACCGGCCTACAGCTGGTTTTGACTCCATTCACCACAACTCTTTGGGCCCAGCTATCCATCCAGTTTTTATCCAGCCAGTTTTTCTGGTGTTTCTGAATGCAAATTATCAGACTGACCTGAACACTCTTTAAGCTTTTCTTTACTTGCTCTGCTGGGTTCTCTTACCTCTCTGTTAAAACATATTTTATTCGTTACTACAACACATTTTTGTTTTGGAGTATGACTAAGACAAAAAAGGCACTGAATGTTTCTGCAGCTCCTGTATGCATTTATAGAAGTTTTCTTATCATGTTCCTACTTCATTGAAGCAATCTTGTATTTTTACTATTCTGTACACAGTTTTTCTGCCCACTTGCCTGTGCTATTCACTTTTTTTTTTTTTAATTCCTTTTTGAATGTCTTTGAAGAGCTTTCTATATAGCCAGGAATAGACTATTGTTAAACTTCTCATGTCTTTTTTTTTTTCCCCCCTTTCAGGAAGACAGTTTGCTGTTGCACACCTGATAAACTTACTTAAATAGCTCCCACCTCTCCCATTCTTCTTAATCTCTTACATCAGGAATAATTAACAAAATGTCTACAATTTAGGTGAGCTAAATGAGTGTTAGAAACTGAAAAACAATTCATTCACCAGAATATATAGTCTAATACTATTTGAAATGCTTTAAGTAACCTTCCTGGTCTCCAGTCACTATTCCAGAAGAGCATGGGACATCTGTAGATTTTGTGCAATATCTACCAGCCCTGTGTGGGTGTTTCTCAAATCCTAGGGAGTCTTGTACAGTACTAGAAACCTATGTTTAAGTGTCAGTCAAGCCCAATGGTATCTATGGAGCTATTCACTTTATTCACGCATCTGTAGTTATCGTCATAGCACTCTACACGTCATTCACTATTTAGAGCACAAAAGACTTCTTCATTCTATTACCTGGATGCAGGTATCTTGTGCTGCTTGGGATGCCATAGTCCCTAGCTGTCCTTTCAGAGGGTCATAGATATTCTGCAGGTCTTGTGTTGTACCTACCAGCCCTATGCAGATGTCCCAGATACCTGAGAAAATTTCAATGGCACTATCTACCTACGTATGAATACCTGTGATTCATACGTAGGTAGATAGTGCCATTGAAATTTTCATAGAATCATATTTCCATTGAATCACAGTGGAAAGATGGACCATACAGGATCAGTCTGGGGCCATCTAGTACTTAGCTTTAGTACAGTGTGGTTCTACCAGATTTGAATTTAAGCAGTAACTGTCTGTCTGAAGATGACAGAAGTCTTGAAAGCCGCTTGAGCCTTTCTAAATTTAACAAAAATGAGAATTAGCTACTTTAGCTAAAATAAAATAAAATAAATTAATACACATATAAATGTATTGTTTGTACTTCACCTCTTGGTACACCAGTACAGGTTCAGTTAATGTGATTTCTTTATAATTTACCATTCCTCAGTGCACATTCAGAAATAACTCTCTATTCTTACTGGTTTCTTAAGCTGAGGTGCACAGTTAAATTTTGAGTTGCTTATTGGCACAGCTGTGTTAGGTTACATGATAAATCTCATCTGCACCACCCACATGGGAGCTCAGAAAGAATATGGCAGAAGGGATGCAACACATTATGGGATGCAGGGGGAAAGCAGTCTGTGATTGCACAGAATTTATTAAGAGATATTTAAGGGAGGAGCCAGTGGTGGAAAATGTTAGGGTTTTAAGTAATTTTGGGAGGAACAAGTGCAGAAATATGGAGGGGTAAGGAGATAAAAGGGGCAGTTACATGCAAGTAGTCAGCTGGTCAATACATTTGTCTAGCTGTGCTCTACACCTCACCTGTGTAGTCTGTCCTATCTTCTAATAAAATTCCTTTCTAAGTCTTCCCTGGGTGAAAGCTTTCTAAGTGCAAGTGTGGGATTCCCAGCAAAGTTAAAACTGGACAAGCCAGTGATTAGGTGAGGTGGCCTGGAAGTCAGGGCACAAGTTGGTCTCTATGGTCCAGCTCTGGTTGTGAGAGAACTCACAACCAGTGAGTGGGGGTGAGAGCATGGCAAGGGGACTAGGGGCTTCTTTGCCAGCTCTGTGTGGAGAAGGGTCACAGTCCTGGCAGTTCATTTGATCAGATCATAGAATCATTAAGGTTGGAAAAGACCTTCAAGATGATAGGGTCCAACTATCACCCACTACCAATGCCACCCACTAAAGCATGTCCCTAAGTACCACATCCAACCTTTCCTTGAACACCTCCAGGGACAGTGATGCCACCACCTCCCTGGGCAACCTGTTCCAATCCCTGACTGCTCCTTCTGAGAAGAAATGTCTCCTAATTTCCAACCTAAACCTCCCCTGGTGAGGCCATTCTCTCTTGTCCTATCTCTAGTTATCTGCAAGAAGAGGCTGACCCTCAGCTCCCCACACCTTCCTTTCAGGTAGTTGTAGAGAGCAATAAGGTCTCCCCTGAGCATCCTCTTCCCCGGACTAAACAATCCCAGTTCCCTCAGCTGCTCCCCATAGGACTTGTGTTCCAGGCCCTTCATCAGCTTTGTTGCCTTTCTCTGGACACGTTCCAGGGCCTTGATGTCCTTCTTGTAGTGAGGGGCCCAAGGCTGAACACAGTACTCGAGGTGCAGCCTCATCAGAGCTCAGTTCAGGGGGCTGATCACCTCCCTGGTCCTGCTGGTTACACTATTCCTGATACAAGTCAGGATGCCATTGGACCTTTTGGCCACCTGGGCACACTGCTGGCTCATGTTCAGGTGAACATTGACCAGCACCCCCAGATACTTTTCCTCTGCACAGCTCTTCAGATGTCAACACCTAGGATCTAATGGGCAGATTCCAGGCTGGCTGAGTGTCTGGGCCCAGCTGCTGGAGGGATCTGCCTTGCACATATATATATGTATGTATGTATCTCACTGGTGAACTTCCATCCTGTCCAGACAGAGAGGGTAGTAGTATGAGGACATTGGTGCTGTCTCTGTTCATGTGTATGCTCTGAATATCTGTCCGTGGTCTGTGTAGTGCCTGCTGGGAGTATATCTTTGGCCTTGTTACTGCTAGGACTCAGGGACATGGAGCAGCAGTAGCCTTGCTTCTCTCAGGCTGTTGGATCCAACATGATATATTTTCATCTGACAAGCTGGTTTCCATGTGCTGTGATTTTAAGGCACCGGGAAGAATACCAGCATGACAAACTGACATAACCTCTGTGTGCACTCTTAGGTACTCTGTCTTCTCATCTGTCATTAAATGTCTGGTATGAGAGCTTCAGATTAGCACCAGGTTTTTCTTGTGCTCTCCTCCTGTCAGGTGTGTTAGAACTCACATCACTAATCATCTGATGTGAGGAGGGGCTCACAGGGTGACAGACACCAAAAACCTTTTAAAAACTGACTTGTTACCAGTAAATCTTTCCTGAAGATGAATGATAAATAACTCTAAAATTAGACAAAATTGCTATTTGGTAGTGTTAGTCTTATAACCTTAAAACCTTATTACAGCATTGTGTCTCTCTCAGTGATAGTTGCAAGGAGCTGATGGAAAATCCAGGCTGTTAAGTGCATTTGTAGTTGTTGAGAAAAATACCGTACAATTCAGTACCAGAGCTTTTAGGCTTTTATCCCATCAGCATTGTCTTCTGTAAGACTGGTTTCTTCTAGATTTGCTGCAAAGACCAGCACAGTTGTACACTGAAGCCAATCATATATTTTATGGCCAGCATGGATATGATGAAATATTCTTCAATCACAGCACACAGCACATTTACTTGAAATGAGCTTTTAACTTGGAAGAATGATACTTTTATCTTCTCACTCTGTGAGGTTCTTAAAAGGTTCAGGAAGCTCAAGCAAAGTGGTTTCAAAATCATTAATCTTCACCCAGCACATGAAGCAGAGATGCATGCTCTGCACTGGAAGCTTTCTATTTACTGGGCATCAAAAAACTCAGGCATATCACCCCCAGTTCCTAGAAGATTCCTTATAAAGGTCACATCATGTTGGTTTGACATAACCAAGTTTGGACTACGTGTGAAGCAGCAGATTGTCAGAGCTGTTCTCTTCATACAGGCTTCTAGGCAATTCAAGTGACTACTCTGCAGTTCCATCAGGGCTGTCGTTACATCTTACTTCTCTCCAGACAGCATGAGAGCTTCTGTACCTTCCCATGCCATGTCACACAAACTGCAAGAAGGACACTCAGGCAATGTGTTGATCACAGGGCAAGCAATGAGCAAAGACAAGTGCTATAAGTTCGCAGTCTCTGTAATTTTATGTGGGAACACAGAATAACAGCAGTGTGTGTGTACTGATCTTCATGAAAGTCAAGATGATCGGGCAGTTTCATACTTATGTTATTTGATTTTAGATATCAAACTATTTTTCTTTTCTGCTTCTGCCATTTAACTTCAGCTTCTTCACTATTACATCAGTCTTGGCACATAAGCTGAGAACAGCATGGAGTTTTCTGTCACTTTTCTCTAGTCTATTACTGTGGTGCAGCAGGAGTCTCTACATTCCCTGAAGACAAGGCCTTGGCTGTGGAAAGGATAAATGATAACAGCTTTTTTGACTGCATGACATTTTATTTCACTCCCTAATTGCATGAAAATTTCATGCTGCTTACTAGATATCACATTAGACAGGTTTCCCAAATCCTCTATATTTGCTAGCAGCACTGGCATTTTTCACAAGCAGCAAAGCTCTTGGCAGTATCTTTCCCATTGCCCAGTGCTAATGTGCATAGCTATCCTAGAGGCTGAACACCCACTGAAACTGGCAGGAAGAGTGCACAATTTTTGCAAAACGCATCATCTTGGGTCTTGGAATAAGCCAGGTGCTTTGTCTGAAATCAAAGTCTCCCAAGTCCTCTGTTAGGAAAGCAAAAAAAAAGAAAAAAATGGTCTCAAGGAGCCATAAGTTCTCCAAAATCTCTAATTTCTGGTCACTGCTTTGTCTTTCATCCAACATTGTTCCTGTGATTGAGAGCACAGTAGGATCTGTGAGCTGATGCAGTTAGCTCTGGGTGGTTACTGCAGTGCTGGCCAAAGTCAAAGCTTTTCTGCTCATTTCATTAACAATAGGAGGTGTTTCCATAGCTGCCATGCCATTTGCCTTCCACTTCTTATGACTACATGATCTTTTCCTGACACAGCTGAAAGTGAAACATTTTGGCCTTGTCAGACATGTTGAAATCATGTATTAAACAGTGAAGTACAAACTATATTGCTAGTCACTGTTTGTACCTAACAAATGCTCTCAGAGCCACAGTTATCAGTCACTCATGTGGACACACAGTGTACAAAGTGGATTGCCTGCTGTGACTTGGGAGATAGCCAGAGCACATCTGAGCTCTCTTTAGTGCACTGTATCCAGTGTCACCATAGCCGTGGATGAGCAAATGATATGTTTCACATATATAATCCCAAGAAAATGCTACCGCAGGGGTGTGGAGAGCTTAAATATCTGCCAAGCCAATGACAAAAAGACATTTATCCTCCTCACCCCACTGAAATGATTACTTGTAAAATAACTCTGTTTGACAGTAATTGATGATTTCCACTTTATTTAACTGGAAAGGTAACAGGGGATAATTTTTTACATGATTCCAACCCCATTCTGTTCCTCAGAATTACTTTAATATGGATATCATATCTCTACCAATTAAAGAGAAACTTCCATTTGTCAGACTGCTGCAAGGGGGAGAGCATCATAAATGGGATGCCACAGATGGTAAACTTGTGGAAGGGTTCTTTAAAATGAGGATGACAGCCTCTTCTCTTTATGTGTTCTTGTAGGGTTTCCTCTGGGACACCCTTCACATTTTTCTTGTTATATGTACTTTGCCTCTATTACTGTTCTTCCATAAAACACTTAATTTCTTTGCTTCCTGAGACTCCACCAAAGGACATATTTTGAAGTGGACTATGGAAGATATTTCAAATGACACAATTGCACCTGTCTGACTTCTCCTGACTTAACTAGTACAAAACCAAAATTATTCAGACCAGTTTTCTTTATACTCAAGTACATTATCCAAAATTCAGAGGGAGTGATCTTTGTCCTTCAGCACCCACTACAGAGACTTCAAGTCTTAGAGGTGCCATTTTCATTCCCCAGACAGTAACAAAAATAGCAGTTATTAGAAAGGTTCATTTTTTCTTCACCTTCTATCTCCTCTGCTCCAGTTACACTATTCTGACCATTTCTTCTCAATATCAGATATAATCTAGTCATACTAAGACTGACCTGTCACAGATTCTTAATGCTTTATCTACCTGCTAGACACTTGAACAAATTTTTCACAAATAAGTCTAATGACATTTGAAAGAAATGCCATTTAGTCATCAGCAGATTCAAATTAAGATATGATACTTAACACAGAGACAGTATTTATTGTTTTAGATTTAGCATATCTTCCTAAGCCCATAAAACACATCTTGCTTTTAGGGGAAAAAGCCTTTTAACAAAAATCACATTTAGAGATGCAGACTTGAATTACTAATATAATTAAAACTTCAAAAAGTATATCCCCAACTCTTTTAGATGCAAATTTTCAATTGGTAAGCTATCTTTAACCATCTTTAAAAACTGTAGAAGAAAAAAAAGTGCATGTATGTATGTGACTACTTATATGTTTGTATAAATGGTACAGATGCTGTCATGACTATATTTTAAAAAATGTATCATGCTTCGTTTATGCACACCTCTTTTTATTAGCTATCCCTGTAGCATGTTGTCATTGCAGTTTCCTGCTTCATGGTAGAATGATAGCCTTCTGCTTTACAAATAAGTAAAGGAATGTTTTATACATAATTGGGAAATTGCTTGGTTATCACAGAATCAGAGGAAAGAAAACATTCTAGTTTATCTCCTTTATTCTCTCCTAGAACAACGTTCTAAAATCTACATACTACAGCTTTCACTAGCTTGATGTCTTCTGAAATAGAACTACCTGGGTTTAAACTAAAACAGAAGCTGTCTCATTAAGACCGATTAAGGGATGACAATGTTTGAGGGAGGGTTCTTAAATTCTGGGTAATGTTGCAAGATAAGGTTGAAGTGGTTGAAATGGGTGAGACAGTTTAGGGACCCTGCCTCCATATACATGTACTTATGAATTCTTCTTAATTTTCTGAACTTTACCTTTGACCAAAACCTTCAGTGTGGATTAAATTTTCCATTTTATGGTCAGAAGCAGTCAGTGGCAGAGACTGAACAAGACCATTAACATTTGAATAAACTTGTCCTGCTAAAACAGGAGAGACTTAGTAACCCCATCAACTCTTAATAACCTTCTGCCAAAACTCTGGCAGAGGTTAGAGGAAAAAAAAAAAAAAAAAGAAAGAAAAAAAAAAAAGGAGGTTCACAGAGTATTAGAAACCATTTTTTTATGAAGAGAGGGCATCTTTACATTTTGTTTAATAGCAGGAAAAATTAGCAAGAGGCAAAGCAGCAGGCAGCCTGAATGCCTCAAGGTCCTTTGTATTTCATTAAGATCTGAAAGGCTTTCAGGGACAGAATGGATTTAGAGTCTGCAGTTTCCATATTTCTGTAACTTTTGAGGTTTTGCAACCATTCAGCATTAAAAGACATTAATTCCCTGGGTTTCCCAGTACTTTTCTTCCTAATCAGTCCTCAGCTGTAAACCAATAGGGCCCAAAGTTATGCACGAGCTATTACTGAAATTCACTGGTAGTTGGCTGTGGTCATGGGGCAAACATCTAGGGCTCTAGGGAGGGAGTCTAACTCCCACAGAACTAGTCTGAGGATCTGGACAAGGTGATGATGGCCACTCTTTTTGTATTAGCAATGCACCAAAATTGTTGCCCTTTGAGTGTCTAAATTCCATACTAAAGTGCAACAAAGATCTTCAATCCCAGCGTTCAAATATTGCCTCACCTGGCCACTAATGGCCACTAATAAAGGGTCCTAGCCAAATACTATGAAGGAGGTTTTGTAACTGATGGAGGGAAGTCTGTTCAAGCTTAAAGACAACACTAGGAAAAATCTTGAGGAAGATCACAAAGGGACTGAAGAGTGAAATTCAACATAGATGAAATGGAATTAGATATCAGATCCTGTAGAGTTAGGAAGGGATCTTGCTTACTTTCCTATGACTAGGCCTAGAAATACTGGCAAGCCACTTCCAGTGGTCTTAGCAACATCATGAGGTCTACACTAAGTACAAATAATGTTGCAATCTAGAACTTGGTTTCCTAATTAGATCAAGAGAGGCAGTAGCAGATGGACAAATTCAAGAAAGAGCACAGAGAAATTGAGAACATTTGAGGTAGGCAGTCTGCTACAAAAATAAATGTGTTTTCATATTACTGTATATAGCCTAACCGGAGCATTTATAAACTTTTTGTTGTTGTTGTTGTTGTTGCATTTTGATAAGAATTCCCATTGGCTCCATTTAGAATATTTTAGAAGTATTTTTACCTGTTCCTTGGACATGTATATGTGATATTTCACACAAGCAGCTTGGAGAGTACTTTTCTGCTCCCTTTGAAAAATGAATGAGGTGCTCATAAACTATATTTTCAAGATGAAATATCACTCCACAATAATACAGCTAAAGGTGAGTGAATGATTCATAGTGAAAGATTTGGTTGAAACGTTTACCCTTTTTTTCTCCACATTGGAGAATAGATTGCATAACATGCCTCCAGTTTATTGTCATTCAAATTTACTTACGAATTTGTTTTGGGCCTCAGGGCCTTTGAATACCAGATTTTTATATTTTTGACTGAATAGACAGGGAAAGGAAAGATTTTGCATACGTTTCAGTGAGGTAGAGTGAGGCATATGAAGCTTGTTTTTAGTTGTGGAGAGTCTTAAGCAATACTGTGAACATATTTTATTTTCCAAATGGGGCTTGGGGAAGAAAAACTTATAATTAGACATGAAACAACAGCTGATGACTGGCACAGTCAGCCTGTCTTTTTTATGAATGAGAAAGTCTGCATGCAAACACACCAGCTAGAGGAAGACTCAAAACAAGCAGGTTAAGATTATAGCAACAGATCTTGCAGTATCAAATGGAATTAAGACAGGGTAGAGCAGAAAATAATGGTGTGTAGAAGTCTGGGTTACTGGGAAGGCAGCCCTGACTGTGTCTTTACCAATGAATACAAGAAGATCAGAGGCCAATACCTGGGTTCAAAGCCAATGGCATGAGCTGGTTTGCATCCACCTTCCTTAAGCACATTTGTCTAATTGAAAACTAAATTAAGCAAAAGAAAAGAGAACAAGGGAGTGAGCTGTCAGGCTCTATGGATGATCTAAGGCCCATTGCTTGAAAAGACTGTCTTGCCCTCTTATTTAGTGATAGAAGCATCGACTTCAGATCATAACTGGAAGATATAAGGAAGATATTAAAAAGCTCTGATAAGGAAGACCCAAAATGAAAATGATCATTTTCTTGTGTCTGGCAGAGTAAAAAATAACTATAAGTGAACATCTTAAATGAGAACTATGCTTCATTTTTAAACAGGAAGAAATTATGTAAAAATTCATTCATTATGTTGGGAACGGAATTGTGGCAGCTTCCACTGAAAACCTGTTGTAGGTATCTGTAAGCAACCAGTTCTGGAAACAAAATACTCAGGGCAAGGGAGAAAACTGAAGGTGACTCAGTATGAAAAATGCTAGGTGACAGCTAGCTGTTCAGAGCACTTTCTCACCTCTAAAGCCTATCATTGCAAGGTTTTGACTCTGCCTCTGTAACTTACACTGTCTCTAAGACTCTATCAGCTCTTGTCATTTTTTTCCATCTCTTTTCCCCTTCTGTGTATAACACCTCTTTTATCAAGCTCTCTGTTGAATGGAACAATGACCAAAAACATGGAAGAACCTGGACGCCTGTTTCCATCATGCATTCTACAGTGCTCCATGCAGAGCACAACAGGGAAATGCAGTTCCTCAGACAACACAGATAAATGAAGACAATTATTGCAAAGGAAGTTATGAATTTGAAAATTCTTTATATTGCTTCTCTGTGTGGATTCCATTAGTTACCAGAAAACATGGTATGGCTTCACCCACTTTAAAACTGACACAACATAAAAAAAAATAAAAATAAAAAATAAAATAAAATAAAATAAAATAAAATAAAATAAAATAAAATAAAATAAAATAAAATAAAATAAAATAAAATAAAATACTAAAATAAGATAGAATAGAAATGTCTTGATTGAGCTTTGAAGTAGTGTAGCTGATATAAGGTGTCCACAGGGAGACTGATTATGAAACAGCTAGCAAGCTGGAAACTCATGTGCTAACTTACTTTGTGTTATTTTTCTATATAGACCATACCTTAGGTAGTTATAGCCTCTCTGACAGAGCAGATTTGAATTGTAGCTGTTTAAAGTATTTACAATTCATATTATGTAGGCCAGTGCAAATTGTAAAGTACATCTCGTACAATCAAGCTGTAATCAAAATTCACTTTCACAGATGATCCAAGCATTTCAGCTAAGAATACACTTTTTGGAGTGTTCTTGATAGTAAATTCTAAGCAGTAAATTTACCAAGCAAGCTCCCATAAAATGGTGTTGATTATGTTTGAATCCTAATTTAATTAATATTCACAGGGAGTGTTTTTCACTATTTGCTTAACTATGACATCCAATTGATTCACAATTCACATTTTACCTTGTATCTTATAAATTCACAAGGCTAGAAGGATTAAGTAGTCCATCTAACAAGGAGATAGGTGTTTTCCCCACTTCTTTGTTATAGAAGCATTAAAAAATTATTAATATAAAGTGGCAAAAAGGTAGACACATTTGATTGTAATGCAATGTAAGAAATATTCCTAAAATGATATGATACAGTACTGACCATGAGAATAAAATGTTCTAATGAAGTAAATGACAAGACTCAACCATGTTGCAATGCAAGATATCACATTGAAATGATTGTGTAAATAGGTATATTATGATTATACATTGGTAAATTAATTCTTATATTAATTTCAAACATATTTTCTCAGACTGGAGGGAAACAAGACCAAAAAGAAGGAAGGAAGGAAGGAAGGAAGGAAGGAAGGAAGGAAGGAAGGAAGGAAGGAAGGAAGGAAGGAAGGAAGGAAGGAAGGAAGGAAGGAAGGAAGGAAGGAAGGAAGGAAGGAAGGAAGGAAGGAAAGAAGGGAGGGAGGGAGGGAGGGAGGGAGAGAGGGAGGGAGAGAGGGAGAGAGGGAGGGAGGGAGGGAGGGAGGGAGGGAGAGAGGGAGGGAGGGAGGGAGTCTACACCACTACTATTCCTGTAGTGGTGTAGACTCAGACATGCACTGAAAGCAACAATTTCATACCTTCATCATAAATTCTCAGTGTAACACGGTCACCGAGTTCTAACCAGCTTTATTTTGTATTTTAATGTTCAACACCAGTCATAACAGTTTGATTTGGTATTCAAACAGCAGCCACACATTCCCATTGGGATTCCAATGTTGGTTAATATTAATGTTCTTTTAAAATGAAGTAATACCCAACTGTCTTCACATTTATTCAATGTGAAAGCCTAGCCTTTCAAAAGATAGGTCATGCTTATGTGATGCTATATCTTTTTGTCCTTAGGGTTTGGAGGCTGAACCTTAGAACTGCCAGATGAATTTGGGAAATTTGATCTCACTGCCTAAGCCTGTGAGCTACAAGATGCTCATCATCTGAGCAGACAGGAATTCACCTACGCAGGTCAGCTGGTAGGAGCCCATGTGAATGAGAAAGCTGATCATTAGTGTCATCCCAGAGATGTGAGGGTCTTCCTTGCTGACAGATACGGATTCTAGTATCAAGCAGCATACCTTATTGAAGGCAGCACCAAGATCATACCTTATTGAAGGGAGAACTCTGATTTGTAGCATGTTATGGGGGCAGTGGGGCAGGTTTAAATCAAATCCAGTGGTGTCTGACTATTTGATAAAATAACTACTGAAGCAAAACACAAAATTTTCCTGCACTCTGGATGCCAAAATAAATTTCAAGAAAATCATACTGATTCATGAGCAGCACATATTTAAAAATAATAATAATAATCAAGTGAATAGTTTTTACCTAAAACAGCAATTTGTAAAAGCGATAGATGAATATGGCAAGAGCAAAGGAGATTTTATATCAGCTGATCTTGATTGCATTATGACTGAAGTTTAAAGAACATTTTTCACTGATTGGATCAGGTCAAAGATCCACCTCTATATCACAGAAACTGAAAGAAATTGGAATCAGGGGTGATACAAATATACAGAACCTTTCTTCTGAAATAATTGCATGTGTTTTTCAGGTATATATAAATACACTAAAAAGAAAAAGAGATAACAGATTTTGTTTTCTCTTCTGACATCCACAGTGCAAAGGAATTGTCCCGTTGCCTAGTAATAAATAACTTCAGGGTGACCCAGAGGACACAAGAGAACACACAGATGTCAGCATCCTCTCAGCCAACACTGGTTTAGCTGAGGAATCATTGCATAAATCCACTGAGGATTCAGTGGTATGCATTCACAGCATACTCTTCACAGCCCAGCACTGTCCCCAGGAGTGTGACATATCCAAAGAAGAGGAACAATAAAGGTGGTTCATTAACAAATAGAGCATACCATCTTAGGTGTCTTCTGACTAAGGTCACATGCACAATATCATTTTTAACACAAATTTTATGCCATTATTACTTCATGTATTTTTCTAATATAAAAGTAATGACTACAACAAAGTTTAATTTCAGTTACCCTACAGCTATAAACACAGAGGAATGCCAGCTGATTACTTCTTAGTGTCATTTTTAATTTCAGAAGAACTTAGATTGAAACTAAGATCACATATATGCAGATATTATAAATACTATATATTCCAGTGAATTACATCCTAACAATAAAGGCCATGCCAAAAGATTCTATGACGCCTGAAGAAGGCACCACCATCTCAGCCAAACTTCTGCAAGAAGTACTTTGAGGTGGCACTGAACAAAGGCTTAGTGAACACAAGTGTAAACAACAATGGTAATATCGAGAACAGCACTCTGCCTTCCACCTACCAAGACAAGCATTTTCTCTGTTTTACATTGTGTTCTCTTTACAGAATGAGGACGAATCCCAAATATTGAAATCTACTACCCAAAAGGCAGGTAGAAATTTTAGTTGTAGCCAGTTAAATGCTAGGCTAATTCTTGAGAGCTTGGGTTCAGAACATACATCAGAGCATTCAGTGGGGATCTGTGCATTTAATAAAGCCATCTTCTCACAGACAGGTGAGTTGCAAATAGAAGACACATAGGCATCAATCCTAAACCTAACTGTCTTGTTAAAAGGCTGTTTGCCTGCCATGTGTGGTGTTAGAACAGTTTTATTTAGTAGGCAGTATATTATATATTGACCAGACCTGGCCACACTTTCAGTTTGAGCTCCAGTAATAGTCATTTTGAAATGGAAATACCTAGTAGCACAAAGACCAGGAAATTTGGTTGCTGAAGATGTATGAACATCTTTAAACTATAATTGTTCAGAAAACTCCAGGCTTTATTGGCCATTCACGGTACTATCTACCTTTGTTGGGTATTTTATGGCATTGTTTCTTTCTCCAAAATGACTTCTTCCAATTAAGTGCTGTGGTGCTGTTTTTTGTTTTGTTTTGTTTTATTTTGTTTGTTTGTTTGGTGGTGTTGTGGTGGCATTTTTGTTTTGTTTCTCTTGGATCTCACTATTTCTGCAGTAATAGTTTTTCATAGCGGTGGATATAAATTGCACTGCAGGAATATTACCAACACAAAAATTGACCAGTATTCACTATTATCCTAACAGCATGAATACTTGTATATACAACCAGATCTTGCCACATTCCCTCTGTAAAAGCAAGAATGAAAATCTGAAAATCCATTCATGTTGTTTCACTTGCTTACATGACTTGCATTGGAGAAAATACCAGTATGAAGGTCTCAATTCATTTTTTTTATTTATTTTTTTTTACAGCAGTCTTGAATCCTTTCAAAGTGGTAGTGTAGTTTCTTACTCTTAAATTAATGTTCATTATAGAGCAGTCTCACTTTTGTTGCAATATCTTAAAATATGTTTTGTTCTAAGTTGCCCTGAACAGCCCACAAAATAGGTGTCTCATTCATCTTTTGTATTCTTTAGAGTTTCTATTTTGTAGTCTAAGAGTACAAAAGCAATTTCCATTGCTCAAGGGACACACACAAATTGTCTACAATAGAATTCCTGGTGTACAGAATGTACTAAGCTACTAAGTAGTTACCACTAGAGTTTCTTCCAAATAGTATCTTTTGAAGGGGAAAATGGGTTTTGCCTCTTGAAGTCGATGATGTTTTCTGTCTAGTCTGGAATGACTGCCTCAAAGAGTAGAAGAAGGAACAGCTAAACCTCAGTATCCTCTTTTCTGGGCAATCTTACATGCCCTCTGTCCATATCATCATAGCAAAACCAAAAGTATCAGCAAATCTTTGTGTAGGTATCAGTCTGCTGAGCTCCTGGGAAATCACCTAGTCCTCAGCATGTTTACCGAAGAGTGACATCCTCTTTTTTTTCAGCCACTTTTTTACTTTTTCCCATGTGTGTGCACATATGCTGGCTTTGCCTCACAGACATCAACTCTCTGAATCAGAGGTGCCTCCTCAAAGTCAAGCTCCAGGCTGGCAGGCAGATGTGCCACCTATATCATGCTCTGTAGGAATCACACGCTACCTACAGTTTTCCAGTCACACAGAAAAATGAATGGTATTGCCCAGACCTTTCCCTAGACTGCATTAAGAGAACCACTTACTTTTCACATTAAAGGTTTAATGGCAAAACCAAGGCTGCACTGAGAAAGGAAGTAACTTGGGTGGAGAAATCTTTATGGTTTGGTTAGGAAGGGACCACAATACCTAATTCATTTTAATGTGGTTATATTGTTATTGAAACAAAGTATCAGCTTCACTTACTCCCATCTTTGTCATATTTATTGCTCACACAGAAGTTACACTGAAAGCCACTAGTAATAACCTCTAACAGTCAATCATTTTGTACTGAATTTGTAAAATAAAATAAAATAAAATAACTCAGAAACAATACTGCTTTGAGGATTTGAAAGGAAAAAGCATTTTCTCAAGCACTCTACAAAAGAGCTTGTTGATAGCATCAGCTGGTATGGCACGGCAATGACCACTAGCTTTTATGTCTGCTTTGCCAAATGGACTTTCTGATAACACAGTTCTCCTCCACACAATTACTAGAAGAGGAAATGAGTGCTCCTTTTTGATATCTAGCCTTCTGAATAGAATATTTATCATAATACTAGAGACACTCCTAGTATAAAAAGATGGATTTATATTTAGTAGGATGAGCACTTTAGTGTACAAAACTGATTTCTTATATGAATATTAACCAAAAATCCTAATGACAGAAACTGTCTCCAAGGTGAATTCCTTCAGGAGCCTGAATCAAGTTTCTTCAAATTCCTATTGCTGTTACTATTAGCAACACAGCAAACAATTTCAGTGGCATGATAGTATAATCAAAAACAGGCTAGAGGTGTAGGTGTATATTTATCTAGCCTGCTAAGTACCCATCCAAATGAAAAGGGGAATACAGATGATAAGCTTTTATTCAGTTTAGGTAAATGAGACACTCTTGTATGGTATTTTTAGCACATCCTCTTCCCTTTCCCTTCCTCTCCTCATGGAGAATATTTAACCTCCACTGAGCTGCATTTCTTTACCAGTTTCCAATTCATTTGCCACATACTTCACAACATCAATTGTTCAGTTAGGACAGTGTTAATGGCATATAATGCAATATTAAACCATGCAAACTACTGCTGCTAACTAAAAGAGGACCAGATGGCCCCTGCTTGTCCATGCTACCTAACTACCAGGACATTCTGTAATTTATTTTTTACTGTTCTCCCTAGAACACAAATATCTTATGGAAGAGTGGCATTTAGTGGCATGGTACGGGCTAGTCCATGGCATCTGGATGCCAAGCCTGAGGTCAGCTCTTGGACTTCTTAGTTAGTAGTAAAGGCACATTGGCTCAGAGCCACTTTAGCTTAGGTGAAGACGTATTTAACTTTGAAAGGCATGGGTTTGGAAAGCAGACCAGCACTGTTAAAATAATGCCTAAGTCTTGCTTAAGTCCACTAGGTAGGTGCTCTTAAGGACTTTCAGGTTTCAGTGCAATCAGTGACCTCAAGAAAAGAATGGAGAGATTACAAAAAGAAGTCATTTTATCAAAGTGCTACGCTAGAAAAATTATCTTAGCAATTGCTTTCTAGATGCCTATCAACTGAAAGTTTATATTTGAGAGCACTAGGAAAAGTATCGTTACACTGACAAGAGACAGAGTAAATACGGATTTTAATATTTTCTGAGTGGATGGAAAGATATTTTACTGCAAGTTTAATCCATACCCTGCTTTCATGTACATAGCAGCAGGCAAGACAGTGATGTGTACCTGCTATGTCCTGCTATTTCAGCAGTGACATCCTTTTGGTGAAGGACTGAATGCCTTTTTCATTGTGTTGAGCTTAAGCTGACAGAAAGACATTCACAAGAAGATGTCAGAAAGACATGATGTAGTCTGAGTTGAGACAAGGAAAGACAACTGAAATAAGATGAGATCTGTGAACCATTGAGATCAAAAGAGAAGTTGAGTGTGAGTGGATTCTGCTGCTTGAAGATAAGATGAAGGTGAGCAAGCCAAAGAAAAAAAAAATGAAAATGACTGGCCAAAAACTGGGTTCAGGAAAGCCCATCAAAGAACAGAATTGCTTAAGAAACAATGTAACCAAGGAAACCATCCAAGAGGAAGAAGACTGGAGCACAATGTTTTGAAAGAACCTTTCTGGTCTGCACTGCATCAAGGATAAATGAATGTTAGGGTGGAAATGGAGCATTGCCTCTGTAATATGGTTGGAGGAAAAAAAAAAAAAAAAGTTTTATGAAAACAAAACGGTCTGGGTCCTGACTACACTAATAAGTCTTATCGTCATGGTCCTGACCGTCTTCAACTGGTCCAAGGGCTAATCTCTGGCCTTGACCATCCTGTCCCCCAGCCCATGGCCCAGACGTGCCATGCTTGGGCACACAGACCTGGCCTGAGCTACATCGTAGGTTGGCCAGTCTCCAGACATGTCTTCTGCTTTTGCTGACAGTTCCCAGGCCTGACTTGTTACCTTGCCTTGACTGGCAGTTGCTGGCAGAAGCTGCCATGACCAGGCCCTGTGCAAGTGCTGTGGGACAAAGTCTGTCAGGTCATAGCCTGCCCTGTGGTCACCCTCTTCTGCCAGCCCAGCCCTCCTCATGGGCATCCCAACTCTTGCTGCTTCCTGATGCTACCTCTTTAAAGCATGCAATAAGAGCCAAATTGGAGGCAGGCCATCGTGCCCTTGGAGAAGAGCAACCACAAGCAGGGCATCAGCAAGTCCAGCAAGCTTAGCTATGGAAAGAGAGGGGAGGAGGAATAGTGGGACATGGGACCTCTAAGTGCCATCGTGGTAGCTCTGTGATCTACATGCCTTCTGAAAATGGTCTTTCTACTCCTGTGTCACTTAGGAACTTCTGAATTGTACTGACATTCATATAGAAGAGCAGCTACTAGATGATCAACAGTACAGCATAGCACATAAACCAAGCAAATACACTAGACAACGACAAATGCTTTAAGGTTATCAAAGGATTTGATTTGTACAGAAATCATTTATACATACGCACACCTCTGCATGCACAAGTAATGTGAAGAGGAATGAAGATTTGAGCTGAAAAGCCCAATTAAAATAGTTAGTAGTGTTTGTATTTGCTTTCCATGCTTCTGCTTTTCTGGACTGAAGAAAGTGTATCTAGAAGTAACAATGAACACAGGAATCATTCTACCTTCAGCCTGTGCAAAACCTTCTGACCGAAGAGCAACTTATCTCTTTGCTCTCATTTGGCTTTTAGTTAGCAAGGAAAGGATAATTCTGCATTTCTGTTTCAGGATGGCATAGGTATCCTGAATCTTCATTGCTTCAGGTGCAGTCACCAGTCATCCAAACACTGAACCAAGGTGCATCAGATAAAAAAATGTGTTTTCTGTTTGTTTGTTTGTTTTTTCATATGATGGTTTTACCAAGCTACACTGCTGAACTTCACCACAGCCGCTCTCTGATTCTCCCTCTGCAAAGAAAAAAAGGAAAGAAAATACAATAGAAAGGGCTCAAGGGTTGCGATAAGCACAGGGAGATCACTCAACAATTATTGTCACAGGCAAAACAGACTCAGATAGGGAGATTAATAACATTTATTGCCTATTGTTAGGGGACTAGAGCAGTGAGAACTTAAAGCAAACTAAAACAACTCCACACCACCCCACCCCCAACCCCTTCCACCTGCTCCCTCTGAACAGCACATGGGAATGGGGAATGGGGGCTGCAGTCAGTCCCTGACACTTCATCTTTGCTGCTCCTTCACGGTCAGTCTTTGCCCCTGCTTCATGTGGGGTGATCCCGCAGGGCCTTCCCACAGGCAACAGCTCTTCAGGAACTGTTCCCACATGGCTCCGTACCTCCATGCCATGGGGTCCATCCATCCCCCAGGAGCAAACTGCTCCAGCACGGGTCCCCCATGGGCGGCAGCTCCCCCCAGACCCCTGCTCCTGTGGGCTCTTCTCCATGGGCTGCAGCTCCGGCCCGGGGCCTGCTCCTGCGGGGGCTCTCCATGGGCCGCAGCCTCCTCCAGGCCACATCCACCTGCTCCACTGGGGGCTCCTCCACAGGCTGCAGCATGGAGATCTGCTCCATGTGGGACCCATGGGCTGCAGGGGGACAGCCTGCTCCACCAGGGGCCTCTCCACAGGCCACAGGGGAACTGCTGCTGCGTTTCCGGCGCACCTCCTGCTCTCCTGCTGCACTGACCTTGGGGTCTGCAGGGCTGGTTCTCACTCCCCTCTCCTAGCTGCTGTTGCACAGCAGGTTTTGCTCCTTTCTGCTCTCCCAGAGGCCCAACCAATGTCACTCCCTGGCTCAGCTCTGGCCAGCAGCAGGTCCGTTTTGGAGCTGGCTGGAGCTGGCTCTGATCTGACCTGGGGCAGCTGCAGGGCTCTGCTCATAGAGGCTACCCCTGCAACCTGCCTCACTACCAAAACCTTGCCATGGCATACAGCCCAAAATGATTGAATTATTTGACCAATGTTAAGCAATGTTAATGTTTTACCAATGGTTTTACTATGTTTAATGATCTGGGCTGTGAATATAATATTTTTAGAGGATTCACTGAAAATTTCAGAAACTCTTGAGTTCCCATTCCTTTTCTTCAAATCACCTCGGCCTTACTATCAATACTTTACAATAAACAGTGAAGTACAGTTAACAAGATGCTGTCATAGATATTAATTAACTGTCTATGCAGTCAATGACAAAACCATCTGGGATGTTGTATTCTGACAAAAAAAAAAAAAATCTTCACACTTTTCAGCATGAATGTGTACTGATCTCCATTATTCAATCACTGTAAATGTGCTATAAATGAAGCATAAAATACTCAGTAAATATAAGGTGATCTTACCAAAAAGTGAAATAGCAGAAGTCCTTTAGAGTTGTGAATTTACTGTTTTTAAGATTAAGGAAAAAAAAAAAAAAAAAAAAAAAAAAAAACTCTTGGTAAAATATATTTCTACATTAGAAAAGGAATAACTGATAGGAAAATAATTCCTAACTATTTTTAGGGAGAAATAATTGTCAACAAATAGACATTTGTCCTATGCTTTAGGACAAAGTCTAAGAGCAAGATCCCTGTAACAGCAAATTTATATTGACTGCTCTTTTGCCACACTTATCACAATTTCATCTGAAAATATTGTTTCATTCATATCAGGTAGAGAATTTAAATATTACAGCTAAGCCTTCATCCACATTTTACAGTCAAAAAGAGAAGATACTTATCATCTGTATTTTGATTGTAAACACTGAATGTTACACAAACTAAATAAATTGATTCTAGCCACTAATTTTTCAATTTAACATCACTAGAACAAGATTTTTAAAGCCTATTTTAAAATATTTTTTTTTAAATAAAACAATATTTTTAAAGCTAAGTAAATCCTGGTACCTAAGATTAGATGCATAAATCTGCACTTATGTGTCTTTCTGGCAGGGTTTTCAAAACTGGCCATTCCTAGTAGTTTGTGACTACAGTCACAGCCAGTCACATGCAGCCAGTCAAGAAAAAGCCAGGAGTTAACAGCAAAATTAAGCTTTTTGGAAATATATATGTTTCTTGAGATAATCATCTAAGCTCCCTCTTTAAACAGTGGAGATAGATCAATATATTAATTAATTGTACAGCTGGGCTCTTACTGCAGGGGGAAATGAACCACCTTCTGGCCAAGTCCATCAGCTATAGAAGAAACCTCTATACAGCTACATCTAAATATTCTGAATCTCATCGGTAATGTTACAAGTAAACAAGTAGTAATATGGAACAGTGTAGGGCTAAAAGATATTGATTACTCAAACATATAGAACTCAAATGCTAAATGCCCAGTTTACCTGCCTCACCAAAAGGCTTGCTAATATCATCATCCATTGCAGCAACACTCACATGAGAAGGAGTTTTAGGGTGAGGGGAAAGCTAAGTTACTATGTTGTTACAAGAGACAATTTTAAATATAAAGAAAATATGAAGAAGAATGTTACCCTAATGGATTGCACATAACTACAAGGAAAAAAAAAAAAAAAAAAAAAAAGGAAATCATATGTGAATTCTGGAAGAATTAGAAATTACCATAATAGAATGGTCATAATGGTCATAATAGAAAAAAGAACCCAAGTGACCATGCAAGTGACCATGCACTGTTGAATAAGAAGTATCCCTGCTTTGTTACCAAAATGTAAGCAGGACGCTGTGACATTTCTTTCAGGGCAGACATAGCTGTGTTGATGTCACACTCCTAAAGCAAGTGCTCAGAGATTTATAACTTGAATGCGTATAGAAACCAAAGCTGGCTCAGAACTTATGAAGCTGACTGCAACTGAGAATACCCCACCATAAATACTAACCCAGTGCTCCACAAGCTATAGTATGTGTTTGTAAGCTTGCAGGTGAAGTTTAAGTTGTTAATTTTGACTAACAGAGCCATAAATTAGTCCAGGACCTCATAGGCTGTGTTCAACCAGCCCAGACAAATAAACTGCCAGCAGCCTGTTTGACAGGCAGTCCTTTAAATTAGCTTTGTTTTCAAGCAGTCTAAACAAAGAAAACATTAACCCCTGGCTAAGCCAGCAAAGAGCAAAGCCTGCTGTTCCTGGTAGTCCTTGTAATGTTTACTTCACACATTAGAGTTCTCTGGGAAAATCAGAGTGCAGATAAGGGGCTACTTACATCTTTCAGCTTTGAATAATTTTAGCTGATCCCCAGCACCTTCACACTTTTTTAAACAAACAGTGCAAAGGCAGCTGCTTATCTAGATACTCATATAGTTCTGTAAAAGTCCTCCACCCTCTTTAACATTGTTCTCCTGTCCATGAAAAACCAGAACTCTTCAACAGCCATCAGTCTTGATTTCATGAGATAAGGCAGCAATTACCTGCATAGTCGAGGAGCAGAGACAGGCTGTAAATATAGCACTGCAATCATTTTTAGCATGGCATTATTAGTCAAAATAACCAGAGCAATCCCCAGCAGATTACATTTAAGATTTTCAACCGTCCAGGTGACAATGAAGCAGTCTTATAATGTTTTGCTGATTTTTTCCTGAAGCTCATGTCTCAGATGTTCAACTTCCATCCTCAAACTTATTGCCTTTGAAAACAGTTGTATGAAAAATTCTTTGGTAACATCCACACCTTCAAGAATTAAAACATTAAAGTATGCTCTTACTCCCATCAAATGTTTGCATAGGCAGCTAAGCATTGCCTGCTTTGAAGTGTTTTGCTACACAAAAAGTACACTTTATGTTGCTATGATCACTGCAAAAAACTTGGTGTTGGCACAGGCAACTGGGTAGGTAACAGATGGTTGACAGGTATCCTCTAGTGTAACCGGTGTAAGGACCACTGCCACTGCACAGATTTTCCTCAAGTTGAGGTAGCATGTATCACCATGTCAAGCTTTTTTTTTCATTTCCCTGCCTGAAATAAACCTGACATATTTTACCATAGTTTCCCAAACCAGAATGACAGCAGTACTGAAGGAGTTTGAAGTACAAGGAGGTGGTGTAGGGACTGACACACACACTCACACAAACAAAGAAAAAAAAAAAGAGGAGGGGGGGAGCAACAGTCTGGCAGCATCAGCTGAAATGAAGAATTGTTCTTCAAGCTCAGCAAATATTTCAAGAAGAGATCAGACTTAGCTCATTCTTGCTCTGGAGAACTGACAGACTTCCAGGAATCACAAAGAGTTGATTCTGCAGCCAATACAGACCATGGAGCAAGCCACTCCCTCAACTCCTAGGGCCCCAGAACCAGGGAAATCTGCTTTGGCATACCAGTATTTATTCACCACGTCAAATGCAGTTATATAATCTACTTTTTCCACCTTCCTTCAGCATTTTTCAGTCTGGTACACCAGGTTATATGTCAAACTGATATCATACTTAGCCCTGTAAATCACTGCGAAATCAAATGCACTGGCTGGATTTGGGATACAGTTCAGATAGGTTATGTATTTCATCACATAATGCTGAAGAAATTTACAACAGCACTTGCATGCCCAAGTAAAAATAAAAGGGATTTGGGAATAACTTTCTGTAGGTGCTTCTCAATAACTTCTTACCCAGGCTGAGGGTGCTTATTTAGAAGAAATATATAGTTGTCCCAGATACCATACAAAAAGCTCTTATGATCAAAATATTTTATATTTGATTAGTCGTAAGTAATTACTTTAAGACTATCTAATTCTTCATCTGTCTTTATGATTCACATGTAATATATTGCATATATTTTCCTATTGAGAAAAGGAACTGTTTTAATGATCCATTCATCCATTAGAACATGCAAACCACAAATAAACATTGAAGACTTCTGGATCTCTTCAGCCCAGTTTTACTGAAGATTTCGCTTTTGCTAAGGGAACCCACCCTGCCTGCCTGCAGCCCTGCATGCTATCCATTAAAGACAGAAATGCTGCAGGTATTTCTTCTTTCCATCTAGAATTGGCAAATAACATTTTCTGGCTGATTTTGCTGCTCCTTTTCCTCTTCCCAGTAATTTTGCAAGGCCCACAGCCCTGATCTATATCTCCATCAATCTATAACCACCCTAAAATTTTTCACTACATCTAGGCTACTCTCCAACTCAAGCAAATAAACTACCACAGCTATTTACAATGGCTACAAGCAAATAACAATAAAAACCCTACTGGACCCTTAATTGCTAGTATGGATCCAACTAAATTCCTTCTTTTCTTTATTCTGAAGTAGCCTGAGCCTCTTCAGCCATTTGAGAGGGTTTCTTTCCCATAAATATTAGGAAAATATGATTATAACAGCCATTAACAGAATAAGAGTGGCATGTTTAGAAATATATTTTAACTTCAACGGTGATGTCAGGAGAACCTATGCAGTTGCTCCATTTTGGAAATAAATAAGTCTCAATACATACTAAATAATAAACAATACAGTCATACTTAAATATGCAAAATATTCTTTTGCACTTGAAATATTTTAATGAGATAACCATCTTTCCACCACCACCACCACCACCCCAAAAAAAAAGCACTAAAAATCTAAATACAGAAGACAACCCCCAGAAAAGTCTAGTTTACAAATGTAAGTGCAAAGACTGGGAGATTAAGATCTTGGACTCGTTAAACACCAATTCAGTGTTAACGAAGAAACCGAATATGAGTTATATGAGTTTTCTGATTCTCCTTTTTTTGTCCTAAATCCAAAAGCGTTTTTATTCTCTTTTCCCCTTCAAAGTCTACAATATTTGAAGTCAGGCAAAGAAAATACATCCTGTTGTTGGCATGTACTATAACTGTATTTAACCTCGAGAAAAATAAGTCAAAGAAGTCCTCCTTTAAAAAGGAAAGGAAAACTTGCACATAATACGTTTCCTTAGAGTCCATCATTTCTCTGCCTAAAAGGGTTATAAATAAAGGAATTAACTACCTACAGCTATCCACTGTGATCCAACAACAAGCAATCAGGTGGTAAAAGCCATAGATAAAAATTTGATCCTCCAAATTAAATGTTCAACATACTTAAACAGAGATCAGCAAATATAAGAAATAAATGGCAGTATTCCAAAACAGGTAAATTGCCAAATAATGGTCGTAGCTAGGTTAAAAAGCAGAGATGAAGAAGAAACTTGTGGAGTAGTCCTAGTGGCAGGAAATGCAAGTATAAATACAGAAAACAAAAATTTGAAGAACCACTTCCCTTTAATTCAGTGCATCTAAGCAATAAATTAACTTTAATTCTAAAACCCCAAGACACAGTCCTTGGCTTCTGAAGGGTCTGAGGATCTCTGTCAACTCCCTAGAATATATAAGTTGCCTTAAGGAAAATGGAGAATTAGCAAGGCCTTTGAAGAAGTAGTAGTTACAATAAAATACAGACTTCTTCCCATGAAGGCTCTGGGCTTAAAGTGAGAACATAAAGGGATCTTCCATCTTGGGCTCTGCAGACCCTGAGAGAAATATCAGAGAAAAACACACAAGGTAGATCACAAGATAATGGTTATGGATAGAAGAGTCTCTGGACATAGCACATCCCAGACTCTGTAAGTAGTAGCCATCTACTGCAACAATAGATGCAAGAAGGCATCCTCAGCAAGATCATAGAATCATAGAGTCATAGAATATCCTGAGTTGGAAGGGACCCTTAAGGATCATCAAGTCCAACTCTTGACACCACACAGGTCTACCCAAAAGTTCAGACCATGTGACTAAGTGCACAGTCCAATCTCTTCTTAAATTCAGTCAGGCTCGGTGCAGTGACCACTTCCCTGGGGAGCCTGTTCCAGTGTTCAACCACCCTCTCTGTGAAGAACCCCCTCCTGATGTCAAGCCTAAACTTCCCCTGCCTCAGCTTAACACCATTCCCACGGGTCCTGTCACTGGTGTTAATGGAGAAAAGGTCTCCTGCCTCTCGACACCCCCTTACGAGGAAGTTGTAGACTGCGATGAGGTCTCCCCTCAGCCTCCTCTTCTCCAGGCTGAACAGGCCCAGTGCCCTCAGCCGTTCCTCGTACGTCTTCCCCTCCAGGCCTTTCACCATCTTCGTAGCCCTCCTCTGGACACTCTCCAACAGTTTCATGTCCTTTTTATACTGTGGTGCCCAGAACTGCACACAGTACTCGAGGTGAGGCCGCACCAGCGCAGAGTAGAGCGGGACAATCACCTCCCTCGACCTACTAGCGATGCCGTGCTTGATGCACCCCAGGACACGGTTGGCCCTCCTGGCTGCCAGGGCACACTGCTGGCTCATATTCAAATTGTTGTCTACCACGACCCCCAGATCCCTCTCTTCTAGGCTGCTCTCCAGCGTCTCATCGCCCAGTCTGTAAGTGCAGCCAGGGTTTCCCCGTCCCAGGTGCAGGACCCGGCACTTCACAGAATTCACAGAATTTCTAGGTTGGAAGAGACCTCAAGATCATCGAGTCCAACCTCTGACCTAAAACTAACAGTCCCCACTAAACCATATCCCTAAGCTCTACATCTAAACGTCTTTTGAAGACTTCCAGGGATGGTGACTCCACCACCTCCCTGGGCAGCCTGTTCCAGTGTCTAACAACCCTTTCAGTAAAGAAATTCTTCCTAACATCTAACCTAAAACTCCCCTGGCGTAACTTTAGCCCATTCCCCCTCGTCCTGTCACCAGGCACATGGGAGAACAGGCCAACCCCCACCTCGCTACAGCCTCCTTTAATGTACTTATACAGAGCAATAAGGTCACCCCTGAGCCTCCTCTTCTCCAGGCTGAACAAGCCCAGCTCCTTCAGCCGCTCCTCGTAGGACTTGCTCTCCAGGCCCCTCACCAGCTTCGTCGCCCTTCTTTGGACCCGCTCAAGCACCTCGATGTCCTTCTTGTAGCGAGGGGCCCAAAACTGAACACAGTACTCGAGGTGCGGCCTCACCAGAGCCGAGTACAGGGGGACGATCACCTCCCTAGCCCTGCTGGTCACAGTGTTTCTGATACAAGCCAGGATGCCGTTGGCCTTCTTGGCCACCTGAGCACACTGCTGGCTCATATTCAGCCGACTGTCCACCATCACTCCCAGGTCCTTCTCTGCCTGGCAGCTCTCCAACCATTCCTCTCCCAGCCTGTAGTTCTGCTTGGGGTTATTGCGCCCCAGGTGCAGGACCCGGCACTTGGCCTTGTTGAACTTCATGCAGTTGACCTCAGCCCATCGGTGCAGCCTATCCAGATCCTCCTGCAGAGCCTTCCTACCCTCGAGCAGATCGACACACGCACCTAGCTTGGTGTCATCTGCAAACTTACTGAGGGTGCACTCAATGCCGTCATCCAGATCATTGATGAAGATGTTAAAGAGGACCGGCCCCAGCACCGAGCCCTGGGGGACGCCACTAGTGACTGGCCTCCAACTGGACTTGGCTCCATTCACCACAACTCTTTGGGCCCGGCTATCCAGCCAGTTTCTAACCCAACGAAGCGTGCGCCAGTCCAAGCCAAGAGCAGCCAGTTGCTCTTATTGAACTTCATGCGGTTGGCGATCGCCCAGCTCTCCAACCTATCCAGATCCCTCTGCAAGGCCTTTCCACCCTCATTCGAGTCCACAACTCCTCCAAGTTTGGTGTCATCAGCAAACTTGCTCAAAATACCTTCTATTCCTACATCCAGATGTAGAAGTTATTCTGACAAGTCATTTTGTGGCTGACTTAAATGAGGAGCTAGCAAGGTCCTTAGTTACTCCAATACAGAGAAGGCATACACCTCAGTTCTTTTTCATATCAGCCAAATGATGGATTATTCCCAAAGGAGAGTTAATGCTTTTTGTCAATCTTTCTATAGTTTCTACTTAAATAATAAGTTGCCTTTCAAGAACATTTAGGCACTGAGTTCCTAGTCTGTTCTTCTTTAATGTTCTTGGTGGCTTTTGAATTATTGTTCTCTTTGTGAAAAAAATATATATTTGTCCTAAGAGGTGCTATATTCTGTAATTGAGAACATCTCCCAACAGAGAAAAGGAAGCAAAGCAACTGTGTGAATAAAAAGAAAAAGTCTTTGTTCACAGTACTATAAAATGTAGTCTTTCTCCCACCCCATAGTCAAGTAGGAAATAACAATGAATTACCAGTTTTTCTAAGATGCAACATCTGTTTTGTATATATAATCCATAAAAGGCTTCCAAGTGTCCTTAAATGAGTCTTCAATCTTCTGCAAATTTGAGTCCTCCACAAATCCTCTGTTTCTTAATCTATATGCAATCTTCTTATAATGGACTGATCACAGCAAGAATTTCCATTCTTCTTAGGCTTGGGGTTGGAGGAGATAAAAGAAAGATGGGGGAGAGGGGAAGTTACTGAATAGAAAGAGAAATAAATTAACTTGGATTTACATGTGCTCCATTAAAAAAAAAAAAAAAAAAAAAGGTTTGATGAATGCATAATGACTTTAAATGAAATTATATGGTTTTCCCAAGAGATTCAACCATTGTCCTAGTATTTCATGCTAAAATTTCCCTCCATACTAGAAGATACTAACCAAAAGGACAACCTGCCCTGCTGGCTCATACCATCTGAAGCACCTATTACTGTAATGGTGGATCCCAATCACCATTGTGGTTTTGCAGCCTCATTCCTGCATTACACTTTGATGAGTCATTTAATTCCATGAGATGTGAACGTAAACTACTACCTCTTTTTAATGGTGGAATTTTGCATCTAATTATCAAAAGAAATGCAGTAGGATATGGGAAAATATTTCAAGATCAGATTCTATTTCTTTATCTCTGAACTGTACACTTTCAAGCAAGTTGCCTTTTTATTTCCAAATAAGGCTAAACAGTATGCTATTGTGAAGAAAGATAAATAAATAAATAAATAAATAATAAAATAAATAAAAAAAAAAACAAACAGGGAGAAACATGTTTCCAAACTCCAAACTTTCCAAACTTGAATTGAAAATAAAATAGTTTTCATCTGTTGATTTATATTAGTGGTTCCATGATTGTCCTCACAATATATTGCTAACTAAGTGGTTTTCAAACACTGAACACTATTCAGATTAGGGGGGAAGAGTTCACTCATGAATAGGTCTGCTTCCTGTATGTAACCAAAGTTTGGGTAATAAAATGTGGAGTATCTTTTGGGAAGAAAGGCAGCTAGTAAAGAAAAATCAGTAACTGCAAGACTTTTTCAAGTGGTGCCATTTGATTACTAGTAATGTAAGATTTTTTAAAAGTATACATATATTCTAAATCTTTTCTTTCCTCTACTGACCAAATAAACTGCATAATAGGCAGGTCTTCAGAGACTAGCAGCCAGAGCAAATGCATCAAGCAGCAGAGCACTGACTTGAATCTCTGGTTTCGTTTTCAGCTTCATTTTCCATCATTTCTATGGGAGAAATGACTAATGGATACATCCTGTGGTGCATTCCTCAGCTCTGTCCCTTCCCATACTTGATGCAGAGTACAAGGGAAAAAAAAAAAAAAAAAAAAGTAAAATAAAATAAAACAAATAAAGAAATAACAACTACAAAAAAAAAAAAAAAAAAAAAAAAAAAAAAAAGTAGATATTGGCACTGTACTATGGAAACAGCTTTCCCTAAGACAGAGAGCATTCATCTCTAACAGAAGGCCTCTCTAGATATGTTGCTAGAGGGATGGCAACATTTGCCCTTATGGAAGATGCCTGTAATGAAAGGCAATTATGTCTTCTATATAAGATAAGTGAAACTCAGGTCTTTCCATTGTCTTTGCAGTTTTAGATATCCATTCAGTCCATCCACCCTGGCTGTGAAATAATAGTAGCTAAAATCATTTCTGTTAAAATAACCAGATGGAAATTTTTGAATTTGACCTGAACTCATCTACATTGTAACAAGCAATAAAGAATAGCTATATGAAATGACAGTGCAGGTATTTCTTAGATTTTCCTTTACTCTAGTGCAATTACACAAACAGTATAAAATCACAGGCAACACTTTGGGAAGCTTTATATTTCATTCATGAGAACATGCTGGTCAGTTTTATCTAAATGTGTAGCAATTTTAGTTCTCTAAATGTGTAGCTGAATTTCCAGGAGTGCTGTTTTAGCATTATTTCTCTGTACAAACTTTGCTGTAATGGCTGATTGTCTCTATTCAGGGGATGCACAGCAAGAGTGTTATGCAGCTTGCTTTCACCTTAGGTTTTTCACCAAATGGTAAAGACCACATAGCAAGAAATCTATGGGAAGTCCTCAGTGTCAATGTGGATTGTGTCTCACATTGCAGTTTTGCATCTTGATGGAAGATACATGAAGCTATCACAATTTTCTCTAAGTTTTCTAGACATTATGGATTGAAGCCATGTAGTTTTTGTGAATTTCAAAGTAAGCCTTGAAAAATGGGTAATGATTGCATGTTGGCATCACACCCTACCCATTCTTTTCAGACAAAAATCTTTTCCTCTGTCTAGTTTTTTCTCTCTATCTAAATAGTCTGTTATTGTTAAGGTCACAGGAATTACAATATAGTAAGAGTATATTTCAAGTTGATTGATCAGAAAATAGGAAAAAAATTTGTGGTTTTGACAGAAAATGCTCTCTTTGAATCATGAGAAAGCAGCCTTATAAAAACTTGCACATAAAATCATTTTGGAGCATTTGAAACTTTTTGTTCACATATTTTTATTTTTTTTCCAATAAACTGTAGCTGTTTCAGGACCAAACATTTCTGTGTAAAAATATGCTAAATCAACAGATTTTTTAATTTATTTTAATTTGCACCTTTACACTAACAAAATAGAATATTTTTGCATTTTGAAAGCAATATTTCTTCATTAAGAAGTTAGCCAGTTCAAATTCATCTGATTAAAACACTCAAGAGAGTCTTCGACTTGATTTTTTACAATGGCTGCAATAGCTTTTAAGTTAAATGTACCTTATAAACCACTGAGTGAGTGGCAGAAGTCCAAAAACAAGACAAAAGTGTCTCTCTGCAAAGTTCATTGATTCAGGCTCAGCACCAGTCTAACCAGTCCATGGCTTCTAGTTCAGATGTGATTTGGGCTTCAGTTTTCTGGGGCATGGCCTGAATTTGCTTGCTTTCACCTGCAAAAAGCTATGTAAATCCATTTTGGTGAATCTTCTGCAGTGCTCTAGGAGGTCGCACCAATGCATTCCTGATGTCTCAGAAAACATGGGGTGGTGACAGGGAAAATCTCAATGTGTGAAATGAAATCTAGGGAAACAGAAAACATTTTGTTATATTCACTATGCACAACATCTCCCCTGCTAATGTCACCTCATCTGTTCACATCTTCCATACAGACCCCTGAGTAGTCCATCAAGGTGGCTGTCACTTATTTGCGTCCTAGCGTTTCAACATGACTTGTTCTTCTCATTGTGTATTTTTTGATATAGGAAAGACAAAGTCCCGTACATGGTAGCAAATGCTCTGCCCACATCAGAGCTATGGGGCCTTGGGTTGCCCAGTAGTGTCTTGTTCACACGTCAGTAGCTGAGGCTGACATTCACCAAGCAGCCTGTATAATGCTCCCAGGCTCTGCGGCTCCCACTCATTCCATTTTCTTGCAGGAAGGAGTGCCAGAAATAATGTTTCAGCAAGCAAAAAAAGAATTTTCAACTTGAAGATGTCCAAAATCAAAGTGCTTCAGGACAGCTTTCTTTATTTTCTGCCTCACTGCAGGTATTTCAGGATGTTCAAATTGATGAACTGATTCTTCTTCCCCAGAAGAAATCATACCCCACGTCAAGTCCAATGGCACTGTGAACTTCTCAGCCACTTAATTTTATTTAACTCAATATGTTACTTAATGAGCCTGCTTAGTTTAAATCAAAAACTCTCTTACAAAGCAATCTTAAAGTTGGAGTAAATTCTGTGCAAATTCAGATGTTTTGTGATTTCTAAGGCAAACCTGCTCTTGTTCCAAGAAGTCTCTCTACTCCTCTCAGGCAATCCCAGGAACAACTGTGATCTTTGGGTATGGAGAGCTGCAGGGAGTGCTGCAAAGGCAGACATATGACTTCATCTGGCTTTTTACCCCACTGGCCAAGAGAAGGGGGCAGGCTGCCAGAGAAATGATTCCTTCAGCAAAAAACAAGGGCTCCTTATATCATGTCTTCTGCTATGAGTTCACGCTGGACACAGCACATTTAGGGAAATGATAATGGCTCTGGTATCTTTCCCAAGAAAGAAAGGAATAAAAATAATGCTTCGTGTATCCTTTTCCCCACATCTATCTGTATGCTAAAGCCAATTGTCGGTAATTCTTGGAATATTGGGAAAGTTCCAGATGGCTGGAAAAATTATGCTGTGGCAATATCTTAAAAGGATTAATGAAACTTGGGTCCACAATAAGGCTGTCAGAAGGGCTGTAGTCCATGATAAAATAAAACAGGAAAAGAGAGAGAACTTGATTAATACAGCATTAAAGGAGAATAATGCAATTAATGCCAATCACCCTGGATTTATGGAAAATAGACTTTGTCAGAGAAGATTTCCTATCTCTTTTGATGAGGTTACAAAACTGATTGATAAAAGTAATAGTGATAATGTAATATACTTAGATTCCTGTAAGGCATTTGACTTAGTACCAGACAATATTTTGATTAGGAAACTCAAATGATGTAAAATCAATATAGCAGACACAACATTGAATGAATTAAGAGCTGGCTAACTGATAGGTTTAAAAATGTAATTGTAAACAGGGACTCAGTACTATATGAGAATATTGTTGATGGAGTCCTGCACAGATTGTGTTTTGGACACAGCAACCTAATGGGGGGGGGGGGAGGGGGGGGGCGGGAAGAGAGAGAGAGGGAGAGGAAAAAGTAAAATAATATTATAAAAAAAAAAAAGAAGAAGAAAAAACAGAAGAAGAAAAAAAAAGGACCAACCAAAAATCATTGCTGATGAAATTAGCAGATGCCACAAAAATTGGTGGACCGAAAGATAATGAAGAGGAAAGGTCAGAAACACAGAGCAATCTGAATCTCCTGGCAAACTGGATGAAAGCAAAGGATATACACTCTAATACAGCATAACCATAATGAAGAAGAAACAAAGAAATAAAGAAACATAAAGAAACAAAGACAATAAGCTCTATAGACATAGTGTTCACAGTGTTCATTTCAAAGTGTTAGATTTTACTGTTTTGCTTTTTTTTTTTTCCTCTCTTTTTTGTTTTTCTTTTTAAATTGGATGATCTAAGCCACATCCTGGTCATACATAAGTAAGAGGCATGCGTTGTGGGGGCAGCAGTGAACACTAATATTCTTTTCATGATTTAATGTTATTTTAACATAATTTGATCTTTATGTAAACTTGTTTAACTTCTAACTGCCTGGAGCAGGGGGAAGAGGAAGAGACAAAACCCTTCCCATGTAGAGACCTAGTGTTTCTAGAAGTAGGTATCGGCCTTCCAATTAAGCTTCATGGTGGACCTGTCAACTCTGAGACTATACAGTAGAAGAAAACAATGTTACTGGTTGACACAGTTCTTAGTCAGCGGTGGGTTATGCTTTTATGAAAAAAAAAAGTATTCAGGTTAAAAAAATTTCCCATAAGCTTCATTAGTGTTGTGCATCAGGGTAGAAATAAGCTTCTAGAACTAAAACATTTGAAGATTATTTACAATAAACTTTCAGGAATCTGGTAGAAAAAGATTAAGCCAATTAGGATACAAGTCTAAGAAAAAATAAGCAGTCAAGACATGTGAGTTAATAAGAATGCTATACTGCTTTCTGGCAAAACCAGACCATTAGCAACAGAAAATGACTTTGAGATGGTGCAATTTATTTTATTTTTTCATCTCTGACTGCTGCCAGACACACAGGACTAATTATTGGAGGTGATCAGAAATTCCCCAGGGGCCACCTCCAGAGAGGCACTCCCGTTCCCTAGGCTCTGGCAGGCCTGGAAAGGGCTGGGAGAGACCTGCCAGCCCTGTCACCTCTTGCTTTGCACCCCATGTTTGTCCTTCCTGTCTCACTGAGGAAGAGCCAAGGTACTGAGAGCTTGGGCAGCAATGGTGCTGGAACTCTTTAATTCATTTAAATCCACCTGCAGAACGTCATTTTGAAATTATCTGGACAGGATAGGTTTTTTACTCTTATTTCTCTCTCAAGCAAAAATGTACATGGCTTGGTTTCATAGAGAAACAGGAAATTGGAATTTTCAACACCAAAGTTAAACAAAACACAATTTTGTGATTCCAGTGTCTACATTGTAGTGGACATGTGGCTTTTTGTAGTATAATCATATTCCCTTCCTTAGTTTCTAATTTTACCCAAAGACTCTTGTCTTTATTCATGTGACTTATCCCACAATTGTCAAATATTAGTAGTGAATGGACTCATTGTAGATTACAGATAAAGAATCAAATTTATTTTATTATTTTATTTTATTTCATTTCATTTCATTTACACTGAGAGTTACTCATCCTCTGCAGGAGAACTTTTTTAAAAACAGGCCCAACAGCCTGCTACCACAGATCATCTAGGTACATTTTTCCATGATTATTACTAGAAGAAGAAATTTTCAGCTCTTACCTAGTCGGCCATTTTCATGTGCTAGCAAAGTGTGGGGCAGGGTGGAGAACAAGAAGATGAAGATCTTGGCAGCTGAGTGCATTCAAGCTGAGATTTGCTGGAAAGTGACAAGTTACAGATATATATTTGGATTCTAGGAGACATACATTAACTGCATATTTCTGCAAGAGTCAGTGCATTGGTATTTCAGTAGTTTCCAGGGTTTCTCAGTCCAGCCTTTCTTAATTCTCAAAAACATTACATGAGTTTACACCCAGACCATATTTTTTAAAAGCTGTCCACAAGGGTTAGAAACAGAAGCGTATTATTTTCTTAAAAGGGAGGGAGAGATTTTTGAGTACATCTGGACAGTGCAGATTTAATGGGTTGGGTACTGTGTGCAGTTTGGGGCACCACAGTACAAAAAGGACATGAAGCTGTTTGAGAGTGTCCAGAGGAGGGCTACTAAGATGGTGAAGGGCCTAGAGGGGAAGACATATGTGGAATGGCTAAGGTCACTCGGTTTGTTCAGCCTGGAAAATAGGAGGCTGAGGGGAGGCCTCATCACAGTCTACAGCTTCCTCACAAGGGAGAGTGGAGGGGCAGGCACAGATCTCTTCTCTTTAGTGACCAAAGGAGCAATAGGACCCAAGGGAATGGTGTCAAGCTGCGACAGGGGAGGTTCAGGATGGATATCAGGAAGAGGTTTTTCACTGTGAGGGTTGTCATGCACTGGAACACGCTCCCCAGGGATGTAGTCACAGCACCAAGCCTGTCGGAGTTTAAGAATCATTTGGACTGTGCGCTTAGTCACATGGTCTGAATTTTGGGGTAGATCTGTGTGGTGCCAGGAGTTGGACTTGATGATCCTTGTGAGTCCCTTCCAACTCAAGATGTTCTATGCTTCTGTGATTCTAATTCTGTGAATGAAGAATGTATATGTAATTGGTTAGGACATAGCTGAATAACAGTCCTACCATACCTTGGAAATGCACCTTCCCAGACCTAAACATTTGTGATTTCTGCATTCTTCTAATTTGAAAGAGTGTTCAATTCAGAATGGAACAAGGTGATTAACAGCTGTCATGTCACTGAAACATAAATGTTCAAACAGATTTGCTGTTTTTCTCCATTGGGCTTTTTTGGCAAGTTTGGAAAAGTGTTTTCTTTTGAGATCATCTATGACTATTTTGATTAATAGATACTTCCACACATAATTCAGTACTAACCTCTCCTCTGTCCTAAATTGAGTATACTCCTTGTAAATACTCAATTTAAATTGTTTATGAAATTTCCAGCAGTCTCATTACAGATGTTTTATTTGCCTGAGGGTACTGTTTAAACTTGCTGTTCTGCTGAAGAAAATATTCATGTAACTACACCCTTACAAACTATAGAATAATATTTTAAAGAATCTAGAAATATAAGTATTTTAAAGCCAAATTCCAGAGACTCCCAGACTCTCACACTCAAGTTAATAGCGAGGAACTTCTCAATTTCTCTTCTCTAATAAAAAGAAAACAGAAATCAAGCCCCAAAAAAATGTAACTGTTTAATAGTCATGGAGAAGATGGAGACTTTCAATAGGCCAAGGCACAAGACCTAATCATGCACCCTCTGTTGACAGTTTAGATAGTCTGCTGGGAACTCAGCCTTTGCATATGTAGCTCTTGCAAGCCTCTGGAGCCTAAGCTCTGTCTAGAACCCCCTAAATCCTTGTGGTGTATTTCCAAAGTGCACATACTCTGTTTTACAAATCACCTGAGAACAAGAGCTCAAAATGCAGTTGTACATCCCAAGGCAAAGTACCAACTTCTCAGACTCCTCACATGACAGAAACAGTAGCATTCCATCTTTACACATTAGCCCATCAGTAGTGGTGTATGCATGTACACAGAAGCTTTGCACAGAGTTGAAACACAGAACCTTTTACTTAAAGGACAAATTCTAATTTTTTTATAACAGAAGGATGTTAATCTGCCAAGGGTTGGATCCACACAGCATGCAACACCTCACACAGATATGATCTTTTTCCAGAAATCTCTACAAGCAACTGCCGCCCCCAGTGACTGGAGAGGCATCTTCAGCACCTACTACAGGGCTGTTTCAATAGGTACCAGAAGGTTAAGTAACTAAGTTAGGTGAGTTGAATCCAGCCCTAATAACTGAATACTGTGCCCTTCATCTTACCTCATTCTTCCCTCCAGGTCTGTTTGTACCCTTCTACCCTGCTGATGGTGGTTCATTATCCTTTTTATAACTTTGTGGTTCCTCTGCCAGGTGACAGGCTATCTGGAAAAAATAACGCTCATGTAGGTGACTTTGTTGCTTAAAGACCTGCTGTCTATTGTACCAAATGGGAGTAACAGGAGCTAGCTCATTGCTTACAGCAATTATGCTTCAGTGATCCATGAATCACATCCATTCCTCTGTTGTCTGTACCTCCAAGAGGTGGAGAATCAGGTCAACATGCAAAGACAGCTGAAAAGATGAAAAGCCACCTAAACAAAACAAAACAGAGCTGGCAGCCTTCTAGTGACATAGGCATGACACTCACAACTTGTCTCCCACTTTCCACAACCTCCTTCTAAAAACAAACAAACAAACAAAAGAAAGAAAGAAAACAAACTAAAATGCCCCATAAGCACAACCCATTTTGATTTATTTAGACACAGGGAAAATGTAGAGCTCCACTCTACTCTCCTTTTCTCTCCACTCTGTAGATATTTTATGAGTTTAGTAAAGGCTAATGGTATTCTTCATACAGCATCCAAGTGCTGGCACAGCTCCACTCAAGCTTCATCCTTCCTGCCAACATCCTTGCAGCAGAAGCAAGGGATAGCCAAGGGCCTTCAAAACAGTTCCCCACAACTTTTTCACAGCTTCTGTAGACTCTTGTGAATGTATCTGAAAAGGTACAAATGAACAGAAAACATTTCCAAGTATCTACTGGAAAGACCAAGATACTAGTGTCCATGGCTGTGTGTGAATAACCCAGCACTCACCTAACCTGCACATCTTTAACACTGCTGTTCTTTACCCTGAAAAAGTAAAGGGTAAACAAGGGAAAATAATAATATAATTATATATATTAAAAAAAAAAGTGTACAAGTAAAATCTTATTGAGATACTGCTTTGATAAGATAGTCACAGTACACAGAGGGTGATTAGAGTGCTGTTGCATAAATTATTTGCATTTACTCATTTCCAAACACAGCCTGCTATTTTCAATTACACTTTCAACACAATGTTGACGAAGAGGTTTTCTAACGCCAAGTCTTTCCGAAGTTATTTTTATAGTCTTGTTAGAAACTACTAAAAATAGACCATTTCTAATACAATACCACTGGCTAAACTTTAATAACTGTTATAGTGAGCCACTATGGTCTCACTAAATTACATATTGTGGTGACTTAAATGTGAAAAGTAAAAAAGAGGAGAACCAGAAGACTAATAGACCCAAGTGTGATGCAAGTAGGGGTCCCCACTCAACATTCCTCAGGACCATTTATGTACACAGTAGAATACTCCAAAGTTTCATTTATCATGTTTTTCTGCAATATCAGCTTTTTCTCTCCACAATGCTAATCTGGGCCAATTAAGAAAAAGTTTGGCCTTTGCTGCTCAGATCATTGTAAAATCCCTTGTTTTTGTTCACCACAGCCAACCTTTCAGAAATATAAATAACACAGATCATCCTGCAATCAGAAATAAGAACTCCTCTAACAGCTAATGGATCAAAGCTGGGATTGTTCTGTTATAACTGGCATTTTTCAGAGAAGCTGGAAGTTAATCAACAGAATCAAGTACATTTGCAAGGCTTTTCTTTAAGATTTTTTTTTTTTTTTTAATGAAACTGCGGTAATGAAATACAGATTTCCCTTTTACAGACCACTAACCGAACCTTTTATGACTTACACAGTTTCCATCAGTATTTCTAATGACAGTAGAAATATTTCTGGAACAAGACAGGTTTCCTAAAGGATTTGCATCATCAGATGAGTAGCTTTTCCTAACAAAAAGAAAAAAAAAAAAAGTAAATAAATGTATTTTAAAATATTATTTTCCCCATTAGGAAAAATTTGAGACCAACATTTGAAACCTGTTCAATACTAGGTGAACTTCCAAGCCCACATTGTTAACATGAGCATAAATACATATAATGACTCCTGTGAAACACAGGGTAAGAAGGAATAGGACTAGCATTTAGTGTGTATGAGTTGCTTGTATTTGTATTTGTTGTATCACCACTGACATAAGAAAAGAATCAGGACTGTATAAAGAAAACCAGAAACCTAAAACCTCAGAGATTATTAGAAGGATAAATAATGCTCTGCTTCTAACAAGCTATTATCATTTTCTCCCTCAAACCATGAATCTTGAATTATTTGACTGAAGACATGAAATTGTCCCCAGGGTGCCATGGAAAAAAAATAATAAATCTCAGTTCTGTTTTAATTGCTTGTTAAATATCAGTCCTTTACATGGCATTGTCTGAAAACAAAGCTCCTACAAGTGATTATCGTATGAAGACTCCAAGATGTTCCAAATCAGGTTTTATAGTGTTTGGTTTACTATAGCACCAAATAGTTTTGAGCCAAGTCACAGAATATAGTTATGTGACTTTTCAGCCACAACAGAAAGAAAGAAGTCTATATCTGTAAATTATGGTGTGCTCAATGAAGCAACACAGAGAGAGTAAGAATATTCTCATCATAGATCCAAAACACAGCACCATACCAGCTACTAGGAGGAAAATTAACTCTGTCCTAGCTGAAACTGGGACAGAAGTTTTTATGAACTTTAGCACACTTCTATGTACATCACTAAACCAGTCCAATACATCAAGATGATAAAGGTAATATGTGAAACAAGGTTGTTTGTTTGTTTGTTTTTCCAAAAAATATTTTAAGTCCATGTCTCTTTTCCTCAAATATGTTAAGTATTGGGTAATGCTTTTTTTTTGTTTGGTTGTTGTTTTGTTTTGTCCACCAGATTTTGCAGGAAAGGACTGAAAACAAAGTAAGGGTCAGTTTTACATACGGAAATAAACAGAAAATGTAGAAAATTGGTAACAGTTTCACAACATATAACACTGAAATTCATGTGTTCACAAATAGGACTTCAACATATTCATAAGTGATCTCAAAAAGGGGTGGAGAGCAAGATGATGGAATTGACTGCATGCTACTCCCATCTAACATATGCTACAGATGGTGATATACCCAAGCACATTGTCAGCTTTGTCTTCTCATATTTTCCAGGGTGCTTTCTTTTTGCAACCACATCCTGAGAAATTTAGCTGTATAGCTGAAGGCCAACTAAAATCCCTCTCCAAGTGTAACACTTAGGATCTGTTGAGGCTGGAGTGACGAGAGGCCAAAGGATGCCCTGCCAAATCGGAAGGAGCTCAACGGGAGATGGAATGGGAAAGGAAAGTGGAGGAAAGCCAAAGGAGGACGAGAGGATAGGCTGCATGGATATTACACACATATTCATGGCCATGACACATCACACACTTGGCAAAAAGGAGCTGGTGGAACAAATGCTAGAGCTAAAACACTAATACACAAAAAAGGCAGGCAAGGGACTGCTCTATGCCTCCTCTTCTTGGTCTCATGCTCAGAGAGCACCTAAGCTGCATCTACAGTCTGTGTGGATCTTCCCTACATTGAGCACTCTTCAGCTTTGATGAAGGTGAAATGAATTTTCAGCTTTCATTTTTTGTTTTTGCCCAGAACGAAAAGTTCAGTTTGAGAATAAACCTATAAGCTGGAGTTCTTCCACACTTCCTATTGCACCCTGGTCTCAATTCCAAATCTGACAGCATGTCTTTAATCACACATATCATTTTAGAAACACTGTATTTCATGGTGAAACTGGTGTAGGCAGGTTAGCAATCAAGCTTTTCAGTAGACCTGGCAATGCTCTCCACTGTTCTAAAATACTCTTTTAACAAAGCAAGTATATTACATTTTTAGGTTTAAATGGATTGAAACTGTGGAGATTAAAGCTCTATGTTTAGTATTTGCCAAGTTCCCAGTAGTGTTGGATTTGGTTGAATCTCTTTTATCTGCTAATGGAAACTTGATAATACTTACCTTTAACTAACATTAAACTAAGTAAATGCCTCAGAGACTATCCCAGCCTATAATGCTAAGGCATTGCAGAGTGAGTTTCAATAGTCAGATCCTTTCCTATAATTGACTTAGGGTGAATGAGTATTCTGAAGATTTTTCTATCCCTTCAGGGTTATTCAGTAAATCTTTTATTCAAGTTAGGTGGAATAGTAGATTCTTCTGTGAACCAGCATGTCACGTAGTATGAATTTTTCACACATCTACTTTTCTGAGAACAGTGCTAACTTGGCTGTAGAATTAAACGTAGACCCAAACGTTTGATTCCATGGACTTCCCTAGGCAGAAAAGATGACATAGATATAGAAGAAAAAAAAATACACACATACACACCTATATGGTTTCCTATATAGTTAGGAAGCATTTTCACATGAAACAAAGTTGTATCAGATCCCCAAACAAAATCCGTTTTATTATAACAATTGCTTACATATTTTCTGTCTGTTTTGACCTGGATTTGGACCTTCTCCCTCCACAAGTCCCATGTGACAAATCTACCTCCAGTTTAGCTCCTTGCTGCAGCAGCTGCCCTCTCATATGTTGGGCCAGCAGAGGCAGCAACCATTCACCTTTAGGTAGAGTCAGTGCAGTTGATTTCTTCGTTAAGAACAGTATTTCTTATGTTCTTTTTGATTCCTAGGTTTGTTAGAGACAAATTTTTCCTGTATGCAATATAATGGGCTGCCTGCACACCAAAAAAAAAAAAAAAAAAAAAATAGAAACCTGTTTGAAAACATTTTCATGAGAAATAATACTGTGTCTGAACACCAACAGCTGCTGTGACTTCTTATGTGTGTATATTGGTACACATTCATCTCAGGCTTATATTTAGATATTTTTAGGTAAGGTTTATGCCACTGTATAGGTTCCAGTCACTAGGAAGCACTATAACAGGCACATTTCAAACAAAGAGAAGTTATAGGGTTTTTAAACTTCCCCAGAAAATGTTTAAGACATTAGGGGAAATATTTGCCACACATCATTGTACCATTTAAAATATGTTGAGTGCTCAGAGGAAGAAGATGACAGAAAATTATCCGGAAGATATTGTCCACAATTGCAAAAAGGAGAGGTAATAGGGAGAGATCTGATTTTGGATGAGACTTTCAAAGGACCCTTGTTTTCAAAAATCTGTCTGGCCTACATTTTTGACTTTTAACAAATTTACATTGTAGACTTAGTTCATTGCACAAAATAGCTGGGATATACTGGTGCCTGTGTAGTTTGCCTGTCTTGAGACAACAGAAACCCAGTCGAGAGTATACTTCACAAATAGATTACCTGATTGGAGATCCATAGAAGCAAATGTATTTTCATTGAACTCATTGGACGATAAAACAGACCTATAAGCATGATTAATTCCAGAAAGAAAGTTAATTGCATTTAAGACTTTTTCTGAACTGGTATTTCTTTCCTCAGTGACTTCAATGTCAAACATTTTCTGTTTATTATTTATAATAATAAAGTAAAATAATTTAAAATAATAATTATAAAATATAAATAATTATTTATAATAATAAATTTTATTATAATAATAATAATTAAGGCGATGTGATAGTTAGCTATCTCATCTCCACTAGCAAGCATAGATTTTCCATGGAAAGTTGAGAGGACTCCAGCATTCCCCAGTGGCACTTGGTGGTGTGTGGAGGACCCTGCCTCTGATATATCTGTGTTCCTGTAGCTGTGAAGCTGCCCCAGCAAGATTGGTATTGAAGCCACCCTTATTCTGATATGTTTGCTTTATAATCTCAAACAACTCCTCGTTGCATAGTTTATGAGTTTTCTCATGTAAACACTGGAGGTGTTTCAGATTAAATCCAAACAGCGTGGTCCCAAACATCACACAAATAATATTTCCTACACACTCCAGAGAATTCAGGATGCCCTGTGCTCATGACACACTCCTCACCAACTCTCCTTCCATCAGCCAAGAGACAACCTCCCACCAAGAAACCCCAATCTTCCTTCTTAAAGGGAAGAAGATACCAGCTCACCACAATTTCTATGTTCTCTGTTACACTTCATCACTCCCTCTGCATTTGGCTGCATAAATACCTTTTGCACATGACTTGAGAGCACAACAGCTGATCAGATTTAACACCTTCATGTGAACCAGATGAGAAAGTCTTTCCTGAACCACAACTATTAAAAAGGTGCAAATAAGTACTGCAAAGTAAGAATAATCCTCAAAATTCAGTGCTATAAACCTCCAAACAGGTAATTACAGTCAAACAGGACAGTGAAATGTATCTAAATGGCAAACCTTCTCTCAAATTACTAGTGTGTTAAAGCAAGAATAATGTGTGAGCCCTAGGCATTTAGTAAGAATGTTGTGAGTGTGGGCATTCTTATAAAATGATGCAACTTACAGTTTATAGGTACATTCTGTCATCACTATGGACATACATGCATTTTGTGGGAGAGGATTCCTATAAAATAACAATAGTAAACAGTAAGCTACCAGAACCCCTTTGTGATAGCTTCAGAAATCTCCATACAATAGCCCATATTTCTCTGTCATTTCATCTACATAATTTAAGTCCAAGCTTGACAATGTCTGCTACTTTCTATTGTAGAAGAAACCTAGAAAAGAAACCTAGAAAATTCTAGGTAATGCACAAATATAGTCAGAGAAGTAGGTGTTTCTAATAGCATCACCTTTCAAAAATGATAGAACAATTTTTTCCAAGCCTACAAAGGAAATCATTACATAAACCCTAATAATTCTTTTAAGAATGGCACTTGGTAAAAGCTCCAAGTCTTTCAGCTTAGCCACGATATTAAGGCATATAGATTTAAAGTGCCACTCGAGAGTCAATGGAATAGTACACTCAGATACAAAAAGCTGAAGTGGTTCACCGTTGAAACATTGACTGGATGAATGTAGGATAAATTAGTATTATCCCACATGATTTTATTCCTCTCCAAGAAAATAAACTTTCGTTAAAATTTTAACCTTGAACATTAAAAATAAATAAATAAATAAATAAATAATAATAATAATAAATGGTCTATTAACTGCAAGTCCCTCCACACAGAAAATAATGTAGAACACTTAAATTACTTCAACAGAATCAGTGATGAGCATAAATCTTTACCCAGTGTAAGTAAAAAGACCTTGTAATACTGCCAGAAATCCTGGCTCCTTTTCAGAGCAAGTCATTTCAGCAGTATGATCTGCAAAACTAAGCCAGAAATTGGACACCACTTTTGTTCCAGTCCTATCCTTTCCTTTATGTGCAGAAAAATTTCCTAGATCCTATCCTTTCCTTTATGTGCAGAAAAATTTCCTAGGAACAAATAGCTTTAGTGCCATTACTAGTTTCTTACCTTGTTTATACCATGGTTTCATCAACGGAATCAACATGTCAGGGAACATATTGGAAAAAGATGGCAAGATCATAATTAATTGCAGTCATCAGAAACATTCCCTCAGTTTCAAAGAAAAAATGAAAGTTGGAAGAAAGTGGTGAGAACATCAATTATCTTGCTTGTGAATAAAAGAGGGAGCTGATGTGAACATTTGAAAGGAAAAAGTGAAACTGAGAGGATGCAATCCACTGAACACAATGTTGTGTGTACACATTCATTATTAGGTATAAATATTTGTTTCCTTTTTCTTATTATACTGGCAAGAACAAACCCTCTTCAGAGGTAGGTAGTTGTTTTTTGTAATATTTTGTCTTTGAAGGCAGACTGGAAGCAAAAAAAGTATCCTTGGCAGTTCTCTGGAACTTTAAAATAAATTAACACTTAGGTTTTTTGTTTGTTTGTTTGTTTGTTTTATTTATTTTATTTTCCTTCCAATGTTATTAGATGTTAATCTCCAGATACTTCCAAGCATAACAGTATCTTTCTTTTCTTTATAAGTTGTCCACAGTGATATCCAATCCTTTTTGTAGTAAAAAAAAAAAAGCAAGTATTGCAAGTATTGTATGCTAGTTTATCCTGTGCCAGAATATTAAAGGGAGATTGTGATGTGAAAGGATAAAAAGATGTTATAATCTTAATACAGAGAAAATGAGAGAAGCCTACAAGTAGAAAATAAACTGATCTGATTTTTTTTCACTTTCACTTGTTTTTATCTGTGTTCATTAGCAAACTGTCTCCCCTCATCTCTCTTCTCTGCATATAGTTGAGCACTGTAACCAAATTGCATTTTCATATTAGTGCTTTCTAACAGAAAAAAAAAAAAAAGACTCTACTGAGATTAAACAGCAAATTGATTTTTTTATGTAAAATAGTTTTAAAAAGAAAGCCAAACATTTTCCCAGTTTGTTGTTTTATATCAGGAAACTAAGAAAAAAAAAAAGACTTTTCAAAATTTAGATAAAATCTAAACATATTTTTAATTACCATAAAATAATACACTAAAAAGTTATTTTTGACCAGCTTGAGTAATATTATATCCCTTTGAATGGAAAACTTCCTAGAATCCTTTTATGATTAGGCTGTAATAGCTCAAAGAATTACAAAAGGATCACCAAATGATAAGAAAGGATCATAACATTAATGTAATTCATTAATTACTAAAATTCTCAGCTTAATTCTGTAGCCCCAGAGAGATTACTTTCTTCAGTAATCAATCTTATAAAGCATATTTAGACACAATGATCCTGAGCCTGATCTCAAAAAGGCAATGGTAAATTAACTGCAACTCTCCTGATAACTGGAATCAATAGGGGTTTCAAGATGTTAAGAGATTTTTCATGAACATCACACTGGACCCTCACAATGATGCTTATACCTGGGTTTAGTAATATGATCCTCCTGCTAGAAGCAGGAAAGGTTGCAGTGTCTACCTAGTGCTGGAAATACCTCATGCATATAGGAGAAATACTGGTATAGATACCATGCTTACCAAACTTTGGTGACTGGAGAGATATTTTTTGCTTGTAACTATTATTATGAGTAGAATTAGAAACTAATTCTGGCAGATATTTTTATATAATTGTTGACACAAAAGAGTTCACAGCTTTTATGGTTCTATATTTGAACTCTTTTTCATTGCCCTGATGGAAGAATATCGGCTGATAGATTTACATTTATGCTAATTTTTGTTGTTGTTGTTAATTAATTTTTATTTTGCTTTTTGTCACTTTCGTTGGACACAAACAATATTTAGGTACATAAAGATAATGAGATAAAATTCAAGAGACAAGAAATAGGGAGGTTAAGAAGCAGAGAAACTTCTCTCCTGCTATTTTTTTTGTAGCATGAGAGATACATCTTTCATTTCAGGTCCTACTGCTTCCTGTCTGTTCTCTTGGGATTTGTGCACCACTGGACAGAATATAAGTTTTCCATTGTTACTTGACAGTGGCTGCCCCATACTGTGAGTTTAAAAATTCATGAATCTGTAATGCATGAAAGGGACACCTTTTCCCTACTCTATAAGTTGAGCACTGCACAAAGGTCATGACACAAAAAAAGCCTAGTGGAATTAAATGGATTTTTTTTTTTCAGTTCAAAACATGGAAGCCATGTCTATATTGAAAAACAATTAAAGATGTTATTTCTAACAAAGCCAACAGCACAGTCCACCTGAGAAGAATTCATTTACAAACAATTCTGCTCTCCCTGAGGAGAACTGCACCAACAGAGGAAAGAAGAGATGTATTTGTGTGGGGCTTTCTGCCCTTTCACCTAAGGCTTTCATCTCTCCTTTCTACTTTCTCTCAAAAACTGTTCATCACACTATATTCCTCCCTGACGATGTGCTAAATAAGCTTTTGGTCATACTATTTAATGTAGACGATATATGAATACCAAGGCAACACTATTTAAGAAGAAGTGAGAACCGGTACAGAGCAATGCTGGTTCACAGCTGTCTATGAATCATGAAGAAAAAATCATTATGAAGAAAATCATTATGAAGAAAATGAATCATTATGAAGAAAAACAGTGAGAAGTGATACAGAGCAATGCTGGCTCACAGCTGTCTGCTTATGAACCATGAAGCATGACTCTCACCACTGGGGTTTGGCCTGTTGCATTAGCTGGGCAACCAGGAAAGTAAGAGAGACATGTCTGACCTCTCTCACACCCTGTCTCTGACACGGCAAGATGTCTTCAAAGAAATGGAAGGACAAACCCAATCAACAGCTACAGTTCCTTGAGCCTTTACAGTATTCACTTTAAATTAATCTCACCAAGGTTTAGAAGGTCATTTGTGGTGCTTTTCTTTTAAGGTCTATGCAAGTTCATTGGTAAAAGACTGTTACCTCCAGAGAATAATTCAGCACATCTAATCCATCAACATTTTTATGCATGTTGTCTGTATTAAATAAATAAATAAATAAGAAATAAAGAGCTCAAGAACATTCCTATATTAGATGTTTATAATAGAATTCCCTTAGATGCAAAAAATCTGATTGAATGATAGTAGGTTTTCATGTCCTTATGTTATTGCCTGGCCATGCCTATCACCATAAATTTGGTCTTATTTTTTTTACTTTTTTTGGTCATGGTGGTTTTTTGTTTCCTGCTTGACAATGAGATGAGCAGGTAAACTATGGTCCTTGAGCCTTAAACAAGCAATTTAGCTCTGTTAGCATATGTTCGGGAATGGGCTGAGGCCTGCTCTGACATGCAGCCTCATTGGGCTAAATGAGTCTGGTTGTGTGAGAAAGCAAACTAGAAAGAAATCAAATTCAGATATCATTAGGTCTTTTTAATTGTAGCCATATTCCTATAATCCTGATCTCATGGTTGTCCAAGTGAGGAATGTGGCCATTGTAGGCCATGATACATCTCCAAAGCTAACCAGAAAAGGCCAGTGACCAAACCTGACCTCGAACACAAGTGGTATCTGACTAATATCCCCACTGCTGAGGACGGGCCTCTTTACAACAGTTGTGTCTCATAGAAGCCTGGTTGGATGAGCCCAAGAAAAGAGACCAAAAATGGGCTAACAACAGAAGCAGCATGGGCAGTGAGAGGTACAGGGCTGAAGCTCACTCACTGCCCTGTTTTAATCACACATCCACTCTCAGAGCTTGGCTGCAGCTGGGTGTGCACCCAGATCTGTCCAAGGAGTCATTCTTGACATCCTCAAATTTGAGCTTAGTTTTTATGACCAAGATAAACTCTATGGCCCAGTTTCCTCTTGACACTTCCCCTGAGAGCAATGATCTGCAGGAGGATCTGGATAGGCTGCACCGATGGGCTGAGGTCAACTGTATGAAGTTCAACAAGGCCAAGTGCTGGGTCCTGCACCTGGGGCGCAATAACCCCAAGCAGAGCTACAGGCTGGGAGAGGAATGGTTGGAGAGCTGCCAGGCAGAGAAGGACCTGGGAGTGATGGTGGACAGTCGGCTGAATATGAGCCAGCAGTGTGCTAAGGTGGCCAAGAAGGCCAACGGCATCCTGGCTTGTATCAGAAACACTGTGACCAGCAGGACTAGGGAGGTGATCGTCCCCCTGTACTCGGCTCTGGTGAGGCCGCACCTCGAGTACTGTGTTCAGTTTTGGGCCCCTCGCTACAAGAAGGACATCAAGGTGCTTGAGCGGGTCCAGAGAAGGGCGATGAAGCTGGTGAGGGGCCTGGAGAGCAAGTCCTATGAGGAGCGGCTGAAGGAGCTGGGCTTGTTCAGCCTAGAGAAGAGGAGGCTCAGGGGTGACCTTATTGCTCTGTATAAGTTCATTAAAGGAGGCTGTAGCGAGGTGGGGGTTGGCCTGTTCTCCCATGTGCCTGGTGACAGGACGAGGGGGAATGGGCTAAAGTTACGCCAGGGGAGTTTTAGGTTAGATGTTAGGAAGAATTTCTTTACTGAAAGGGTTGTTAGGCACTGGAACAGGCTGCCCAGGGAGGTGGTGGAGTCACCATCCCTGGAAGTCTTCAAAAGACGTTTAGATGTAGAACTTAGGGATATGGTTTAGTGGGGACTGTTAGTGTTAGGTTAGAGGTTGGACTCGATGATCTTGAGGTCTCTTCCAACCTAGAGATTCTGTGATTCTGTGATTCTGTGATTCTGTGATCTTTTTTTGCCTGAAAACATTCCCTGAGGTCCTCATTATTGGCTTTCTGATGAAAGTATAAGTTGTCTTTTGGTCAGGTAGATGTTAATATGCAGTGCATATTGTCAGCAAACTTTGCCACTCTTAAATTAACTCTCAGAGCAGTACCTATATAGCCTTTGATTACACATGAAGCCTTAAGTTAATATTGCAGTATGTTTTTTGTACCACACTCTGTGTTTACTACAGAATTAACTCAGGTTATCCATACTCAGGTAAGCCCATCTCAATAAAAGTAATCACACTGTGAAATAACATTTAAGCTGAAAAGCAGTCATTGTGTTACTGTATAGAGGGCTGGCATTAGAGCTGACAAATTGAGCTAGCAATATATAGATTTGACCCCCTGAAGAGCTAGGCAGGAAAATAAAATATGGAGAGCCTACTTTCAACTTCAAAGTGACTAAAACATCACAGTATTGTAAATTAATATGTTCAAAAACAAATTTAGTAGCTTTACTGTATAGCAATCTAGGTACTGAGCTACCTAAGGTGACGTAAGACCCACCAGCTAAGCGTGATGCTGAATACACAAAGTCAGTTAAGTGACTTACAGAGAATGATACATATGTTGATTCTAGGCCTTTATCTGTCTTTGTTAAATATTGGTTAAAAAATCTAGTTTCTAGTGGGAATAGCAATAGACATACTTTAAAATTGTTATTTTTCAAAGCACACCGCATTCTAGAGACAATTTTCAATGAATATTTTTGAGACATAATTTCTGTTTCTTTTAAAATATTTTACTTTTCTTACTTTTTGAACAGTTAAATATTTGTATGGAAAATAATCAGTACTGCCAACACCACATTATTTGACATTTCTTCTTTTTCCAGTATTTTATACTGAAACAAATAAAAGCACAGAGACAGAACTTTTCTTTAGTATTTTCTTTCCTTCTTAATATTCTTTCAGTGAATAAAAATGTACAGGGAGAAGGGGAAAGATGATGTGTCTGGGGTAGAGCAAAGGGCTTTATATTGTCCAAACTTAGTATGTTCCCTTGCTTTGCCTTGCTTTGCCTTGCCTTGCTTTTCCTTCTTATTTTATCCTTAAAAGTTACTTTGAGGTAAAATAGAAACCAAACCAAAAAATCTATTAGGTCCATACTATGGGTAGGGTCCAAAACTCCTGATCCAAATCAGTCCCCATACCCTACTAAATGAAGAGAAATGGTTGCCTCTGTAGCTCAGATTAGATAATGTTAAAATATATTTAGGAGATTTGTTCTATGTGAAAGTTTATTTCTCTCCATTTACTACATAGTAATTGTAAACACCTTTCTCTGATGCATACAGTATACATTTAGTCAAATAAATCCTATATTTCTCTCATTAGCCAAAGGTGCCTTCAAAATCCTCTAGTGCTCCAGAAATCCTGCCTTGGTTTAGGCACCTGAGTTATGTGGGCAGGATTTTTCCTTGAAGGCACTGGGACACTTTTCTTCCTTTAACTGTCTTCCACTTTAACTGGTTTTATAAGGATCTTATTTTAGGAAGATTGGCTAACCAAGTGCCTAAAGTGAAGGCGTGATTTAAGTAGCAGTCCGGATCTTACCCCAGTAACATCTCCATTGGAAGCACAGAGTTGGCTAATGTAGCTGCAAGCTCATCTTGTGGAGGACAACAGTGATTTCAAATTCAAAACTGTTTGATTCCTTTTATATACTTGTGCTATGGGACAGTACACGGAAAAAATCACTGACCTGCACAACTGAATGAATAACGATTGTGTTAACATGTGAATGAGATTAGAAAGGCAAGCACTTAGATGAATCAAGGGAACGTCATGCAAATGCATCACCAACAAGCTCGCCAATATCCATATCAGGTGCAAAAAAGCAAGAATACCAAAGTATATAGTGGAATATGCATTGAGGAGGATGCAGACTAGGTTATAAAATTTCACTGGAAAAACAATGCATTTCACAACTGAGGCTCACAGATGTCATTTCAATTGCTACAGAAAATGGCCATATCCCAGAAGAAGGGGGATCATTCATCCTACTAATTCTCATCTTGCTAAAAATGCCTCTACCCCCTTTGCCAGGCAACAAACCTAATTTCAGTCATGAACAATATTTTCAAAAAACCGCCGACACTTTTTCAAACCTGGGAAACTCTACTGAACCATAAACACTACTTCCCAAGTCACAAGCTGTGAGTTAAACAAATTTTTTAACTAAAAGGAACTGCTGGGGGTGAAGGAAGGGAGAGAGAGGAAAGGAAAATAAAAAATGTTATAAGCTGTCCCCAAAACTATTGTTTAAATCAAGTCCTTCTTCTGTGAGCTACCAGTGACTGCTGGCACAGCTTGTTACAGCCTTCCTCCTGAGTTGCACCTCATTCACAGTTGACTGTCTCTATAGGCTGCATTAAGCTTTCTGGGACTCAACAAACCCTGCTGCTTGGCTTAAGTTACTGTACAGAGGTTTCAGTACAGTTGATGATGATCTTGGTGATCACCCTGCTCTGCTGCAACGCTGTCTCCCATCATTCACAGGAGACAGATGCCTGGCAGCATTAGCTAAGAGTGCAGCCTCCTGGGCCACCTTCACTGCTCTGCTCTGCTGTGCCATCTGCTGTGCTAGGTCTCACCCCAGCAAGGAATGTGAGGGTCATTTATAAAACCTCCAAAGATGAGGATGATGACAAAAATGAGAAATCTTTCCTTTTTTTTCCTATAGCTCTCAGGCTTGTCTTCATCCTAGCTCTCTCCACCAGGGCAGTCAGCTTGATCAGTTGGTTTAGGGTGAGATACTGTCTGTAGTCACGCTCCCTCCCTCCCCGCCCCAACACACCCATACACACACACAAACCAAACCAAACCAAAGCAAAATGCCACTCTCAAGATACTGACAAACACACACACAAAAATATGTACTGGTTCCTGACATGTGTCACCAACTTTCTCTCATAGCAGAGCATTCCAGTCCCTTTCAGCATCTGAAATGTCCTCCATGTCCTCTGAAGGATGCTATTCTTCTCCCTCCATCCCAAGGCCACCATCACATTCCTGAAGACAGTCAAAGTCACTAAAGACATTTGCTGGATGATCTTTTTGTGGATTATCAAAACACAAGTGCATAAACCCAAACTTTTCTTTGCAAAGGTAGAAAAGAGCACTCTTTTTTCCTTCTGAAATATTAAATTCTGTCTCACTTTAAGCTGCATACAGTTTATATCAATTTGATCACAGCCCATGGACTTGCTGTTCATACTTAAGGCAGCAAACATAAATAGCACACCAACTTCAATTTACTAGAAAAATAAGTGTTTAAGAACTTTCTCCTGAGTTGCAAGCCAGAGAAGCTATTTTCTGGATGTATGGATAGTCTGTGTTTTACCTTTTGGGACTGTGTGTTAGCCAAGTTTCCAGAAAATAATGACAGCAACCAAAAGGACAGTAGTTCTTTGTTTAGGAGAACATAATAAAAGTAAATATTTATAAGAATAAAAATAAATGTAATCCTTTACATTAGAAGCCAGAAGCGTAATACTACCTTAATGCTACATAATCCTGGCCATATTTAGATAACACTTTGCTATGCTTAAGTAGCTCTTATCTTTGAGTGGTCTAAACCACCCAGTATTCATTAAGGGCACTTTGCCAATGGCCCCATTTTTGGTACACAAGACCCTGAGCACATGAAACCACACTGTGAAGACTAACTCGAGCCTGGGAAGCCAGAACACCATTTCCTATTGCACCATGCCACAGAGATTATCCCAGTCAGTCTAGTGCCCCAGGCAAACAGTAGAGTAGATGGGACATAGTTAAACTGTACTAATTCATTCACCCTGGTTGCCCCACTCCCAAAGTGTCAGTGACCCTTTCTGAGGCCTTAGCTATAATTGTGAGGTCATTCACATGACTCAGCTGGCTTGTGTCACTGTAACAGTCTCCTTTTTGACTGTGTTTCTTCGTGTCCTATAAAATACAGTACACGTGGTAGATTAAAAGAAAGACCATATTTATTATAAAAATGCATCTGTGATTGTAAAAAAGCTTAGAATTACAGCATGAAATGAATGAAGAGAGTGCTGACAGAGAAAGACATTTTAGACTTATAAAGCTCTAAACAAATACTCATTCTTTATTAACACATACTTATTTTCAATGTCTAATAAAATCAGATGAAAAAAATCTATGTCAAAAATTCAACACCTTTCCCCTTTGGGGAATCCCTCATGAAATGCTTTGCAATTACTGGGAAAAGAAAAAAAAAAAATCAAGAAACACGATAATGCAAAACTAACACATCAAGCAAGGAAAATACTACAACCCCCCTGCCCAACCACAGAAGACATCTACACAGATTCAGGATTTGTTATGAACCATAAAGAAGGACAAAGGGTGAGGATGGGACTCTGTGCCTATTGTGATTCTAAATACTATATGGTCTCTCTCCTGTAGATCCTGGGTCATGTCTACCTACCCACACAAGTGCCTCAGACACCCTGTGGTGACCTAGATGGCAGTAGGTGCCTATGTTTAAGGATTTCTTTGTTGTGTCCCTCATCATGGTACCTAGATGATATAGAAATGTAATAGGATGAGTCCCAGATCTGGACTACTAGTAAATGATTCAGGTGCATAAACTTAGATGCATCATGCAATTTGAGATCTTGTAAGTTATCTAAGACATCCCACAGGAATCCCAGAAGACCTGCATGCATCTGGGTAGGCAGGACTTCCTTTAGTATCTTAAAGTGTTAGATACCAAAGTAACTAAAACCCATCCCTTTAACCTGGAGGAAAGTTGTTAATACTTTTACCTATGCAAATTTCTGGAAGAAAAATATAGCTTCTGCCACATAATCAAATAAAGAAGAGTTGTCTTTTTCTCCTAAAAGTTTTTATTTTGGTTTGGTTTTGCTTTGTTTCATTTTTCTCAGGGGTTCTATATGCTTTTAATTTTTTTTTTTTTCATAAATTCTGCCCAAGTTAGAATTGTAAGACAAAATTAGAAAGATGCAGTAACATTTTTCTTATAAAATTTTGTGCAAGATACAGAAAAGAGAAAACAACACTAGAAAGAAGAACAGCTTGGTTTAAAGTACCCCTTGGGGGAAAAAAAAAAAAAAAAAAGTAATAGAATAAGGAAAAAAATATTCCCTTTAAAAAATTAAAAAGTAAAAAAATAGAAATACAAGGTATAGAGAAAAGAATGTTCAGATTCATAGTAAGACAGACAGCATTAAATAGCAGGGTGAAGATCTTGTTCTTTCAGAGTGTCAAAAGGAAATGACTTGTCTATATCACTAATTTGTATAGTGTCTATCATCATAGCCACTAGGTGTTCTAATTACTGAAAAGTAATGATACAAAAGCTGCTGAGCAAATGTTAAACAAAACTAGTACATATTCTTCAAGCCCTAAAGGGCCATTAGACTTAAGTACCAGAAGACACAAAGAGGAATTAATTCCTTAGAGAAGAAGAAAATTCTTGAGAGGGAAAACCTTTCTCCAAATCACAGAGTTCAAGCTAAGTATGGAATCCTTGGATCCTTAACTTGGCTTAGCAGGTCCAGGAATCTATGCTGCTATTTATATTACTAATCTCACCATTGAAATAAACAGTCTTTTTTTTTTTTTTTTCTTTTTTTTCCCTGAAGACTCTAATTAGTATCTATTATTATCTTTGTTACATTTGGTCTTGAATACCATCATGAGTGTTTAGGAGTGCTCTGACGCAGAATGTGCCAAGATCTGCTTACTCCCATGCCCAGGGGAAAAGTATTTTGATAAGTACATAAAATAGGTTTCTTTTTCTTTTTGCTGATGATTTTTTCTCTTGGCTGACAGGTACCACCTGATCAAACACTTCCAAGCCCAGCAACAGAGACAAGACTGAAACAGGATTTCTCAAACAACCAAATAATCCACAGAGCACTCAAAGGGAGACAGATGTTTTCTACATTAAACTGAGCCTCTAAGAAAACAATGGGGCAACATTTCAAAATTCTTATGCAAATTTCGCTCATTCAATTCTTTCTCTGAGGCCTGGGGACAATGAAAAAAAAAAAAAAAAGATAAATCACATGCTCATCCCAAAATGGTTCTCATCAAAAAAAGCTTCTTGCCTTCCTCCATAGAGACTTTGCAAGGCTTGGGACTAAGGACTAAGAACACTTAGTCCTTAGTAAATCTCTTTAAACCTGAAGAAATTAAAAGAAGACATTCAATCTATGATACTTTAAAAAGGGTGAGGTATTGTAGCTACTCTAGAGGCGAACATGCTTAAACCACATTTACAGAGCTCCTATACCTTTTTCTTCTGGTATCTTTGTAACTACATTCACAAAGATTTCACACTACTCTGAGAATTGGATCTAGTTGCTGTACACAGAATATCTCTACTTTGTTTTTCCAGGTAAGCCCAATTGGCTTTAATTGCATTGTATTTCTTCATTTTGAGACTCTGCAACCAGAGGTACTGTGACCAATGCTATTTTGAAACATTGGTTTAATTTACTTTGTATTTCAAAGAAAACAATTAAACATAAGGGATGAAAGTGGCAGCAAAAGCAGTAAAACAGCCTACATCCTTAGTAAGAATTATCTAAAACATCCCTTCCATACAGTTACAATAAGGTCTTTCTAGTATCTTCAACAGAAAATGTTCCCCCTTCTGTTGTTTTGTTTTCTTTAGTTTTGTTTTTGTTTTTGTTTTCAAAAAAAGCACCTGTTATCACTTGCATGCATCAGTCATCAGTCTCCAACTTATCAATCTCTCATAAAGTATTCCTTCTATCTTTGATCTTTTTTTGTTGCTTGTTTCTCATTTTGTTTCTTTTTTGCTTTGTTTTGTGGTGTTTTGTGTGTGTGTGTGTGTATGTTTGGGTTTTTTTGGTTTGTTTTGGTTTGTGTTTTTTGGTGATGATCATTAACTTTTCTGAAAATAAATAAATAAATAAATAGATAATGTCTGCCCTAATTTGGAAGAACCAACATGTATTTGACTCACACGCACCTCTTTCCCTGTACAAGATGCTTCAGGTAGCTCTGAGCCAGTCCAGCCGTAATGGTTTCCAGGGAGAAAAATTTGGCTTTGCTTCATCCTTAGCACGTGCCTTCTACTTGGGCCAGACACCCTCATCCATCTCACCAGTTTCTGCAGCTGGATGACATGATTAGCATTTCTTCAGGTTCTTTCCTTGGAAGACTGAAGCCATTAACAAAAACAGAGATAGAAGGCAGGGTGCCAGCAAAGGAAACATGAATATGAGGTACCTCAGCGTCAGAGGACTTTGGGCACCAGGTTCTCTTGGGACGTAAGATCTCATATTCACATTCATCTTGCAGTGACTATCTAGATGCAGAAATAATTTGCCTCATGTCATATTTATATGTGGCCAAGGGAATTCTCCTTGACAGTCTGGCACTTCCTTTAAAAGAGTCTGATAGCATTTCTCATGGCCTGACCAGTCACCACTCCTAAAGGAATCTCCTGTAGGAATCTCCAATGGGAATAGTGATGGATCTAATGACAACCCCACTTTGCTTTTTCCCAACAGATAAACACACAGAGTTTTTTCCGTGCTACCAGTAGTGCTTGACAAAAACATAGAACAAAAAAGCCACAGCTTTTTTTTTCCTTTTTTTTTTTTCCCTACAGTTAAAAAACAACTCCACATCCCCAGTTTAAGACATTGTCAGATCTATATTGTAACAAAGCACAAATTTCAATTAATTCTTTTGTTTGTCATATTATCAGGGCTTAAAAATCCTGTAAATTTATGTCAAAGATAAACCCCGGAGTTAGTTGCCATTTCCAACATGCACCCCCACCCTCACCCACCCCAGATTTAAAATAGCTACTGCTGTATTAAAAAAAAGAGGAAATATTTGTGGTAGGTTGTTGTTGGTGGTGTTGGTTGTTTGTTTATTTGTTTGTTTTGCTTTGTTTTCCTACCAGGAAAGGGAGAGGCTCTTTTACATCTTGACAAAGGTTTGGAATTAGAAGTAATCCCAGCACAGATTAGTGGGCAAAGTGAGTCTGAAAAACATACTCAAGGAAGAAAGATATAATGTACTGCTCTGTTTACAAAATCCCATCATCAATGAGAAAGAAAGTGTATGGGCTATTTTTCTGTTAAGGAAACATTTTTCTCCTTTTTCTCCCCATTAAACAAGTTATTTTCATCTGAGTAGTATTCGCCAAATGGAATTTCTTATTCTTATGCTGGCTTGAGCTAGCTCAGTCCATTTGTTTTTCTAAAGCTGTGCTTCCATAGAGAAGTGTGTGGAACTTGTTCAGATTCATGGGTCTGAAGGGGAGGGGCAGGGATTAGCTTTTTAAAAAGTTGTGCTTTTCAGCAACCCCATCCAGACACAAAAATTGATTTAGTTGTTAGGGTAATAAAGGCAGCAGGAAATTAGTTGCCAACTGGCCTCTTTCCTCTTCCTGAATTACACAGCTCACTCCAGCCCACATCTTTTTTCAGTATTGAAATTGATGTTTCAGTGCATGCCTCAAAGTAAAATGGATGTGTGCTTGCCGCAGAAGCTGGCACATCTGTCCTACCTTGATTTTGCTAGAACCGATAAAAAACAGTAACACGATACAGCATTACAGACTTTTATGACTACACCAGAGTACACACTTGACAACATTGTCACTTGTCTTGGTTGTTACTGAAGCTATTGAAACTACACTAGCACAATACTCCAGCTCAGGTTAAAATCCTATCTCAATTCTGCTGTGTAGGTTCAATCTTATCCATACTATGATAGGGCTGTGAGAGATATTTGGATGCTCAGTCCCATGACAGATCTCTTAATGTCTGTCTATCTGTTAATGGCTTTTGCTAATAGACAGTTTCAAAATGTGCACTGCACTTTGGAGCATTGACCAGATAGTTCTTTAGAAGGATATAGCTGAGATATCCAAATTTGTTAATTAATGAATAGAGAGTTTAATACTGCATCAAGCTTAATTGCACATCTGGCACACTACCTAGTAGTGCCCAGTTATACTGCCTCTGCTTTCAGCTCTGTCATGATGCTTTTCGTAGGCAAGTTCTGAACATAGATATACAGGAATACCAGATGTCATCTGCCACTGCTACCTCGGAAAGTGTCAAGTCCTGAGTTTTACTTTACTAATAAAGGAAGGGCACAATTTGGGCCCTATTTTCTAGTGTATAAACACAGAATGAGGCGTTGATCACAGATGCATAAGAGCATGTCTTAGACAATTATTAATTTGCCTGTCTTGAATGTACAGGCCCAGTGTCCAGAATTCTATTTCTGAAAGGAACATTATACATTGCCATGTAGAAGTCATTTAAATTTAAAGAAACTTAGTTTTCACCCTAAGCAAAATGATGAATCCAACCTAGGTATTGCAACCAAAACTATTTAAATATGAACCAGTGTCTCTGAGGGAATTACGTGCTCTTGGTGGAAATCCCACATCTCCTGAATTAAACTTTTTTTTTCTTTTTTTTTTTTCTGAATTTTATGTGTGAGTAGACAGTCTTTTAGGGATATTCACAGACACACATCATGTATGCTTGTTTTTTTTTCAGCAGTTGTTGAAAATTGACTTTACTGAGTATAAGTTTTGAGAATCCAAAAGCAAACAGCTAGGGGTGAGGGGTGGGTAGAGAGAATATCATGATTAACAATTCATTCAGCCTCACATGAAAGGTCAGTGAGGCAAAAGTCCATCTTGACAATTTCTCCCTTTGATGAGTTTGATTCTATCAAGGCTAAGCATAGTGATCAAAAGGTGAGCAAAAGGGCATTCAGTAAAGATATTTATAACAACTTTTTCCAGACTTGCTGGCAAATTTTATTAAATTAAAATAATTTTCAAAGGTAAATTTCATTAATGCCCAAATTTCTAAGTGTTATGAACTGCTGGTAAAGATGCTTTAGGAGAAAAATAACCCATATGAGATTTCATCTGGAAATAGGCTTACTGCTACTTGTGTTCGTTCAGGTCAGGGAAAAGTCCTATCGATGATCAGAGTAGTAGTTGCATCCTGTGTACCACTGGGTGTTTCTTAATTCCACCCCAGTTTTTGTAATTAACTGATCCTAAAACTCATCCTGCTTCGGGGCAGGAGGATGTGTAGGGACTTTACAGATTCCCTCAGCATTATGTTTCTGTGATTGCAGGAACTAATCTCTGGCTGAAATAATCAGATTCTTCTTGTATAGAGAAGTCCAGTGCACATATAAGATACACCCTGCTGATTAGAGGTATTATTATTATTGAGCCATTGCCTTTCGTCTGTTAATTACTAAAGCTAGCTCAATTGTGGAGCATTAATAATTCTTATAGGTGGTAAATGCCATGGCTACAGTTGCCATGGCTTCAAAAGGAAAGAAGCCTAAAGGAAGTATTTGGTGGGAAAGATGCAGTCCTCCCCAAATAAGAAATTACTAACATCCCTAGATGCAAAAATCAATGGGTTATTAAGGATTAAATGCCATACAGAGCGTTATTCTGACCTTCAGGCTTAAGTTCTACAATTCATATTCTCTCTCCTCTTTGATAAAAACGGTACTATTTTATTTTGTCTAACAAAGTCCCTGATGAGGCTGTGGTATTCTCTGTAAATGCGCACTGCTTTACTATTTGCATATCTGATTCCCAGGGAGAGTTTGTAGAGGTGAAGTGCTAGAGTCTCTAGGGAAGTACAGTATTACATGAAGTATTATGTGAATGGCTGTGCATAAACCTGTTACATCTCTGTTTTTTTGGTTTTCTTTTGTGTTCTTTGGTGATGGTGGTGGTGGTTGCTTTGTTGTTGTTGTTGTTTTGGTTTGGTTTGGTTTGGGTTTTCAAGGATAACCGCTCATAGGACCACTGTGTATTTTGCAGAAGAATCTGAAGAGATACTCTTAGACATCCCTTTAGAAATCATGAAGAAATTTTTTTCATGCTGTTGCACAAGGACTGAGCTCTGAAAGTGAGCTATTGGAACAGATGTCCCACCAGAAGAGGAAAAAACAGCAAGGATTCCAGATGACCTACTGCACTTCTGACTTTTCAAATCCCAGTCTTCCAACAGTAAGATCCTCTCTGCTATTAGAAGAAATGCCAGCTGATGACACTATCTGCTTCTTCTGTCCAACTCCATGTAGACACCATGGTAGAAAATCCTAAACACAGGCAGAGGGGAAGATAGTATTCTGTTTGGAGTAGAAGGGAGGGCAGAACTTTGAAATACTACAGTTTCTCTGTAATGTTATTTTCTCCCTGTTTGGGTAACACTTCATCCAGGGAAATCTGATCTCATAGTGTCTTAACCAAAGATTTACTGGCTGATAGCAGAATCTGTGGGTGTGTGAAAAGCCTGACAAAAACCTCAAGAATTTATTTATGGCTGCAAATATTACATCCATATGGGAACCTTGAACTTTTTTCAGACACTGTAGAGACTGTTATTGATTTAATAGTCTACTGGAATATAGAGAAAAAAAAAAAAAAAAACACATAACAGGATAAAAGCTAATTTAGATAATAAGAACAAGACATGTATAATTCCATTAAAAAATTAGTTACTTCTCTTCCTCTATCATGATTTTTCCCTAACCACAATTCTCTGTTCATTAGGAGATAATTACCTTCACTATGAAGCAGACTATAGATGTGCTGTTTACACCAAGCGCAGAAGATTTTAGAGTTGCATTTCTTGTCAAAAACATAATTGCTATTGAGGTGGTCTTACTGAATTACATCAAATAGGTCAGTAGACATCCAAGCATATCTGGGTACATTTGGTAATGATTTGAAAGTATTTTGTTCTTAATGGACAGATTTAACAAGGATGATTTTGCTGATTAGCTTTTTTTATTCCAGACCATTTCTATCAACATACTGAAAGCCATGCCAAGAACTCTTTTACTTCTAACTTCACCCTCCTCTGCCTCTCCCCCATTTGAGATATAAGCAGATTCTGAGTAATGTGCCTTCTTTCTCCCATGAAATTAAAAAGTGGCACTACAGTAAGACAACACTAAGCTATCTTGCAACGGAATAGTTCATGCATTAATTAAACTTCACACCATCTATGCAAGGTAGGCAATTAATTACCATCATTTTTGTTTTAATAGATGAGAAAATGTAAAGCACAGAAAAGGGAGGACATGCAGCAAGCCGGAACTCGAGAGTCCCCCTCGCTCACCTCTGTCATTATTACTCTACTTTGTGCTGTCACTCAAATTGTGCTGCCACAATTGTTTGCCGTCTGGTGGCTAGACACACGGTACACAACTGCATGGAAAACTTCACCTCAGTCCCCATGTGCCTGTATCTTAGTCCACTGATGAAAACCACCATGACAATAAGGAAGACCTTAGATTTGCAGTAGGGCATGTCCAGCCTTCTTCACTGATGGTCTTCTCCAGATTAAGCACACAGATAACAGGTAGTTGTCAATGTGGTTTGTATTTAGCCCTCTAATCACCCAAGTCAGTACTACAGTTGCTCATTTCACTCCCTTGATAGTAAAAAGAGTTAAGTGCATCCAGAAGACTCAACCTTCCTGAGATCTGAGTTACAATGTGTTAGGACAAGAAATTAGGTACTGCTGCAAAAAGACTGGCTCCTAGTTAAACAAATCACTGACTCTAACTTCTCCTCTATTATACATGTATCTCTCCTAGTACTTGCTGAATGTGGTGATTTCACACTGGAATCAGAATTTGCACATAGTAATATTCATTAAGAAATAGTAATGTGCAATAATCCTTTTGCTATAGGTTTTCTAAATCCTTCATTCCCACAAGTTTCTGGAAGCTCAATATTGTAAACTTAGGATATGTTTCTTCCTTGAAGGATTAAAGGATTTGAAACATTAAAAAATGATGCATAGCACACTATGCAAAACAGCTAGAAATGATTGCAAAACTATTTTATTCTGCTTTCTACAATAAACCATGACAGAAAAAAAAAAAAAAAAAATCACAGAAAAATGGTATAGTTGGAAAGTTGTATAATCTGTAGGTTTTGTGCCTTTCATGTGTTATTTTTAATGGACCAGACAAAAAGGTCATTGTTTCTGATGCAGAGAAATGACTTTATACAATCAGTGGACTGTTATTAAACAAGGGCCTAAGTAAAAGGAAGACTCAGTCACCTATTCCAATGGAGAAAATTAAATTAAATTAAATTAAATTAAATTAAATAATAAATGTATTATTCTCCTTCACAAACTTCCACAGTTGTTTTTCCAAGACAAGTAAAATTCATTCTGAATTTGAAGAAGGAACAGGAGAAAAAGAGAGAAAGTTTTCTGGTCTCATGTAGATTGGAAATCCAATAGTGAGCTAAATAAATGCCACAATAATGAATCGGTTCACTCTTGATATTTGGTTCAGCATCTGAACTGAAAACTTTAGGAACAAAATGAAATTTTGGAGTAAAAAAGGTGTCACAAAATTAATTTTATTAATTTTACAAAATTAATAAAACCTTCAATTGATTGAAGGTTTTCATTCAATTGGAAATGAAAGGTTTCTTTTAATTTCCAGACGCTGAAACCTAAAAATAAACAAACAAACAAATAAATAAATAAAGGAAATGAAAAGGGGAAGAAGGAAAAAAAAAAAAAAGTCTGTGTGAAAAGCTAGTCCATGGAGCCATTCACAAAACCACAAAAAGGATGTGGCAGCATTTGTCGCCTCTCTCCAGAGTGTACTGATTAAAGCACTCATCTGTGTCCAACTCCCTCTTGCTGTGCAATGTGGAAGAAAGAGTTGAGCTCAAGTGTCCCTCCTCTCTAGACTCCCAGGCTATGGAGTCTCTCTCGTTCCCAGTGAATATTTGTATTTTAACAATTCCATTTTGAAGTGGAAGAGATCTGACAAAGAGAAAATAAAAACAAAACAATGCAAAAAAACCCTGAAGATGCACTACTTGATTGCTTAGTGAAAAAGGTCTCCTTCGAAGAGGAGAGTGTATATCCAAACTCCGTCTCAGAATCAGATAGAGGTGGGTATTATGAGAGCTGGAATTCCTTCAGCAGATGCTCTTTTTGAATCCATCTCAAAAAAATTGAAACACTGTACTTTGGAGAATACTGAAGCAAATTTTTTTGACATTGCCAACACTTTTCTTTGCTTGCTTTTCCTCAGTCAGAGCTTTTCTTTCTACTTGACCTGAATTTACCACTGGTTTCAATTTGAATTTTGAATGCTTTCAAGTCATAAATTGCTAGAAACCACTAGAAACAGAAAGTGTCTAGCTGCAGTCAGCACTGGTCTCAGAGAACCTTTGCCCCTCAGCCCAAGCCCCCTGCTCATTTACTTTACATAGAAACTTCCTATTCTGCCAAGTCCACAGATTTCTGTCTACTTTCTGTGGCTCTCACTACCACACACAAGATTTCATCCCACAGTGGGGTCTTAAGAAAAATTAATGTAGTGTAAACCTACTAACCTTTGGGCAAATTCCCATGAAGTTCTGTAAAAGTTTGCACACATATCCTTGAGATTCTTGTGTGTAGGTCCCCTCAACTCTGAGCCTGAAGACACCTCATGAAGCAAAGTAAAGAAAGGTAATGTAACTTTAGTCCTTTTGGCTTCTCCTGAGCCTCATGCTAACCAGTCCAAAGACTGCTCCACAGCATGAACTGGCACAAGTGAATTGCATATTTAATTAATGGTCATCCACAAAGGCCCTCGGGACAGTGCCAGTGATCTCTGTGGCCCCTGCAAGCTTTATAATATCAGAAGAAACCTCCACAAGGCTGAGGGAAACCCCAGAGTTAGTCTGCTACCAAGGAAAGGGACAGCACAACATCTAGCCCAACACAGAGGTACTGTAGGAAAGACCCATCCCTTTCAAATGCATGTAGCAAGTAATTTCTGTCCTGCTCATTTTAGTATTTTCCCCTCATGTCTTTAACTGTGGTTTTCCTCTGTGCTTCCTGATTTGTTTCTGTTTTTTTGACCTATGAAAAGAATATCTATGTGCATTATGGTGTGAACATCAAAGGCGTGAAAGTGGCCTAGCTGTCTGTTTCTACAGCTGATGATGGGGTTGTATTTGTGCTAACTAATTCCAAGTCTGCAACATTATCTGGGCAAAACATTTAACCACCTGCAACAGTTTAATTTGAGTACAGTTAAAAGGCTTTGACTTCCTGTGGCTCTGATATAACTAAGTTCTGACAAAGGAATAACGACATATGAGTTCTAGCAAGATAATTATTTATTGTTAAGAGTAGGGCTGGACCTCCTGGAAACTGTTGGGTGTAACAACTGCCCCTCAACAGAGATAATTTAAGAAATTATTATGGTGCTTTAGAGAAATGTTCTCAAACATCAGAGAACTCCTCAAAAACACTGCCCTGAAAGGTTATTCAGAGATTTGTCTATGGAAAGAGGCTTTTGAACATATTTTAGTGGAGGTATCTCTGTCTAAGAATCCATGTAGCCATGGGAGGTGGTGAGTGATTGCTTTTGCATAATTTGTTTTAATTTATTTTGTTTCTTCCTTCTTCCAATTCTCCTTTACTTATTAAACAATTATTTTTTTTTCTTAATTCATGATTTCTCTTTCTTTGATTCTTCCTCTCCTCTTGCCCCACCCCACTACAGTTTTGGGGGGAATAAGAGCAAGAGGCTCTGTGGTGCTTAGCTGTCTACTGAGGTTAACCCCCAAGAAGACAAAAAGCAGAGAGGAAGGTAAAAGACCACACATGCACATCAGCATCAGGGAAAGAAAAAGAAAAAGCAAAGCAAAGCAAAGCAAAGAAAGGAAAAGCAAAGCAAAGCAAAGAAAGAAGGAAAAGATCCTAAATATGGTTGTAGACTTGCTAGAGAGATCTGTCAGGTTTGTCAGATAAGTGCAGCCAGAGTACAGGAAGCTGTGCAATCTACCAAGAGGATGGGTACACAGCATAGGCTCCAGGTAGTAAGGGACCAGGGAAAAAATAGTGAAGATCTGCTGAGTGTTCTTTATGCTGGAGCAAATAATGCTGGCAAAATTAAAACTGATGCTCTACACCAGCCTACTTAAAAGAGCAGTGTGCAATGAGAATGAGGAGATAAAAAGCCTAACTCTATTTAAGAGTCTAAAGACATGTTTTTTGGCATCACTTTTTGTACTGCATGAGTGGATTCATTGATGTAGGCAGCCTCGCCACTTCCATGTTCCTAGAGAGGATGCTGTAGAGGCAGGAGTAACACTGGTAATCCTGGGGGCTTTCAAAATCAATAGCAATGATTTTTCAAGTAGAGCACATTGCATGTGACATTTGTCTTCTTTGTAGCTGTGTAAATGTCCTCATATCTTAAACTTTGTTCTCACTGTAGTCAATGGGGAAAAGATACACCTATAAAGAATGAGCTAGCTCGTATGTCTTAAGTTCCCATATTAGGATAGGATGAATTGCCTTTTTGGAGAGACCTATTTATCAGCTATAGAAGGAAACAAATTGTTTAGATTTAGACCAGAAGTTGTAGATGGCTAAACAAAACTGAGATGGATCCCCACACATAATGTCATCTTTCAGTAAAATCATCTGGGAAACAGCTTAATCCCAACAATATTCATTTACATTACAAGTGAAAGCTTATCTCTATAAAGAGATTTTATTTCTATTTGAGATTTTGAATAACTGTGCCAAAGAAGCTACTTTCGAATAATAGACTTAATATTCCTAGAACAAAACTTCATCATCTGCTTGTAGTGTGACTTGGCCTGCATAAAATTTACAGATAAATATTTTTGTTTTCAGTGATTAAATTTGAAGGGGAAAAGGAGTGAGAAAAACACTTTGAAATGTTGAGACTTTAATGTTCTAGTTGTCACAAAAACTGATATTTCAAGTACTAAAAATATGAAGTTTTGAGGGTTTTTTTACTACTAATAATATGTATGTTTACATATCACACTTTGTGGTCTAGCTATTAAAACATTTACAGGGAATGTTAAGTATTGCCACTATTTATTTTCATTCAAATTCCTGAAACAAAGACCATTTAGGCTGGAGCCACCTGCTGTAATTCAGATGCCTGCTATTTGGACATCTGAATCTGGTGTACTTGCCCTATGTTCTGTTTATGACTGGTAATGTTTGCCATCTCCCAAGGGCAATTCATCTTATGCTGAGACAGATATTTATAACAGGTGAAAAGAACTTCTTTCCACCTATTTGCCTTCATTCAGTATCAATCAGACCTAAAGTAATGGTCTCAGTCTGAGATGCCTGACTTTTCAATATCTGAAATTAAAAAAGACAGTCCTACTCTAAATAGACCAGAAAGCGTCAGCTCGTACAAGGACATATTTTCCCCATCCCCGTTAACTACTGCTACTCTCCTCTTGAACATAAATGATACCTTCTGCCTTTTTTATCCCAGCTGCCTCCCACGCAAGGTCAGAAAGTGAGGGTAGGGCACAGCTGCAAACAGAAGCCAGGCTCTTGTCTCTGAGTCCAGCACAACCTTCACTGCACTGTGCTGTCTCCTGTTCCCATGCCCCTGTTTACAACCAAAAGCAAGATTAAGTCCAATTTATGTAGCTATTTGTATGCAAATTAGGGGATATTTTCAGATGTATTCAGCTTCATGTAGGAGGCAGGCAGCATTTAAAAATGTGTTTTTCCCAGGATGATAGTGAGGTTTCCAGTTTCTATTTTGCTCATACTGCTTTTGTTGGCAGACTTACTCTTGACACTGATTTATAAACATCTTAAAGCCTAATGCGTCACACGCTTGCACCTAACAGGGAATCTGTCTGAGGTTCCTCTCTCTCCCGTGCAGCAGAGCCTGCTTGTTACCCTCCCCTCTCTCACTATTTCTTGCACACTCTGCCATGGCAGATGATGTGCCTTCCTCTCCCCCAACAAAGCCAACTCATGTATATGCCAGAGCTTCCATCAATGCCTTTCCTCATGCTGGGGCTTTTCTGGCATACTCTTCTCTAGTATCAAGGTCTCCTTCCCTTATCTTTGTGTTTCCCAAGTACCTCGAGCCCTACATCTCAGTGTCTCCATTCACTCTGCTGGATCCAGATTTCTTCTCTCTGTCTACCCACTCCTGAGCCTCCAGTCCCTGCTTCAGACCAGGCACACACCTTGTTTGTTCACCTGATGCCTCAGATTCTCCCATCACCGTTCTAGGAAAAATTTGATTTTGGTCACACCAGGGTGAATTCAGGTTATCCTCAATGAAGTCAGTTGAGCTACGCTAGCATGAAATAAAAATATCGCTGTGGTTGTACATATCCTAGATAACACATCTCAGCCTCCTAAAACTCTAAAGCCACCTATATGCAAATAAATTAATTTGTGTCAGGAGATGTTCCAGGGCAATAGATTTCAATCATCTCCCTGTACTGTGGAGACCCTGGCATGGTTTCAGTACAAAATAGCACTCTTCCAAAATAGTCCTCTGTTGAGTGTGGTTCAGGAGCACAAGGCAGGGACCATGCTCAGTTTGAGTACAAACACCTGGTTTGGAAGCTAAAATGTTTAATTGCATGGACAAAGGCCATTCCATACCAGCTGTCCTCTGTGTCAGAAAACTGTCACAAACACATTTGATTTACTTGCATGTATAATCCTAAATGTGCATCCCTACAGTCAGCCCACTGTTTCCCAATAAGATCTCATCTCTATTGTACATGTACTAGTCTGCTAAGCCTCCAACTTGGATCTAAAAAGTAGTTGTCTTTGGTAAGAACAGCTCAATGCAGAGCTGAGGATAACCTACCCTGAGGTCTAAGTCTAGTATTAAGTCCTGAGTGTGAACTAGCCCACCCTTCTTTAGTAAAAGAACATTTTGAAGCACTTCAATGTCAGCAACAAATACAGGATAGGTACTGGTGAAGGGACTGTTCTCCAGATAGGGAGGGCAAGAGTTATGAACTGGATCCTCCTGACCACCCAGAAGAACATACAGGGCTCTGGGACAGGAACTATTGGGTCTCTGAGTCTCACATTCTGCTACCATGCACAATCTATTGTCTCCTTTCATAAAGGATTCAAGTTCTTCTCAGCACTATCCTCTACTCCCCTGCCACATGTGGCCAATGACACAATCAGAGGAAAAAGTGCCATGTCATGCCAGGTCTCAGCTGGCTGAGGGTACGGTCTGCCAGTAATTCAGCAATCATACATGCTTCCTACCTGTTGCAGGTAAACCGAAAAAATCCATACCCCAAAGGCTTAATTCTTTAAACATGCTAGTATAGAATATTATTTACTGATTGTATTTTCTTTCATATATATTTGAATGTTGTCTTTGATACCATAATGACAGAAAATGACCAAATTATGTATGTTTTCCTCAGTGCTACAAACTTTTCCATTCTGTAGGAATGTAGGACTGATTGCCCACCTGTCAATAATTTACAGGCTCTTATTTAAGTATTTTCCCCAAGAAACAGTTTATAATGGTAGTTAACAAGAACTCACTTAGTAAACCGCCCTAAGACAAAGCTAAGGACAAGTTAATGGTGTAATAAATCAGTCATTATGTTAAATGATCAGTTTCCACTGTACAGTATTATTGCTTTATTGACCCCTACATAAAGATTTATCACAGCAATTTTTTATCGTGGTTATAGGACATGCGATTGTAATACAACAGGGTGCAGTTTAGCTTGTGCTTCTTTTTTATTATTTTTTTTTTTGTAGAGCTTGCTGCAGACAAAGCTGAAAGGGTTGGAACCACAACACGTGAGGATGGAGAAGGTCATCTTTGCTGAATAGACGCAGGAACAGTAGGCACTGGGAAAATGATGGAATCAGTGGGGTACCTCTTTTTTTGGCTCAGAGTCGTAATGCAAACACAAAATTAATGAGGCTGTAGACACAGAACTATCTACAGTTTTGACAGCTGAAGAGGTTACTACCCTTAACTTCACTATCTCTGTTTTCCAGGCTATTTCCCCCTCTTCCCATCCCCACCAATCAAGGGTTACTGTTCCCTCCTTTCTGACTGCAGATGTAGTTTCATTATTATTTCATCAACCATTTCCATCAAATTGATGTCAGGTTCCAAGAGAAGTCCTGTTCCAGTTCATGAAATAAATTGTCTTGTTTTGATTAACGCTAGAAAGATTTCACACGTGTCTCTACTAGAAAATATATGGGCCATAAACTAAAGCAAATGTGTCACTGATGGAAAGCAAAGAGTTGTCTTTGGGGGAAACTGGGGATGTCCTCCTTCACCTGCAGTAGGAGACAAAGAGTTTGTGAGTATGGGATGAGGGAGTAGACATATGGAATATGTGGTGTTGGAGTGGGTTCCCAGGCTGTCTGAGAGGGAAGAGGACACAATGGAAAAGAGAAGGAAATCTGGGAATGGAGAAAATCTATGGCAGGAAGTGGTTTTCAGTTAAATTTGCCTTCAGATTCAGTATGCATCCCGTTCTTTTGATTGATTCATCTGGACCAGCCATAACGGCAACATAAACCAAGAACACACTCTTTTGTGCTTTGACTAAGAGAGGGAGAATTAACACACAACAAAACTTTCCTTTCATGGCCCTAACAATAGGCCTGAAAACACTAAACTCTTCATCTGACCTTACTGCACTCAGAAGAGGATGCATCAAAGTTGTTATTATTTTGTCACCATTTTACTGCTAATTAGCTTTCAAGATGACAAGATTCTGTTCTTCCTAATACAAGAAGACTGTCTAGTTGATAAATGTGACTGGACTTCGATGCTGTGTCTGTTATTAAACAGTGTCTGTTATATTAAACATCTCCAGGCAAAGTATCTAGGCACTTGAGCTCACATACCACTAAACTGTTGGAGGGGTCTTTGGCATGGGTTTGGCCCAGAGCAGCTAAAATACTCACACGCAATTTCCAGTCATACTCAGGATTTAACCTGGCCCAATGATGATGACTGCTATACACAAATGAACACTCAGTTTAGAAGCCCTTTGTGTAAGCTGGCCACCATGATTTAAAACAGCAAAAGTATACATAATTTCATATGGGCAAAGTCCTTAAAGCCTTCCAGAAGGAGATTTAACAGATACCCTAAGTTGGGGGCTTAGGAAAGTGGTCAACACACTGGGAGGCAGGGATGCCATTCAGAGGGACCTCAGCAAGTTGGAAGAGTGATCAGACAGAAACTTACTGAAATTCAGCACAGGGAAATGTAAAGTGATACATTCGGAAGGAATAACCCCATACACCAGTGCACACTGGAGACTCAAGTGCTGCCAAGCAGTTTGCAGAAGACAAAGGATTTTTTTGGACACCACATTGACCATGGGCCACTAATGCACCTTTGTAACAAAGAAGACCAGTAGCACCCTGGGCTTCATTATGGGGATCTTGGCCAGCACATGGCAGAAGGTGATCCTTCCCCTCTACTCAGCACAGGTTAGAAATACTTGGAGTGCTGGGTCCAGTTCTGGGTTTCCCTAGCTTCTCAGCAAGTATTTTTTTTGTTAAAGATTCTGGAGGGGAGAAAAAAAAAAAAAAAAAAAAAAAAAAAAAAAGTATGAGACAGGATAGTGGAGGAAGAGGGAAGGAGAGCAACACCAAAATACTATTTCCCAGGTGGTCAAATTATGTAGAAGAAATTTGTCAACAAAAGTCACTCAGCTCCTTCATGTGAATTTTGCTGTTTTCATTTAAAGGAGCTTGCTTTTAAGTTCTGTTAAAAAAGACTGGCTAGAAAGTGATGACATCTTGGTGCACCCTATACAGCCACAAGCCAAAAGGGCTGACACCTGGTTCTTATCTCCTGCTCTGAAAAGTAAGTAATGGGTAAATCTGCTAAGTCATTGATATAAAGGAATGAAGAAACAGATCCTTAATGTACTTCTAGGAGATAGGTAGTAAAAGGGGTATTTGGAATATCATGTAGTAACACACTATTTCTACAAAAGCATATATAAAGACAACTTTTATATTTACAATTTTTTTTACTGACCTTCCTGCTGCTCAGGATCTTTCTTCACGGTGGTCATTGCTATAGCTGAATCCTATATGGGCAAGCTCAACCTTGTTTTACGATAGTTCTATCTGACAGCAAAATCTACCAGCAACTGGGAAAAAAAAAAAAAAAAAAAAACATTCAGATGCTTTAGTCTGTGTGCTGAAGCCCAAACATCTTCTGCTTTGCTGGTAACTCTGTCCAAATGAGACACTTTAAAGCTAGCTTGAGGTACATGATCAGCAATCACAGCAAGGGATGCAGTGAAATACAGCTCCACTCAGCTCCATGTATAAGAGATTACCTTTTAAAAGATAACATCAGTTGCAACAGATGTTGTCTCCACATGCACTCCACCTCTGGATTTTGCTAATCTAAAGAATTCAGAGCTTCAGATCACTGTAGGGGCCAAAATATAGGCAAATCAAGTTATCACAGCAAGACTTTTGGCATTATTAACATTTCATGGCACTCAGGAAGATGCTGATATTGTTCAAGTAAGGAAACCAGAAAGGCAAACTCCATCTTCTTTCTTCATCAGTATACAATACTCTAGTGTTGTCTTTACATCTTTTTTATCTGGTTTATATTACTCCTGTCCAGAGGGGAACAGAAAGAAACAGCATGGCCAAAATATTAGGATATTGTATGTAAATCATCCATGTCTTAAAAAGTGAGCAATGGTGTATTCAGTAATGAGCTCTACAGTGATGTAACCACAAAAACTGCAGTTGTCTTAACCAAGATGAACAGAAATTTCCCCAGGAGCATAAAATAAATATAATTTGCAGAATTCTATATCAATTCTCATCCTAAAACTGCTGAAGTTAAAGAGCTGATATTCATATTGATTAATGAAACCAGTCATTTACTCTGTAGTCCCTCACATTTATTATTGGTATATGACTTGTTTATGGCTGGACTAAAAGGCAAGGTTCTCTTCATTTGAAGGCTTGGCTCATTGGTTGGCAGACACTGCTTCTAATTAACCAACTTTGTGATTTGTATCGCTAGGAAGAAATTTATTCACTAAACTTAGCCACAAATCTGAAAGATATTCACAACTCTGAGCCTGAACAGCATAACTAGCAGTATACAGTGACCTGTATACAAACCAAACTTGATAGTCTTATGCATGGCAATATAATTACCAATGGAGTTTTACTATATTTAATTTACAGTCATCCAGCTTCAGACTGTGTAGCAGTAGGGATAACTATATGAGAGGAACATGAATAAGCTGTGTATCGATTTTTTCATTACACAGCAGCCCATCTCCCTCACATCTTTATGGTGAATTATCCTTGATAAGCCAAAGACTGAGAACTGTAAACCCTTAGGAAAGAGATGTGTGTTCTGTGAAGTGGCTGTCTGTAGGAAGTGCAGATACAAAGACTGCTATTTATGGGAGGTTGTATTTGTAAAACCCTTAGACTACAGTGGTCACCTCCTGGAGTTTCTTAGCTCTTTGCATTGTTAATGACAACTGTCTGTGGAAGCTACGTAGAGGCATCTTTGAGTTCAATGTCATTTTTTCCCACTTTGAGGGGGGCAAAGGATGACCTCAGGGAGCCACCAGAGAAGATTGCTATCCTATCTACATTGGACTTGGATTTTTGAAAAGCCATTTTGGAGAGCAAAACAGGCCATTTTGGCCAAATAAGGGAAGTGACATGCTGTCAAGCACATAAAGTTTGAGCCTGTGGGCTTGAAGAATGCTGTCACAAAATACGTAATAAAAAAGACTGAGAAAGTGACATAAAACTGCTTCAGCAAGTCATATGACCAAGATTTACTGAGTCTTTCGACCTTGCTGTTGTAGCTGCCACTGACATGGAAACACAAAGAGACAGATCAGGAAATGTATCTATGCATGAGCCCAGAGAACACCAGGAACCTCAAGTGGAAAAGCTTTCAAACATTAAAAAAGTACAATGAACTTGAAAACGGGAATTCTTTTTTCATAGACCTGTTCTTGCTGTTTTTCCTCTCTTCCCTCCTTCAGCCATCTGACTCATGCTTTTGTAGGGAGCAGGGAAGCCCTTAGCTTCGAGACATTTTTATAGATCAGATTTTTTGATGACATCTTGTTCTCAAAGAAAGAGGTACACTTTCACATTATTTTTCTACCTATTTCTACCATATTAGGTATTAAATTATTTACTTCACCTTAACAAAAGAACTGTAGCTTAATCTGCAAGATTTATAAATCAGTATGAAAACCCACAGGCAACTAGGAGACTTATTTTTTTTCTTTCCTCTTTCTCTTCTCCACAAAACTGTTAGGAATTCCACATGGGGATTTTTTAAAAATAAAATATCAATCTAAAATAAATAAGTAAAATTAAAATAAAATATCAATATTTTCCACGAACAGTTGACATATTTAATTTAAGCTTATCCAAAAGCAATTTTTACATATTTTACATATAATATAATATTATATTTTATATTATATTTTATATAGTTTTACACATAATTTACTATTTTACATATAATTTTCACAGAAAAAACTTGAGTGGACTTGTTTGAACTGCTGTTGCTTTGCATCTAATTTCCAATTCCCACACATTTTCAGACTCTCTAGGTTTGGAACTGGTCTCTTACCTCTGGATCCCAAAAGTATACATCCCAGGCACAGACCTACTACTTGACACTCCTTTTAAGCAACAAGACCCCAGAATCCAGCCATGTGAAAGAGCTGGGTTATATTCCATCTCCAAGACTTCATACCAGGGACCTGCAATGTATACCATCAGTCCCTGATGGCATGGAAAATGAAATAAAAACATATTTTGTAAATGTGATCTTTGTAAATGTGCAGATGCCTTATTCATAGGCATGAAGACTAACTCCCTGACTTATGGTCCCCACTCCAGCGTGCAGGCAGCAGAACCCTGTGATGTTGCTCCTGGAAAGGAACAATTTTAAAAGTAAAACACTGATGCCACTGCCCAGACTGACAGGCAGGGCAAAGTGTTCTAGCAGTACAGTAGTACACTAGCAGTGTGGTTACTCGCTCAACACTGCTGCACGTGAGCCCAAGCAGGGGCTGTGACCATTGCTTATTAGCTATAAATATTCAATTTAAATCATCCATAACACTTGGAGCTGTGCTGTGATATATAGGTGTGCTCAGGTGGATGGAACACATGCCATTAATTCTGCCTATAAAGTCAAAGGTACAAAAAAAAAAAAAAAAAGAAAAGAAAAAGGCTCTGGAAACTATACCTCATATGCATAGTTTTATATATACCATGTAAGTGCCCATGTGAGAAATCACAGAGTCTTGTAACTAATGAAATTTATTATTCACATCTGACTGTTTTTCTTGAATTCTGGTCAGTAATCCTTCTTCTCTGGAACTACCTCTCAATGTTTCAAACTCTATGCAGGTTTCAAAAAATGATTTAACAACAAGTTTTCCAGCTATCCCTTCAAATTTGGGCTTTATTCCATAAAATTACACTTTTCTGAGGTCTGGGATGAGTAATATTTCGTTCTGGAATGGTTGTAGATTTAAAACCCAATCTTTTTTTTCTTTTTTTTTTTTTTCTCTGTGCTCTATTTTAGGTATTTTAGGTATTAGGTAAAGACTATAAGAATAAAAATCAGGTTCTATTCTGTATGGAAAATCTAACATAATTTAAATAATTACTCTAAAGTTGAAGTCTTTGAAACTCATTTGGCTGGATACCTGGTACTACGCAAGATACAAAGGCTGCATACATTCAGCAGTGGTCAAAAAGAGAAGAATAAAGTTATCGTTATACCCCATTTTTATACCACGGTGTGATTTTATAGAACAATCACATTCCAGATACCTCCTGCAGCTCTTGTCACCCTATTTCTAGATCAGTCTAAAAGAGCCACAAAAGGCAGTGAGCAGGGAAATAGGGATAATCAGAAGGATGAAGCAGCTCTCATATTAAGGATTATCCATGTAAACTATGACTCTTTGCTCTGGAAAGGAGCATCTGCAGGAAGATATGACAGAGGTCTGAAAAATCCTAAGTACTGTGGATGAAATGGATCATGATTCTTATTTCTCACAATATCAGAGCTAAAGTCTTCCCAGTGAACTTACCAAGAGTGATTTTACAAGCAGGAGTAACTTTTGGAGTAACTAACAAGCAGGAGTTACTTTTGGATGTGGTCTGGAGTAATATCATGGTATTCACTGAAAGCCTGTGGAGGGAATCACCCACAGGAAAAATGGCATAGAAAGTGTTCAGCTGAGTGAACAGAGGAATGATGGCATTTTGGCATGATGGCCCACATGCATCCTTCATATCCAAAGCCCCAGAGCATCTGATACCTGGGAGGGGAGGAGGATGCCAAATTCAAGGTCACTCTGTTCACATAATTTTTCTGTCATCCTTTTCCAGAGCACCTGCCACAGGTCATGATTAAAGACAGCATAGTGGCCTAGAGAGATTTCTAGGCTGACCTAAAAAGCAGCCTTAAGACCCAGAATGTATATTCCTTTAACACTGGTAAAACTATTCTGCCGCAAAGTATCCGAACACATAAGGAAAAATAATGCAGACTAATTAGTCTGCAAGGCAAAGGTCTCTTCTGGTCCTTGGTCCTTTCTGCCAACAACCTGGGACAGGTTCACTGTATATGGAATTTAAGGGGGTGATGGAGAGTAATGTTGGTACACCTGTATCACTCCCAGAAAGCACAGGATACATATCCACAGAGTACACATGTGTAGCACTCATTGGAGTGGTCTGTATAGCAGATTCTGTTTTGGTCAGACTAAAAAAAAAAAATCTATCATCTATTTTATCTCACCATCCTATGAAAACATATAAAATGAGGCAGGTGTAGGAAGGAAGGGAAGGAATGGGGCAGGGCTAAAAACCCTGGGCTTAAAATCCAGACAGCCACCTTGATGAGAACACTTTGAAGGCAATACTGCACAACAGCTTGCCAGAAAACACAGCAAGCTGCAGATTTGCAAATGGCTCATTTTGCTGGCTGGGCTGCTGGGAGGGCTCCCACTTCCTCAGCTTGAAAGACTCAGTTGTTCCACGCTTTGTCCTGCTCCTCCCTTATGAAGTAATTTCATGGGGCCTCTGTGCACGATAAAGTCAATAAAGCAGGCAGGCTTGTGAGGTAAGGTGACCGGGCAGAGGTATAACATGCAGACAGAACTGGCGGATGGCTCCTACTGCTCCTCATTTTCCAGCAGTCAGTGGGGGCTGGTTAAAATAAAGCTGACATGATGGTGAAGTTGCAACTACCCTGTTTTCTGCCAGCATTCCTGGAAACACAGCTCATAAAACACATTGAATCATATAAAAGTCTTCAAGGATTCAGCAAGAGACAGGAAAATTAATCTCTTCTTCATTGGCATCTATTTAACTATAATGATGAAACCATACTCCTTCAGTTCTTTTGAAAGTTAAAGACTTTTATTCAAAGAGGACCTGACTCTGCAATCCAGTCATGTTGAACAGTGTTTCAAGGGGATTTAGCTGTGGCACCTTGCACAAAAATATATTATTTCCTATGAATCAGGCCTGCAGAAGTCTTTCAGCTTCTGTCACTGCTGTTGTAATTTTCAAGCTGGCAATAAAAAACAATATGAAGTGTCAAGCAAAATATTTTGTATCCCTTATTCAATAGTCTTCTAGAAACTACATGATGTGCCCGTTTAGGGGACCCATTACTTACAGTAAGAAATGGGTTGCAATAAATCCACAAATAATAATAATAGGGCTAATAGGACTAATAACAATAATGGTAATTATAACAATAATAATAATAAAACTATTAAACCATTGTGGAAGCAAAATGCTGAAAGGTTGCACAGAAAAAACTTGTCAAAATGTTTCTCTTCAAAATCCATCTTCTATTGGTAACATGCTCACACACACACACACCTATCATCCCCTGCCCCCCCTTCCACTCCACCCCCATCCCCACCCCACAAAAAAAGAAAAAAAAAAAAAAAAAGTAATTGTATAAAGGGCTCTTCTTTGCAGGTCAGGTGGATATTCAACCTGATGTTCCCTGACACTCCATTTAAGAACAGTTTGTCATATGTAAGAAACCTTTCTCTTTATTTCTCTTCCTAGGAGTAAATCACACTGTGCTCTAAAATCAGAAACAACCCTTGCCCTATTGCACAGATGTTCCAAGTGTGGGTTATTTCCTCTAAAAACATCCCATAAATTACTCTATCTATTCCTGTAGTGCTCCAAGGAAGTACTTCAAGAGCCACCGCTTGCAGAAGGGAACCACTAAAATTTTGATTGTCTTTAACGAGGGCTGTGGCAGTGGCAGTAGGGGAACCATGGAGATTGCAAGGAGACACACAGAGAGTTCAGAGATAGAAAAGGTCACAACTGCTAATGTGGTTCTGGGTGAAGGACCTCTGCTTCACTCAGTCCTACTGAGGATGCATGGAGGAAGACAAATTTATGTCTGCTCACCTCAGCCCAACAGGGAATAAATAAAAAGTTCGTATCATATCAATGGTAATTGTGTTCTTCAGAGAACATATTTCCTTATGTACTCTTCAGCATCCAACTCTGTCTTCTTTAATGCCATTGATGTTTGTGTCTATAAAACTCCTCATCATGAGCTTTTTAGCGCGAGATAGACTTTTCTACAAAATCAGTAATAGTAGCTGTTCACCTCATAAATACATGAAGCAACTGATATTTTATGGTGCTATCCATGCCTCATCAAGCATTAATGCATTCCTTGTAAACACATATTCTTTATTTGGTTAGGACAATAACAGTATCACGTGCCAGACTTACCATTAAATCCCAGTTTTGCTATTTGTAATGAGATATAACAGATGTTTTATCCTCAAAGAATATCCTTCATTCCATTTTCTGTGCTAAACACCCCCAAAATCTTACATTATTGATCTGTACCAGTTTTCCCTCATTGCCTTTCAAATTACCACACAGAAAGCACTTTGTTTCAGACACATAAATAGCTGGTGGGAGGTGAGTGATTTATGTGCTGGCACAAGAATGACTGAGAATCACATCAATGATTTAAAATGTATCCAGTGGTAGGGAAAAAAAAAAAAAAAAAAAAAAAAAACTTATAAATTACAAATATGTCATCAAAAAGCTCCCCCAGACTATAAACAACTTCAGCAGCCTGCACCGGGGCCACTCTAGTGAGATACAGAGAGCTAGTTTGGGACTGCATGGCAGGGCCCCCTCTGGGATCACCTTGTGTTGTATTTCAGGTGAGATGGGTTTGGAGAAAACAGTGTATAAGGAAGGAAATTAAAATATGAGATAAAATATGACAGCTGAGGAGGTGAGGCATGGTTGCAGGAGGAACCCATCCTTAACGGGCTGGAACCATAAATGACGGACACATTAACAATGCCAACTGCAACCCTTAACATGATAAATTTTAGTCAGGAAACTGAGGACTGCAGAAGTCCAGAAGAAAAACTGTTCAGGCGTGGCTAGCTCCATCCTGTCCAGTGGTCCACACAATTCAACCTTTTGGGGCCTCTTCTGTTTCACTCTCTCTACAAGTCCCAACCCAAGCTGCTGCTCAAGTCAGGAGAGACCCTGTGTCCTCCTGCCGAGGATAGGCTCAAAGAAGTACGGGTCTGGGGATGCTTTTAACAGCCATGCTGATTCTCTGTGTCAATGCCATCTTCGTCATGTCTGAGATTCATGGAAGCTTCAGGAACACTGTGCTTGTCTTCGGGAAACTGGCCACCCGTCAGCCACATGGAAATGCTTGACTGATAGTAAGAGCAGAGGCCAGATTGTGAGACATCCACAACTACCTCTCTTTTTTACCAGTTTTTTCCAGGCTATGAAATAGGACTAGAAGAAACAAGTCAAGAAGCCAATTAAATTGCAGGTCAGCTGGTTTCATTTCATTCTATTCTTAAGAATAATTGCAAAATATATTCCAGAAACTAGTATGTTTAGTTCAGTCAAGAGTCTAATAAACATGTGTTCTTTTTTAATAGCCTATGAATGAGATGGATAAATCAACGAGCAACTTTAGATCTGGCACAAATTCCTAACCTGTTCACATGAAAACCTTATGTAGCTTGGCTTCAAGCACAGCTTTCTTCCAATCCAGTTTCTAGAAGGCTGGTCACTGCCTGGAATCGAAAGCATAATATTATAAAACCTTGTCTCATACACAAAAGCCACTGAATCAATCCAAATACAGTCCCCTGTCTGGATGTACCTGTGCTGCTCATTGCCATGTGGGTGAGACAAAACTTTAATGTGTTGCTAGGCAAGGGAGAGGTCCCATTCTGTGCTTTTAGTAGGCTTCATTGAATAAAACTTCAAGAACAGTTGAGAAGCTGCAATTCATATAAAAATGACTACTATCACAAATCAAGCAAATAGATATTTTCCCTACTACTATTAGTGGGATTCAGCTCAGAGGAGTAAACCAGCAATAAATATCATCAAAGATACACAGAGAACGCCTGTTGATAAGCTGCACTGCAATTTTATTTGATGTTTTCTTACAAAATTGTGGGTTTCTGCCTGCAGTAGTTTGATTAAGGGGTGTATGCATTTACTAACTGTGACATTACATTTCATGTCTAGACAGTTTTGTGGACATAGGTGAGATGTTTCTCTTTCAGGTGTTTTTATGATTCAGAAAAAAAAAATCTATTTCCTCCATTAGTGCTTTCAGCCAAAATGCTAATTGATTTTCAATGGTAATTCAGTTAATTTTCTGATTGGCTGTACAGATCAAAACAGCAGTATTTGTTCTACTCTGTGATTTACAGATAAAAATTTTATTGACCTTGTTTGTAAAACCCATTTTCCTCTGAATACATGTCATACCGATTTTATTACTGATTCATATTAGATGAATTTACATTCAGCATAGGGACCATAGCTTCCTAACCATGTTTCCTTATTATTTAGATACACTACACAGGATAACTGCATCGTGTATTATATGAAGTATTCATATTGCAGTATGTAATTACATGTTGCAATATAGGATTATGCGATAATGTCCTAAATATGTACCATTGGGAGACAGCTAAAAAAAAGCCAGTGTTATTGGATAAAATGTTCTTAGTTTTTGGGTGCAATACAGGATTTGGAGGGTCACAGCTGTACTTTGGAAATCCATATGATCCATAAAGGTGCAGCTTGCTGCTACTAGTTCTTTACTACATGCTCCTGACATCACTATCAGGCCATTTCTGCCTCGTGTTGCTCATCTCCCTGTGCCCTCCTACCCATTTACTGCACTCAAAAAAAGGCCCCTTTTACTCTTCTTCAAAAGAAATCCTAATTTTCTCCATCCCCCCTCACTCTAACCATAAATTCACTACCTGCCTTCACACTAACTACAGCATCTTCAGCTCCAGGTATTGTTGATAAAGTAGATTGAGATGTACAAATCTAATTTTCACAGAGGAAATCAAACCAGCCTTTTTTTTTTTTTTTTTTTTTTTTGCTGAGTTCTGATTTGGGTCTAGCTGAGACTGAGCTTGTCCTGATTCAGTTCCAGCTGAAGTTCAACAAAACTTCTGAATAAACACTCAAGCTCAGCATCAGTTCTGATGCCTCAGGCAAGGCACAGGGTTTTCTAGATTTTCTTTTATCCAGCTCCTTAATTCTAAAACCCAATCCTACTTCAGATACAGTTCTATTCCCTGCTTTTTGGGGTATTGAGTGTTTTTATGATTATGAATTTTCAGCTCCTAATGTATTCAGAGTCTATTGGACCTTAGTACTTGTGACTTGCATCATTGTGGGTTTAGACAGATTAATATCCCATATTTTACTCAAGTAGGAACTTAAATTCATTTGTTAAATTATGTAACAATGAAAATTATTGTTATGGAGGAAAGGAAAGAGAAGCCAGAAGAAGAAGAAGCCAAAGTGGGTAGTGGGGAAGTCTGGCCGGGGACCCAGGTGGTAGCAAGGATCAAAGATCCAGAGCATCAGGCCAAGTTTATTAATGTCATGCATATCCATGCCTATTAGGATGCCTTATTAGGATTTTAGACCACAGTATACAAGCCCCACCAAAAATGAGGTATAATGCTGGGCAAAGCTGGTGACTAGGAGATGCTTGCTGCCTTGCTGAGCACTTCTACCTCAAGACATAGAAGCAGGGCCACAGTAGGAATGGGGAGAGGGCAAAACATTTTGGCAAGCATTGGCAGGACCTGAAAGATTGGTCTGGGGAAACATAAGACACATGGGTACATATATGCAGCTGGGAGGGGTTACTGGCACGGACTTTGGAGTAGTTGAGAGTGGGTCCTTCTGGGGGTAGAAATAAAGGAAGAAAGACATTTCTCCTGGATATGGATGCATGCTGATATACAATCAGGCATTGCTGTATCAACACAGCCACTGCTGTTACTTTCCAAACAAATCCTTAGAATAAACCATATATTCTGTGAATGCAATTCAGGAAATCAGCTGTAGGCTGCTTTATGGCAGTAGGCAGTGAACTTATAGTTCTGTTCAAATTAATGATTGTTTTGCCATTAGCTTTAAGTGGGCTAGGATTTCATCTCCTTGGTCTTGAAAGACCACTAGAGGCTTACTGGAAGAAAGAAGTCCAGAGGAACATGATTGCAAAAACAATATAGAAAAGGAGCTATACATAAGCAGAGCTGCATCACATGATAACTCACACTCCTATTCTGTATAGGTTTAGGTGTTGACAGCAGGTGCACAAAAGGCAGGAAATATAAAAGCAGAATTTTGCTCTGAATTTTTCATTACACCTCAAAAGCACCTCGGTACAGAAAACAGGAGTAATAATTCCGTATCAAAAGGCCAAACTTTCCCACTTTCCTCTAAAATAGCAATGGGAGTTCTCTTCTTCCCCACTTGTTGCCATAACGAGGCATACAGTAATGATTATAGTTTGTGATATGGACCAGCAAAGCCATTTGTGTAAATGTGGTGCTGGTTCTCTTTTGTCAGCCTAGCCAGAAAGCTTTTCATCTTTACATTCTTTGAGTGACCTAATTAGGGACCCATCTGAAAAAGGTGAAATGCATAACATTCCACCCATCTGAATGCTGGAAGATATTAGAAATGTTAGCAAGTCCTGTTAGAGCAAAATATTGATAGAAATCATCACAGGTAGAGACAGGGAGAGCTTGGCACCCCATGCTTCCAATTCTGTATTCAGTTCCCTGAGCCAAACTTCCTCTAGTAAACACAAATGGTCTCCAAGTATTGGCATATACATCCTAGATTCATTCAGAAGCTTTGTGAACCTGAAATAGAAAATTGTTGTGATAGAAAGTTCAAAGGGTATGTTTTACTGCAGTGAAACTTGTGCAATTTTTACTTTTTTCTAGCCTTAAGATGGAAAGAGGAATAGTCTTCATAAACTGGGAAGGAAAATGAGAGGGCAACATCCAGGGCAAGTCACTTGGGTCTGAGAAAGGAAAACTCTGGGCCATAGCAAGAGCTAGCTTTGCAGGACATTCACCTGAAGGAATCTGCTGTGGGACAAGTGGGAAAGCAGAGCTCATGGCAACAAAAACAAACATGCGTGCTGTATAGAAAATGTCTGGTATAGGGGCATCTCAATTATGTATCTAAGGACAACAGAAAGTGCAAAAATGAAAAAGCAAAACCAAAAAGAAAAAAAGAAAAGGTGTTGTTCTGTTAGGTGTGGTTTTCCTTTAAATATTAATGCATCTCAAAAACAGCATTTCTTACAGTTTCTTCCAGTAACTAGCACCGGATGCCAGAAATGCAAATGAGCAGCTGCCCTTCCCAGCCCCTATTTTGGATTTTACATAGTTGAGAGAATCTTTAGACCTTAGAGCATATTTATTCTTTGATTTCTTTTGCTAAAACAGTCTGCAGCCTGGGTAAACACTGAAGAGGGCATGGAGCCAAGTGGTTTGTCTACATAGGCAGCTTTTTGTTTCTCCAGCCTTCATTCAGATTTACAGCTGAGTAGTTATAAGCAGTGGATGCACCCTGGAGAATAGCTTTCAACCCACACAAACAAAGCTGAAACCTGCAAAGTTCCCTTCTCACATCCAGATTCATCCAGTTCAGTTCTCTGTATATATCTCAGAGATAATCCAGGTAACCTATTGAACAATCTGTCAAAAACATTCACCACCATCCCACTCCCACGAGGTCCAGGCCTGATCTCAGACCAGTTTATGCTAGTACAGTTTTTGTTTAGCATTAGAAAAGATTCTTCTGTTTTATATCAGTATGTAACAAGTTGAATCATATTGACCTAGTGCCAAGGTGATGGTACTCAGTCAAAGGTTCATGTTTCACTGCCTTATGGTTTAAATGAACTTCAGTTAGGATCAAAGTTACTTTAAAATCATTTTTCTGTTGAACATGTTGGTGTTTCCATGTGAAACACCCATGAAATATGGATTAATGGTAAATCTAATGGCTAGCCCAATAGTTAGAACATTTGATGGAGAGTGATGAATCACTGGATCAGGGCCCATCTCAGTCAGGTAAATAGTTTGTTATACCATTCTTCACCTGTCACATTAGCTTGAGTTCCCATTCAACTCCAGATCTTTCTCATACTGATTATCAATGGGATAATATTCTGCCCTGAGTCTGGAGTGAGCTGAGGGAACCCATAAATACTTAAGTGCATGTAAGTACATAACCTATATTATATGAATAGCCTCTACTTGTTCTGCAGATGACTACATAATGGAGAGTGACCAAATATACTTCCTAAATTTAAAGCTCTTGATTTTAGTAACTTAAATAATTTTGGTGAAATTTTGTTGTTGTTTTTATCCAAAAGAGTTCTGTATTCATAGAGGTTTCTTTTATGCAGCACTTCCATAGCTCTCTGAAGTCTACAGGTGGGCTGAGTAATTACACTTTCCAGGGGGATAAAGCTCCTATTTTAGCTTTATTGAGATTGCAAATGGAAATCAACTGCTGATCAAAAACTAGATTTTGCCTAGCCTGCACACTGAGTCAATAGATGTCTATATTTAGATGGATGAATGAAACTTATTTGCAGCAGACCCATTTATTTTGTTTTAGTTGTAATGACAGATTACAGTCTGAAGCTGCTCAGGAGTTTAGAAGCAGAGCCAGTGGTGAGGAGTTCATGGATGGTATATAGCTGGTAAACCTGTAAGTATTTATCACTTCTACCTGAGTGACAGGTAGCACTACTCAGTCTATGATACTGAAGACAGATGCAGTGGCACTTTCTAAAATGAGATGAAGCAGAAAAGAGTAGCAAAGATTGGTAACTTTAGGTTCTTAACCTCTATGTTGGTATGTATGCCTAAATATATACCTCTCTTATTGAACTATTAGGAGACTGGGCTTAATATTATAACGCAAAAATTTCCAGGCAAGAGAGGATACAGGGAAGATGAAGACTTAATATATTATTTAATAAATTTGTATGCATAATATACACACATATAGATTATAAACATAAAAATATGGTCTTAAGACTTCTTTTGATCCAAACTAGCTCAAAATAATAAAAAGATCTGAATTTGTAATGTTTTTCACATTTTTTTTTAAATATTATTCTATTCATTCTTTCTGTATGCAGGCAGAGGTGGCTATTTTGGGGGTTTACACAGTAGGGTTGACAAAGTCTTAAGTAAGAGTTGACAAAGTCTTAAGTATGGTGTAATAAGATAACCAAAAGGTTGATGTTGAAAAAAATGTAGGAATCAGGTAGGAAAGTAAAGTCAATTTAATTTAACTCAAATATTATTTTTACAATAGATTTTCAGCTGATGTAAACTAACCTGAAGCATCAGGATTAAAGTGATTCTACTTTCCTAAGACTTTGTCTCTTGGAATCTGAAAGCAAAAGGTTACAGTGGCATCTTCTTCCTGCTGCCCTGAGTAATGTTAAAACCACAAACAGATGATCACAGGATCCTACAGAATAAAATGTTTGTAGTAGAAGTGTTAAAACCTGCAATATATCTCCATGAGACATATACTGGAGATAGTACTCCATCATGTCCCATCTCAGCTTGAACCCACTTTAAATTAGAAAATTAATTTTTTTATTCATCAAATGCCTTTTGACAGACAGATAATTTTATCTCTTTCTACACTGCACTTGAGCTACAAATAAGAAAATATCCAGTGTTTACTAGAGTTTATAAGCTTCTATTGTTCAACACAACTTTCTAATAATCATTTTTGCCAATTTTGCTCTGGGGAGTTGGGTTTTGGTCACAGTGATTGATTCTTGTCCTCTCAGTAGGTACACCTGTAGTGTATTTAAAGCAAATGTCTCAAATTCAGATTTCCCTCATTTTCACTTTCTGGAAAAAAAAAAAAAAAATCCTGTGCTCACATGACGTCCCTGGTGGAGCAGGCTGTGGCAGCTCATGGGTCCCACATGGAGCAGATCTCCACACTGCAGCCTGTGGAGGAGCCCCCGGTGGAGCAGGTGGATGTGTCCTGGAGGAGGCTGTGGCCCATGGAGAGCCCCCACAGGAGCAGGCCCCGGGCCAGAGCTGCAGCCTGTGGAGAGGAGCCCACGTGGGAGCAGGGGGCCTGGGGAACCTGCCGCCTGTGGGACCCGTGCTGGAGCAGTTTGCTCCTGGGGGATGGACCCCATGGTACGGAGCCGTGTGGGAGCAGTTCTTGAAGAGCTGCTGCCTGTGGGCAGCCCCAGCAAGCTCAGTTTAGGAAGGACAGCATCCCAAGGGAGGGACCCCACATGGAGCAGGGGCAGAGAGTGACTGTGAAGGAGTGGCGGAGACAGAGTCAGGGACTAACCGCAGCCCCCATTCCCTGTTCCCCTGCACCATTCAGGGGGAGGACATAGAGGAGGGTGGAGGGAGGAAGGTGTTTTTAGTTTACTTTTAGTTCTCACTACTCTAGTCTGCTAGGTATAGACAATAAATTACATTAATCTCCCTATGCTGAGTCTGTTTTGCTAATGATGATAATTGTTGAGAGATCTCCCTGTGCTTATCTCAACCGTTGAACCCTTTCCAATGTATTTTCTCCCCTCATCCTCTGAGAAGTGTGAAACCATGACAACTGGCAATGGGCTGAGCATAACATCCCTCACCCGACAGCCACATGCTGAGTAGCAAAGTCACATCCTCATGGGTTTCTTTCTAGAAGGGCCTGCCTGCCACAAAGGCACCAGGAGCAGAGTTAGGGACCATGTTAGGACCTGTTTGTGTTTTTAAAGAGGCAGAGTAGACATAGTTAATCTTAGTACTGACTTTGCCCCACTGCACTAACAAATTCAACAGTATATCTACACTGTTGCAATGCAACATCAACATGCAGAAATTACTGGCTGTGAGCCCAAGACACTGCAGCTACCTTAGTTCTGCATATGGGAGCATATAGCATGGCTTTTTGGCACCATAGGCCATAAGCTCCTGCACTGGAGCAGCAGTTGTGCTTCAGTTTGGGCAGAAGAAGCTAGACTCTGTCTGCTCTGGTTCATGCAGACATAGCCCAGGCCTGCTATACCATCTCTCTCTGGTGAGGCTTCAGAAGGAGACAGTTACTTCCAGTCCTTGCTGAGACACTGTTCTCCATTGACAGGAAAACAGAGAAGCCTGTGAAATTATTCATTAGCGCCAGAATTGCTAATAAGTGCTATTAAAATTCTTTGCCAAGGACGGTTTTTCGTGCTTGGGGATGTACACTTAAAGGGAGGGAGGGGAACAAAGAAGACATGAAAAAAATGAAAGGAGATGGGACATTTTCAGTGAGAAAGGGCTGAAAGTAACTGAGATGAGAGAGTACCAATGTAGGACACTGGAGACATAGCTTTTGCCTGCCTCTTCTACTGGTCTGCTGCATGCGTATGAGACAAATCACACCATCTCTTCATTCCTCAGTTTTCCCAGTAGCCTAATTTGTAAAGTGTTTGAAAAACCATTGATGAAATACCTACATTTTATCTTTATGGTGACAATACACTAAAGAAAACCATGCTGGGCAAATGTCACAAATGAAAAAACTTGTCTGCCATACACTTAAAAAAAAAAAAAAAAAAGGAAGAAAGAAAAAAAAAGAGCACAGTCTTTCTTTCAAATCTCAAGGTGAGTTTGTTATTTTGGCAGCTGGGTGGGAAGCCCCCAGAAAAACAACTGGAAAACTAATGAGACAAAGCCACTGATCAGTCTAGTACTACTCACAGTATTGCTTCTCATAGATAAGACATCTGTTGAACCATGGGACATGGTGGATTATACTTACCTCATGTTAAAATATACAGAAAAAAAAAACAAATATTATATGAATAAACAGTAATATAAGATGCTACCATACATCTTAGTTGAGGAAACTAAAGAAGCTACTGTCGTCCTCCACTGTGTCCTTTGTTTCCCTGAAATTCCCCTACTTTCCAATTCCTCACGTTCATTAAGGTGAGTAAAAAAAAATTCTATCTGTATCTTAGCAAATTAAGACTTCAAGAAAAGTTTTGCATTTTCATCCTACAGACTCAGATAAAACACGTGTATTAGGTCCCAGTTGACTGGCGGTTAGCAAACGTGACGCCCATCTACAAGAAGGGCTGGAGGGCAGACCCAGGGAACTATAGGTCTGTCAGTTTGACCTCAGTGCCAGGGAAACTCATGGAGCAGATAATCTTGAGTGTCATCACACGGCACTTACAGGGCAAGCAGGCGATCAGGCCCAGTCAGCATGGGTTTATGAAAGGCAGGTCCTGTTTGACGAACCTGATCTCCTTCTATGACATAGTGATGCACTTGGTGGATGAGGGAAAGGCTGTGGGTGTGGTCTACTTTGACTTCAGTAAGGCTTTTGACACTGTTTCCCACAATATTCTCCTCAAGAAACTGTGTGCTTGTGGCTTGGACCCAAAGAGTTGTGGTGAATGGAGTCAAATCCAGTTGGAGGCCAGCCACTAGTGGCGTTCCCCAGAGCTCGGTACTGGGGCTGGTCCTCTTTAATATCTTTATCGATGATCTGGATGAGGGGATCGAGTGCACCCTCAGTAAGTTTGCAGATGACACCAAGTTAGGTGCGTGTGTCAATCTGCTCAAGGGCAGGAAGGCTCTGCAGGAGGATCTGGGTAGGCTGCACTGATGGGCTGAGGTCAACTGCATGAAGTTCAACAAGGCCAAGTGACTGGTCCTGCACCTGGGGCACAACAACCCCAAGCAGAGCTACAGGTTGGGAGATGAGTGGTTGGAAAGCTGCCTGGTAGAGAAGGACCTGGGAGTGATGGTTGATAGTCAGCTGAATATGAGGCAGCAGTGTGCTCAGGTGGCCAAGAAGGCCAACGGCATCCTGGCTTGTATAAGCAGCAGTGTGGCCAGCAGGGCTAGGGAAGTGATTGTCCCCCTGTGCTCGGCTCTGGTGTGGCTGCACCTCGAGTACTGTGTTCAGTTTTGGGCCCCTCGCTACAAGAAGGACATCGAGGTGCTTGAGCGGGTCCAGAGAAGGGCGACGAAGCTGGTGAGGTGAGCTGGAAAACAAGTCTTACAAGGAGCAGCTGAGGGAGCTGGGCTTGTTCAGCCTGGAGAAGAGGAGGCTCAGGGGCGACCTTATTGCTCTCTACAGGTACCTTAAAGGAGGCTGTAGCGAGGTGGGGGTTGGTCTGTTCTCCCACGTGCCAGGACGAGGGGGAATGGGCTAAAGTTGTGCCAGGGGATGTTTAGGTTGGATCTTAGGAAGAACTTCTTTACCAAAAGGGTTGTTAGACACTGGAACAGGCTGCCCAGGGAAGTGGTGGAGTCACCGTCCCTGGAAGTCTTTAAAAGACGTTTAGATGTAGAGCTTAGGGATATGGTTTAGTGGGGACTGTTAGCGTTAGGTCAGAGGTTGGACTCGATGATCTTGAGGTCTCTTCAAACCTAGATTCTGTGATTCTGTGACTCCATCCACTGACACAGATGCTTAACTTTAGGCTGCTCCTCCCTTTCTATACTCTCACAAACAAGGGTTTGTTCCTGCCTCTCTCCCTGGACCATTTAACATGTAAACCTGCACCTGGCCAGGGCAGAGCTGGTCGGTCAGCGGTGCTGCAGGACAAGGACCTGACCTATTCTGCACACCCAACCTGGGCTTCCCATTCCCATGGGAATGGTGTCAAGCTGTGGCAGGGCTAGACATCAGGAAGAGGTTCTTCACTGAGAGGGTGGTTGCACACTGGAACAGGCTCCCCAGGGATGTAGTCACTGCACCAAGCCTGTCTGAATTTAAGAAGCATTTGGACTGTGCACTTAGTCACATGGTCTAAAATTTTGGGTAGACCTGTGTGGTGCCAGGAGTTGGACTAGATGATCTTTATGGGTCCCTTCCAACTCAGGATATTCTATGATTCTATGATTCCTCTGCTGGAGGGTGCAAGGCTCCCATTATGGATGCACTTTATTGTCTGCCGACCTAAGAGTTAGGAGGGGAGTTCTGGTAGTGGGAGGAAGAGTATGAGGCAGACATAACAAGGGTCTCTTCCCATTTTTCTCTATCCCTGTAGAAATGTCTCTAAGTCCCCACCAAAAGATGCTCTCCCAACCATCCCAACCTCTTGCCCATCCCCATCTCCCCACTGCGCATATTTATCCATGTCTCTAAGCAATCCTCTCAGCTCCCTGCTCACATCTACCAAGGGTTTATACCCTCTTCCTGTTCTCACCTTCATGCTGCTTGTGTGTCCCCAGCTGGAAGTGCTCAGCAGAGTCACTGCTGGTGCTGAACACTGGGATGAGCCAGCAAGAGCAGGGCTGGGAATAATTTGGAAGTAGATGAATCTGTGGGAGTTCTTGTCACCTCATTTGAGCTCTTCCGATGGTTTCAATAAGCAAGTCCAAACTCTTGTGCTCCTGTGAGCTTGGTATTTCTGAGGGAGAGTCCAGGTCCAGCTGCTGCACTAGTTGCAGTTTCATAGGGCTGTTTGCACTGCGGTACTCACCCTGTCCCCTTCCATCCTCCTCTCCATTTCCTGAGCCCCTAATTCCCACAACACAAATGTCTGCATGGCCAAACAATGAATCAGACAAGGAACTGATCCAGATTGAATCTGAAGCATGATTTTAAGAACCATCTGAGGTGACCCAAGAGACTGCTGAACAGCAAGTCCTGACCTTCCCTCATCCAAGGCACACAGTCCATCCTCCTCTACTGCACCACCATGTCTTTAGCTGAAGGAACCTAAACTAGCAGGAGATTGCTACTTTTATTGTATTAGTATCTACTTTGCTGCTGGATGAACTACCTGGACCAGCACAACACAAGAACAGCAAATCTTTCTCTGCTGATGCAAGGGAGCAGTGTGAACAAGTGGTGTAGCTGGCTTAGGTCATGAGCACACCAGCAAATGCATCCCATGTCCAGCCACCCCAACTACAGCTTCTCATTACCCTGGAGAATCATGCTGCTCTCCTGCACCAGAGGACCCCAGCAGAAAAGGGGGGTGCAGAGCAGGATGGAACAGCTGGGGTGGGGGATAGGGACTGCTTCTCCCGGGGGCTCTCCTGGTTATGCCAGCAGAAATGTTTGTGAACTGAGAGGCTCAGAGTTCTTTGTACAGCACTACTGAGTATGTCTGATCATGATTTTTTTCTGTTTTTTTTTGTTTTGTTTTGTTTTTTTTTATTCCCCTTTGGAAGTGTCAAGTTGTTGAGTACTGGGCTGTTCTTAATATTTTGAAATGATATTTTAATTATTAACATGTGTCAGTTTGAGATTATCTTTTATTGGAGATCTGGCTACTTTTTGGAGTTCAAAATAACTCTTCCTAAAAGTTCATTTATTTTAAGTAAACCTAAAAAACTGAAATACAAATTTCCAGATGGATCAATCTTCTTTTTTCCTTTTAAGTTGTCCTCCCTTCTCTCCCTTCCCTTTTCATCTTAACTAAAGCTAGGAAAAGCCTCACAGATTCTCCTTCAGGCAGGAAAATCAGTTCCTCTCCTTCTGTGGCTCTGAAGCAATATTAGCAATAGCCAGTGTTTCCCTTGAACACTGACCCTCTGCCAGGGTGGGCTGAGCAACCACCAGTGAGGGCAGTGGAAGGAGCAGGAACTCTTGTTTGGATGCACAGAGCTCCTGCAAGGTCACCTACAACCTTCACGACCTCTCAGAGAATACAAGTATTCTGGGAGCTGAATCCCCAGATTAAATTTTTTCAGCAGGAGCCACCCTCCACAGGGAGAATTATGATAAATGAAAGTCCATGAGCGAGAAATTAAATGAATGTATAATCTCTTATTTAAAAAGAGAGAGTGCTGCATGTAAGCATTGGTCTATTGGCAGGCAATTCCTCGCTGTGGCAAGTTTTCTTCATGGTTAAGTAGTTGGCAATAGGTTGTCTCCTGCTGTAATAATATGACTCTGAAACACAATTCTTGATGCTGTTTTGGAGTTCATAGATGAAAATCTTTACTTAGTTATTCTCTATATGTCCTAAACATGGATGAGACCCATCTTCTCAAAGAAGGGTCTTCTGCCAAGATAGCAATACTTGCTTGCTGGACATTAAGATAGAACCATTTTTATGAAAGCTGGCCACCATCAGTAATGGATAGAGAGCTATTTCCATATATTCAGAAGTATTTGATAAATCAGTGAGAATTTTTAAACTGTATTTGACAGTCCTATTTAAAATTAGACTGGAAAATCATTGGAAAAATACTTAGTATGACAAGCTAGATGAGCTAAGAGGCATTTTCCTTCTCTGTTCCTTAAATAACTTTACAATTCCTTACACAGGCTTTGCCCCTAATGGGAAGGATCTTGCCACATACCATATGAAAAAATTTCTTTCAGGATGATGTAGTGAGAGAACTTGTTCCTCTTTGTAGTAACTGAAGACATTAAGTTGTGGTACAACAAAGATGTGCCAGAATGCTTGTCAGGGGCACAAATACACACAATGGAACAAAGCTTAACATGCTATTATATAAAGAAGAGAATGGCTATAAATGCTAGGTAATCAGGTTTTTCACTTTATAACCCTGCACATCTATCCAGTCCTTGGACATGAGGCTGCATTATTTAAAGACAAGTGCTGGACTATATCGTAAAGCTCCAAATGCTTTTCAATTGCCTCGCATTCCCTGACTGATATTAAAAGGAAAAAAAATACACAACAAAACAAGCAGACAAAAAAAATAAAGAAAAGAAAACAAAAAAGGTTAATGAACATGAAATATAGCCTTAGACTGGATTATCACCATTATTATTATTGGCAGGCCATAGAAAATACATTTTTAATAGGAAAGGAATGTATGATAGGCTAGATTATGTTAGTGAACTAATAAACACTAACAGCCTATGTCATGTAGACGTGTTTATGTCTCTCCCAATCAGACCCATAACTGCTTTGGCATATTGTTCAGAAAGAAAGTATGAAAAGGGAGTCACGCACAGCTGAAACACTCCTGGCTAGCCTTCAGGGTTTATCCACTGAATATCAGCACCGGTACAGCTCACTGTCAGCACTTGATGTGCTGCATCTGTGGGTAAAGAAGACAATCAGGGATCCAGCAACATTTTGAACCACAAGAAAGAGACACTAACCCACAGGAAATGAATTTTTAAATACATAAGAGTAAACACCTGTGCTGTTTGTTAACATTCTCCTTGCAAACTAAGGTACACCATAGCTTGCCTCTTCCCACAAATTTCCAAGTAATTAAAAACGAGGACTTGTGAGTGGGCAATTTTTTCTCATTTCATTGGTTCCTGTTAGTACTGTGGTTCAGAAACAACATCTCCAGTATCTGGATAACCTCAATAAAATACTCTTTCTAATTCATTAAAATTAATTTCCTTTTTCTTTCTTGGCAGTGCAAAACCTTGAGAACGAAAGCAAAGCAGCAAGCCCTTGGAGACTGCCCTCGTCTCCTTCCCCTGTTGTTTGTGCTGCTAGTAGTGTACCAAATGGCTGCAGCCAAAAGTCCACTGAAATCTCTTCATATGGTAAGTGCTTAAAATTGGAAGATATAGCTGGAAATAGAAAAAAAAAAAATAATCATAGAATTCAGAGAAGATTTTCATAAAACTCATAGAATTAATAAAATTCATATAACTCATAGAAAATCAGGTCATAGGCATGCAGGATAAGGTTCACTGGCCATTTCTGTGCCATAAAGTCATTTTATATATAGTGGAGAACACAAGCATTACAACTAACCTATCTAGACAGCTACATCAGAGTGAGATGAATCATCCTCTGAGGATTCCTATTCCCATTTTCTAAAGGAGCTATGGGGAGACTAGCTTGGGCTTTTGTCTCTGTGTTAGATACCCAGCTTAGGTCAGATGAATCCACAGCAGTTCATAGGAAGTTTTCTCCAAGTCCATGCTCCCCTCCCACCATAACCACCACCCTCCTTTCCAGATCACAGAATATCTTTAAAATCTAGTAACAAGCTTGAAGTCTACAGTAAAGGACTAAAAGCACAGCAATAATGGGGTAAGGAGAAAAGCGGGAGAGATCTAGAATTTCAGCAGTCTTCTAGATCACTCCAATAAAAGTGCATGTGTTAAAAGGAGAACTGACAGAAGTTCTTAAAAAGTTGTCTGAGCCCTTATGTTATGGTCAAAAATACCATCCAGTGGTCCCTGCCAGTCGCACCTGGAGGAAAACTCTCTTTGTTATGATGTGGGGAATGGCCTCACCCAGGGTGAGACACACTGCAGGCACTCAACGGAAAATGATCTGAAAGCCTTTATTACCAGCACAGTCATCATCCTCATGTGCATCGTCTATGTCTGAAAAGTCTGGACTGGCTTGTGCCAGATGCCAGCATGCCAGGGAGGGGAGACAACAGGGCCAAGTCAAAGCAGAGGACAGGCTGGCTTGAAGCCAAGCTACAAGATCTTCGTGGCCCTACCTGCCAAGTTCCTGCAAATGTGGAAGACATTTCCTATTGCAACATATTTCAATGTATTTCAGTAGTGTTATGGGCTTCAAGTCTTTATTCATATTTTATGTAGCAGCACATAACCACAGTTTGCACTGGTTTGGAAAGAAACATGAGCAAGCCACCAGCAGGAGCAGTATGGAAACATAAGTCTGAATAACATTCAGTGAGCTGACTTCATGCATCTGGAATAAAGACATACTGGCCATTCTCTGCAAAATTCCTGCATTGGCTGGTTGTTTCTCAGGGGAAAGAAATGGGATTTTCAATGCAGAGCAACACATGCAATCTGCTTGCTTTCCATAGACCCTGCTGTGTTCAATAGACCTATTCATCATGAGTATCTGCACTTTGCAGCAGCAAATACTTGTCTGATATGAGGATTAAGCCTAAAGACAAGAGAAGTGTAGATTCCCTGCCTCAGGGACTCTCCCTCACTCCTCATGGTAGTGAACAGTTCTTATAAAGAAGAACTCTCTTTCTCAAAAGAAGATGGTTTTGCCTTTGAAATGCACCATCTGTGGTTGTATGCACATCAGGCATTTCCAGGCCATTTTCCCACAGCTTTCCATCTTTCAGGTGTCAGGAGATGCAGGAGCACAGCCCAACAGCCCCTCTTTCTCTCTTTCCCTCTCTCTCCCTCCTTTGTCTTTCTTATGCCACTTCAGTGGCACAAGTTACATGCTGTGCTATGTTCCCTGTGCACTCAGCATCTCAGTCTTCACTCAGAGGGTGATGAGGCACTGGGACAGGTTGCCCAAAGAACCTGTGGATGCCCCTTCCCTGGAGGTATTCAAGACCAGGTTAGATGAGGCCCTGGACCACCTGATCTACCTGTGGCAGGGAATTGGAACTAGATAATCTTTGAGGTCCCTTCCAATCCAAGCCATTCTGTGATTCTATGATTCACCAGCTTATAGTCTACCACAGGCTATTTCGACCATGGGCCAAATATTCAAGAGTGCTCAGCAGTGATAGGAAGTCCTGAAAAGTTGCCCCATAATGAACTGCAAGTTTGTCTTGGCAAGTAGAGGGCTGTTTCATTGCTTATGACAAAGTATTCCCTACAGCTGAATATATTATAATAGATTCCCAGTTCTTCCTCCTGCTTAAATTTCTTAGTGTATTTTATGCAATCTGTGGTATTAAAGCAGTTATGATATATAGGAAGATTCTTGTTTTGTTTTGTTTTGTTTTTAATGGAGATTGTCTCAGAATACTGAGTGATTCAGCTGATGTGACTTCTGAAAATGCACTGACACAGCTAGACACTTGGAGATATGGGGTTTTCTTTGTTTCCTTCCCCTCCCACCTACTTTCTCATTGTTTGCAATTTCTCTGGCAGATGAGCTGAAAATCAAAATCTTACTGCTGGAGGGAATATACCGTACATCTGTTTCCAAGTTCAGAAATTATTGAGATCATATTGTTTGTGGATCTACAAAGGCATTCCCTTGTTCTAACAAAGACTAATGCCAGTTCTGTCTTGTTCCTGCTGCACATAGTTATATTATTGCTGCTCTATATTTCCCTTATTACTTTTTAAAATTATTACATTTCATCTTGATCATCAGATTGGTACGATACACAACACCATGTAGCTGCTTAATTATGCATGTGAGTGTTCAGTTTATCAAAACTATACCTTTCATGTGCAAGTCTCGTATGGCAGCGACTCCTTTGTAGCTGTCTTGTGAGACACATCCCTACATGACTTCGCAGCTACCTACATCAGTGTCACAACATTCACAACAGCATGCTGCAATGTAATGCAATCAAAAAAATAGGAAAATGCTGCTGTTATGTCATGCTGACATTGTGTAGTGTGAAATGCATAGTAGCCACATTTCACTAAAAAAGCACAGGACTTACCTTCTCAAAACCATTCTCTCTGTGAAGAACAGAACTGAGGAAAGAGCCCTTGGGTGTACTTCCAGCCATTACTCAGTTACTGCTGTTTGTCTGCAGCTTTGTTGTCCTTCAGTGTTACACCTACACAATGGCACTGCGATAGAGGGAAAACTTTCACCTTTAATAAACTCAAGAAGAATTAAATCTCCAGTGCAGTGACACAACAGTCTCAGTCCAGACCAAAGTGGACTGGCCTCCACATTAAAAATCACCCTAGGTGACACTCCTAGTGGTTTCAGCAAACAGCTAATGATGAATACTCCCTTTACTCAAAAAGATGGATCTACGAATAGTGCAGGGCCATGTATGGGAGCTGAAACTGCCAGACTCTGTTCTGTAAGTACTTTGGTATATCTTTCTGTAAGGAGAGATATTTGATCATTCAACCCTATTTGGTCAAAATATATACAGAGAAACACCTACTTGATTTCAGTCTTTTGATTGTCCTATATGCTCCATAGATTGGATGATTACTTGTCAGCTATCACTGTCTCCCTTGATTTCTGTGTTAGATAAGTCTATTCTCTTGGACAAGGAATGTTATGCTTCTTAAACCATGCTTCTTCGGTGAAGACCTAAATGATTTGCTTCTTTGGATCATTAGCTTGTCCTTGCTGTTGAGAAAGGACAATACTGCTTATGAGTCAAACATCCACTTCAGCTGATGAAGAATGCCAAGGAGATTAGCATAGCTTCATCTCCCTTTTGTCCACACTTCGTATCGGATCTCCTCACAGATTAAGAATAATGTAAAATGCTTAAATCATTGCAGAAATGCTTTGTGCATGCTGGCCTTTGGATAATAATATATAATACTGCAAAGAGTAGATAGGCAGAACAAAGAGCTGTATCACGGCAAAGATAGGCAGGATAGGGACATAGTGGTCAGCACAGGAACAGGACAGGAGGCTGTGGACCAATTTGGGGTGTAAATTACAGGGAGGTAATCCTACTGCAACCAGTCATGATGAATATGTCATTTTCCTCCAGGCCAGACATTACCTAAGGACCAAAGTAAGAACCATTTCCAAAACAATGATATATTTATTTTAGTGAACTTTACTGTAAAATAATTGGTTTTCCCATGACCAATATCTGCTTTTCCACATACAGTGACAGGTAGTACAATAATGCATAAAAGGGACTTCAAATATTAGGTGATTTCCAGTGGTCTTCTGATCTTAGCTGAAGACCTGCCCTTCTTCTCAAAGCCAGGACCCTTCTCATCGTTATATAGTGCCTGTTGAGAACTCACATTTACTTCTTAAAACCCTTTAATTTTATATTTTACCCAGAGTTCTTTGCTTTCTAATAGATGTAACGTAATTTTCTCCCTTTTTAAAAGTAGTTTGAGTAGCTGTAAATTTATTCCCTTTTTGCCAGAAATTTCTCTTCAGTAGGGACATTACATTTAATAGCCCCAACTATGTTCAGATACATCAATCTAAATACATCAGATTCCAAAATATGTAGTTTCCCATGTTTAACGTTCAACTGAGTCTGCTTGTAGCTACTTCTGGCTTTTAATTGTTTTAATGATGACTTTGGTGTCTTTAGTTTAAGGAAATTGGCATATTAGATGGATTATCTTCCTTTTTCTTGGCCTTTGCATTAGAAGTCTTTCCTATTAAATATGGAAAATCATGATTCAATACTACCCTTATTACTTAGACATGAAAGATGATTGGAAACATGATTCTTCTTTTTATTCCTATAAACAAAAAAATCTGTCCAATTGCTAGAATGCATTTATAGTGGATTATAATGGACTAATTGTTCACGCAACCCTACCAATTAACAATATTACACCAGGGATTAATTTGCCTACTGACATTTACGACACATGTTGCACTCATGAAGGATACCCACTAATATAACCTGACAATAATATTTCTGATTAGCTCAGAGTCTTACAGAGAAAATCCACCAGAACCCATAACCACCTCTTTAGAAAACAATCATAAAAAAATACACCCTGGGCAGTTGCTCCCCTCAGTACTTTACACAGTAGCTGCACTAGCATTTTATATCATAAAATGTCCTTAGCTGTAAAATATTGCCTTTCACAAATGCTTCTATTCATCACAAACAGAATGTGTGTTTCTACAAGACTGCATCCTTTAAAGCCCTGATCCTGAAAATGCTTGTCTTCGATGACACTTGAATGTAGCTATTACTCACATGCCTAAGGTTAAGCATATTCATGTCCACTGGATCACGCATTAGGTCCTAAGCATCTTGAAGCAGGAACATTGCCTAGAGATGAGTATGCCTCTGGGAATAAATTTTCATTGATGTGCTTCCATGCACAGTGAATAAAGAGTCAATGATGTATGTATTTCTTTTCTTTTAATGAAAATAAATCCATCCTATGTCCTCAGCAAGACTGGTTTATCACCAGTACATCACAGCCAAATGAGTCACAAGTCAGCTAAGGCCAGCCCTGCCTACTCAGACTTCACCTCCATGTGCCATGCTGGTTTCTACCCACAGAAATACAGTCTTTAACAGCACCTCATCAGGATTTATGCAACAGAGGATATGATGACAAGTTTAAACTTACGTGTGTTCTGTGTTTCAAGTCAGTTGGTGGGTTGAGGTGAATTCTATCCTATTTTTATAGGGCCATATTGGGATGGAAATCAAATGGGGAGTACTGAATTTCACTACCACAGCAGCAGATGACCCAATGAGTACAGGACTTGAAAAAAATCAAAGCTGTGAAAAATATTAGTCACAAATCTTTATTAAATATCATTGCAGAAGAGCATACTTAGAGTTCATTCCTGCTAGTTCAGCAAAACAGGAGAATAATTTCAGTTTATTATTTTTCACACAGGCATTCACCATATCAGGGAGACAGTAGAACAGAAGAGGATCAGGACTGCAGTGTGTGAGCAGCAGAGCAAGAAGTACACGGGTACAGGAAAGCACAGTGCTTCCACTCGTATGAGAAATCATTGTATCTGCCCAAATACACTCTGCTGAAGTTAGCAGGAACATCTCAAAAATAAAGTTTTACAACCAGGTTCTTTGTTTAAGAGAGAAAAAAATAATAAAAAAAAAAAGTGCATGCACACACCAAAACCTCCAGCATGGCACCACACAGAAGCACACAGACTTGCACTCCTGCCACTCTGATTTTATTGTGAGTGCCAGCTCTGCATCTGCCTCATGGCTGGAGGGCAGAGCCAGTGGCTCCAAAGCCCATCCCCACCAAATTTTGCACACAGAGAAATGTCAAAGGCACAGCTCAACAATAACCCTCTGCACTCCTAGGGAATAACTAATTCAGCCCAAGGCTCGGTAATGTGACAGTCACCCCACATCTGCTGCAGGAGGGACTCGCCGCTCTCAGAAAGGCCTCCTCCAGCCCCAAAACCCCATGCCTCGTGGGGCTCTGCTTCATCCTTCACCCCAGCCAGCCTCCCTAGCCACAGCACTGCCGGAGGCCTGCCATCAGCAGTGGGAATCGGGGATATCCATGGCAACCAGCCTACAGCCGGCCTGGAAGCCTCCATCCTCCTCCTCCTGCCTCCGCTGTGCTGCAAATTGGCAGGCAAACGGTTTCCCCGGCTGCCTGAGATGGGGATGTTTGTTTCTGCCTCCCTTTGTTCCTCACTTCCCAAGGATGCCCTTGCACTGCTGATGTTGCTGGCTTAGCTCACACATTAAAAAAAAAAAAAAAGATACTTTCCCCTGGCAGTCCTCCTGCACCGTTCCAAAATTAGCAGCTGATAGGCAAACCCCTGACAAACATGCAGGCTCTGGCTGTGCCAAACAAGCAGCCGCATAACGAATAGATTTTTGTAACACAATCAGATTGCAGCATCAAATAAATGTAATCATTATGGAGCAATTGTTTATGCCACAGATATGCAGGCAGGATAACAGGTTGCACGCTGCTGCTGCTCTGCTCACCGGTGGAGCCAGAGCAGCTGGTTTGCACACCATGGCCCTGTGGAAAGACACCTGAGACTCTGGAAGATTTGCAGCAAACCCGTCAGCCATGGACCATGGACTGTGGATGATGAGCATACAGACATACAAGCTTTCACACTGATTTTGGTTAATTTGCAGTATCAGCAGCCCTAGACTGAGCTGGGCTGCCAAATATATTTGAACTCTGTTCAGGCAGTGTTTCCATCCTCGCTTGTGAGCTAATGTTTTTGGATATCCAGCTAAATGTGAGTTGTTGGATTTGTATTGCTTGAATGAAACATTTTTTTCTTTCATTCCCTGGCACTTCTTGCCAGATCCTTGGAAGGAAGAATGACAGCAGTTTGATGTGAATACAGCACTGGTACTTAGTCCTCACTGAGGCTGCAACAGCTCAGCAGCTAATGCTAAACCTCTGTATGGCATACAGGTTGCCTCTGACTGCTGTATTACCCTAAAGGGATGCTGAAATTCAAGCATCTTACCTTATTTTTTCCAGGGAGAGACCAGTGTCAAATGCCTCTGGATTTACATTCTCAAGAATCTGCCTTTCTTCTGGCCAGCTTACACAGAACACTGTACAGCCTTACTTTTTTGTAAAAGCCTTTCAGTGTTAGTCACCGAATACATATGCAATTAAACGTATTAGAATACACCTATGAAACATCTGTGGTAAATCTAAGTTTTGATTTTAAAAAGCCACACATATTAAGGTGATTATTTTTCCCCAATTACACAGAGAATTTGGAACATCTGTAATCTGGAGAACCTCTTTATGCTCCCTGCTTTAAATCCAAATCCCAAGACTTGCAGTCGGTGAGTTACTGAGAGGTGGTGTGGCTGAACAGTGTGGATCACAGAAGTGCTGCAGGTGACTGATTGACATAACCAGCTGAGATGGCACCACCATCTTCTTCAGCTGCGTTGTGAAAATAGCAAAACCAGAAACCTGTGTTTTCCCCAGACAGATGTGGCGGATGGGCCACATATGCAGCCTATTAATAGAGAGAGATGATATATACAGGCTTTCTGCCTCATCCTTCTAAAAAGGTTATTAACTGTCTTACTTACATCTAAGGGGAGAGATTGGCCAGAGCTGTCATATGTTCCTGTCAGATTTTTCATACTAGCACAGCAAATTAGGGCTTTGGGGAGTTAGCAAAAAAATAAAGATAGGTGGTTTGGAGCTGGGAGGAAGGAAATGTTGAATATTGTATTTGCATAGGGTTTAACAAAAACATGAGCAGAGTGAAATTCAGCCCTGTGCAGGGGGGTAGCTTGAGTCTCATGAAACACCCCATTAAACCCTCACACCCTGTGCACTCTACAGCACCAGCTAGGGTAGATCCTTTGCACAGGAAAAAATACTTCCATTAAAAAAGAGCAGTCTGGCTTGGATGTCCACAGCATTTCCCACCAACTCCAAAAAGATATAACGCAGTGTCAGCATACACTAATGCTATCCTCAAGCACAATGAAGTACATCAGATGCAGCTATCACTAGCACCTGGAAGGGGAGATAGAGATAGATAGCGGTATCATTGCAATTTTCTCTTACACAGGAACAGCCGATATTGGTCAGGAATACAAGAGCTATAGAAGTGATAAATTTCTGCACTAGAAGCCCAGTTATAGGAGACCTCCACTTTGATGTAATTTGTATTCTGGGAGTGCTCACTGTGTGTTAGTATGTTTACAAAAGCAACATTATCAGGCTTTATTTTTTCTTTGGAGTTGCTGTATGTGTCACATCCTGTCACAAGTCTGTGCACCTCACAGGCTGCCCTAATGCACAATTCCAACATGGAAAAAAAAAAGGAAAGGAGGAACTTCCCATCTGGACACCTACCTGAGAGAAATTTTCCCATCCGGATGCCTACCTGGGCAACCTGCTCTAGGGAACTGTTTTGGCAGGGGGGTTGGACCCGATGATCTCATGAGGTCCCTTCCAACCCCTATAATTCTGTGATTCTGTGACTTCACCAAGCTCATGCCACACCTGCCCCAGCCTGCTCCTAGTCTAGAGTGAAACATGTGGTGCTTAGGTTAGAGAATGTTCCTACTGAACCAAAATTTGAAACAAAATGGAGCTGCAATAGCTGCTGAGATGACATGCAAGGAAAAAATGAAATAATCAGTTCTGGTAAGGAAAGAATTCACATCATGAGTTGCCAGAAGCTTGACAAGCCTTAAAAAAGAGCATGAGTGTTTTGAGAAACTGGCTAACTGCCCACATTTATAACTTCAAACTACAGAGCTACCACAGGAGAGTTTATTTCCAGCCTAGCCCAAGCTTCACTATCTCCTTCATTTAGATGGCTCAGGGCAGCTGGAGGCAACAACTTGTCATTTCATTTGTTTGTAAAGTTTGTTCCATGCACATAGTATACACCTCTTGTTCCATATATATAGCAGAATGTTAATAGTCACAATAGAAACAATGGAAATCTCTGAATAAACAGCAGATAAGTACTAGAAGAGTCTCCAAGATTTCCGAGTTTCTCAAAGATGTACCTTGCATCACTGGAAGGCTTAACTCACTGGGTGAAAGATAATAAAACTTGTCCATGAAACTAGCAATTTGACTTTAACAACAATTTTCATTGTATTGATTTTGAAGAGACTACAATTTTGTGGTGGAAAAAAAAAAAAGACCTTTCACTGTCCAGAACCTGGCTGGTTCTTCTGCTTGATCCTGCAGTGAAGTCACCATAATCCTGTTTTACGATGCCACAGTCTGTTGCAATGAAAATAATTGCCATGTCATAAATTCAGCATTATAACTTTACTATGAGATGGAGAAAAAGAAAACAGACTGTGGGGTTAAAATACTCAGTGATGCAAACAAATGCCTTTGAAAATTAGCCACAAAGTCTTGGGGAGGTAAAAAGATAAAATACCTGAAAGGTAAGCAAACGTAGGCAGTGACACAAGTCAAAGTTGCTCCCAGTGTGAAAACTCTCCTACGTGAGACAAACCAGAGCACTTAGGTCACAGAACAGCCATACTTGCATAGAGGGTGGAACATATGGAATTTTTTGCATTTAATTAGGGTGTGCCTATGGCAAGGCCACTGCAGTTGGATTTGCTTCAACTCAGAAATGCTCAGCTCAGCATAATGGTCTGGTTGGAAATCAGAAGAGAAAAACAAGTGTTTTTGTTTATTTGTTTGTTTTCCATAAATGAAAGAATGGACGCAGAAATCCAGAGGAAGAACAATGAAAAGAATAGAAGTATCCCCAGAAACTCTGAACTAGGGCAGTGATGACCCAGGTGTGAGACCCAGGTTTGGGACTCCAGGTAGGACACTGGTCCTGTGCATTTCCATTCTGCTTAGGGTCAGTTTTACCCTTCAGAAAATTAAGGCAGTGACACTTAGTGACCTATGTGAAGTTCATTGGGTTGGGATGAAGGAGATCTGGTCTTTGTTCTTGCCACTTCCATCATTGGCTGAGTAATCTTGGGCCAGTTACTTTGCTATACCCCAGCTTGAATAGCTAACAATACCGACCTCCTCTTCAAAGGCTTCCCAGTCCAAAACAATCTGGATATTATTATAATGATTGGCAATCACAACACTAGGGTGGGATTAATTTGTTGAAATTCAGACGTTTAAAATGTTTTTAACTCTTTCATACCAGCCCTAAGATTTTTTTCCTGGAGAGAAGATGGACACCTCCAGTGGGCAATTCAACTCATTCTGGGTTGGATCCAACTCAGTTTTAATCGGTTCCTGATACTTAGTGTTTAGCCTAAGCTTTTGTACTTAAAAGACAGTTAGGATTATTATTCTGGGCAACTCCTAGCCCTTGCTAACCCACTGCTCCCATTTTCCACATTAGTCACCTCCATCTTTGTTGTTTTCCTTTATTTATTTATTTATTTATTTATTTATTTAGCATCTTCTGTTGTGCTTGTGTACAGAGATCACTAAACGTAAATGCAATCCTCAATTTGAACTACATTTAGAGTCATCTTTTCAAGGAAACATTGAATTCTTGGAAACTGATAACCTAAACTATGATATGAAACACTCTGGTGCCTAAAAGAAATACAGAATGGAGCCTGTTGAGGTACATTTTGCATATACTAATGACTTAGCAATAAATAGAAGTCTTACTTGTGACCCCTAGCAAAGCAGGGCCAATCATACAGCTATTACCATGATGACAGTTTCTCCTGTGAGATGCTTTTGTGTGGCCTTGCTGTTCTCTGAAGTGAACTTCAATAAAAAATCAATTTCAAGACCAATAGCAAAGTGGCGTTCTGTGGAGTTTGGATCAGGCCTGTGGTGAACCATAGTGCCATGGCCACACTGGGCTTCGCACAAGTATGAATGTGTCTTTCTTTATACTGTCGTTGTCACAGCCATCCAGGGACCTGACAGGGTAGGTAGGACAGTGTGTTGCTTGGGGGCAAACCTCATGTTCAATAAAGACCCTCAATGCTCATAATGAGCTTCAGAGCTAAAAGAGGTTTGATGATGTCATATCTCAAGCAAACAGTCTTTTAAGCTGTACTCTCTCACCTAAACACAAATGGGTCAAAATTAACATTTTAAATGAGATAATTTGCTGCAGATACAAACAGGTAATCAATCATACTTTATCTAGGTCTTTCCAGTAGAAGAGATGGTGAATGAAAGTGCAGCATTTAAAAAGAAAGAACAAAGAACAAGCCATTCTGTCTATCAGCTCCAGAATAAAGAGAATGAGATTTTAGAGTCTCCACTACAAGGAGATGCCCCTTTTGTGAGCAAGCTTTATTAAAATAGCTCACAGCTTTCATATTTGCAGTAAAGTCTGATATCTGGAGCAAGCAAAAGCCAGCTATGTTTGAGGCATGACTCTTATGGTCCGTTTCCTTTTGACATTTTCTGTTACGAATTTGCTTTAACACAGCATGTATTTGCTAGTTCATTTGACAGCCTGTGCTGCCCTATATGTAGACTTGCTTATTATATCAGGCTCACTGAGGTTCAAGAGCAATCCAAACGTGAAGGAGAACCCTCATTTGGTTTCACAGTAGTGTTGCACAAAGGTATCTGTAATTTCCTGAAGGACACATTGACCCCCAAACTACTGTGGGATACCAAGATTTTCCATCAGTGTTGCAGGGGTTGAGAGCTTGAGAGGTTTTTTTGGTGTATTTTTCCCCTGCAATGATTTAACAATGGAAATTTACATCACATGAGACTTTCCAAATATAACCTGTACTGATGAGAAGAGTTATATTTATCTCCCTTTCTACTTCTCTAAGACCACCACAGATACAAATAGTGGAGGTTATTATGAGTGATGTCCCAGCTGTTTTAGTATTTCTGTATTGCAGCTGAGTTTATTCATTAGGCTTACACTGTTTAACACTTGAACCCAGAAAAAAAAAAAAAAAAAAAAAAAGTCCTTCACTGGACTGGGAAAAGGAATTGGGTTAAGGCAACAGAGATTATGGCTTTTGTTCAACTTCAAAGATATTTTCCCCAAAGAAATATGGAAATACAACGAAACAACAAGATGTTTTCCACTGTATGTGTTTTTGCAGTCCACTAGTCCACTTAGAAGCTTGTGAAATTATTCATGGTATTTTCCTTTGAGATAATGATCAATAGAGAAAGAGAATATAATCTCTCAACCATTTTCTCCTAGGCTTGAGATAGCTTCTGATGTTGACTAAGTTACTTGAAGTTCAGCATCACATGGCTAGGAAAAAAAAAAAAAAAAAGCATAGGAGATAAAAGTTGGATGCTTTATTTAGATAACTACCCATATATTTTCTTGCTTATCTGAAACATTTATCTGAAAAATGACTGAAATATACACAAAAATCCCAATAACTTGAAGACTTATTCTTGTCTTACTTCATATGTCCAAATTCACTCATGTCTGGGCAGACTCTGCAATGAGAAGTCCTTATTCCTTATTTATACACATTGTTACCATTACAGAGCATTTATTTATTTATTTGTTTGTTTATTTACAGAAATTTAATGAAGGCCATCCATTATTGGCTGTTTTCACCTCTGATTTACCATGTGGCAGGTAAAGGAGAGCAGTCTCTCCAGAACTGCTTCTGTTGCAGTCTCAAGTGTTAAGTTACTGGCAGCTAATCTCATATTTTCTGCTATTCTCCCTTCAGGGCAGGTCAGGTTTGAACCAGTAGTTAGGATTCATTTTCACTGATAACCATGTCCAAGAAATGAAAAGAAGAACACGGTTTATTTGAGAGCAATAAGGAGGCTACAACTCTGTGTTTGTAGGTTCAGCTGGGTTGCACATTGCTTGGATGCACAGCCTCTGCCTTTTAGTATAGTTAATACCTTTCTTTAGCCTAATTCCAAAGGCATTTCATTACAAGTCTAGACACGATCACTTAAATGACGTATTCCAGAGAGATGATGGCTTATTAAATAAAATGTTATTTGATCTAATCATGTTTCAGAAGTGACTTATTCATTGATGACCTACAAAATCCAGGAGGAAATGCAAACATCCACATCCTGTAGCCAGTGTGAGTGGTAGACCACTTAAACTGTGCTTCCTGAAGACTTTGCCAGTGGATGAAACCTAGGAAGCATTTATAAAACTTCAGGTGTACCTGCACTTTGAGGCCTAAAGACCTTTCTTGGGAATTCAGTAGCAAGAATCCCCAGTTTGATTAAATTCAGCAAATGGGCAAGAAATACTGATGAGTTTATCTGAAAATGCAGACGTGTTCCCTATCTATTCCAATCACCATCTGTACTGAAAACAAGCGACAGACATTACAAAAAATGCCAATACATTACCCAAACAGTCCATTCAGCTTGGAATTTTACTCAGAAGTAGGCAGCTCTGGTAAAAGAGGACAGGAACTTGGACAGGCACTTACCTGTGGGTGGGATTTAATCCGAAAGGTCCTACCACAGCCATCTGTGTACAGAAGGTGTTTTTGAAAGAAGGTATGTCACAGCTAGAGACAGAGGGCCTGGACAATAGGTGTGATTCACAAATGGATCAGCTCTTCTCCTCTCCCACACCAGACCAATGCAACATACAGAAGCTCACTCGGTCTTCTACTGAGTCTGAGTTAGGTGGCTAACACCCAGTTACCAGTTCTCTCTGGTATGAAGGGAAGAGTAGGGATCCTATCTGAGCCCATAAAGTAAAATCTACTTTTCTGGGGAAATAAATAATAATAATAATAATAATAATAATAATAATAATAATAATAATAATAATAATAATAATAATAATAATGAAGAACTCATTAACGACACCTTTCCCCATGTCAAAGAACTTGCAACATCAAAAACGCCATGTGCCCGCACAGGTATAGAGTTGGAGTGCATATTTGAAAGGCAATCCTGGGAAACCCTGCCTTGTTCCCTAGTCTACAGCACGAAAGGTCATCCCTGCCCCAAAGCCAGCTCTGGTAATGTTCTACAGATGGGGCAAAAAGAGAGACGTGCTTACACACTGTATTGGTTTGATTAACTTAGCCAATGTAGCTAATTTCTGAGACAAGCAATAACAACAATATTCATTGTTCACTGAGAGAGTTAATGTATCAGGGTAGAAATTTTCCCCACGAAATATGCAAGTAATTGAAAGAAAAGTGATCTTTGTGAAAAGATGGGAATATTTGGTTTTAAATGATGGATACTCTGTAACTTCATCTAGAGATGGAGTTTCAGACTCTTGAAAGGAGACTTAAAATGTCAGATGTGCATCAGTTTATAAAACCACGTGTCAAAGGTCCAGCACCATACACTTTTCTGCCTTTCACTTCAATGAGCTCATAGATTCTAAGTGTACACAAACATGTTATCTTCTTAGACATCGAGCTTCAAAAACAAGGGGGAAAGAGGTACTTTCCTAGGTCTAGACTGCTCAAAGGATTATACAGCTACAAAGATCTATCCAAAAGGGAATTCACATGAGAAGACATGCAGGATATGATGGGAAAAAAAAAAAAAAAAGCCAGCTCAGTTGTCTAAAAAGAATGTTCAAAATTTTAAATGCATCAGACCTGATGCTTTTCAGGATCCTAACCTTTAATTAATGAAGCCATGAGAAGGCAAAGATTATTGAGGTGGGATACGGTGGGATACTGGTAGTAGTTCTTCCACAAGAGAATAAAAGGTCGCAATGATGTTTTCCCTCCAAGATGTAGTTTCCTCATTTTCTCTCTCAGTACTTGGAATGATTCACTGAGAAAGCTGTGCCCTTGTGGAAGGCGTGAAATCCTCTGCTTAATATTTACATCTTTACTGAGCGGTAATATGGAAAATAGGTTTGGGGAATGTAGAAGCAAGCAGTTTGGGGAATACTCTGCCCTGGGCTGAGCCTCTGCAGAGGCAGACAGCCACCTACTGCCAAAAAAATGAAACAGAAAACAGCCACACAGGCTTCCCGAGAGCTGCATTACAGAAATCCATGCCTCACATGAAACAGCTTTGCTTGGCACACCATGCAATCCATACTAGCCAGCATCAGAACAAACCTGTCTCAGAAAACATAATATTTTTTTCTCCCACTGACATGTTCGTGCCGCATCCAGGGAAAAAAAATAAAAAAAAAATCAGAAGCAGATGATGAAGTGGAAGCCTTTTTCCTATAGATATGCTGCAGGTTTTCAGTTTCCGTTTGTGGAAAATCCCTTCTCCCTCTCCCTCCTCCCCCCTCAAATATGCACAGCTGAATTCACAGCAAATCCCCACAGACCGAGATGCTCTGAGCACTGACAAGGAAGGGCAGCTAAAAGAGGCCAGCAGTGCAAATTGGAGCAAAGGGAGTATGCCGCAGGTAGCCGAGTATCAGATTATGCAGATGAGGGATGCGCACAGTTTTCACCTGGCAGGAAGGGAAACAAAAGCCTCCCTCGCTGCCACCCGGTTTTGCAGGGAGTAAACACAGCTCCCCTCGGTGGCAGACCAAGGCTCTCACCAGGACTGGGGGGCAGGCAATAAACTCTGCAGGCTGTCCCCAGGGAATGGCCTATTTTAAGCCTGCTTGCAAACATCTCTCTGTATATGTGCTGCTTTTTCATGGAAGAATAATTTAATCTTCATTGCCATCATTAATTTTTGACAGGGAGCACCATACGACATCCCGTTTACAGCCCACTAAATCTCCATTATGAAGCCATGCTTACAGAAAGAAGAACAATCTGAAGAGCCATGTTAACTTTCATGATTACTTTCCAGCCCTGAAATACAGAAAGATGATTAAACTTACAAAATAATAATAAAAATAAACACGTTAACGTTTTTCTGTTTTTGTTTTCAGGCTCCAAAACAAGAAAAATCTTTTTTTAAATAACCTATAGTAATACAGCAGATACTATTAAAAACACATGGGAAACATATCGGTGTTCATCCTTATTTACTCTGTTGTCTCCATCTTTGTTGAACAATACAGGTAATTGCCACTATTTAGAGCCATGCAGCAGAACAGAAATCCTGTGACAGCAGCTGAGATTTAATTGTGATGAGTGGGGTTTTGCTAAGACTTGTTCCTTCTCACATTGATATCATTTCATTTAGAAACCTGAATGTTCTAATGTTAGAAGCTTGTAGAATGCTAGAAGCCTGGTAAAACTACTTAAACCCCAAACCCACCATCAGCAAGGAAAACTGAAGGCAGCCAAGCTGAAGGCTTTCAGAAGGGAAGCATCACCTGCACCCAGGGTTATGAGAGGGACTTGTAAAACCCTCACCGAATTCGACCCAATTTCATCCATACATGCACAAAATCTTCTTCAAGGTAACCACCATCGAACAGCAAGAGTCAGATCAGAAGGATTTCAATGGAATTTCAATATTTCAACAGAAGGAAAGTCCCATCATTTAGGCCTAGGCTTACTCAACTAAGTTAGGCTCACCCAATTAATTTAACACTTCCTCAGAAGTCAGTGAAACAAGAGAAGTCCCTCCAGAGAGCAATTCCGGTCTTGGACTAAATTACTTCAAAATTAGCATAAGATCTGGATTTTCCTCTGGAGGTCTCTCACTCATCTCCTCCTGCAGAGAGTGCACAGAAACACACAAATTAGTGCCTCATGTTGTGGGATAAATCTGGACGATAACTCTCCTCTGACCCAATGCCTTCCCTTAGCTTTGAGACGAGACTTTGTCTTTCGTGGTGGTTTGAAGGACATCCAAGATATTGACAAGGTTTTTAGCCATGCCTTACGCTTCTAGGTAAAACTATCTTTTTCCATAAGCATAAGTGTATATTCTAATAAGTATTTTGTTAGAGACTTAAGTATGTATTTAGTGCAGATATATTAAAACTTCCCTTTCAATCCTGTTTCTAACAGCAATCATTTCTCACCTACATCCAATCTCCCTTGGATTTAAAAAAGTTGGCTCATGGCATAACATTCAAAAATAATCCCTATCAATGGTAGCTCCCAGTCACCAGTTTGCAGTGAATAACTTCAGCAGTACGTTAGAGGTGACATCTCTTGCTTATGCAGGGCAAATCCACGCTCGCCTCATTATCTCCATATAGTGGGTGTCTCTGGAAAGCATTTCTCTGGAAATCAGGAGGAAAACAATGGGACACTAAAGCCAGCAGCACTGTGGTTAAACTAAGTAGCATTATTTTCACAGACTCTTAAAAAATATATCTATAAAAGTTTAGCATTACATGTATTTTAAAAATTTACCCAGAGCCCAAATTTGAGATTCATTATTCTTTTCAGTCTCCAGAAACCTAGCCGCAAGCACCCATAACTCTCTCTGTTAAAGGGATGAAGGAAATTCTGTAATTGAAATTTTGGTACTTTTTTTTTTTTTTTGGGGGGGGGGGGGGGGAGGAGAGGTAATAAAAAAAAAAAAAAAAAAACAGAATGACTGACATCTTCACTGTTTTTTCCAAGTTCGCTCAAAGGTAAAGAGTTTTTGCAAAAGGAGTGGGAGACATTTTTATTACCAGCTTCAAGCATTCCTATTCATAGCCTGACACTTCTGATGGGTATCAGATAATGACCATCTTCTTTTATGTATATATATATATATGTATATATTATACATATATGTATATATGTATAATTAGCACAGCCTGCTAAACCTCACTCTTGAGTCAGGGCATTGAAAAGGCTTAATCTAGGAAGCCCTGATGTTTTCCTGCTTGACACCTCCTTTGCAACCCACATGTACACTTCCCCAATTCTGCTTTTTGTTTCCTTCACTCATTTTTTTTTTTTTTTATAGAAAAGTCATTCTACTTTCTCATAGCTTGATATCCCCAGTGGCCTCCCTGCCTTCACTGGTGGCAAATGCCTTCCCCAAGCCTCCTCCCCACTCACCCCTTCTAGTCCCTAGGATCCTTTTGGTTGGAGCCACCTCTTCTTCTTCCCACCCCTCTCTCAGCATTCATCAGGGGATCGCAAAGAGGCTGGTAAAAGAGCAGAGGAAAGCCAGAACTGCTCCTCAGCCCCAAAGAGTCAGCATTTATTTTGCTGTCCACACTTCTCTGTGAAGCTCACTCTTTCGTTTCTGATTTTCTCCATCACCTGACCATGCCCCTTCACTTGAGGTCTCCAGGCTGAAGTTAAGGAACAGGGGTAGAAAGCGCTGAGATGGTCTTGTTTTTCTGAAGATTATATCATTTCTCAATTTCCTTGGTCATCACCATCTCAGCTTGGCACTCTGCTGCTCTATCTGCAGCGATCTTTGCCCTCTTTGAGCTGCCTTAATATCTCCTTCCTTTCCTTCCAGCATGCACAGCAGAAAGCAAATAGCAAAGCTTTCAGTGCAGACCGTGGTCTGAAAAGAACTGAGTAGAACAGTTGCTTTTGCTGACACTTGTTTCTATGGCTATTAGGGACAAAAGTGAAGAAGGAGGTAGAATCAGCATCTAAATCAGCTTTGCATGGTGGTTCAAGAGCCACCAACTCTGCTGAGAAATTGGCGATGATTTTTTTGCTTTTTTTCTTTCCCTTTTGTCTACATCTAATGTGTTTCTATTTAATTGCTCTGACAAAATTTGCCTAGTGGAGATCAGATATAGGACTTAGAAGAGAGAATAATTGTTAATGCCTGAAACAATTAGATTATGTAAATGAGAAGAGTGCTTAAATACTTAGGTAGCAGACTTGGCAGAAAACACACCACCACAAACCTTTGCAAGCTCAGTGCTACACTTTGTTAATCCTACATGGTATAATAGCCATGAATCTGTGTTGCTTTTTCATGTGGAAGGAAGGGAACCAAGAACAGCTTCTGTAAAAAGATACCCAAAGTATCTCAGTACACAAGTTTTATCGGCCCTGCAAAATCACAGAAATATGCTATACACTTGTGTGCCCTCTGTACTGAAGTTTTAGTTATCACTTACATGGACAGATGAATGTCTAATTTAACAGAGAGAGAGAGAAGCAACAAAGAAACCAGATGGATGCTGTTGTACTTGGAGGGTTACAAAAAATCTAACCCTAAGGAAGGTGCATACTCTGCCTTGCTTAGTACTTGGATTGTTTTCTGAAAAGAATAGTTTCTCTTCACCTGCGGTTCATAGAAAAAGCCAATGAAGGTTTTGTTTGTTTGTTTGTTTGTTTTGGTTTTGATTTCTGATGTAGTAGATGTTTGCCCAAAAGCTTACCTCTTCCTTTCCTGAATTTCAAAAGTTTAAATGATGCTGAACTTGGTATTTTGGAAGGGGGCAGAGCTTTACTCACAGTACTAAAGGATGTGGTTGTATGTGCTCCCACCTCTGTACTTTGCCATAGAGAAAGGGGGGTAGGTGACAGTTACACCTTGACATGGTTTCAGCTTGCTGGTAGAGCCTGGAAGAGAGATCATGGACCTGATTTGGAACTCTAGACTTCACGGTGACAGGCACTTCCAGCAGGCAAATGAAAACTGGCATCTAGTTCTCTTTGCATGTAGTCCAATGCAACCCATCCTTGCTCCCTCCAGCAATACAGGATCCTTCTCTCCGTTTCTCCTTTTCCTTCCCAGCCTTTGGACGATTACAGTTTTAGCTCTGTCTGGGGTTGGCTGTGGCTGTACACACATTACAGATGGTGGTAGAGTTCACATTTATTTCATGATAGATATATTGAATGAGGTCCCAAGCTCCAACACCCTCTCCATCTACTTAAGATACCTGCAGAAGCAACTTATCTTTCTCCTCCACCATCCCCTGCAGCTCCAGGCAAAGTTTCTTTGCTATTTATTTTCCTATTGCACACAGAATGGACTACAGTTTATTTCTGTTTTGACTGAGGCTCCCTTCAGAATCCAAGTCCCATGGGATGAGGTGCAAGAAAAGAGAAGAAAGATAAAAGTTGAGTAGCATGGAGGACACCACTGCTGCAGAACAGCAGTGCTTCAAGCGTCAGTATGGAGAGTGAGAGCATCACAATCCCTTCTCTCTTTCCTGTCTCTCCCACCTTGACGTGGTGGGGCTGGAGACCCCAGCTCTGAGGTCTAGGAGGAAAGAAGGGCCAGAAACTCCTACCAGGATCCTGGTTCACCTAGGAGACCAGGGAGAGAGATTTACGCACACTCCAAGGAGCAGAGGATCTACCATATCCTAGATAGCCTGAGGGTTCATGTTTTGTTTAATAGCATGTTCATTATAATTTCCCTCAGAACATGCCATAAATGGGGGAGAGAGTCAATAATTGAGAACCTTTGAGGGTCTAATCACACTCTATTTGAATCTCCATGTATAATAATAAAGAAACAGACTGTGTGGGCTATCAGCATTAATATTGTCACTTCACTTACATTTTTTTCCAAGATGTATTTACTAGAGAAAGAAGAGAGGAAGAGGCAAACATTTTATGACAAAACACAGCCAGACAGAGGTGGATATCAAAATTAGATGAACTAGATTTCCTCTTTGGAGGTGTCTCTATAAAGTCAGCAGGGAGCTTGAGGAAGACTAAACCATGCCTCCCCACTTCTGAAAGCAGGAACCCATGATGTAGTTGCACATCTGCCCAAACAGATTTAAGAAGTGTTGGACATACACTGCTCTTTTCAGAAACTTACTCTCATTCTCCTTCCCACCTCTTTGATTTAGTGGTGTATTTCTTGGGACATTGTACATCTTTTGCTGTCTTACCAGATTTATGTTGCTGCATCTCTGTCTAGGCCTTGTTATAAAACAAATTCTAAATACCATTTTCAAAATGTAGGTTCACCACTTAGCAACTTCACATCATTTTAGTGCTTTGGCTCTTTTTGTAGCTTTTCTCTAGGATGTCATGATCGTTTCAGGCGATACAAGAAAATATACACATTTTCTGTAACGAGTAAGTGGGACAAATGTCAAGAAGCCAGAAATCCTCAAAAATTGGCATGTTATCATGTGCTTTGGCATAAATAAGCTACTAAAAGGCAGAAGTGTCTGTCACATCCACTTCATGATTTCCTGTCATAATTCCATTTCTTCCTGCCTTCCCACACAAAACCACTCCACACATACCCAGTCCTCTCCAGCTAAGAAAAAGTTTACTCCAGGGCTGTTTAACTGTGTCAGGCTGGCTTACACTGTTAAAAGTAACACCTTCGTGTGCTAGGGGTGTTATAGTCATCCAAATTCTGGACCATTAACAAGGAGCTAGCTGGCTTATAAAGCATCCTCTTGCATTGCTTGTGCGTAACTTCTGCAAGAGCACATAAGCTTACCCCAAGGAACTGGCAGGCAAGGCTCTCTGCCTTTTCACGTGACAGGCAGCAATGCTACTGTCCATCCAGCTGGTGGAAATGCACGTCTTCAAAGAACACAGAGCTTTGGTGCCACATTTCTCCAGCAGGCCTGGGTAGGTGAGAAGAACACCACACACAAACCAAGGAAATGGCCAATGGTCCCACCCTTTGTGAGGAATGCAAGCAGCAGCGGAAAGGCTGCACACGTGGGAGCCAGCTGGCCTGAAAGGAAAACAAGTTACACAGCAGGATCCCATCTTCCTGCAGAGGCAGCAAAATAAGAAAGCATTTAAGAACAAATGATCAGGAGAGCAGGAGTTGGCTGGGAGGCAAGATATTTGGAAAAAACAAAAAGCAACATGGATAGAGGCAGTGACATTTGGAAACAAACCTCTGAGTAAAAAGGAGGTGGGGGGGATGACGTTCAAGAAGGCAAAAAGAAAAAAGTATAGAAGGAGAAAAATATGAAAAAAAAAAAGTGGGAAAATAGGGGAAAAGACACATGCACACTTGCCCAATTTTAGTATTAGTTTGAACTTTTTGTTCTGAGGAAAGTCAACGAGAACCTGCAGTCATGATCATGCTGTAGAATAGGTTGGTACGAAGCAAGAGTGCTGGGCTATCACTCATTGCACCATCATGTTTCACAGAATCACAGCATGGCTGAGGTTGGCAGGAACCTCTGGAGCCCATCTGGTCCAATCCCTGCTCAAGCAGGGCCACCCAGAGCAGGGTGCCCAGGACCATGTCCCATGTGGCTTTTGAAGATCCCCAAGGAGGAGACTCCACAACCTCTCTGGGAAGCCTGTGCCAGTGCTCGGTCACCCATACAGCACAGAAGTGCTTCTGCTGTTCAGAGGGACCCTCCTATGCTCCAGTGTGTGTTCCATTACCGCTGGTCCTGGCACTGGGCACCACCGAAAAGAGCCTGTCTCCAGCCTCTTTGCACCCTCCCTTCAGGTTTTGGTATACTTTTATGAGATCATAGAATCATAGAATCATAGAATATCCTGAGTTGGAAGGGACCCTTAAGGATCATCAAGTCCAACTCTTGACACCGCACAGGTCTACCCAAAAGTTCAGACCATGTGACTAAGTGCACAGTCCAATCTCTTCTTAAATTCAGACAGGCTCGGTGCAGTGACCACTTCCCTGGGGAGCCTGTTCCAGTGTGCAACCACTCTCTCTGTGAAGAACCCCCTCCTGATGTCAAGCCTAAACTTCCCCTGCCTCAGCTTAACCCCGTTCCCGCGGGTCCTGTCGCTGGTGTTAATGGAGAAAAGGTCTCCTGCCTCTCGACACCCCCTTACGAGGAAGTTGTAGACTGCGATGAGGTCTCCCCTCAGCCTCCTCTTCTCCAGGCTGTACAGGCCCAGTGCCCTCAGCCGTTCCTCGTACGTCTCCCCCTCCAGGCCTTTCACCATCTTCGTAGCCCTCCTCTGGACACTCTCCAACAGTTTCATGTCCTTTTTATACTGTGGTGCCCAGAACTGCACACAGTACTCGAGGTGAGGCTGCACCAGCGCAGAGTAGAGCGGGACAATCACCTCCCTCGACCTACTAGCAATGCCGTGCTTGATGCACCCCAGGACACGGTTGGCCCTCCTGGCTGCCAGGGCACACTGCCGGCTCATATTCAACTTGTTGTCTACCACGACCCCCAGATCCCTCTCTTCTAGGCTGCTCTCCAGCGTCTCATCGCCCAGTCTGTACGTGCAGCCAGGGTTTCCCCGTCCCAGGTGCAGGACCCGGCACTTGCTCTTATTGAACTTCATGCGGTTGGCGATCGCCCAGCTCTCCAACCTATCCAGATCCCTCTGCAAGGCCTTTCCACCCTCATTCGAGTCCACAACTCCTCCAAGTTTGGTGTCATCAGCAAACTTGCTCAAAATACCTTCTATCCCCCAGTTCTCTCAGCCTCTCCTCATGTGAGAGCTATTCCAGTTCCTTCATCATCTTGGTGACCCTTGGCTGGACTCTCTCCAGTACACCCATGTTTCTTCTGTCTTGAGGAGCCCAGAACCCAGCACTTCAGGTGCAGCCTCACCAGGCTGAGCTGAGGGGAAGGACTACCTCTCTCAACCTGCTGGCAATACTTTGCCTAATGCTGCCCAGAATACCACTAGCCTTCTTAGCAGCAAGGGCATGCTGCTAGACCATGTTCAACTTGGTGTCTACCAGAACCCCAGGTCCTTTGCTGCAGAATTGCTTTGCAGCTGAGCAGTCTACAGTGCGTCCTGGTACCTGGGGTTGCATGTCCCTTGATGCAGGACTTTGTAATTCTCCCTGTTGAAGCTCATGAGGTTTCTGTCAGTCCCTGTCTCCAGCCTGTTGAGGTCCCTGTAGATGGCAGCACGATGCTCTGGCATATCAACCCCTCCTCCCAGCTTTCTGCCATCAGCAGAGTTGCTGAGAGTACACGCTCTGCCCCACATCACCACCACCCTTCGAGATCATTAATGAAGATGTTCGTACAGGATTGCAACCAGCATTGAACGCTAGGCTACACTGCTAGTTACTGGCTTTCAGGTTTAGCTGCTGTATCAGTTTCCCCCACCCACTGACATAAGCAAACAACCCAACCCTTCAACCACAAAGTTCAGTTCAGTGTGCCACCATGTCAAGTTTATTCTTGCACAGAAAAGAGGAACCAAAATATTTGTGGAGGGGATCAGCTCAAAGAAAAGGAGAAATGAGGGAAGAGAGAACAGCACAAGATGGGCTGTTCTTCTGCCACTGCCCTACCTCACCTCTTGTAAACACAAAAATGTTTTTTCTCCCTCCCCACCACCCAAAGATTTTAGCTGTTTTTTACATTTATGTTTAAGGTTTTGTACAAAGGGCCTCGTAGGTGTTTAAGCCATCTTACCTAGCTTAGTTTCTTAGCCAAAAAGAGCTAAAGAGGGAGAGATTTATTATTATTCTTTCAAGTCAAGAGCTTTACTTATGCGTCTCCATTAGAAAACTGTTAGAAGTACCCCCTAATTGACTTATTACACATAAGCACACATTATTATAAAAGCAGTTAAGCCCTTGTGAGCAATTCAGTGGTTTGGCACACCTCTCTTCCCTTTACTGGTCCATTTGGAGTAGGAATGATCATGCAGCTTTAAACTGTTTTAGCTAGAAAGTGATAAACTGATGGATGTTCTTCCAAGAAAAAAAAAAAAAAAAAAGAAAAAAAAAGAAAAAAAAAAAAAGAAAAAAAAAAAAAACTGTTACCTTTGTTTCTTCTACACTGTGCAATAGCAGGAGCCAGCAATGAATACCCATTTCAGCTCATCAAAGGCCTCCCAAGTTTTCAGTATTACCACAATGGCAGAAGAGAGGAACACCACAAATCTTGGTCAGAGCACTGACTTGGCAATGCATCCAGCCCCAACAGCCCCACAACTGCTCAGCAGCCAAAGGACAGTGGGGTATCACTGCCATGGGGACCGCAGGCGATGCTGGAAGGAGATATGTCCAGTTATCAAGCTTTTAAGGCCTCTCCCACTCTCTAGAGCCTTAAGGGCTGCTGAATACAACATTGTTCCCAATTTTTTCTTAAATAAATATGTAACATCAAAAAATTACTCTGTAGATTCTCCCTCATCTATATTTACCCAGGCATAATACCAGCCGCCTACACAATTTTTGTCTTGCTAATGCACGGTAATAATCATAGATCCACCCACAGCCCATCTATTTTGGTAGAGTGCAGAAATAGACATTAAACCTATAAATGTCAGAGCATGCCTTCATTTTAGATGTTAGTATTATTTAAATTAGCTCTTGAATGATGTTTCCACAACGTGATAGCTTTTCAAATGATGGTATATTGCACATGAAGTGCACCGGCCCTGCTTTAAGCACCTCCAACCCATTAGGCCCATCTATAATTTGGTGCTTTTAGGAAGGCAAACATATTGTAGAAAAGATGTGGTCTCTTTGTTTATGCCCAGAGGTCCCCAGGGAGATGCTGATGCCATAATTACCTGAGTACGGCTTGAACATTAAGCTTTGGTCAGTAGGTAAACATGACTGGCACGTGTTTTCCAGGCTTACTGGAGAATAGCTGTAGTTGGAAAGTGCATTACCCTGACCGTGTCCTCTGCATTTTGGAGGTGTTGGAGGGAAAAAAAAAATAACTGTAAAATGGAGTTAGCAAGTAATGTTTTCTCTGAACCTGAGAAAAAAGGGAAAAAAAAAAAAAAAAACACAGGAGGAAATACTTCGTTTTTGTTCCAATCACTGAAAATGCAGTAAGATTAATTAGGGAAGCTTATTGCAAGGAAAATGTATTTAAAAAAAAAAAAAAAAAAAGGACAAAAAAGAAGAATAGTAAGCGTAGAATTATGATGCAGGTAGATCAACTCAGTGCTGGTTTCAAGAGAGAAAAAAAAAAAAAAACGCTGCTCAACCCTACCAGCACAAAAGGAGACACCCAGGATCTTATTGCTGGGACACAATATGCCTATTGTAGGGTTTGAAAGTGGTTCCATAGTTCTCTTGCACAACAAAAGAGGCTAAAGACTGCAACTGAGGCAGCTAGTTCCAAGAAGGCTGCATCTGTCATTTAGTAACCCCTCTTGTAAGTACAATAAATTACAATACATTCTTTGACCAAGAACATCAAGTTTTATTACAATAAGTGTGCAAATAGAGCAACATGCTTCATCAGGCAGGAGAATCATTTAATTCTCCTCTTTAATAAGAGCCACAGTGTGCTGCTTGCACGCTGTGTATTGCACAGGAGCAGTGCAACCAGCCAACTGTCCACACCCGTAAGAGCTGCACATACAAAAGCAACAGTGACATCTTGTGGACAATGCACTGGTACAAATTTAGCATACACATTTCTTCTAAAGCATTAACTATGGTAGACTGATCACTGAAAAGATTATGGAAAATGTTTTATCACGTTGGAAAACCACCCTTTGCTGAGTGCTGAGACTAGTTTTGGAAACATAGCACGAGGTCATCAATGCGTAGTCACCTACAGCGGGGTTTTAGTTAGCATCTGGAACTCTCTGATGGAAACCTCCCACTCAACCCCACTCAGCATCACAGTGCAGTCTAAGCACTTAAAATTGAACTGGAAGATATCTTTCAAGAGCACACAGATCACAAAGAACAAGCAGGTGACCAGTTCACAGGAGTGGACTTGCCCTTGTCTGAAGCATGGAGCCCCAAAATGCAGCACAGTGGTGATGTGCAGCCCTCCCAGAGCCATCCAGAGCCCCAGCTCCCCTCCTGGGGAGTAAGCCAGTACTTACTGTAAGTAATTCAGTAAGCCAGTCTTCACATGATGTTGGAGCAGCTGCTGGCTCCAAACCTACTCTTCACTTCACGCTGTGCCCCTGATTACCTGCATTCTCCAGGACTTCCATTATTTCAGGTAGCCCACTTGCCCATCCAAGGGAAAAGCACCTACAGGCTCAAACCAACTCTTTCTTCACTGTGCATTAATTCTGTTCTGAAACAAGACTTTCAGTGAGATGGTTATCCTGGGAATTAAGGGAATACTTATACTGTACAGAATGCTTCATTCATGCTCAAAATACAAGCAGCTCAAACATTTTAGACAAAGAATGGCTATATGCATCTTAAATATCCGCATCTCCAAATGCTAAGGGTATGCAGGTGATTGAACCAATCATTCAGGCAAGTAATGGCACTGAGTATGCACAGTCAGTGCAACTAGGTCTCTGTTTAAGTTAGCCGTAGACCTAATTTCCTGCACTAAGAAGTGGCCTCGCATTGTACAGCATTTTACAAGCACAAGCTCACTCGATACGTCTCCCAGTGAATGTTCCAACAGAACACGATGCAACACATTTCTGTCTTCCCTTAGCATGCGCTCCCTGCACTGAGTATGCACTCCACACACTCTAACCAGAAGTAAAACATTAGAACCAATGTATTTAAAACATCTAGTTTTCTTTTAACAGAGCGGAGACTTGAAGCAAGTCATAATTTGAGTACAGAAATAGTTTGGCTAAGCTCAAAGGGAAGTTTTTCTGATCATGAGACTAGGAGCACCAACAAGTCCCAGTGCTCTTATTAAAAAGCAGTTGCTGAGCAAGAGTGCTGAAGAGAACAATAAGGAGCGGAAAACACCCAAAACCCCCCTCCAACACAACATTTTGGTAATGGAGCATTATCAGCTCCTTCCTTTGGTCCAGGATTAAGGTTAATATTGAAATTAAAAACACCAAGTACCAATCCATCCAGATTCTCCTTCATTGCAAGCCAGTCAGCTCACAAACCACAAACTGCTCAAGGCACATGGTAATCTCTGCTTTAATCCCTAAATTTTCAATAAGCTGATGTATTAAACTTTATGCATATAAACTCTATCCCTTGCATGCAAGATGTCTAGAGGAAGGATATAGCTAAACATTAAGTATTCCTTTTTTTTTTTTTTTTGAAAATAAAGTTAAATTTTGTTCTAGTCACTAGAAAGACTGATGAAGGCAAAGCATATATTGAAGACATTTAATAGCTAACACTGACCATAGAGGCTGAAATATGGAAATACCGAATCAATTATAATCCTTCAAAGTCCCTGGCAAAAAGCTTAAAATGTTACAGACTGAACTGCCTGTCAACAACTATCTATAACAACTATGTAGATTGAGTGGATATTCACTATTAACAGTGCCCTGGGTTAGTCACCTCAAAGCACAAAAGGCTATTTACACTAATACCTATGTAGTTTTAGGTTTTGATTAAGTGTCCAAATTTAGACCCTCTGGACCATACTAATGATAGCAAATTCTTAGAACAAACTGCTCTAATTGCAAATTGCTTTGCTTTCTTGCAGTAATGATATTAAGCAAAGCAGGGTCATACTGAACAGGAGATAATCATCCCACTTAAGATTAGCTAGACATATCAGACTGTTCTTTCAAGTCAGACCCTCAGCTGGAATACGCCATTTATTAGAATATTTTTTTCAGTAAAATCTAATAGCTTTTTACAGAACAGTGGGAAAAAAAAAAAAAAAAAAAAAAGGCAACTTAAAAACTTAAAGGCACCTTACCTCACCTTGAAGAGAAGGACTTGGGGGTTCTGGTGGACAAAATGCTCAACACAAGCACAGAAGGCCAACAGCATTCTGGGCTGCATCGATAGAGGAGTGGCCAGCAGTTTGAGGGAGGTGATTGTCCCCCTTTGCTCTGCACTTGTGAGGCCTCACTTGGAGTGCTGTGTCCAGGTCTGGGGCCCCCAGCACAAGAAAGATGTGGAGCTGTTAGAGTGAGGTCTAGAAGAGAGCCACAAAGATGATCAAGGGGCTGGAGCATCACTGCTCTGAAGAAAGGCTGAGAGAACTGAGTCTGTTCAGCCTAAAGAAGAGAAGGCTCTGGGGTGACCTCATTGGAGCATTTCAATACTTAAAGGGGGATTATAAAAAGATGGAGAGTGACTTTTTGCTTGGGCAAGTAATGATAGGATGAGGGGGAATACTTTTTAAGCAAAATGGTAGAGTTGGATTAGATGTAAAGAAGAAATTCTTCACTCAGAAGGTGGTGAGGCACTGGCACAGGATGCCCAGAGAAGCTGTGGATGTCCCATCCCTGGAGGTGTCAAAAGCCAGGTTGGATGGGGCCCTGGGCAATGGAATCTAGTGGGTGGCTCATGGCAGGGGGAGTTGGAACTAGATGAGCTTTAAGGTTCCTTCCAACCCAAGCTGTTTTATTTTATTCTATTCTATTTTATTCTATTCCATTCTACATAAATATTCCTCTCTTGGGGTTAGGTGGGGGATAGCTTTCCAGCCAAAATTTCCATCCATAAAAGAAGTGAATACCAGAGAGTTCCCTATGTTAGCCCCTCTTACCAGACTGACCTATTTCAACTGTACTCCTGGCAGTGTAGTGCTCTTCATTTACAAGCTAGTTTGCTAGCTACAAAGATGGATCTCTTCCCAGACCTTTCAAGAAAGCCCTCTGCCAGCAGAAACCAATTTAAATTAGCTGCTCCTGAAAACAGTGGATACTTTTTCCTCCTAAGTTAGTTCTCAGCACATTGACTGTCAAAATCAAGAGTGCTATTGTGTTTAGCTGAGGCAGAACAATAGCTTTATTGTGAAAACATTTTCCCCCTAACAGAAAAACAAGATACAAGGAAAAAAAAAAAAGACCAAACCCAGGAACAATCCTTTTTCCCAAGCACACACTTCTGTTGCTCTGTCTCTGGCATACTGCACCTTAGACTTCTCTCTCCACCTTACCACAGCTGCAACTAAACCCCACAAAATAGCCTCTAAAACAGAGAGGGAAAAATGAAAGGATGGAGACAAACACACATCCTATGCACAGTCTTCCAGATCATTTTGTTATTTGTTAGCTATTTATCTTAAGAAGGTCAGTAGCATATGTGCATGATTGTAGGTTTCAAGCTAAACACCCTAGAGATAACCAGTTACAAGCCACACTTGTGTCCAGGACACAAATGCTACCAAAAATATCCTCATGTCATGAGACACTTACCTCAGAGTATTTTCACTTCTGTAGTTTATTCCTACTTGTTGATATGGTCCCTCCTCCTTCCCAGCTAGACGTACAGTGTAGAGTTCAAAGTACCATTCTCAACATACTTACACACTAAATGTACTTCTATAGAAGAAAAATACCTTGTAATTCATTAAGAACAATGAAAAATATTTTTCTGCTAAGAATTTCTATATTCCTTGTGGCCTTCTACAAATCCCATTTTATCACAACTAGAAAATAAGCAAATCCTTTTCATCTTTCACATAAACAGTACTACTACCAATGAGATTGGTATCTGAAGTCTGAAAAAACAGAAGTAGCCTGAGGCCATGGGAAATGCAGCAATGACATTTATTGGAATTTCTCCAGGCATTACATGAAAAATTTGATAAGTCAAACAGAAGATAAAGCACATTCAGTGCATCTTAAAAAAAGATGCATCTGAATAACCTTGATTCTTTGTAATACGCACTACTGCAGTTCCTGGGATTGGTTTTGTATATACACATCAGCTAAAACTTACTTTGAACAAAACAGCAAAGAACTGCCTTTTCACTTGGCATTTTCCCACTTGGTACAATACAATACTCTTGAAATATCTAGACAAATTCCACATAATTTTATACACAGTGTTAAGACCTTGCACCCCAACTGTAAAAAGAAAGACCATTAAGTAAATCAATATTTTTAATCAAATAAAACACCATGGAAGTAAAAAACAACAACAACAACAGAAGAACCCAAGAGACCCCAAACCCCTAAGTTCTGCAGCAGTGTGCAGCAAATCAGCATTGTTGTTCCTCACTTTTATTTATGTTAAAATAAAACGTAATACTCTTTCAGCACTTGCTTTCTAAATTGGACAATCTTATGCATAAAGACACAGCTGGATTTGGCACTTCGCTTAATTGCTTTTCTTTAAAAAATAAAAAGTGTTTCCTGAAATACAGTATAAACGGTAAGAGATAACATGAGCCACAGTAACACTCGATTAACGGTTCAGACATGCACTCCAAAATGCGTGTCTATTACAAATTTGTCTAAGACTTCTTCAAAATTCCACTTCAAGACATTTTCAAATCCAAATGCATCTTTTTATACTGTTATAAAGATATTTTCTCCCACAAAATGACCAGAGCTTACCTCACCTTCTGCTCAGAACACACAAATTCATGACTTTCTTTTTTTTTTTAAAAAAAAAAAAAAAAATGACCACAAAGCAGGATTAAAACAGGAATAACCTTAAATAATAAACTGCACCTGTACTTCAGAATCCCCTTTGAAATTTATATACACTGCAAGGTGTACATAATATTTGCAACTTGCTTGGTCCTCTCTCAGTGCACTTGCGCTCTTCTTTCTGCAACCTACCTCAATTTTCTCTTCAAACAAAATTTCATATTAGCTTTCTGGCTCCCATTATGATAAGACAAGGCTTCTTGCAATATTTCTTTGGTTAAATGAGAACCTTTTATATGCCTAAATCTTATGACAGCAACTATCCTGCAGAAAATTAACATCAGAATAAATACCACTCCACAGCTTTACTTCCTTCCACCCATCATCACTGACCAATGCCAGTACAGGCAGAAATAAGCAAGCCAGGAAGAAGGTATCACTCTTAGCTCTTACTTTTAAAATTTCTGTGTGTGTGTATAGATACCTATTTCTTAAGTCAATGTTACGGAGGCTTGGTGATGATGTGACACTTTTTTTCAGGTCCAACATGCATGTGGAATTACATTGCTGACTGGTACAGCCCAGGCAGTGTATGGCACTAGAGTTCTTCCTGTATGAACCAGGTCATGATACTTATTCTGCATTACTGGTCTATGCACACATCAGTAGAATTAAAAGAGAGGCACGCATGAGTTCACACGGATTTTCCACAGAAGATGTGAAACATGCTGCTCTTTGGAGGGCAATTACATTCGTTTTTTCTTCTTCAAGTATTATTCAACATATATATATATATATGTATATATATATATATATATGTGTATTTATATATAAAGATACGCTATCTTCATTTCACTACAAGACAAGCACATCCAGAGTGAAATTGTAGTTTACCATTACCTTGGCTCCAACTACTAAAATTTATCTTTTCCTTTAGGTCAACTCTAAATATACATCTACTCATCATAATTACATGTGAGAATCCTTTATTTCCCCCTTGTGATTTATTTACATAATCATTAAAAAATAATAATAGCCTGAATTTGCATACTGAGATTTGAAGGCCCATCTGTAGCTATGAGTGTCCCAGCACTAGTTTTGGATAATAATTGCCTATTGCTAAGTCCTTTGAAAGCAGCAAACTCATTTTTCTTTCCCTTAATATTTGACAAAATGCTGCCTAGAAAACCCTGGTCTATGGCTTATTACTCATTTTGTTTTATTATTTGGATTGTAGTTTACTTCCTTCAGGAGTAGTTCACATTCAGACAATGCTTCTGTTGGCAAATATTTCATTATCTGTTCAAGAGTCTTTTGATATGTTATCTTCTCTTGTTCCAGGGACTGAATTACAGTCTTCATTTTGCTCTCTCGAGTCAAAATAGTCTCCAGGCTGGATTCCAGACTCTGAATTTTAGCATGAGCAACCTATAAACAATAACATTATCTTTTTAATAAATCATGACACTCTGAACAACTTTTTGTGTGTGTGTGTCTTACGGCATATTATTTAGTAACAACACAGCATAGCTACATAAATGTCTCTAAAAAACATCTGTGTAGGCAGATGACATGAGGAACACCTACTGTGCATCATACACAGGATCTCCTTAGAGGTGCTAGATTAATATGAAGGATTTCTGAAAGCTTTGCAGAGGGAAGGAGTCATGCTGCAGCAAGCAAGCAACGTTTGGGAGCAACAATGAACTGAAGTTGCAGGGGAAAAAAGGAAATTAGCAGCTGGAGTAGCACTGGAAAAAAAATGTCTGACAGCAAGTGAGCAATCGCAACCCCATGGAATAAAATTATCAGGATGGAGAGATGAGAGGGGAAGAGAACCTAAAAGTTCGGTTGCTTAGCAGACAGTGTTCCCTACCCTCCAACAAAAGACCTACAGCTTCCTCTGGGAAAAGAATGCTGACTAGATATCAGAAACCTTGGACCTCATGAGTGGTGAATGCATCCCTGCAAGAAGTGGGGGGAATGCTGATCATTCCTAGATAAAGGCAAAGAACAGCAATGAAGAAGCCATACAAACAAAAAGACAAAGAGCTTAAGGAACAGATGAAGATGCATTATAACACAGTAGTTTAAAGAAAAAAAAAAAAAAAAAAAAAAACAGAACAAAAACAGAAAAAGAGGAATGGAGACTTTTAACATTATTCACTCATAATTATCCTATGCCGTTGGTGTGTCTATATCCATTTTCAGAACAGAGATAAACGCTCACGTAGCGATGAAAAATAGTAATAACAATCTAATTACTAATGGTAATTAAAAAGTGATCTCTGTTTTCAATAATACTCAAAGAACAGAGCACAGCACCCTCAGCCCATAAATAGAGAAGTAACAATAACTTAAAATCATAGAATCACAGAAAATGATTGGAAGGGATCCTGAGTTGGAAGGGATTCACATGAATCATCTGGTCCAACTCCTGGCTCCACACAGGACCACCTAAAAATCAGACCGTAAGTCTGAAAGCATTGTCCAAATGCTTCTTGAACCTTCTCAGTGCATAACCTTTCCCTAACACCCAACCTGACTCTCCCCTGTCCCAGCTCCATGCCGTTCCCTCGGGTCCTGTCGCTGTCCCCAGAGAGCAGAGCTCAGCGCCTGCCCCTCCGCTCCCCTCGTGAGGGAGCTGCAGGCCGCCATGAGGCCTCCCCTCAACCTGCTCTGCTCTGGGCTGAGCAAACCTCAGCCGCTCCTCACACATCTTGTCCTCTAGACCCTTCACCAGCTTTGTAGCCCTCCTTTGAACACACTGATTGTTTTATGCCCTTCTCATATTGTGGTGCCCCAAACTGGGCACAGTGCTCAAGGTGAGGCTGCACCAGCACAGAGCAGAGCAGGACACTCACTTCCCTCACCCAGCTAGCAATGCTGTTCTTGATGCACCCCAGGAGACAGTTGGCCCTTTTGGCTGCCAGGGCACACTGTCGGCTCATGTTCAACTTGCTGTTTACCAACCCTCCCCAGATCCCTTTCTGCTGGGCTTCTCTCCAGCCTCTCATTCCCCAGTCTGTACGTATAGTCAGCATCGCACCTTCCCAGGTGCAGAATTCATCACTTGCTCTCATTAAACTTCTTATTGTTAGTGATTGCCAACTAGATCTTTACTTTTTTCTTTTTTTTTTTCCTGCTTCTATTTTCAGGTTTCTGAAGCCAAAGGTATTCTCCAAGAACTTCACAATGCTTTTTCAAATAACAATTATATCAGGAATGGCCTGGTGATGCAAGAAGAATAATACATCTTCCAGGAAAATGCAAGACAACAACATTTAGGGAAACCTGAAACAAATCTTGGCCAGGCTATTGGAGAAAGGGTGAAGAATGAAGGAGAAAGAGACAGCTTTTTAAAGCATGACTGAATCAAGCAAGATCTCATGAAAACTCAGCTGTCTTCAGGTCTGCTTGGAAAGACCACCTTTCAAAACAGAAGTATGACTAGGAGCTTCAGCAGATAGAACAATGCTGCCTACAAGGGTCTGGAGAAAGCAAGGCTACTGAATTATGGATTATTTCATGGAAATTTTCAGCATGGAAACAAGGTGATGAAGGGACAGACAACTGATTTTTGAGCAAGATACATACAAATTAGCCAACAGTTTTCAAGGGAAGTAAGCACAGAAACGTTTTGAGGAAAAAAAATATATCTGAAACAAGAAGGAAGAGTAGAAGGAATGACAAAGCAGTTAAAAATATGCCTAACAGAAGCAAATCACTGTATTTGCGAGAACTGCTTAGCTGCATAAGGTTTTATAATTAAGAGACTTATGTACCTACTACTTGTGTACTGTTTAGAAAAAACAATTCCCTAGTGGCTGATTCATAGGAATGACCTATCCACAAGTTTACGGTCTTAAGTCCTACAGGTAAGTGCGGTCTTACCTGTAGCTTCTCCAGCAAATCCATGTTTTGCCTTTTCAGATGGCTGTTTGCCCTCTCCAGCTTCTCCAGAGGTTCACCTTCATCACAGGGATTCACATTTTCTTGGAGTTCATCCTGCAGAACATGGTACTCTACTTCATAGGCATGGAGCTGTTTTGAAATATCCATCTCAAACACCTGTCATGAGAGAAAAAAGAATTTTTGACTACAGAGAGAGAACGCACTTGTTCCATTTGAAAGTTTGCTAAGAGGCAAATCTGTGATTAACTTTTTTTCCTGTTCCTTTCATATAAAAAAAAAATAAATATTTTAAAGCAAGAGTGTTCTGGCATATAGAGTTCTCATTGTACCCACAATGCATCATAGACTTTAGAATAAATTATATCACCACTTGAATGGCTGCCAAATACTACCTCTTGCTATCAGATGTATCAGCAACATTGTATTTAATCCAAGAACTTTATAACAGAACCAAGCCTTATCATCTCTTGCATAGAAATATTAAGAAGTTGAAGAAGTAGTTTTAATTTTTAAACTACCATCTGTCTGTGATGGGAGCAGGATCTCAAAATGAGCTAAAATAATCCAGGAATCACCAGATCACCTCTCTCAAAATTGTGTCTCTTTACTCCAAGTGCCCATGTAGACTTTTATAAAATACTCTTCATAGTGATGGTTTCTCTGTGCTGTACTTTTTTACTGGGATATAAACACCTAAGAATTGTGAATAAAGACTATGGGACTTAGCATCTCACACTGTTGGGGCCATATGACCCTTCATCATTTATATATTCAGTCACAGCCTCTCAGCTTCTGAAAGAAATAGTTTAGGCTAAGAAGAACGTTTGCAGCAACATCAATTCTATTTCTTATTTTAGAAGTCACAAACTATTCACTATCAAAAGACAAACACAGATCCCCCAACAAAACAGGTTCTGCCTTCTGTTCATCATTCTTCAGGTTATTCAAATGAGATAGAACTTTAAAGTACATACGGTGTTCAAGCTAGGCAAGTGCCATTTTTCTCTGAAGTACCAACCCAGCCAACTCTTTATCTGAATATTACATTTTTCTTTCATTATTAGCCAGCACAAAGGTACTGGGAACGACAACACTGAGACAGACAAACAAATTCCACCTGCAGCCCGTCCAGGTAGGTGCAATAGGATGTAAGCAGCGGGCATGTGAATGCAAATCCGGAAGGCATGGCACCAGACAACAGGCAAGCAGGCGACCTTCATCTCAGAGCTATGCTGACCCATGTATAAAAACACCCACCTCTGCTCAGGCAATGTAAACTGTTCATTACTCAATCAGATATGGCTCTGCACAAAGCCACTTGCACCATCCTCGTCACAGCATGGATGCTCTGCAACCCACACAGAATGTGGGACAGATATTTAATTTCCAACAGTATCAAAAATATTGAACTACCATCTCCATCACTGACAGGATTACTGAACTGTAAAGATAGACAAAAAAGTGCCTGACACAGGTTTAGCATTGCGATCACAGTCAATGCAACGAGGAACTGAAGATTTACATTATGTCTACAAATGAATTAACTGACAGCACGGGAAATATTCAAGTGTTAACGAAGCCATAGGCATGTGTAAGTATTAACTCAACTCTTGCATATGCAGATGGTTTTCTAGAACTCTTATCTCTGATTTGCCACCTGAATGGGGAAGGCTGCACATGGGTTCACAGTTAAGGTACTAGACTGATATTCATGTTCAATTTGCAGCTTCATTGCAGAGGAAGAGGAGGTGAAGAGATGAAAATCCCAATCACTGACTGTACTTCACAAGGAACTTCAACAGGTGCTTTCCTTACATCATCAACAACAATTTTTTATCTTCTATTCTCACCCTTTGCCATGAAGTTGCAATGACACAGTTGAAATACTCCAGTCCTCCTTTCTCTTACCCAAGAAAGGCAGGGGTCACTCCTGAGGAGCTTTTACTTCTATCACCAAGCACCTGACAGGTGTGACACCTACAAGAATAGAGTTAGGTTGAGAAGTGGAAGTTGTACCAAGGTACTCTGACAGCAATCCCCTGGAGGACAGAAGCTGCCTGTGCAACAGAACAGTAAAAGTTTGCTTCACCTTGATTACAGACTGCAAAAGCAGGGCTTCACAAACCTCCTAATCCATGGTACTTTAAGTTGAAGGTGTTAGATAAGTCTCTACAGTGTCCTGTGCAGCCAGGAGATCAAAGAATCAGGAGGAGACATTAGTGTAACGCTGCCTCTTTCTACCATGGCAAATTCTGCTTCCCATCATAAATTATTGGACTGCTCACCCAGTAGCAGGGAGTGACAGCTGGGTTTAGGTTTGGAAGGTAGGCTGCTTTTACCACTCTGATGATGATGTGAAATGTATAAGCAAAGTCATGTTTTCCTAATAGCTGGGGCACGCACGCACACACAAAGACACTCTAGGTATCCTTTATACTTATGCTGAGGTAGCAACTAAAGTCTTGGTAAAACTGTAGTTCAAACACCATTGAAAATAGATCATCACACAATCACAGAACGGGTTAGGTTGGAAGGGACCTCTGGGGGTCATCTGGTCTAAGCCCCTGCACTCAAGCAGGGCCACCCAGAGCAGGTTGTCCAGGACAACCGGATCCAGGCAGCTTTTGAAGACCTGCTAACAGTGAGACTCCACAGACTCTCTGGGCAACCTGTGCCAGTTCTCCATCACCTGCACAGTTGTGTTTCCTGTTGTTTTTCTACACCAGTTGCTCGAAGACTATTTCTTTGCATTTCATACCAAGAGGAACATACTTCGAAGACTTCTACATACACATTAGGCATGATCTTTTAAAAGTAAACTAAATGAAAAAAAAATAGAGAATAAAAAACAACTGTACCTGGGTAATAATTTTTTCCATTTGAGGCTGAGTCATGTCTGGAATAGTGGTCTTAAGAAAATCAACAATATTCTCAAAACTCTCACATCCCATTATAGATGTCTCTTGACTGCTAAGTAGGCTCAGTGCTACTTTAAAGATGACTTCTGTTCCTTGAAGAAAAATAATGTCTAAAAAAAGAAAATAATTAAAATACCTTGAAAATGAGAGCTAAAGCAATTGCATGGATATATATTTGCTGAGATGTTTTTTTTTTTTTTTTCTTTTTAAGCATGTTTGCAAATTTATTCAGTTCAGGAGAAGTGCAATCTGTCTTATTTCAGCATGAGACTGAAACATATAAAAGCATCTCCTGTCATCTTACAGATTTAAGAGTGCATTAAAGAATGTACTGCATGCTTTTTTTCTGTAGTAGTTGTCTGCAATAAACATTTCATAACTGTCTACTGTAGGCTATGGACTGTTAACTAACTACTAACTGTGTTTAAACACACCTATGTCTGAAAAACAATTGGGAAGTGGATCGCATCACTATGTACTGATGTTTTACTGTTTTCTACATACAGAAGCTCGTCCTTAAAAATGATCATGAAGCTTCCGACATCAACCACAGTTTTTTTCAAAATCCATCATAGTGATCACAACGGCTATAATTTAAGCCTCAAATCTTTACTTTGAGGTAATTATATTATAATTACATGGATGTAAGAGGAAAGTTCAGGCCCTACAGAAGTCAGTAGAGACAGACAGCTAGACAGAAACTGACTGACAGAAACTAGAAACTTGATCACTGTAACCAAAAACACGGTCTTGGCAGCAGCAGTGGGCTTGTAACAACAGATGAACCCAGCACATGAGCAGTTCAAATAAGCCTCCTGTGCTGTTAGGCTCTGTCACACCACCAAAAGCAGGGCTATGCTTCTTGACATCCTCAGTTTCTGACACAGCAAGGTTATCCCTGGTCCTAATCTGGTATCACTTGGTAGCACCAGGACTCCAGCAAGGCAATCATCTTTCTCATACATAGTTCCCTAACCTCTCCCTTCTCTATGATGCACGTTCAAGCAGCATAAGTACATTCTATAAGCATATAATTTGTGACTGGTAGACATTAAGCACTGGTTATTGGTATTTGACAATTGTTCGTAAGACAGTGAAAATGCAGGAAACTGAAGCGTTAGGAAGAAAACAGCACACTGAATTTTCGGTTTTAAAATGAAACATGTCTTGCTCAGCTCATTTACAGTGGAATAAACACTGGCTCTCCACACCCCTAAAAAATAAGTTTTCCAAATTAGAAGCCCACTGAAGTTGAAAAAATAAAAAAATAAAAAAAAATCAAAGATCAAAAAAAAAAAAAGCACGTTTGCCTTTTGATAAAATCAAAAAGAAAACACAAAAACACAAACACACAATACCAAAGTCTTGAGTATCCAGGAATTCAATAATCCTACTAGCAAAGACACGCATTGGTCACATGAATGTCAGTGAAAAACAGACACAGCAACTGTTTGTTCACTCAAAAAGTAGTCAAAAAATGTTTGCTGTAAAAACACCTCTGGAATGGAGAAATTATTAGGTCAAAACCAAGTAAACAAACAAGAAAACCTTCACCAAACTAAAAAAGTGGAAAAAACACACCTTTCAGTAATAAAACATGAGACAAAAGATGTGTATTTCTTAAGAAAATACAAAAGATCTTTTTATGAAAAAAATTATATGGAAAAAAGGTCTATTTAAAGAGGAAGCATATAATATGCACCAAGGAACAACAGACATATACTTGAATATAGCAAGTATTACATAATAAAAATAATAAATAAAATAAAATGTTGCATTACTAGTGATATGATTAAGCTGGCAGTTTTTATTGATGATAAAAGAATACAAAAACGAGTACTTGTTTTGCTGGTATTGTAAACAGCACAAGGCACAGTCAGTAATTAAGCTTCTATACTAGACATCTGAAGAGTATCATGGAACAGAATGCACACTAAGACACATTTCAACATACACGAATACTTATAACAACCCTTAGGTCTAAATTTACTTGATTTTTTACTAGAATGCACTTTAAATCAGTTTTTCACAAATATTTTCTTTAAAACCACATTCTCTCCCACGCACACTGTGCTAAATTTCAGTTTCCAAGTTCAACAAGATAAACTTTTTTTTAGACCAGACTGAACACTTGATGCATAAAATACATTTACAACAAATTTTTGGCCATTCTCACTTCACAAGTCAAATCTTGGCTAATAACAGCAGACAAAATTAATTGTTCAAGTCTGATGTTTCAAAGAATACATTTGGTATTCCTCTTTGAAAAGGAGCTGACATCTCAGCATGAAGAGCATTGCTACTTGTCACCCACAACAGTAATCCCAAACATCATTATTATGTAGAAAACCATTCCCTTTGAGTTCAAAAACATTACAGCTCATGTTGTTTTATTTATTATTGCATAGAATAATCTTTCTTACCAAATACTCTGGCTACAAATCCTAATGGAAACTGGGATGCAAATAGTGTAAGAAACCATGGTGCAGCATAAAGACTGGGGCTGATTTCATTTTCTTCAAGATGATTATAGAGGTCTCTGTGATAATCATGAAGAAGCCTTGACAGCTGATACATCTGAATCTATAATGCATAGGGAAAAGGAGGAAGGGAAGCGGGGAAAGAAAATTTCAGCTTTAGTCAGTTTTCCAATCAATTCACGCTTCACTCAAGAGAAATTAACTTCAGTACAGATGGCACTGTAAAATGAAGCTTAATTGCTGCCTAGAGCCTCAGGTGATATCTGCCCCCAAATAAACAACCCAGCCCTAATGAATTAAAACCACCACAGTACTCAATAACAACGAACAGTTTGAACTTGATTATTAATTAATGAAGTCTCATTTCAGTTCAGATTCACAAGTTTCTGGCAAGAAGAGCACATGTTGATCTAACTTGATCAACAAAGCAGAGCTTCCAGTCTCGTAGCAAAGAAAGTTAAGGCACATTTTCCAAGTAATATAAAATCACTGACATTTCAAAACTCTTAGCTACAGAGTTTAAACCATTTCTGGCTAAATTTACGTATTTCAGCTTTCATCCTTTGAATCTTGGCCATATTTTTGCTGCATTTAAGGCTCTTATGCTACAGTCATCACTTTCACAGCTTCTGTACACACTACATTGGATATGATGGGTCAATAGAGATGTACCACATACATATTTCCCAGCACACTTCCTGCACACCAGCAGTCTTGGGAAATTTAAGACTGATACTAGAAGTGCTGCTATACAATCTCTCAAAGGCTGCAAAGCACAATGGTTAAAAGTTGCCATTCATTGCTAAAAAATACCATTCTATAGCAAATTATTTCCTTGCAATTTTGATTTTCTATCGATTTTATATTCCACAGTAAGTTGTTCATAAAAAGCAGAAAGTGAGAAGCAGGAATATATCGATTATCTGTCAGGCACAATTTTGCTGTCAACAGTGCCTTATCCTTAATATGAATCTATTGCTCAATAAGAAAATCATCTGGTTGCTTTTCTACTTTTAGTGGCCATGATTTTTCCCTACCACAGACTGACTGCACTTGAAACTACCTGTCAGTCAGCAGTGTCCGCAGACAGATCACTTCTCATTCAAGCCAGATAGCTAAATTTGTGATTGCATTTGAGTCCTTGCTTTAATTATCAAAGATGCTAATTAAGCAGAGTTTGAATAGCGTTGATACAAAACACATTTATATGGGAAATCAGAAGAATATCAGAGGCAGTAAACCAATTATTGGATGGGGTCATTATGAAATAAGAATCTATTTAACTACTTTTTCCTGACAATTAAAATTGTCAATTAAAATTTCTCACATGGGGAAGAAAGGGGAAAGAAAAAAAAAAGGTTATGCTGAAAGAGTTCTCGTCACCTTAAGCAGCCTTAAGTATCTGTAGATAGCTATTAAAGACTAATATTGAATAACAAGCCTAATTTCATAACTAAACTAAATGATTAATAGTTCACCCGTTTTTCCTCTGTGCTGGGGTTGGCAGTGGGAGAAGACAAGAATGTGAGAAAAGAGGGGCAAAAGATGAGAGATCTTATAAGAGAGGCCTGCAGAGTATGTGGACAGGCCACTGGGTGTCACTATTGGTTTGATTTTGAGTCGCAAGGAGAAAAATCTAAGTATGAAGAGAAGAAAAGCAAATTTTTATTTTTAAACTCTGTATGTACTGATGCAAGCAGATATGTTTTTTCAAATAAGGAAGAGAGAGCAGTGAGGAAGAGAAAAAGAAGAGCAAAACAGCAGAGAAAGCAGAGTTTGCAAACAGGAGATCATGGGGATGTGTGACAGGAAAAGTCTGCAACTTCTAAACTTCTTTGTTTGCAAATTCAGAGTCAGAAAAGGGTTTAACAGTTACATTTTTTGTGCCTTACAATCTCCAAAACAGCGTAAGAAATTTTATAAGCCCCTGGAGATCTTCAGCAACCTCTAATTGCTCATAACTCATTCAAAACTCTGGTTTGCTCTAACAGAGGGACTGACTTACCTGTAGTGACATCATGTCTGGCCTGTATTGTTTACGGAAGCCAAGGTCATACATGAGGAACTTCAGCATTTCAAAGGCCTGCTCCTCACTCATGTGTAGAAGCAGCACTCCAGCTACAAAGCTTATACCTTGACAATAACCCACTTCCTTGTCCAGCAAAGAGTACGCTTTCAGGAGATTAAAGAGCGATAGCTGTCCTGCTCCCAGCTGGGTAGAAAAGTAAGGATGTGTAGGGAATGTTCGTCCTGATGTAAAGAGAGGAATAGTTGATATTCAGTTCCTCTAAAAAGAAACAGATCCATCAGATAAACAGCCCGTCTCTCTTCCCATAGGCTTTTCCCTTTGCTTTCATATGCAGGTTGATTTTAGATCAATCCATATTTTACCACCAACTTCAGATTGTAACCATTGATCTTATTTCATATTCTTCTCCTATGACACAAAGTGGCATAGGTAAAATGTGTCCTCACAATACAGAAAACGGTGTTTCTACAGCAGCATCCATCTCCAGCAACAAGTTCCATTAAGTCTGGTGTGTTTCCACTCACATACAGGGAACACCTCAGAAAAATCTCCCAGCTACAAATGGACATACCTAGATCCACAAGGATGGCATGCTGCTGTGCCGTCAGTTGTTTCAGAAGTTCTTTGTAGGAGACATCAGGAGGCTGCTGCTTGTTTGGCAATCTGTGTCTAACTCGATGTTGCACAGCCAAAAATTGCCAAATTTCTCCCCGACGACTTTTTGGTACGCCTGCAGTTCAGTCACAATACAAGAGGCCTGAGCAGGGGTATATTTTTAGTGCTGTAACATGCAAGAATTTTCTTTGTGAAGTCTTGGCTTGACCAGGCTGGAGCATCCCTTACAACAGACAGCTTCAGAAGCTGTCCACTATGTATTCACTCAGCTCAGTCCCACTAACTAAACATTAACTACGATTTCGTAGTAATTAATTACATTAGGCAACCAAGATACAGACATCACTTGGTTTGCCACCTCTGAGCCATTAGCCTCCAGCAGGAAGAAATGCACAATTACATGCAGAATAGGATAAGATGCTACTTTTAGGAATATGACTATACATGTTTCTACACTGTTGACACTGCAAGTTACAGACACAACAGCAGGTATTTTCAGTTTGGCAGTAGGAGGTGAAGGTATGTGCAAAAAGAAAGCAATTTTTTAATGATTTTCTGCTACTGGAAAGATGGTACTAGTGGTGGATTTCCTTTGGTATAAGAAGGCAACGGGAAAAACAACAAAAAAGAAACTTCATAGTTAAAAGTCACCCTATGTAAATACCTTCTTTCAAAGTGCCATGAATATCTTCCATGTCACATCGAATTTTGGCTCTGCAGTTAAGTAACTTCTTATCCCAAACATTTATGACGTCTTTCTGGCATGTACCAACTTCATCATAGTCCAATTTGACTTTTCTTGATTGGAGCTCATCTCTGCTTGCTACAGCACAAAACATAAAGGAAGAGAACACAAGAAAACTATAACATCAGGAAACTACACAAAATATCAAATATGCAAAAAGCATTTGAGTTAGATAAACGTATCTGACAATCTGACTAGAGATATAAAAAAAAATAAATCTAAAATTCATCAGTTAATAGTTGAGATGGGCCCAGTCCTCTGTCCTAAGATGCTGCAGGTAGCAATTTGACTTCTATTACTGGGCCATGAACATTAGTAATTCATGAAGTACATCAAAACATTTTTAAGGCTTAGGGCAAGAACAAAAACCCACTCAACACATTGAACTTCACCACATCTGCTGCCGCTTTTTAACTGCAAAAACACCATTGATGATTGTTCTCATTTATACTTAACATCAGAATGGTTTTAGTATAGAAAATCTCAAATGTATTAATGTTTATATTAGAGATTTAAGCAAAGAAGCTAGGCAAATGTTCTAAAGTGAAGTCTGTCACACTGGGCCCAATTTTAACATGTCCCTTAAGAGAGTTGTAAGAGCTGCTGGCACTGCTATCTGGCACCATCAGGCCAATTAGAAGTAACTAAAATGAGGTATCCAATGTGAACCATATTCAAAAAGGAACATCTGTGCCTCAGCACAGAACATATATTACTGTACACTTAACAGATTTGCTGCATGACTACCTGTGGCAAGATATTTTCTCCAGAGGACTATTTCTGACATAAAATCATGAGATTACTCTGAAATTTCATGGAGGAGTAGCTTCCATTTCCATTACTAAGAAATTAACTGTAGTTATTTTATTATACATGACATGCATGCAATAAAACACACCATTTCTACACACCAACGGTATCAAGAACTGAAGTCCATTTCTGAATCTCTCTTAATTTACAGTTATGTTTATTTATAATTGGACTGAACTGTGCATTTCAAAATATAGTCTCTGAAACCTGCAATTTAATTTATCCCCCCAAATTTGCCTTGATTTGTGTGCAGTACTCACTCCTTGCAGAAGACTCCTTCCCCTACAGATGAACCACTGTCCCCAACCATCATTTCTAGGTTAAAGCAAACTCTCACATCATTATACAACCTGCAAAGCAACACAGTCAGTTCCTTCACCTAATCACCTTTGGATACAGCCAATATTGATGAATCTGTAAACTCATTGCCTAGCCCATTAAGAAGTGGTAGGTGATAAAATGTTTTCAAAAGCCGTATGTTACACAAGTGAGACCCCATCTACTGAAGATTATAGAGGACCTTCAGGAGGCAACTATTCTGCAAGGTGCAATACTCTTCTGTAAAAACAGGAATGCAGTCTCACCAAAACAGCTTGTAGTCCAATTATTTTATATGCTACCTTATTGCTCTATTATTCCATTTGAGAAGTCTCATTCTTACAAGCAGTATGGAAGTCTGTGGCAGGTTCAAGACAGAAGTAACATATCTCTGGGCAACAAGGAATTCCAGAATTAAGTGCACTAGCTATCATTCACTGTACTTTGGCTCTGCGGTTTTAACCCTACAGAAAACTGACAAGGTTGCCTGTGGAATGTAGTTGTCCACATTACCCACTGTGTCAACCTTGGTTACTTACAACCAACCTTGTTAATGCACTTCCTAGACCTTGCTAGGTGGCCTGCTGCTTCTTGCAGCACTTACATTTCTAGGTGATCGACTAGGAAAAGAAACTTTTAGCTGCTCAGAGAAGAAAACAACAATAAACGAGTTTGTGCAGTTCACAGAACTTACCTTCTGCAAAGCAAAGAGCTAATAGTATTCAAGTCTCCTCGACAGCAAAAGGAACAGGGAAAAAAGGTTCTATTAACATGTTGTAAATAAAAACAACAAAAATTTAACAGAAAACCACTGAAAACCATTCCACAGCAATTCCAGTCTTAAACCAATCATATACAGTGAATAAATTCACAGCTAGAAATCTGGTGGCAAGTAGAAAAATGGCTGTGTTTTGTTACTATGTTTTTCATCCCCAAGATGTACATTTAATTGTTGGTTAATTGTTTTTACTATGAGCAATCAGGCAGGCAGAACTGCAATGACTTAATTGTTTTTAGTACCTCCAGCCATGCAGGGATGATATGGAAAAGCAGTTTGTCCCTCTGTAGCTCATACTACCACAGGGAATAACGTGAGAGCAGTCACTACAGCAGACATCCAGCTTTCCCACCCCACAGCGTTAAAATGCCCATTTGACAAAATAACAAACAAAGATTTTGGCTTAAGTTGAAACAGACACCTCTCTACATGATCCTTGCGAATCTAGGAGCTTCCAGAGAAGTGTGTGCCAACAGAGAGAAAAGCCATAGAGAAAGCACACAGAATAATACGCTACACATGTAAGAAATATATACAAGTATGTATGCTTGTAGGGACATGGAAAGATTTCTGCCCTGCTGTTTTTCTTTCCCTTCCTTGTCTTCTCAGTAAGGAACACTAGAGAATAAAAAAGAATTAACTGACCTTTATAAGACCATGATGTTTTGTTTGAAGAATCCAACTACCATATAATGAGATTAAGCATCATACAGGAGAAGATGAGGGCAGCAATTGCAGCGAGGACATTTTAAAATTTTAACTCTCATTGAAAACTATTCAGTCTATTACACTCAAGAACTTTTATACTCTAGGATAGATACTACATCCCACTGTTTATTTGTGCAAGTCTTGACCAGTCATAATAAAATATTTTAGCCAGGAGCACTGACCATTGACACATCAGTATGGCCAACTTCAGATCCTACTGTAAGTAGGCTTAATTTTCAGTGTACAGTGCTCGTCTGAAAAAAGAACTTTCTGACATACCTCACTCAGTTGCTCAAAAATCTTATTTGGGTTCAAATGTTTATGTTACCATCATGATATGGTTAATGAGAGACAGAAAGCCTGATCAGAAAACTACAAAGGACTGAAGTGAGATATAGATGGCAAGGTTTAGCATCCATTCTCCTGATGCCACTTCACATTAGAATTCCTGTACTTAAGTCAGCTAGAACACAGACCGTAGCAATTTTTGTCTATCATGCACTAGAAAGCATGTTGGGGGGGGAGGGAGAAAAAAGGGATAATTTTCTTTAACTTTAACTGAAGACTTAGTGAGTTGGCATTAAATTGACACAGGACTGGGCAAACACATTTCATGCTAGTACTGTTAACCCAGAAGATAAAGAAACACAGCAATATTTGAGGCACACAATTCCGGTACAATTTTTCAGTGTGAGATAGCAGAATCTGTAGCAATTTTAAAGGCATTTTCTAAATAGCTAACCTTCCAGCTTCTGGTTTTCTTTCTCCATTCGAAGCAACAGAATTTGTTGATGGATGGCTTTTCTCCACAGACTTTGTAGCTCTTCTGAGTTTTTCTTCTCCCCAATTTTATCTGTACCATCCTCATTTTGCAATGCTAAAATAAGAGGGTCCTCCTCCAAGGGTGGAGCAAGAGGAGATAATGGTAACAATTCACTTCCATCATGACCATCTGCAAAGAATCAGAAGGCTATTACAGGAAAATCAGATTGTTTGACATACCATGAAAATTTATGTCAGGGCAGAATGAAAATAGTTGGCTTTCATTTTTACCAGTAAGACACTGATCCCAAAGACAGAAAAAAGGCATTTCAACAGTAGATTTTTCTTTTTCTTTTTTCAAATGAAGTGTTAAGGTTACGCAGTATTTCAACACCTTCCCCTGCTAGTTACTTTTAAAGTTACAAAGAGACCTTTATCCATAAAGTCTCCTTTACTGTTGAACTTTTTTTTACTGCTGTGATTTACCACAGGCACTGTAATAGAAGCAATTTACTCTATCTGCTAAGCTGCATTATAGGCTTACTATACTGTATGGTCAATAAATATAAAGAGTCTGTCATTAATCCACAACTGTAACTTCTGCCAACAGGACTACATCACAAATTTCAGGTTTATACATTAAATGACCTAAAACTACAAGAATTATTAGCACACTCAACAGGTGCTATGTGCAGTACAAGGTCAAAGCAGAAAAATTACCTCTTTCTGCCAATGCTGCTATTATATAAGCAGGCTAGAGCAAGAATTTGCTAGCCGTTAAAGAGGATATCTTTGTCAGCAAGAGGCAGTTCTTAGTTCCTTACTGCCAGGGCAGACAGGGCAGGCTGCAATCTGTTTCATTTCTGATTACAGAATCCTCTGTTCAAAGCAACAAAGATTAAAATTCAACTGCGTGCAACTTCTTCCTACTCTACCAAAAGCAATGCATCAAACTGACCCCCTTTCTCCTTTCATATCTTCACATATTGCAGTACAAGCTATTCAGTATCAACTGTTTGTTCATTTAAAAGTCCACACAAACCTGGACGCTGCATTTTCGAAGGAGATTTGTTCATAGGTGAAGCTACCCGCAAGAATATTCTCTGCCGCCAGGATATGCGGCGAGGTGTGAGCGTGGCCCCCACAGCATTTAGAGATTCGCTGCTGCAGACGGTTGATGTTCTTTTCTTTCCCTCGCCATCACTGAAGAAAAAAGGAAACAGATTGGGTGATCAAAGTAAGTCATCTTTGGAGAAAAAAAAAAAAAGGAAAAAAAGAAACAAATAAAAGGTCTTTATTAAAACTGTCTAATGTACAACAAAATCTGCAGAAGCATTTGCTGGAAAGTTTTAGAAGGTAGAGCGCTGTGTGGCAGCTTCACCTTGAATACAGAAGTATCCAACTGTTTTCTTGTAGCACAACTTCCTTGCTGGGTTTACATATTACACACAACCACAAACTTTTTGGGAAGACACCATCAAATATTGGGAGATTTGTCTGCAGCTTCATCTTCATCACTGGTGTAACGGCTGTATCAACAGCAGCTGCAGTCAAACCTTCAGCCTGTGAAGAATTTCCATGTTACAGAACAATGTCCCTACAAACAGTTAGATGAAAGGAAGCCCAGTAAGTTGGGTGTTTGTTATGCTTTTAGTGGTATGTCAGTCACAGATGACCGCAGTTTTCCAGCTGCAGCCAGTCTCTCCACATTGGGCTTGCACAAAAGGAGAGACCTGCAATGGAGGCAAGACCGTATCTTCTTGAAATTTCAGCTACAACATCCCAAGCAGCACATTTCCCATTGAATACTTTGTGCTGAATGATAAGCTATGTAGATAGGACAGGCCTTTCTAGTGATCAGTGCTGTCCCTATGCTAGTGATCTACAACAGCTCCTGGATGTCCATAAGCCTCAGCGAGCAAACTGAGGTCTAAGCTAATAAATAGACACCACTTCCCGATCTTAGAAGAGAAGTAATTGTGTCCTCAAGCTCATGTCCCCAGACTTAAGCAAGTGACCCTGCTTTCCCTTTAAAACATCTAGGACTGACAGCCCGTACAGCCAACATAAACATAACCAATAGTTCAAATTATTTGCTACTGCTGATAAAGTTTCTGCTTCAGTTCTCTACCCTTGATACTATTGGTGACTGGTCTCAGTTGAGCCCCATGTTGCACCAACCAAAAGAGCAACAGAAAACCTAGTGGCAATCTTCCTGAGCTAAGTTTACAGAGTCTGGGAGGGTGAAGGCAGGAGGAAGGAACCCCAGTTTGTGCTGTCTGAGTAGCGACTACAAAACCAAGTTTGCATCTAGAGCTGCTGTTTTCAAACGGTATTTCAGACCAACACTTCCTAGAAATGTATTTGTTTGGATATATTAACCAAAACAACTCGTGTTATTTATAAATAACTAATGAAACTACTACTCACTATTTCAAGTCCTACAGATTATATGTTAGAACACAAAAACTAAGTCATTCCAGGGCTTAAAAACAGAAGTTATGCAACAAGGGAATGAAAACTTGATTTCTGCTACCATGTACAAAAATCTACACACGGCTAGTGTGCCCCCTAAACACACAGTCTTGGGAATAGCGTTTAACTTACAGTAGTAAAACTTACAGGAAACTCTGAATAAGAGATTGGCTATTTTAGGTTACAGAACTAAGCTCTTTAAGTCATTCAAGTCCCAGAATTTACAGTGGGATGGATTAGTCATTACTTGCTACCTCATGAAGTGTGCAAATCATACCATTCTTAGGCCTTACATTTCTATTGTTACACCATCCCTACCAAAATTCCCCTGGCGTTTTGAGCAAGTACCATTAAATCACCTCCTCTTTCAAAGAGCTGTCTGATGAGTGATTAGAGGAAATTTTTTGAAAGTCTCATGCACACCCCTTGCCATATCCAGCAAAGGGCAAGAAGCACCTGTGAAAACACCAAGGTTTAAGAAACAGAAGATAAAAAGAGAGCAAAGTCTCCATAGTGATATTTTGAAAGTAAGAAGGAAAAAGAAAAGTCATAGCTTAATATAAGATCTGACAGTATGTAACAGTACAGAATAAAATCAGGATGAAGGATGAAGTCAGAATAAAATGGTAATATCACCTATCCTGTGATGAAGTGGTTCAGAAAGGTGGTGAAAAAACCTTGTGAGTTAACTTGGTTACACATTTCCCATCTTGAAAACAGGAATTGCATAATACTTATCCCTAGATTTTCCTATCTCCCATACTTACATGTAATTGGCTGGCTTCACTCTTGATCAAATTTGCAAGAAATTAGGTTACTTCAGGTTTTAAGGTGGCTGTGGATTTTAAAACACAGGCAGGTAGGTGCTCTGCTCAGACAGGCCAGCAACAGCTCTGTGAGTACTTCTAAATGGGGGTGAGAGGGTGTATCTATCTGAGCATTCGTTACCAGCTCCCTGCAAAATGTAGAGGTTTATTAATGCAAGCAGAGAGACTAAAAGCAAGGGCAGCTCCAAAACAATGACATCAACAACAAAATCTTTAATGGAGATCAGTCATTGCTACCAGAAAGCAGAGCAGAGTTTTCACTGTTTCCTAGCACAGGGAACGAGAGAGACTTTCACAACCTTCCTGTCAGGGCAGTAATACTGAATCTCAAACATTCACAGGGTAAACTCCTAAGAAAAGGCCATAAAGTCCCTGTTCTGACAACGTACAGGGTTAAACATCTACACAGGACTCGTTTCACAGGGCTATCTAGCAGAAATAATCCAATCATTAATTCCAGTTTTTAACGACATTTTCCTCAATCTCAGACTCAAGGAATTGTATAACTGCTGTGTAAACTATGGATCATAGAGCCTAGACACCATGAAGAGGCAGAGGGTGGACATTTCTTTGGTTATGCACTGACATACACACCAACAAGAAGGAGAAGAAAAAAAAAAAACACCATTCAACTACATTCTACAATTACTATCCTACTGCAACCTACCCACAACTGAGCAAGTTTAAATGCATCAGAGTTGAAGTACTACAGTACCACAAATGAAGAGATGACAGTATATAAAATTTTAATGAACTACAGAAGAGATATTTAAGAACTGAACGGCAAACTAGGACATGATTTGCAAGAGTGGATTTTTTATTTATTTTGAAGTAAATGATAACTAAATTATGGTACAACTTCTACATAGGATATTTCAGCTTGATAAAACAGATATATGAAAGGCCAAGCCAAATAATTCAAGAAAATTCCCAGGGGAAAAAAAAAAAAAAAGTTTTTACTTAAGTAACTTTACTTACATACTGTTACTGTTTAAATCACTTGACGTACCTCTGACATGGAGTTTTGGAAAATGACAACACAGTAGTACTCTTATGTTTAAGACAAACGAATCACAGTTCAGCCTGAAAAACAGTAGTTCCCCCTCCATGAGGTTACTTAGCCTGTCTACTGACCAAACACAGAAACCAAAATGCTTAAGTCACCTTGTAAGTTATAAAAAGTAAAAAGCTACAGATTCAACATAACGCCTCAAACATTTTAGTTTTTACTTTCATCCTTAAGCAGTCACAGATGATAACCCAAATTCTCAGGATTAAGAGTATAGATCATCTATGAGTTGCAGTTATCTGAGAAAAATGCAATTTCACCAATGCATCATGTCATTCACTGTTCTATCAGATAATGCATTGTATAAAGATGTATAGAGACTGGATATCCTATCCAGTGCAACATGGATAGGATACACTTCATGAAAGCTAGGTTGGAAAAAAAAAAGATGAAAAACAAAAATTATTCTTATTGCAAACATGCTTACTGCTTGGTTTCAATTACCCAAATCTCTTCTCAAAACTGTTCTTTGAAGTGCTCCCACAGACTGGTAAACTCCAAAAAAAATAATTTAAGAAAAAAAGACTCCAATACACACAAACTTGTTATGCAAAACTTACCTGAATTATTTTCCATTTGAATCCATGCAAGCCAACTATCTCAATAATAAAATACTGTTGCTACTCTTGCCTAAGTTTTCCCTATTTGCTTTCATTTTAAATTCTGATTTTGATCGCCCTAGGAAGCAACTGATTCAACTCAACTTACTTTGTAATTTGGGGGCTAAGATGGTACAAAATCCCCCAAATCAATTACAAAAAGACAAGTAATATTTCAGTTCCCAGACTTCAGATGACAAAAGCCTGTATGACATAAGCCAAAAACACAGAGTATTCCTCCGAGAAGAAGAAAAACTAGTTCAAATCAATTTACGCCTCTCTATTGATTCTCACTCCGATCATTTATCTTAACTCTGAATAATTACTTTCTGCCATTTTGCTTAGAGAATATTTTGAAGTATTTTACTTTCTGCATGAGAAAAGAAGCTATTTTAAAAAGTCAATCTACTCAAATTTAAGTGTTTAAGTCAACTTAAATTACCATTGTATAACAAAGCAAAGAACAGAGAAAGTGAGTGCAAGTCAAACCTATGCTGGAAGGTTGTCCCATTCTTAAAAAATGGTGCTTTTATTTTTCTATTTAAAAAACAAGCAAAAAAAAATATTCTTCCAGTGGCCTGTCTTTCAAGTAACAAAAGCCAGAAGGATGACAAAAGCCACAAATTACAGAAACTGAAGTTTAAAAGCAGCTCACAAATTCATATTTGTTTACCTCTATGTTGGCAAGATTTTTTTTTTAAAAGATACTTGAGCTTGCTTATGTTCAATCTTAAATATTGTGCATTTGTCAAAATTAAAAAAAAAAAAATGTGCACCATTTCCATTCTAGATTTCTCTCTAGACAAATGAATTGACACTGCAGAAGACATTCTGAAGGCACCTATTAATATTGTGTTGGTGCCCGACTTTACTTTACTGTTCATTCCTTACAGCAGAAAACATCTCTCTTGTACATAAAGCATTATAGCAGTGATTATTAGAATTACAAACAAAAATCTCACCAAGCTCACAAACACTATGAAAAAGATATGTCTTTTCCCACAGTGAAATTCTCCAAAGAATAGCATGTTTTCTCCTGTCTTTGGGTATCTCTCATTAGAGCCATTTAAACAATAACCATTTAAATCTTAGCCAACTGGGGCTTGTTCTTTAATGAAGGTCAAGAGACATTTGGGTTGTGATTCATCCTTTCTAAATGAAGAAGTTCCCAGTGACTGGCACAAGTGACTATATTAGTGCTCAAAAATAAAGGTAGATATATAGGCAGGGTAATTATTCTGTAAATGTCAGAATAATACAATCCTACATAATGTTAGGATGAGAGCAATTGTGCCATAGAAATGTTTATTTCTCTCAATTGATTCGCTAAGATGGAGATCTCTACAGTCAGGTGAGAGCCAGTGTTCCCTGTATCTCTAATACCCTACTACCAGTTTCCGAATTTGTAACCATATGCTTAATGTGATGCTTATGTGCATTAGAATGATCTTTTCTAGAGCAGCCAATACATGAAGACAAAAATATAATAAGCAGAGATGCTTTTTAACACCCTACTCCCCAGCTTACCCTCACTGATGCTATTTGCATAAACCCATCTGACTGCTACAAATCAAACATCTTTTTAAAATGAAGTCTGACTGAAACTGGCTCTGCTCCTGCACATTGAAGTTCACCAGAACACCAAGAAAAGCTGCCTGCATGTAATATCTGTTACCTCAAAGCTATGCAATACGGGAAATCAGATTGTCAAGAATTTTTCTCCAGTGCAACATGGATAGGATACACTTCATGAACATATAGTCACTGTGATTATTCTTTGAGAGGAAAATGTACAGAAGTTTTAATTAGGGCTCCTAACACCTTACCGTTCTTCATCTTTTAGGGCTGCCACACTTCACTCTATTACAACTTACAGTCACAAAAGAACAGTAGGAACACCTCATGTTGAGCCTGATAGTCTGTCAGGATAACAGGCGGCCCTCTCAGCAAAACAGAGCCAAAGGAGAAAAAGAACACCATGAAAGACTTGAACTTCCTCTCATGCACAGACCTGCTGGAATGACAAGGTACTTTCATCAACACATTTTCAAGCTAAATCGGAGAAAATTTAAAGAGATGAACAAACATGAGTTGGAAAGTATGTTGTTTTCCATCAGCCAATTAAAATGACAATTGGATTACCTGAGTCACACCATATAGGGATTATTTGTTCAGCATGGTTTTTTGGATGTATTTTTCACATACACTTCACTAAAACAAACCCAACTAGTTGCCAGGGCTTTGCCCTTGGCTACTGCAATTTCCTTATCACAACAGTTTAGAGACCCAGTTGCTCCGAGCAAGATCCATAACGAACGAGATGTCATTTTCAGTTTTTACACAAATTCAAGATTAAATGATATCAAAACCTGTATACTACAAAACTTAAGCAGAATTTCATAAGGAAATTACTAATTTGAAGATCTCCCCATATTGCAGTTCAAAATACTGTTATTATAAAACCTAATACCTTCACTTGTATGCATAGCCAAAACCAAGAGTAGTACCTCAGACACTTTATCTTGGAACTACCTGGCATTAAGTAGTCTTAGTCAGTACCTACATTCCCCAGATTCAGAGCACTATGGTTAATGGACCAGATGTCCACGAGTTGGTTCAGCTTAAACCAAGACTGCTAACTAAAGGGATCTCAGAAACAAAGCTGGACCATAACACAAAAAAGAGGTTAAGGTAGTCTGTAAGAGGTTATTTTTCCACCCTTACCTCTGCACATCCCAGTGTGCAACCATCAGTTTCTTTTATTTCTAATATAATAACTCACTTACTTGCTGCTTAGTCTAGTATTAGTATTACTTTAGCAAGGAATGGAAAATCTAGGCATCTGATTCACTTACATAGTGACTATTACTGGACACAAGGTTTAGAACAAGTGATATTAAAGGCCTACTTTTAGTGAATGAGATGACAATTTCTCCTCTCAAATTTCAAAAACATACACTGCTTCCTGCTTATTCATTTGTGCTTGGGTAAGGTCACTTAGAAAGTTATTGCATCTTCAAAGCTGTGAAACATTTCTAAGATTGGTCTTGAAATTCCTCTCAAAAATAAGGAATGATTGATTTATATTACCCCAATATTAGAAAGGGAATCTAAGTAATTTATCATATACTTTTAAAAAGCTGTGGAATCAGGGGCATGAAGGAAATAGGCAAGGGTCCTGACACTACGGCTACATGGTGACCTTCCTGTAAGGATGTCTCACCTTATTGCACTTGCAAGCCAGTTTATTCTGTTGGAAAGACTTTAACTGTAGAATCTTCTCACTATGTGTTTCATGGTCATTTCCACATTACAGTTTTTGTCTACATGCTGTACATTAGTAAGAGATTAGAGGCTGGGAAGAGACACTTTAAATGTCAGTAAAATCAAGGCAGGATATGGTGTGCTTTTAGGGACGACACATACTTTGTATTTAGTTGCTCTAACCTATATATTATTAGAGACGACTAACCCAAACTGTACCGTAAAGCCACCTTTAAATCAACTGCCTCTCACATTACTTTGTGTATTTACTTCATTTCTTATGGTCTATCCTAAAATGGAGGTGACATTAAAGTGAGCAAGTTCAATGAAACTGCATTATACAACATAAAAAAAAAAAGTCTTTAGTCACCCCTAATTTAGTTCCACACACATCTGAGAACTGAAATCCCTGTGAAGTAGAGTCCTGACACACCCGAAAACAAGATTTCATTATCATCTGTTTGTGTTACAAATGCAATCTATTGTCACTTTTCTTCAGAGATGAAGAATAGCAGAAACCTCAGAACAGTTAAGTGTACAAGGCCAGACTGAAGCTGTCATTGACAGAAGAGAAACAGAGGGGCTTTCAACTGGTAAAAAAAAATAAAAAATAAAAAATCATCAAGTTCAAAACAAGATCCATCACAAATAAGGAGGAGCCATACTTCAGACAAATAACCCATAAGCAGTTTCCTCAAGCACTCTCCTGAAGGAGAGCTTATTCTTATATTAAAAAGTATAACTTCCATCCAGATAAGATACTCAGTCTTTAATGCTGATGTCAGAATAGTCCCTCTTGTATCTTGGCTTCTTCCCCACTCATCTGTAATTGGAAGTCACTTGGCAAATCCCTCTAAACATCTCATAGCTAGTATCACTCAGCTAACTTGGCATTTCCCCTTCCCCATGTACAGACATGCCACATTAGTACTGTAGTCTTCTCACTTTACTCTTTTCTCATTTTCATATGCCAACAATCACAGCAACACATGCTGGTTTGCATTCAGCACAGAAAGCATCACAGTGGCATAACACTCCTGAAAAACACTGCATTTCAAGCAACAAACCAATGCAGCAGATATGAAACAGTGCAACAGAAATAGGACGCAGTTACTAGATGTCAGCAGACAAGCCTCTATTTTTAACAGGCTTTTTTGGCCAAAAGCCCGTTTGCTGATTTGCATCAAGTATTTAGAAAGTCTGTTAGAAATGCAGGAGCTCAAGGCAGGATGGGAGAGATCCCGTGTGTGGCATTGCACTGGGAAACGTGTTGTTAAGTTGGTGGCACTGAAGAACTAGTGAGGAGACAATGCTCTCACCTCTTGGAGAGGTCATTTTCAGAGTGCTGGAGTAACCTTCCTGAGCCCTGGTAAAGGGTTTTCAAGAAAGAAGGGGCAGAGACAGAGGAGGGGAGACCAGGTGATGTAGATTCAGTCTCACTGAAAAAGCGTCGAACCCCAACAATTGGGCTGTGCAGGCAATAAGAGAACAAAGATGGGTCAGCACAGAATCAGATACAACAAAATATCCCACTTAAGTGTACTGGCCAAGTATCTCATATTGGCTTACAGTAACTCAATTTTCCAGAAGACAGAGTATACCAAAATGCACTACTGGGCAGTTTCCCTGATAAACATTGATTTTATTGTTATGGTTGATTTCTTTTAAGAAATGATGACATTAAGAACAGACAGATGACCGTAATTTTTGGCCTTATTTATTCTCAAAGTAAATTCAGAAAGTTTCTGAACTGTTCAAAAAATTTCCGTAGAAACTTGCTTCCAATAATACAAACCACCTTGTTGCTTTTTCCCTTCATTTCTTGCTTTTAGAAATAACTGGATTGCTAGAACACACTATACAAAGTAGAGATTATTTAAATTTAAATTATTATGGAATTAATTTTTGACTTTTTGTTGTTGTTGTATATTTTAATCAAGGAAGACAGTCCTACTGTATCTTTAAACATTACTTAGAGAAAATCTGTGCTGGGGTGACATTAAAGCCAATGCAGTTTCTTCTACTTAAGATTTTTGATAATCCCCAATAGGAAAGGGCAGACTGCAAATCTCAGCCAAGAATGAAGTTGTTACAAAGCTGTTTTGACTGAAAATCTGCTGATGATGTGAATTAATCAGCGACTTCTTTAAAGTTATTACAAAGAAGTGAAGTCAGCAAGTCCTTCGGTTTGAACTGCCAGGGTTTCCTGTTTGCATACAACATGGAAAGTGGAAAAAAAATAACCAAAGTTTATCTCAGAAAAAAAAAAAAAAAAAAAAAAAGTTATCTCTTTAGAAACACAATGCAACAAAGTTATTTCAAAGCTGGTTTCTTACCCTTCAGCCCCCATTCCATTCTCTTAAAAAAGAATAAAATTCTTTATCTTTCTCTAGAAGCCAGCATGGCATTCATACTCATGTTTTAATGTAGACACCAAGTATGTGATAAAATATTTAAAGCCATTTTTAGAAAGAGTCATCAAAAAGCTTAAGTTGCAGCCATGAACTGCACCAGATGATTAGTTTGGAAAAAGTGCTTCTCCAGCATAGAAAACTCACCCTGAGTCTTGTAAAGGTTTTGGAGTTTGCCTGGTGACTTACTACAGACAGGCAGGATGCAGACAAAGATAAGCACATCCAAGCAGGTTCACAGTGAACTATGGGGACCTCTCCTGACCAAGCGAAGAAACTATGCCGTGCTCCTGAAGTAGCAGTATCCCACATGACATTTAGTTGGAGAGCCTCCAAATGGGAAGGGGAAAGAGGGAGCAGAGGGAAGCTCCTGAGAAAAGCAAACAGTGAAATCACATGCCTTACAGTTCACAGTAGGTGTTTAATCCTTAAGTCATTTTGTGAGACTCTTCAGTAGTTTTAATTCTGGACATACTCTCCAGGAGCTTGGCAAACACAGCAGCTGACACTGGAAACTGACAGTGCTTTTTTTTTATCCCAGTGCAAACCCTCAGGCTACTGTCTCTGCACTTAGAAGCGGTGGGGATCTCTTCTCCGAAAGGCCTGACAGCCTCCAAAAGGCACAGCCAAAAAGGCTCATCTCAGAGCTGGCCACTAAACAATCAACCAATTTGGCATCCAGCCTGCTGATCAATTCGATGGATTGTTGCTTTCCCCCTACCACTAATCTGGGGATTAGCGAGTTACTGCAAAGCACCAAACTACTCAGAGGTGGAGAAGACAGGCTGAAAAAAATAATAAACGCAGAGCAGTGCAGAAACAGAATACACTTACATCATAAGTTCGTGTACTGAAATGTCAGGCGGGAAGAGGCCCATGGCATGTCAAGCTCTGACTCACCTCGGCGGCTCGACGCAGCTCTGCCGCAGGAGCGGGGACCGGGCGCTCTGGGACCTCCCGTTCTGGAAGGTTATCCTCCGCCGGGCGCTGGAGGGAGGGTGGCTGAAGGTGTGCGCGCGCCTCCTGAACTGGGGGGAGTCCGAGTCCTCTTCGGGAAACGGCTGCCAGACCGAGGACACGGGTGACGCCGGAGGAGTGGCCGGTGGAGAATCGCTCGGCGAAGCGTCCTGGAAGGAAGTCCTGGAGGAGTGAGGCCTGCAAAAGCTCGCCTAACCCCGCCAGCCCTGCACCGCATCAGGGCACCAAAGCCTCTCCTCCCTCCTGGTCACGGCCCATTGTATGCTAATTATCACCCAAAGCAGACATCCTCTGATAACTTACGCTACAACAGCAGCATCCTTCTTGAGGGAAAAAAAAAAAAAACAAAAAACAAAAAACAACGGAAAGAGAAAAGGGGAATAAAAATTTCTGTACAATACAAAAAAGATACTAATTACTCTGGCATCCTCTTACAAAGATCAGCATTCCAGCTACCAGACTTCTGGCTCTTTCGGGAGAACACAGGGACTGAAAAGACTAGGGAAACCGCTTTTAGCTAGTTTCCTCGACATATCACGAGCATGCTTCCTGTACCGTCAAAGTGATATCCTGGAAAAGAGGCTGTTATTACACAGCCAGTTTGTGAGTAACTGTGGCAGGAAAACCATAACAGAATCTCCATCTCCTGGGAAAAACAGCAACCAATCCTCGCATGAGGTAAGAGGAAAAACATTGAAAACAGGAAATAAAATGAAAGTGAACAGGATTCCGCCCCCTTGCCACTGTAAAGCATGCCCAACAGCTGGTTTTAGGTCAATATTTTAACTTCCCTAAAGCAACTATTACTTACAGAAAGGATTCTTCACCTTCAGAGCATTTCCTTTTATTGAGATAGCACCATTTTCAATTGCTTCAGCAAAACAAGGTAGAAGCTGACCAAAAATTCTTTGCTTTTTGTAAAAGCAAAGGAAATGTAGAAGAAAACAAAACAAATTAAAAAAAAAGCCAACGGACTGGCAATCAAACAATGGATTGAAGCTGAAGCTCCAAGTCAACATATATTCCAGCTTCCTTACAACCTCCGCCTCTCAGTGGAAACTCTTATTTGAATTTTGTAAGTTGATGTGCTTTGTGCTACTTCCTTCAAACTGAAAAGAGGCATATTTATGCTTCATTACCACCCATGCATGAACGCGTGCCAATTTTAACTAAGCTCCTTACGTACTTTGTCAGAAGCAAGGCTGTTGCAGCGCTCAAAGCTGTCCACACTTCCCAGGCGGCCTCTCATTCTGTTGGCTCCCTACATGAAAAAGAAGTGAATAATTTAATCCAGGCTTTTTCTCCTTTTTCCAAAGTTTAAACAAAGATGACAACAGCTGTGCAGGTGAACACAGGACAGTTCAGGCATGCAATACGTTTGACAGAAGACCACACATAATAGGGCAAGCACTGGATTTTGCAAGCAGTAATATCTTTAGCTGGCAGAACCATATCTTCTTCTCCCCCCACTCCCAGGAGTTTTAACCCTACAGCTCTTGTCTTAAGCAACCGAGTATTTCTTCATCCATTTGAGACAAAATAGCTGAGTTGGCTTAAACAGTCAAGTTAGAAAATCTCCAGACTTCCATACTATGCCTGCACTACAGCTATCAGATGCACTTGATACGGTACAATTGCAGAGACCTCACTACATATCCAGAGATTCCAGACAAATTAAGTCCACCGGGGCAAAAGTAAAGAAAGCACTAAAACTGAGACAAGTGCTCTTTTGCTGCAACTCCAACCAAGGTTGGATCCAGGCAAACCTTTTCAATGATAATGCTGAGGCAAAACTGATAGTGTCAGCAGATCTTTGCCAAACCTGTTCAGAGTCATCTGGTTTCACAGAAAGAGGTGATAGATTAGCAATGCTTTTTACTACCTTCAGCCTCTGTCTTTAACTCCCACAAAACATGGGTGACATACACTGCTGGGCATTAGCAACTGCTGAAGTAATTGTTTTTACTACTTTAACAGGGAGAAAACAATATGGATTTAGGAAAACTATAGATAGACCAAGGGCTCTTCTTGGTATGCTTGCAACTAGAGGGCAGAGTTTTATCAACATCAGCAACATTTATGTAGCTTACTTTTTCCTGGTGAGGTTTATTTTCATTTTCAAGACTTGCAGTGCCCCTTAAGTACATTATCCCATGTAAGCTCATTACCAATGAATACTCTGCCTGAAGAATCTCTTCGCTGACCCTCTCACAATAAAACAAGCAAAGGATAACCCGGAAGTTTCTTGGTAGCTTTAAAAACACATGCTTTTGGCAATGTAAGAAAGGCTTTTTGATTCAGAAAAACACAAAGGTTAGTGCAACATGGGCTAGTAGAAACGTGTTCAGGAGGTCAAACAGAGGTAATATTTATTTTTTCTGAGGTATCTCGTTAGAAAACCACAGCCTGTTTCCAGTTCAAACCTGACAAAAATAAGACCATTCCAGCAAAAACAAACAAGTGAAAAAGTGACATTCCTGTGGGAGTAAGAAGCCAAAGCACAAAACCCAGCATGTTTCCCTATGGTCAGCAGTGAGCAGCTACTTGTTCAAGTAGCTTAAAATGTCACTTGATGCTATTTATCTAGCTAGAAAGCCATCCATTTAAAGTGCTCCTACATACCTGGTTATTGCATACTTATACTGCTAAGACTGACGCTGCATAAGTCTCCCCCCACATTTGCTGACTTTTATTTAAATCTTTTTTTTTTTTTTTTATCTGCAGTAAGATGCTCTATGCCAATTTTACTGAAAAAAAAAAAAATCCTAGACACTTTGTTACTAATTATACTTTAAAAATAAAGATCCTAGGTCATGCACAATTAGCATTCCCTTATGTTAATACCATGCAATTTGCAGCTGACTTAAGGGGAGGGAACACTACACCAATGGGTATTGGGTGCCTAAATACCTTTAGAAATTAACCATGATCTATTAGGCTTTTAAAAATAGTCTGATAAAGAGTAAAAATTATCAAAACGATCATTGTACAACACATGCATGCACGTATCACACACAGAACGCACACAGTGTATATACAGTAACGCTGTATAGAAACAATCATATATACCTGATCTAACCAAGTTGTAAATTATTTTTCCAGTTCTTGTATTGTGTAACCCTTAAATGAATCTGCAGTGATGATCCCTGTGTGTACATCATGATTCACTGCAATATACTGCTGTTCCTGATCTCTAGCAAAAGATGAGACAATCTTTCTCGCTGCAGAAAGTTTGCTTTATAAACAGGCAACTTAAAATAGCCCTAGTGCAGATTTGGGTGTCGTCTTAAACTAGATCACAGACTAAATAGAACCTTGTACTGTAACATGTAGTATGGCTCAGAGATCCTATGAGTGAGAAAGGAACAAACTATATCAAAAACAATAGATAAGTTGTCTCCCTTTAGAGAGATTTCAACTTAAGCAGTGAATTTCTTCTAAATGAGTTTTCCTTCACATGATCACAGAACTGTGTCCATATACAGCAGGGCTGCTTTACTGGGATGCTCCCAGTGATGTTCACCTTTTCCACAATGACTGCAGGGTTAGTGCCCCACCATCAGAGCTAGATCACTTTCCAGTCACATGTCCTTTAGACATGGAAAGGAAATCAGACTCAGTAGAAGCATGACTTTAGCTGTCACCATTTGATGATATTTCAGACTGCTGAAAATATCCATATCTTCTGACCAACATCTCTCATTTTCTCTCTCTCCATACTCAAATCAAGTTCACAGCATGCAAAATTTGCCACAAAAGATAAGCCCTGTTTGACCAGGTGAGCTTTAGCCCTAGGTGAAATCCACCCTTAACCTTAAGTACAAGCTGTTCTAAGGATTGTCCCTGGCAAATGGTGTTTTGCCTCTTTTACAGAGAACATCTGTGGCATCTCAAGATTGCAGGTTACTTTATGACATGCCCATACAAGCTGCAGGAAAAGTGTGTCTTAAGCCTTGATTTCACATGGTATTTTTAAAATTACTAGCAGAAGAAGCTTAACTTCACTGCTTGAACTATACTTGGACGTAGTCATTTAATATCACAGCTCATTGCAACTTCTCTGTAACACCATACAGGATCCCAGGCACCCAGCCTTCTTCAGTTACTCCTTTATACGCCTCTTTTCTGCTTTTAGGATTCTCCCTCCTAAGCAAGGGACAGTAAGCAAAATTTGCAATTTAGATTTCTTTGGTAAAAGGCTAATTAATATGAGAAATTCCCAACAATTATCCACACTACAACTAGTTAGCAGCACTGATATGAGGAACAACTCTTTTTTTTTTTTTCAAATAAAGTCAGTGTTTTTTTAAAGTGTGTGTTTTTTTTTGTTTTGTTTTTTTTTTTTCCTGCAGAAGGACTACTTTGCTACTACTGTCCAAAAATTGTTAATGACCAACATGAGCTTTTAGATATAAGAGGCAATGTTAATTCTCGGAATAACAAAAATCTCTGATTTCTGTAAAGACATTTATTCACTTTCAAAAATAGGTAATATATCCCTTTATGGGATCATAAAAACCATCTTGAGTAGTTTTTTTTTTCTGAAGCAAAACATCTGATAATGCTCAGCTAATTCACTTGCCACATACAATGAATGCTCATTTTTCAGAAAGTCACTTTTTTCCTCTGTGTGTGACCTTACCATATGCTTTCTAGCATTGTTAAGACACCATAAGCCCAGCTGTAACCCTCAGATTTCAAAACAGTGATCTAGCTTCATAAAGTATTTAGACTGAGGGAAAAAAAATATGATAGGATTTTACTGTCAAGGATATCAGGGAGAACTGCTGACAATGAATTGTTAATCTTACCCTTGAGAAGATATTTTCCAGAGAGCTAGTCAAGGATTTCTTGGCCTTGTTTTTCAGAACGTCAAGTTTAAACCTGCCACCACTGGTGGTGTTTTCTGGAATTGCACTGTTAGAAGTAATCTGTTGAAAAGAACAAGGACACTGTTCATCTTTGGCAGTTCTTTTTGCAATTGCAGACCTCCAAAGACTAGAGCTGCATCAAGTTACATAATAAACAATGCATCCTTGGCCTTTATTAAAAAAAAAAAAAAAGTAGTAGTTAAAGGAACATTTAATCGCTAAAGACTATCATGGAAAGGCATATCAATTTAACAACATTGTTATCCATTTCCTTTGCTAGATAAGCTTGTAGTTTAAATTGAAGCCATTGCCCTCTTCGTTCTTATTTTATCCTCCCTAGGAATGAGTGTTTGAGAGTAGGGATCAGGGAGGAAGGAAAAGGAAAGAAAAAGTGGTATCCTCACACTGTAAAGAAACTGAGATCTAAAAATAATTGCTTATCTTTTTCCTCTCCCTTTCTGCCTCCAAACTTAAAAAAAAAAAAAAAAAAGCCACAGTAAATCAAATCAAATCACTTCTATTTCACAGTTCTCTCTCAATTACAATACCCAGCTTCAGCTGTCCCTGATGAACTCTAGCAGTGTCCCTGCTGGTATTCAGGGTTGCATTTGAATAGGATGTAGAAGAGGGAGAGAAATAATACAAAATTCAGCTTTACCGACGGTGCTTCACCAATGTGAACGTGTGTTTTCTGCTTAGTTTCACAGAGTTGGCGTAGATGTAGGATCACAAGTTCATTTTCTTCCTGGTCATTTTCAGGCTTCATTTTCTGTCAAGAACAGCAAAGAAAACAAAAAAGTTGTCTTTCAAGTCATGATTTGCTTATTTTCATTTCCATACGTATGTATTCTTTGAAGTTAATATATTTACACTCCAGATGCCAGAGTACACAATTAATGTGTTGTATTACACCATCATTTGTGTGCTTTCATACTCCTAAGTAAAACAGACCAAAAATTTCCATATGGAGAATGTTACAGGATGTAGAGGGAAGGGGGTCTAATGACTACATGTTTTGTTTTCAAAGGTTGTCTGTCACTGTCTAAGCTTATAAATGGAATAAAGAACCCACATAAATCAAACAGGCATTCCCTTCTAGAGGCTACTAGAAAACAGCATAGCCTTTAGAAGCCTAAATTATTGTGTAGCTTATCCACTTGAGTACATCTGTATACACCATTTTGCCTCAGAATTTAAGTCAAATGAGATCTTCTGAAAATGCTCACCATCTGCCTGATACCTTCATGTCTCCCCTACACTCAACTCATTTCCACATCACTTTCAGGGAGGAAGAAAATGTTTACAGATGAACTAAGATTAGGGAAAAAAAATAAAAATCTCATGTGTATGAACACAAAGTTTCAGTAGATTTGGAAACCAAAACTTTACTGAAAGCAGTATATCATACATTAGATTAGGTTGGATCATGATATTTCAGTATGGTGTTTGGTGGAACAGTAGTAAATTCTAGATCAACGGCATAACAAAACAAAACCAAAAAATGTTTAGTTCATTTTGTCATGGTCTTCTTCAAAATTGAAACAACAGCTTCCAGCTTATTACCTGAACACGTTCAAAAATGTCTGCTTGCTCATTATCAGTTAGTGATGACAGATGTCTCTGGATTACTAGCTTGGCTCTCGGTGGATAAAGCCCTGAGAAGAGAAAATAAAAATAAAGCTTCTAGACTCCCAAATGATCTCTCAAAACACTTTAAAAAAAATTAATAACTATAAACTTGTATTTAAGTTCAAAAAAGTTTGATGTATAATATTTGGATATCTGTGGTGTACTTGATACAAGATACTTCAGGTTTTGCTAAACCATATGTTTTCTTATTTCGTTAGCAGTAAAAATAGAACTAACAGCAGCTAGGCAGCTGGCTCCTGAGTATAAGGTTGCAGTCTCTACCCCACTGACATCTGCTATCCCAGTACCAAAAGATCACTATGACAGAAGCCTGACATCTGTATGGGATGGGAGGAAGAGAGAAACAAATCAGGGATATAACTTGAAAGATACTCATTGCACAAGATACTAAACAGCTTTCAGAGGCTTTTAATTGAAAGGTTATATGAATTTCTAGACAAGGAAAGAAACAGTGCAGGTCATACCAGAGAAGAGAAGACATCACATTAAAAGCAAGAGCAGAATAAAAGCAATACATTAAAATAATAATAATTTCTTATTTTTGATAAAATCTACATTTGCTTACAGACCTTATTCTAGGAATCTAAAAAAAAAAAAAGGGGGGGGGAAACAACCCCAGCAAATCAGATGAAAATATATGTTTCTCCTCCCAAGGTAGATATCATTCATACATAATTGCAATCAGAGCAGATAAAAATTTTCAAAAACCATGAAGTCCTGGGTTTCATTATGATAAATTTGTAGATTCTAAACCAAGAAGAAAAATAAAATGAAAAGGACACTAGAATCTTTAAGTCAGTAAGTACAAAGTTTAAGAAATTTGTATTATGTTATTCAACTTTTTACCATAAAATATATATATATATATATTTTGATACCAGATAGTTAACCCTGTCTTGCAAGTGCCCATATTCAAGATACTGATGCTGCCTTATACAGCAGCTCCTGTAGTTTTCCATTTACAGAAGACTTTCCCAGTTAATGCTTTTGAATGCCTTTTTCTGAACTCAGAAAATGTATCAGTCACAAGCTTAAAAGAATGTCTCTCCACTAGAATTTTATAGGTTTTTTTTCATCCACCAGAGGGAGATAAGTAGCAATATTGACTTTTGATGAATGGGAGAGCTGGTAATTACCATCATTATTGCAACCAGACCAGAAGATACAAGATCATCGTAACATACTTGCCTTTTTTTTTTCATACAACATTTTACAAGGAGACATATCAGACTACAAAAAATAGGATCCTGCAATTAATATTTTTGGAATTCTATCTTGTATTTTGCAGAGGTTCTAGCATATCTCACTTCCACAGAAACCAAAAAGGGTTGTGGATTCATATTTGAAGTTAGGTCATTTGCCTTGACTTTATTAGATATTAATCTTCTATCTTAATTTATTTCCTATAATAGAAAGGAAACCAGGCTTTGAAGTATATAAAAGAATGAAAACAAAAAAGTTTTTTTTTTTTTAAGTTAAAAAAAAGGCAAAAAAAAATCAACACAGAGGAAGGAAGGAACACATGAGAAAGAAAGACCATTTCTTGATCACTGTTGTCTTTTTATGCCCCATTTTGAAAGAATGCGTCTTCAGGATAACAAAAGGAAGAGCTGTTGGTTTTTTTGGCTCTCAAAGTTTAAGAGAAGTATGACAATGAAAGAGTATGTATATATAATACAGGCTGTACTACACTCAGTTGCAATAGCATTATTACAGTCACCTTCATTTAATTGTACAGAGTGGAAAGTGATGGTAAGACCTGCTTATTGGGATACTTTTCCCTCTGTTCTTACATCACATAAGTTGAAAGTGCACAACTGATATAATTAAATTGAACATGATAATGATGATAGTATGATGCTATTATGATAGCATGATAATTCTAGAATAAACAAAATTTAAAAAAATAAAATAAAAAATAAACTCAGCTGTTACCTTCTATTCTTTCACAAAGTTTGTGCAATGAATGCATTGGGCAGGCCTCACACAGTTTAACCTGCGTCTTGGCATTTTGAAGAGCTGCAGCAGTGCTAAAGGCTTGTTTCAGGGTAAGCATTACCTCATCAACCTAAAGGAGAAGGAGCAAAAAGACAGCGTATAAACAAAAACCCCACGCTATGTACATCAAATAAGGCTTATAAATCACATCAGAAACAGGTGCTTTGCAATCAAAAAAAAAAGTTTGCTGTTTTCTAAAGAGATCAAGGTTGCATCCCCAGCCTATTCTCTGAAGGTAAATGAGGTGTTAACAGCTATTTTCAGCTGTTTTCTGAAACCTCCAACTACTGTGCTTATAGAGGCCTTAGCAATGTACAGAACTTCAAAAGGTAAATGGACATAAAAGAATGGAAGACAGACACCTGTATTCAGAAGGGACTCCACATCTAGCTCCCATTGCATCTGGGATATGTTCAAAATCTGCATGCATAGGAACCTAAAGAAAAAAGGTGCCTAGAAACTCATCTGTCAGTATACTTGAAAGGAGCTTCAGAGCTGTACAGTAAATTTCCATTAATAGTAAAAATGATAATAAAACCACAGTTTTGGAAAGCATTTTATCATGTATTTGTTGTGCAAGGATCTCGGACTACATTGCCAAGATTCTACTGTTCAACTGCACCACCTCTTTGGCATGAAATAAAGGTTCTCTGAGAAGCCGCATTCCCATAGTCTGCACTGAAATATGAGTTGTGTGGATGCTCACCATCTTAAAGTTCACTTAGAAAATGTGATTTTGTAAATCATACTGCAGCAACTCAAGGTTACTGACTAAATAAATAAATAAATAAATAAAAACATTTCTTTTCTTTAGCTTCGAGTTTCTCCTGTAAACTGCACTTACTCCTTCTCAACTATTTTAGCACAAAACCCCACAGACCTCTCCTGCTGGCAGCCAGAAGCTCCCCAGAGGAGTTCACCTTTTTCCAGGTTTAAAAGACTACTAGACTGGCCACCAGCTTTACTGCAACCAATAACTCATCTATAACTATTGCTGACTTACCTTGTGTCTGCCCTCTTTTCTCTTCCACTACCATAAATACAGTAGTGTTATGTTCCAACACATAGAAAGGTCAAAAGTTGACAGGATTTCTCCTAACCCATTCAAATATACTACAAAGCACTTGGAGTTTCCGTGTTTGTATTTTAGGGCAACACAATCCTTATTAAAAGCTGTTTACCCATGTCTTTGCATTAGCATGGAAAGAAGGAGGCAAGATTGAAGACAACCTTTGAAAAGAAATGTATTCTACTTTAGGATCATGACCTTGATCTTACCTGACACACTGTATAAAAAGGTTGAAGAAAGCTGAAATATGTGAGACAAAAATCATGCAGTTTAACATTAAAAACATACCAGCTTTTTTGAAGGCCTGTCAGTTGCAAAAACAAAATAAAAATAAAGGCACCTGAACGTGGAAACTTGCATTAATTGTGGCCTGATTTTTGATAAGAGTTTTAAGCACTACAAGTAGTTCCTGAATGCACTAAGCAATAAGGCAGGCCGTTGAAATATGAATGTCCATCTTGCAATGCTGGTATATAATTCTTAAATGTAATGTAGCAAAGATATCTTGAATGGAAGATACACAGGACAGTGCTAAGCACATAGATTCTGACCACACTGAAATCATGAGAACTGTAGCACAGACTGGAGTTAGGTTTAGAGCCAATACACACAAGACTACTAACATAGTCTGGCAGTGTAGAATCCAGACAGCTCTTGTTTTTTACAGCTCTGCACTGCTGCTAGTGTCAAAGAATTTGTTCATTTTGTATTGCAATGTGGACATACCCACATACAGCAGTAGCTGACTATGTAAAAGGATCATAGGTATGTGGTTTCTTTATACACCACACTTTAAGCATCTTTGAATTAAATTATTCATGGCCAGATTTATCAATAAGTTAGGTGTAACATTTCATGTTAGTACAAAGAGTCATCTGATCTCATAACAAACTCTTATCCTGACAAAAGCACAGCCTCAGCTACCATAGTACACCTAGAGACATTACTTGTTAGAAGCTTTCTGACATAAATCTATCAACTCTCAGGTTGGCTACTGGATTTAGAAATCACATTTGCAGCTAGGTAGAAAGGTGATTTATAAGTTTAGTTGAAAGAGTTAACAGCTGTTAGCACAGCCATAAGTAGCAAATATGTTTCAGAACAGAAACAAACTTCTTTTTAAGTGTCAGAGTTCAAAATAAAAATGCAGTAGCCAAAATAATTTCCTGTATGTCTCACATTATTAAGCTATCTCTATCAGTTAAATCACTGTCACTGTAATCCTCAACTCATTGATACATACATGTACTTCATCAAATGCCCATTGGACTTTTTAGTTGTATATATCCACATGTAACATGTGTGAACTTAGGTTTTCTGCTTCTTTGACCAGATGCTGTTGTTTTCCTCTCCTGAGGAACAAGAGAGACCACAGCGAAAATACAGAAGCCACATGCAGGATCAGGCCAGTAGTAGAGACCCTACCCTGAAAAGTCTGTTTGGGTTTTATCATCATCTTTGTTACCAATTCAATACATGTAATTGTGTATTTAATGGGCAACCAAGTATCTCAACAATCAGAAATGCAAGAGTTAAAATCAAATACAAAGTCCAAATATGCTTGCAGCCTGCGTGTGAACTCATCCATCTGGACTTTTTTCCATTTCTTACTAATAAACACATCAGCAGAGTACCAGGATAAGGCTATATATGAACAGAATGCGTGTGGGTTTTTTCTTATTTTCAAAGTCATAGATGAGATCTCACACCTTAGAACATGTCACCACTGAGACTCAGATGATATAGCAGAGCAGAGACTCCCATGGCTTAGGAAATGCTTTAGACATGCTTTGTTGGAAAAGTTAGGATAGCTAACTTTAATACTCACCAAAGACTCACTTGCACACTGGAACACATAGCAAACATACTGGCTTAACCCAGTTTCAACAGATTCCCGGCAAATGAAGCCAAAGTGATCAACATGTTTTATACCCTTAAAAAAAAAAAAAAAAAGTTAAAATATGAGTTTAAAAGAGCTTAAAAATAGTACTAATGAACTACTTTACAAACACATTTGGTTTCCAAAGTGAAGCAAAAAATAGTGACCAGACTTCAACACTTACCAACACAAAAATTTGAGAAACTATAAATACATCCTCCAAATGATCTATTACACAACAGTTAATTTTTCATTAATTGTTTTTTTTTTTGTTGTTTTTTTTTTTTTTTGCATTAAGAAGGTACATCGAGCTCTCTATATGAGCTAAACAAACAAAAGTCATACAGCAATAAATCTGGATCTGAATGTCCTCTATTAGGAAAATGGAATTTTCAGGGCAGCCAACGAAACAGTCCTAGGCTGTATCTGGAATTGCCTCTGCAGTGAAAGCTGGATGCAGTGAGCCCACACTAAAACATGGGACTGGAGGAGCATCAAAGTAGCGACAGATCTTCTCTTTCCTGTAATGCAAACCTGGACTACACCAAAAGGAGCATGGAATGAGTGGCGGCATGTAGAATTCCAACTGGATTCTTAAATTCTTTGTTTTGAGACTGAGTTACATACCAGAAGTTTCAAGAATTACTACTCATTACTACCGATGTTTTATTTCAAGATCTAACTGCTAGTCTAACTGCTTGAGAAGGAATGTTGCCTTGCTAAAAACAGCACTGAGAAGATCAAAGAGAGCTGCTTCCTAAGAAGCACTATATTCCCAGTCTCGATTCATGGAACATGACTCACTATTGTTAAAGCTCTTGCCAATGTTTTTATCATCTAAGTATGGTAATAGCAGATTCTCTCCAAAAGAAAGCCTAATTCCTCAAGTTCAAATACAACAGAAAGGAGAACTCAGCTGCTTGGATCTATCTCCAAAGAAAACACCTATATAGCAAAAGAGGGGAGGAGGCAAAACAACTTGCCTGTGTGTACAGAAAACTCTCTAGACAAAATTGGTAACATACTACGTGACAGACTGAACATATTGTCACTAATCCCAGTAGATTTTAAAACTGAAAACAAAATTCCAGAGGTTACATTTGTGTTGCTTAGGCAAAACTTAAGTGCAGAGACCACCTATGATGGCACAAATGCTATTACTTTACTGTAGTCCACATCAATTCCGATTTAACTGAACCCATTTTCCTCTAACATGCAAAGCCTTCAAAGGCATAAAATGAAAAAGAACAGATGTATACGCATATGTTCATCTCTGTCAGGGTGAACTGTTGCCTTGTTTTGCAAGAAAACTGTATTCACTTAAGGCGGATGGGAGAGATGCCGGTTCTCTCATTGCTGACAGTGCCCGAACATATTTCCTGCTGTCAGATTTGTCAGGCTGCACAGGAGAACAAGTGGTGGGGAGAAGGACTTGACATTTGCACCACTGAAGCTGTAAGTACCATTAACAGGAACTCCACCACTTTTTCTTTAAGAGGGGGGGATGGCCTGGCTCGTCATGCCAAAAGAACACGCACCTTTCTCATTTTTCTCAGTTCTCTCAAGGTCAGCAAGGCTGAAACAAGGAAATTTCTACAGCTGTCTGATAGCTGAGCTTCGCCAGCACACACAGGGGTTTATCATCCATTCTGCTTCTTTGACAATTATGCAAAAATGTGGATAATGAATTAAATGCAGCCAATCAACCATACTTAAGTTATAGAATAAAATAAATTTATTAGGCTAGACTAAAAGAATCCAGAATGCAAGCTAAAGAGAACATCTCTTTTTCATCATTCTTAAGGCTCAGAAGAACAAACATTGCTAAGCTGCAGTCTCACAATATGCAGTAAATCACTTCCCCATAAATCCACAACAGAGAAGCCCTGTGGCTAGCACTGTATTCTTAAAAGAAAGACTGATGAGCAACCAAATCCTTAGCCTTGAACAAATTAAATGTTTCATTTCTATTGAACATAGAAAGAAAAAGAAAAAAGGAAAAAAAAGCCTTCTCTAAAGTATCTATTGCATTAAATGAGAAACCCACAGGATTGTCAGTGCCTGTTTGAGTTATTCAAGCATGCAAAATAACAAAAGCTTTGCTCCAAATGAAAGTGAAATCTTCCACCTCCAAAACCCAACAGGCAGCATTACCTGACACTACTGACCGCATACAGTTACTTTACTGAAGGAAAAGCTAGGTGTCAAACATCTACAATGGTCTTGCTGGTCTCCATCACACTTTAAAGTTAGCTGAAAAATGTTTTCTGCACTTAGGACTTTTGTTTGCCTGTCACAAGCATGTAAAATTGAGGTGTCACTTCTACTGAGCTCAGCGCACCCATAAGGGGGGGCAGGTGGAAGGAAGACTCAACCATCTGCAAGTTTTGCTTTCCATACCACTGCTGTGAGAATCTTTCTGATCTGCATTTATTATAAAGTTATTAGCAAGCAATTGTTTGATCATTGTTCCATTCTGTATTTGCACATGCCTTTCTTCACTCTCAGCAGCAACATGAGCTGTAGTTAGACTCTACATAAGGGCCTGGACCTATAGTTGGTAGTTTAAGGCTCCACTTGATTCAGAAGTACTGACCAGTTCTTAATTTGTATTAGCATTTGCAGCACAGTTATGCAAGAGCAGATTTGTTATTAGCATTAAAATGAAAGCACTTGGGGGTGAAAGGCAAAAAAAAAAAGACCTCAAAACAGAGAGTACCAGAAGTAACAGCTGATGAACTACAAAACAGAAAGAAAAATCCCTCAGTCCTGATGTTTCACTTTTTATGGGACACATATATACTGGAGAAAACTAGGTTCAGCTATTACAATATATTCCAGAAGAAATGATGTAGGCAAACGGATGTTTTTCTGGAGGATTGGTCTGATGCTCTCCTCCCTTCACTCCAGAGGTTTTCAGATCAGCAATTCAGAGACAGAACTCCCAGGGCATCCTAAATGGAGATCAAGCTACTTCCAAATTAAATCCAATGCTCTCACAAAGCAGAACAGTTTATACTTTGCTTTCTGACCAGCGATCAAAGTTACCACTACTGCATCTCACATTGATTATTCTGTGCTCATCTTTTCTGTATTTAAGCTCTTTGGGAATGACATTGCATAATTTTTGTGCAATATCTACTTGAAACTGATACCAGATGAGCGCAATCCTGATTTGAATAACAACTCTCGCTATTATAATTTTTTGTCATCGCCACTTCAAGTCTGCTGCAGCTGCTTATGAAGCAATCATAATTTAATATCCAATTTCTTCTGCTGTACTCCCCAAAGAAGTCAGTAATATTTTGCTGTCAAACATGATGCAGGGTTTGTATCACAAACCTACACAATCTCCCCAAATCCCCCCTATTTTTAAATTAAGGAGCAAATGGGGTAAATCAGCAATCTATTTTCATTTATTGTGATTTAGACAAAGAGGATAAACTATTTAAAAGTAGCCTTTGAGACTGAATAAAGGAGATCAGGACAAAATGCTAAAAAAAAAAAAAAAACCTCCACATTTCTTTTTTTTTTTTCTGCTTTCTATATGTTAGCAAGGCAACCAAGCAGAAGAACAAATCAATTCATTTTCTTCTGATAATCTATACACTGCTTCTTATTAATGCTTACCTGAGAACATGAGGAGATATCTTTAAAATTCTTTTCAAGCACAACAGATTTGGTGTCTGGACTGATGAGGTTAACTTCAAACCTTCCAACCTTGGAAAAAAAAAAAAAAAAAAAAAAAAGGAGAAAAATAAGAAAGTCTGGTTTATGACTGTCTTGGAGGCACAGGGCACAGTGTCAGCAGCAACAAAAATGTCAAAATCTAGCCCTTTCTTGTTCACATAAAGTACCTTCAGCATACCAGCTTACTCAGCAGGAATAAGGGTGCCATAATTTAGCCTCGATTAAGCAAGAGTATTTCAGCAAGAACAATACACTCAATTCAATAGGAAAAAAGATTTGGAAAGAGGCTTTGGGGTTCTTTTTTTTTTTTTTTTTTTGCCCCTTTATCATTTTGAGTTATTTTTGTCAAAAGAGCACATTCTTGGAAGATAATACCAAAACCTTTAGCAAACAGTGTGGCTAAATTATAAGGTCCAATACAGAAATCAGCAAAACTACACAATTTGTGGGTAGTTTTGATTCAAAACAAACCCACCACCATAACAGCTATTCCATAGATCAACTGAGAAACTATGCTGATCTTAAGGTGATACTTTAAGTTTCTGTAACAATTCTGACTGAGAAAGTGGAGGTTCTGCTACAAATCCTTCAGCTTTCCCAAACTGCTTTGCAAGTATATGGAACTTACTCCACAGAGCTTCAGGAGTTTTATAGCTAAATCCTTTTCATTTTCAGGGATAGCTGTGGCTTTCCAAAGGGCAATGCATTCTCACTTCAGTTAGCATTTCCCCAAGAGAATGAAAAGCAAGAATGATCTTTAATGCAAATCGAATGACAAAACTCAAGCATTTAGCTCCCTGTTATTTTAAGTTCCAAAGATCTTTCCTTTTATGGGTCACCTCCTCTATGTGTCCTTTTGTTTTCTCAGTACAAGCTCTGAAGATGTCAAATACAAATCAGGCAAGAGAAGAAAGAACTCTGAGGTCTAAAGCAAGAAACCTTCAGTGCAAGCAGAGACATTTGACTACTCATCTGGGAAAGACAGATGAGAACAGTTTGACATCAGAACAAATTATAAAGGAGCTGGCTCAAACATAAGGCTGTGAACTTCGGGGCTTCTTTTTAATCGTACAGAAAAGATGATTTGTTCATGAGGAAACCTTCATGGATCATCTTTTTGAATAAAATACTTTTTCAGCTAAGTCCTAGATCTCACCAGCACAGATAAACCAGAATCACATATGAAAGTCAGCTCTGCCCCTTGAAACTCTGTTCTTGTTGTCCATGAGCAATTCCTTTTTCTTAAAATTTACCTGTGCTCATGAGTCATGTTGGTTTCCGTAAAGTGTTATTCCTAATTGTGTTCCAATCATTTATGAACATATGCATAAATATTTCTGACAAATCATGAAACTATACTGAATCCATGCTAAAATGAGATGTAAAATAATCCATGTAAGATAAGTCTTAGAAAACTTGTCTCAGCTTCAAACTGCACAGGTGAAAGTGTTGTACAAAACCAACATGAAATCACTCATCCTAGGACACACCTGAAACAACATTGTCCTGTTCTTCTCAGAATCAGAGGGCTGAACATGACTGGGTGCACTTGCATGTCTTCTGCGTGGCTGTATTTTCAGGTTTGCATCATGAACCCTTCTTTGCATAACTGCAGTGACACTGCTGCACCGGGAACGAAACTCCTGCTGCTCATCAAAGCCAGAGTCCTCTAAAATTCGCTCTGGAAAGGAGCTACGTGCGCTGGCCAGGTTGGTCAAGTTGGTCTGGCTGCCAATTGTAAACATTGCAGCATGTCCTGTGGTGTTATTTGGGCTCTCCAGCTCCTCAAATGGGCTATCCAGTGGAGAAGCTGGCACATTTCCTTCACACAGGGGTAAGTCCAAACTCGACTCATTATTCCGCTGTTCATTTAATAGTTTCAGGCGCTGACGCTCATGAAGGCTGAATTTCTCAATGCAATCATCAATTAATGATGAGGGAGCCTTCTTGTGAGCCACCGTCACCTTTCCACAGTACAAGACCTCAAATTTTTGAGAGTTATAGAAGGCATCTTCACTGTCTTTACTTGGTTTGGCATCTTCTTTCAGTGCTGCTTTGGAGACTTGTCTTATGCTGCTGATGACATCAGGAACCTAAGGGATAGATTAAAATATCCCTTTAGCAGACACAAATGAGATAATAGACAGTGGTATCCCCCCAAAAAAAATTGTTACTGTAAATATTCTCACAGGTTATTTCTTCAGTACAGTGCACTAGCTTCTTGGTTGACAATGTAAACATAGTACAGAAATTGCCAGTGCAAAATTTAGAATGAAGTGGGAACAAAGCAAAAAAGTTTCAGTAAAAATACTATAAATTGTTTTAGAATGTAAGGTTTTAAATTACCAGAGCAATGAGCTTAGAGTCTACTGACAAATGTCTACATATTTTTTTCTCCTTTTACTTATACTGCCTTCTCTTTTGCAGCCCTCTTCCCACATCAGTATCTCTTGCGGATGTCTTTTGCAGAGGGCCATCACTGTTTCTGTACTTTCATTTTGCAGAGCCAGGCATTCTGTTCCTAGGACAGCTGTGGAAACCACATTTTGTGGATGGAGAGAGACCAGTAATGCCCATCAGTTTCAACTGCCAGTTTTGTAATACAGACAACAAGCATACAGAAATGTTACACAAGTACCACGTACAACTGAGAGAGCCCTGAAGGCCAAACTGCACATCACTGTAGCAGAAACTCTCCATTTCAGACTTGTATCACCCAGTCGTTTAAGGCCACAAGGTTCCTCCTCCATTTTATCCCAATCACTTTGAAGGATGTCTGCCTTCCGTATCAGCATATTTAATATGCAAGCTCCTTTTACATTGTGCCTTCACTGAAGAAAGCCTACACTCATCCAACACTACTGACAGGTGACCAGAGCGATTCTAGTTCCTCTTTCAACAGTACCCACCCCTGCTTAACCCAGGTCTCACCTCTGCAGACAAAATAATGAATGGTATCATGGCACACACATTTGGAAGGCTGCTGGTTACAATGAGATCAAGGGATGATATCTACCCTAGTTTCACCACAAAAGTCAGTTCTCAATGCTCACCTAATCCAACAATAAATAGTGTATGTTGCACACCATACAACCTTCCCTTACTTGTATAATATTTGAAAATGTCTTTTAAGATTTTGGAAAAAAAGAAAAAGAAGAAAAAAAAAAAAAGAGAAGATAACTCTGAAGTCACACCTTAGTAAATAAACCATGTTTCCCACAGTATCTCTTTCTTCCAGTCACGATACCATCTGGAACTTGCTAATAAGGCAGTGATCTTATAAGCCAATACTTTTGCAAGTCATAGTAGAAAATTACCTTGTCTTAACCCCCGTATCCTATTACACACTTTTCCTCAACTCAAACCTGCTTCCGCTTCATTTGCTTCAAAATAAAGTGGAATTACTCCATGTTCTACTGACCATTTGGCTTTTGTCCATATAGACATCATCATCTCAGTTTTCAACGAGGCCAAAAGTTAGGGTTGATACGGTGCTGGCAGTAGACTGTACTTAATCTTTTTACTCATTCTCACTAATGACTGCTTTACCGTTGCCCACTGTCCAGCATTACCATTTACCATTGTCCAGCTCAGCTGGACATGGACAAATCTCATGCTGATTCATCTTCTGAGATACATATTTTTCACTGAACATTTTTATTCTCATTCTTTCAATGGTTTGTGCTTAAAGATACCATAGAGTTTAAATCCCTTCACTCTTGATTTTAGCAAAGTTCACAAGCTAGCTGAATTTTAATTAAATTTCCCTTTTTAAAATCCAGAATGTGATACAGTACAATTCACTTATACTTTATTCAAAGTATAGTGACAAACAATAATTCTATTCAAAACCAAATCTTCCCTGCAGTCAACTGGATTAAGCAATGCCAGCTCTTTATTCAGCTATTTGGATTATTAAAAAGCACGCCATGACTACCACTCCAATAACTAAGTTTTGTCACTTGCTTGTAAATTCCACAGTAGAGACTGGAGAAGAAATTCTGAAGTCTTACAAACAATACCTGAGAGCCTCCTTATGTACCCTATCCCAACCTCTTCTGCCAACAAATGTCCAAAAAGGCTGGGGACAGGAGACTTCCAGCTATACCACAGTAAGATTCCCTATCCCCTCCTTCCCTGGAGATCTCCCACACAAATACAAACATGGAGTTTTATGTAGTTATAATCCTATTAAAAACAAAACAAAACACTACCATCCTGCTGTGTACCGCTTGGTTTTATTTCTGTCTTTTCTATATTATGTATACTGTTCAATCACAGAATCACAGAACGGCTGAGGTTGGAAGGGACCTCTGAAGATCATCTAGACCAACCCCCCTGGCAAGCAGGATCACCCAGAGCACATTGCGCAGGATGGCATCCAGGCGGGTTTTGAGTATCTCCAGAGAAGGAGACCCCACAATCTCTCTAGGCAACTGTTCCAGTGCTCTGTCATCCTCACAGTAAAGAAGTGCCCCCTCATATTCAGCCAGAACTTCCTGTGCTTCAGTTTGTGCCCATTGCCTCTCGTCCTGTCACTGGACACATCTGGCTCCATCCTCCCAATACCCTCCCCTCAGATATTTATATACATTGATGAAGTCTCCCCACAGTCTTCTCTTTTCCAGGCTAAACAGACCCAGCTCTCTCAGCCTGTTCTGGTACACCAGATGTTCCAATTCTCTAATCATCTTAGTAGGCCTCCTCTGGACTCACTCCAGTAGCTCCATGTCCCTCTTGTACTGGGGAGCCCAGACCTGGACACAATACCCCAGGTTTGGCCTCACCAGGGCTGAGTAGTGGTGCAGGATCACCTCTCTTGATCTGCTGGCAACACTCCTACAAATCATTAGTATTTGAGCCTTAATTACTATTTCATTATACCTGCTCCCTCTATTGCTTTTGCTTCTGCCTACCACATGAACAGCTATAGTATTTTCATTTCAACATAGAGGGATCCTAGCATTAGTGCAGAAGTTTCAGGTCATACTGTATTTATACACATGGATCTTACTGTCTTCGAAGTAAAAGAATAACAGTATCCCAATGCCAATGTGCCAGCTTACATGGTTAGATCTGACCTTCTTCCATTCCAGGACCATGTTACCTGTCAAGAACCAAGTGTCACTGCCATTTGCTGACACTTGCACCTTATCAGATTAAAATCTTTTCATTTAATGTTTTGACCTGGGAAAACCCCGTAACTGCAGTCAAGTGGAATTTAAACAAGAGTTTGCATGTGTTTTCCTGAAATGCAAAATACAGGGAAAGTTACAAAATTATCAAGGGTAGCAACCACCCCAACATGGCTTTTTAAATATTTATTCAGTATAGGGTTGTGTTTTGTTTTGTTTTGCTTTTTTCTTGACATTTTGCTCCTCTGCATATCAAGAAGCCTCAGTCACAAGAGTTTCACCATCAAAGTTGTGTAACTTTTTTGGATGTAGATATTAGCTTATTAGCTATTAATGTTGAAATTGCAGGGCAAAGTTAGACGAGAGAGTAAGCAGAATGGACATTAAAAATAGTGAATTAACAGGATGAAACCACTCAAATTTTTTTAGAAATCAGGTTAGTAACATCTGGAAGGTAGATTATTAAAATGTTCAAAACTTATTAATATGTTTTGAATTTCTAGTAATTCCCTGCAGCAGACCCATGAAATTAGGCAGGCAAAGGGGAGAAATGGGATTCTTATTCCTTAAGCCCATGGGGTCATTGCAGATCTTCCTGGATATAAACTACCAGCAATTATAGCAGACCAAAAAGTTTAAACAAGTTATCACATAAATATTTTTTTGGCATTTACTGATATACAAAAAAAAATTAAAATACTTCAATAACTGACAGATTTTACATTAAACAATGACAGATTTTTTGTCATTAAACCTTGAGGAAAGTTACTTCAAGCTGGAAGACTGGTGTAGAAGGGGATAGGCAGTGTATTTGCAGGGTGGAAGGCATACTTCCAGCCCCAACAAACCCAGCAGAGCTAGTCCTGGAAAAATGCAAGAGTTGACAAGTCCCACAGTCTCAGGGTCTATCACCCTTTTCCAAACATTGCTAGGTAGAGAAGGAGAAGATGACTACATCCCAGAGGGAGTTGCAGAGGGCTTCTCAGGCTGAAAGGTAGGAGCTAATGGCTTGCTGGGACAGTGGTTCTCAAGACAGGAGGAGGACCCAAAAGCAACATGCCTGTATTTATCATTCAGGAAATTTCCCTAGACTGATGAGGAGTAGCAGACTATTACATGAAGTAGATGGAGGCAATAAAAGAAAAAAAAAAAAGTACAGTAAGAAGACAATGAAAGCTTGTTAGAGACAGACGTATTCCCGTCTATACAAATTAACATTACAGGCATCTTAAACTGACATTCTAAATGTTAATTGTACAATGCATGGTATTTATTGACCATAGAATGTAAGAAGTTCATTAGCTTTTCACTTTGAAAGGTTAACAGAAGAAGAGAAGGAGCTCCTGAAACAGAAGATACAAGGTCCCTAGAAAGAGCAAGAAACCCAGGAGCACACACATCACCAGGCAATTAAAAAAGAGAAAATTTGCCAGAAAACAAACAGAAGTTCTGACAAGCTTCATAAAGAGCTAAGTAGATATGGTGTATTATCTTGATGAAGGAACGAGACAAAACATTTACTCACATATGTTTTAACAGCACACAGGCAGAGCTTTCTCTGCCGCAGCAGTGACCTCATGCTCGAATAGCTGAAGGCATACTAAACTCTATCAGGTATTAATAAACTGATACCAGGCATTAATAAACTGATACCAGGCAAAATGGACATGTGAGCATCAGATGAGCTTTCCTCCCTTCCAGGATATTGAAAGATGCACACATCTATCAGGAGACAGCAGTAGCATTTGAACTTTAATACTCTTGAAAATGTGCTCATAGTTATTAATTTTAAGTCTCAGTAATTTAGTGGAATTACTGAGATTATATCTGAGGCACTGAGATGTTTTCCAAGGCTAACAGTTGAGAGTGACTCTTCAGCAATGTTTAGAGCCAACAGAACACAGAAGAGCAGAGGTCCTTCTTCAGGACCTGTACCAGAAACCCCACAAAAGCTTTCAGTGTGAGCAGCACAGCCCCCAAAACCTGGTTCAGCAAAAACAAAGACTAAGGTGAGAGGCAAGTAAGAAGATCTCCATAATGACATTAAGGAGGCAACATTTCACTCCAGGGAAACACGATAGATCTGATAAGTCTAATTAAGGAAAAAGCCACTTGGGAATCCAAATTAAATCAGTTATCAGGCATATTTGAGTAGCCTTAAATTGTATGAATCATTCTTTACCTAGTTAGATCTGATTCAATATGTGGTGATTCAATAAGGGATGGCAGCTGTGCTCAAATCAGAACTGATGTCACCTAGTTGAGTTCTGCATCACCTACAGTAAGATTCAGCTCTTAACGTAAGAATTAAAGAGTGATAGGAGTTAAACTCTCTCTAACTCTGTTTACTAGGCTGTAGAGTTTTGGTAAGCTGAAACGCTGAAACTAGTAACTGCATCAATTTTAGCCAAATGGTCCTCAAATCTATTCCATTTATACCTTGCACCTACAACATTGGTTATAGACCTTAGAACTACTGCAGTGCATCAGCTATTTGGCCAGCTAGATTAGAATAATGCTGCAATACTCACCCCTGGAAAAAATATATATATTAATATATGTCCTATATTGATATTATCCTCCTACAATTCCACCTCTGCAGTTCGTGAGCTCCACCCTATCCTGTCCCTTGTGACTAGGCCTACAAGTGGGTCGTGGAAGGAGAACAAATACCTTCCTCAAGCATAAACAGTACACTGTTCAAGGTGCATATGAGTACAGTACAGCCAAAAAACATTCCACTATACATCAAGAGGCATAACTATGTTCAACACAGAAATATATTTTTGTGTTGGAAACATCAGTGAAATTGACAGAACTGATGCAAGCATTTTCGTCTGACTTTATAGAACCAAAGTCAGTAAAAGAGGACCACAGGCAAAATATTTAACACCACATTGAAACTTTCTTATCAAGTCTTCTCATGTCATGCAAATAGATTTTTGCTAAAATGAACTCCAACTTTATCAATCCTCCTTTAAAAAGAACAAGAAACTTAATTATTAGGTGTTTGTCATCCATACCGTGAAGTTGTAAAATAGAGAGTCTATCAAGCCTACTAAATCATGCATGCTGCAGCATTTAGCAACTTTCTTCTGTGCTTTTTCTTTGTCACAACTCTAGGCAGAGTATCTCCATGGTGATACTGCACGCTGTCTTGAATAGCAGTGACAGAAATTAAAGCATTAAAAAATATACTTCCTTTGAATTTACAACAGCCTTCACCGAACAAAGGTGGAGCTCCCTGTTTTTGCTGGAGGACTAACATACAAACACACCCAGCAATAGCTGCCCAGCAATGCTTTCAATTTAAAGTGAAACTTAAAACTTTAACACTGTGAATATTGCAAAGAAAAACAAAATTCACTTGCTGGGTATTTTCATATCCACAGCTAGAGAGAACTTCATTATGCTGCAACTCTTTTTAGTTTGTTTCTAATTTCTACCTGGCAAATTTCTGCCTGGAGTTTATCAACAAAGCAGAGCCCCTCTTCTTAGTGCAAGGCTGAAAACCATCAGCATGGCTGTGAAGGCCTAATCTAACAAACATGCCTGATATCTCCATCTCCTTAATGACAGCAGTTCTAGTAAGACAATTATTTTCAAAGCAGCGAAGCAGCTCGGCACCAGCAGCCCAGCTCGCCCTCGTGCCAGACCGTTTCTGACACACCGCAAGAAAGGAGAAGAGTGAACACCCCGCATGTGCTGAGCCGTCGGTACCTTCTGGCGCGGGTTCCAGCTGAGAAGCAGAGGCATGTTCAAGCAAAACCGCCACTGAAGCGTGGAGCAGCAAGCACGAGCACTCGAGAACAGATTCCTGTGAGAAGTGGGAGCAGAAAGATCCGCTGGTGGTGAATTCAAGGCATTTCCTCAGGCTCTGTTCATGGGAAGGCAGCAGCACAGGCAGGGCTCCACGCAGAGCCGTTGTGTTTCCGAAGCCAGGCATTTCCTGACTTGGGGCGGGAAGCTCGGGTTTGAATAGCTACAGCCCCACTAACGCTCTGTCTCTGTGTATTTGAAAACAAATAGAAATGAGACAGAGGAGTAAAGAGAGAGAAGACCCTATCTACAAATCCATACTCCGTGTTTTGCTTTTCATTGGAAGCTCAACATCTACTGATCAGAAGCCAGTGCTGTGAGAGAAAAAAAATAGTTTTCGTACAGCAGCCATACAGACATCACTCCCCTTCCAGCCAGCATTAAGTTGCACATCCACAAGATAGAACTGAGCCACTGCAGTGAAACACAGAGACAAATTAAGCCACATATATCCTGCTACATATCAAACATTCAACGCTGAGGCAAAGTTCTTATCTTCTGTAAAAGCACATCCAAATACCAGCCAAGTTTCACATATCCATAACTTTTCTCAACCAGAAAGAGGAGTGGGAGAGGGAAGAAAACCTCTTAACTGCTAATTTCACTGACGTTAAGTGTTTAGCCCCATCCAGTTAGTACAAGCACTGATCATCCAGACCTTCTGTACATCTAAATCTATAGCAGCCTGCTGCATCACACACTGATGGCAACGCGCCAGAAGTATTCACTATTAAAAATGCATCTCTCTCATAAAAAGAGAAAAGACCAACTCAGAGAGATTCAATTTACGCAGTCACACAATCGATTTGTTGACTTTGTTTACGCGAGAGATATTTAAAAACTGGAACAGAAGAATTTGTCTCCATCAGCTGACTCTGTGCTGAGGGAATACCAACTATCTTCAGTTTTACTGAAACAAGGATTCACAGCCAAGAGAAATACTATCATAAATGAAAAGAATAACAGATGAATTGCTTAGCATGTCTCTAACCCACCTGCACTTAGCGTACTTCTAAAAATACAGTTTATAAAACACTAAGTCAAGTTCTCAGCAGGCAGTAATAAGCATCTGCCATCAGCTCTGATTCACTCTGCTGCAAGTCTGTGCTAACATGAAACAAGCCCAGTAGCAAGGAAGCTAGAACAGGAAGAACTGGCAAAGAAAGACCCAGTGGAGGCCACTTTTGGAGCTTGTAGCCAACAGTCACCCCTGGCAGCCTCTGCTTTCATGTGTCTGCTCTTCTCTACAGGTTCACAAGTATAGCCGAGACCTACAGCAAGGCATGGGGAATAAACCAAGAAAACCTTTGTGGATTGTACATAATAAAGTTCTGTTTTCAAGAAACACAGTCCGTCCCCTACTTCCCTGGCCTATACTTTTTTTCCCAGATGACTGCTAAGGACCAAAATAGTTTTGCCTCTAAAGAACTCCTACAGAGCAATGCACTTATTTTACTCCGATATTCAACCTCATGCCATATTTTGGGGACACTGTATATTTCTGCTGAAGGCAGAGCTGAAGACCACCACTATATCAGCCTAAATGCAAAGAGATTTTTAGATAGGCATGATAAAAAATATATATTATTATTTTTTTTAAATCTTACTTGAGGTCAACCCAGGAATTACTTGCACTATTTAGTCTCGGGGCAGTCGCTGGGCAGAAAAGTCTACAGCAGTTGCAAGTCTTACGCTTCGAGAACCCACCACGTTACCCAAGTTGCTTCTGGAAACTTGTGGATCACCTAACACATTCTGCGTGCTACACGCACACAGGATGCTCTTTGCCAAGTATCCAAATTTAAATAGGCAGGATACCGATAGAAGGGGGATCTAGTTGCTTAACAGGAAAGAATGTGTAAGAGGTACAAGATTGTCTGGATGCCTGTGCAGACAACAGATGCCTTTTTTTAAACTTGCATGCTAGCACTCCACCATGGTATATCAAAGACCTTAATAGATGGCAGTGACAGCACAGTGCAAGGCTCTTGCATTCAGTATTTTGCTCCTGCACTTAGGCCAGTCAAACTTATGCATTTCCACCTTTCAGATACAGCTCACACACACTGTGCTGGAATAATTTCACAGCCTGAAGAAGTGTCAGGACAGAAAAGCACAGCTGTGACAAGGATCCTTATGTTCTCTGAATATGTAGAATACTAAGTCTCAATTCACCTGGCAGTTATATACTTTGAACATACGCAAGTATTCTTGGGTTTGTTTCCAAGTTCAGGAGGTAGTTCCCAGTAAAAGATTTAGCAAACTACAGCTTGCTTGCAACAGTAATTCAACCTAAAACTTTCCAACAGTTTTATCCCAAGTTTTTCAAAAGTGTGAAAGCAGAAATTAAAATATGAATAGCAGATTTACTCCTGAAACTGCATTTTGAACTTAACTTGGCACTTCATTTTCTAGAAAGAGATTTATTAAAGATGATGATTTGTTTTTTTGTTTGGTTGTTTTTTTTGTATTTTAAGATCTCCATTGTTTCTACTGCAGAACCTATTTTTAAAAGAGCTTGTCAGAGAAGATAAGATGGTCACATGGACCTCCCAAACAATTAATGCATTCTTTGCATTCATTTCCTTACAAAATAAAAATAAATAAAAATAAAAAGCTACAGTTGAACAGCTCACTGAAGCATTTTGCCCATTTAAGGCCACTCTTCAAAGGCAGATCAGAAGCTAGGGAATTTCATTTTAGCAGATGTAAGGTGCAAGTGCTAAGGCAACTATGTACTCCATGTTTAATGAGGCAGCAGAATTTTTTAGTTCAGTAATTTTAGACAGAAACTGTCAAGAATTTTATTTAAAGAGATGAACTAACATATTGATTATGAAGCTATCAAGAGATCAAAGTTTACAGACTCCTTTCTGCATGGCATACTATAATGACTCCTAGAGTGAGTATCAGCCCACATTTGGTTAAATACCACCTGCATCTGACTTCCAGGGATTCAACATGACCTTTGTAACTTATTTTCTGATAGATGCCACCTTCTGTTACTGAAAGAAAAGATGGTGAGTGTTTAGTAATTCATGTCCGACTCTGGGAAAAATTAAGAGAGCTGGCAGGTGCCTAAATATCTAGTCCAGGACATAGGTACTGCAATAATAGGAACTAATCCCCTTACTGATTTTTAAAATTCCTAAATGACACAAAACTGATGAATTAGTTTTTTTTCCCCACTTGATGTTTTCCCAGCTAGTCTTGATTGCAGTCCTAGGAGGTAACAGTAAGAAATTACTGTTTGATTCAAGGCTCCTTTGCCAGAAAGATCATTCACTAAGAAACTGTAAAAGACAGATGCACACTGTTCATCAGCCAGTGTGCACCTGGTAAAAAAAAAAAAAAAAAAATAATGGACTGGAACCTAACAGCCTTTCAACAGTTTCTCTACTCTTGCCAAGTAAAGTTCATTAGTTTCTAGTAGTTTAGAAATACCCACCTGTGCAAGTCCCAGCTTGACTGGTAATCTCACTGTTTACAAGAGCAACTACATTATCTTGCCTCAGTATCAACCGCCTAAGCAACCAGTAGAACAATTAACTAGGTAAGAGCCAGCGAAGGTCCCTAGCTTAAACACAGCAAAGGGGGCTTCAGAAGCCCTACTGGCCCAAAGGCCGAATTCCCAATTGCTTGGAGGCCAGGAGCCTGGCAGAACAGGAAGCTTTCACCCAGCCTGGCTTCCTCCAGCACCACTGTCTTGGATCGCTGCTTTGCCTGGGGGAAGCAGAGAGCATCAGGCCTGAAGGCACAACTAACGCCACAAAACGCCAAGTGTTGCTCTCGCTGGGAGTCACAAGTGTAATCTTGTCCATCTCCAGCTCTTACAATGCTACGATTTCATCAGCTGCTTATATTAGCTGTGAAAAGAGTTCAACACAGTTAGATAAGGCGTTCAAAATTAAATCCATCCAGACAGTCAAATGGGTAAGTAGCTCAGATTTAATAGCTGCAAGCACTTGTTTTATATTTTCCACGTGGAGAAATTCCAAAATAGCTACGGAGTTACCATTAATAATAATAATATAAAAAAAGCCCAGTTCACCAGGCTCAGGGGTAATAGAAAAGAAGATGTTTTCCCAGAAAGCTCCGAGACACGTCGATGAAGTGAAGAGACAGTAAGGCAAGACTCTCGCTCCAGCAGTGATACACATGCTGAATAATCTAAGGCGATAAAGACCCAGGAGACCATTTGCATATATTCCCAAAAAGCTTGTGAGAAAGTGTTTTGCTTTGGTTTATAAACCAGGTTCAGTAAAACTATCAGGAAAGAGACAGCATAAAGGCAGTCCCTGCATGAGGAAGAAAACACAACAGGTGATCAATGCAGAGAATAAAGACGGATGGAAAGATGCTGCGGCAGAGCAGGGGGCTCTGTCTGTAGGCAAACATTTGCATATACCTCAGGTAAAGTAGCATTTGTAGTGCTTCACTAATTGCTGCTGATAGTTAAAGCACACCAAAGCCCATGCTGCTTTACCTCCTATGACAGCATCTTCGTCTTCCTAGTATTACTAGCACATCCTACTTGGGTACCTATATGTTACAGTATATTCCCTGCATGTGCAGGAGAAGGGCAGCAGAGCCCCAGTGTCTAGGGCTTGGAAAAAGCATACTTAGATATAATATGTCAATTTCTGTACCATGGCTGTTTCTAGCCTAAAATCTAAACACCCATTTCTGGACTGCCATGGGGAGGAACGAGAAGGGAAGAGTGCTGTTGCCACTGACCCAGCAGCATTCTCAGGACATTTAATAAGTTATCTTAAAGGATTTTATGAAACCCATTCACTTCAGAATACCACTGGAGTTTCTTTAATCATTTCAGCTAGGATATTACTGCACATGCTCAGCTGTAATCAAAGAAATAAAAGACTTCAAGTATCTTCAAGTTTAAGAAGTATGTGAGTTCTTTCCTAAGAAGACACTTTTCTCTGGATGGATGCATTTAAAACCACTTTTATCCAGTTTCATCGTTCAGCAGCTGAAACTAATTATTTTTTTCTTAAGATGGTCTAGATTATGAAATACTTCTTTCTGCAACTGAAAGCCATTTTGCTGATGAGAGTTAGCAGTGAACACGAGACTATTAACAGGAATAGGAATAGCTTATTGCTCCCCTAAGGAATGAACTTCATTCCTCCCCCTTCCCCTCATCTCCCCTCCCTCCCCCATGGGAGCTCCCCCTATCTGGGAATTATCTACATTGGAATTTGTTCTTGGTCACGTCTGGATGTCCTGTTCTCACTGAAGCCAAGGCTGGAACTTGTGCAAATCCAGCGAGGAGACATGGCAGCTGTCTCAGTAAGAGTGAGAGCATCTCATAACGTATCTGTTATGTGCTACCCACCATCATACCTAGGAAGACAAGTTCTATCTTACTCATCAAGCTTCAGTCTCTTGTGTAGTGGGATCTGCATGCATGCCTTCACAGCACTCCAGCTGGGACACCTGTAAGGGCTTCCAAAACAATTCCATACATTTCTATACAGTAGACATGGATGCACTTCAGAGAAGAACAAGAGAAATCTCCACTACAAAGCTTATCCCAAATTCAAAAAAAAAAAAGTTGGCAACACTAGTTAGATTTATTATTCCCTAGGGAGTTTTGAAATCGCATTTGGCATAATCACAGGTGCTGTACTGTTCATGAATTCTCAGGGAGCCGAAGTTAGCCTAGTATACAAGTTGACATATTTCTGTGGTTTTGCTCTCAGAAAAATTAACATCTTGCATAAGCTAGGTAACTTCAAAAAGGAGTTTTACAATGAAGCAGGAGTAAGAGATTCACAGCTTATCAAGAGGGTTTTATTAGAATGAAAAAAGTTCAGAAATGTACATGGACAGTCAGCCAGCAAAACTATGAAAAAAAAAATAGAATTTGTTTCAGAAGCACAGATAAATTCACATACCAAGATGGAGCTTAGTTCACAGGGATTTGCAGATGTTATATAAACAGAAGTAACTAAAGCTGAATATACTAACATCTTTGTATCTTCAGATGAACAGAAATCAAGCTGACCCAAGTAGGATTTTTTTTCTGTAAATGAGGAGTCTACTACAAAAGGGTTATTGTGTGTATTAATGTAATGAGAAAAAAAAAAAAAAAAAAAGGAAATAAAAACAGCAGAAAAACATAAGAACAGATATTTGCTTCCAAATCCAGTACTTGGTATGTAAATCATTTCAAAGTGGTACGTGAGAACAGCCTTCTGCAGAGTTGCAACCTGCCAAGCTGAAGCTTCTCTACACAGACGGTTCAACCTAATTCCTTGTAAAGAGATTTTTTATAGCCTATTTCCCTTCGTAGCAACACCGGGAATGACTAGCTCAGACTTGGATGCTCAACTTTATATCATACTAAAACTACTGCAGCCCTTGCCTGCATCCCTATGAGATGATGTAAAAGGAGCTTCTATACCCCTACTACCTTAGACAGCTAACCTGTATTTCACTCTGCACAGAGCAGAAAGTTCATTTTTCTTTGTTTAATCTATAATCTTAAACATGCTTTCTTTCCCCAAGCAGTGAATACTGCTTAATACTGTATAAAAGGACCTATTTTACGCCAAGAGACTGACGCTTATCACAATCCTTGTTCGGCCTTTGTGACTGCTTCAAAGATGTACTGCATATAAACAGCTATTCAAAATCACTCACCAGTGTGTAATATGTGAGAAAATATCACTTCCCCTTGGAAGAGATGCTTCATAATGATTGTTAGGCTAATTTGTTTAGATGATGCCTGCACTGAGGCTGACCATAGTGGATAGGGGTTCCAGAAGAACACAGCATTGCTGCAAGGAAATTGGGAGGCTCAGTAGCATTTTTATATATATGGTAAAAAACACTAACACATAGCAGATTTAAAATTTGTGCCCCTTTTTTGTACTAAGACAAGAGGAAGGTACTTCGAGCACCCATTAGAAATTAATCCATGTTAAGGACATACTGAAGTAAGAGCTTACAAAAAAGCATTACCTACCAATCCAGCTAATTACAGGAATGCAGAACAAGGTCTGTTAAAAGTTGCTGGATTGACAGGACTGAAGTTTTTAGGTATGACTGCAGACCACAGAATTATAGTCTTTCAAGTAAAAAAAAAATCTCAAAAGTATTAAGGCTGAATGCTAAGTCACTTCCAGAAATCAGTCGCTGGTTTAAGTGGATAAATAGGTAAGTAGGAGGCTAATTTTAAAGGCAGAACTTCAAGGAGACACATTAGGTAATAACAGACATATGTCATGTAATAATATCCTGGTGTAATACTGAGTATTCTTAAGTGGCATGAAGGTGCAATACAGGATGTAAGAGATACAAGGCTTATTTCCAATGGCAAATATCTGATTACTGTAAGAGTTGGACACTGGTAAAGAAGAACAGGCAGCACTAGCATTTTGTTTGTTTGTTTTCTTGTACCTAATCAATATAGGTAGGAAATGAAGATCAAATTGAGGTGATGCAGCTGTAATAAATGTTGACTGTAACAAGTATTTTACCAGAAACAAAGGGTCATCTTGCAGGCAACTTTTTTTCCCCAAGAGCCCTGTGTTGTAAACATATAGGCACACCAATTGTCTGCTGTTGATTCCCAAGCGGTTAAAAATTGCTTATGATGTGCAAGCTTCACTAGTAGCCTCACCTTGATAAAACCTAAGGGATGCACACTTGCCACAAAGAAATTAGGATTCCCCCCATCCTTTAAGTTACATCTTGTTTCATAATCTGGAAATTTACAGTAAAGGAGCTGTCACTCCAAGAAAAATATATCTGTATAATTTTACCAATTTTATGAAATATTCTACTGTTTAATCCAGCAAGCAAAAAGCCATATGGATATTTGGGAGAATACATATATACTACACAAGGATTTAAAAAATATTTTTTGTTTGTTTTCTTTACAGCCTTATTTTCTCTATGCACCAGCTTCATAACGTAGAAGATTCTTTATATGGGGGGGAAAAAAAAAAAAAAGCTTTGGAAAACAGAGGAAAATACTTGATGGAGGAAGTAATCACCCACTGCTTTTTAATTACATTCCTTGAGATTTGTTTTTTCAAGGTTTTGATTTACCATGCTTTCCAGGGGGAATAAAAAGGACCTGCACCTATAGGAGCTGTCAAATCCCGAGACCTGATATTCTCATAAGAACAAAGTAAACGGTAGTTAAACTTTTACAAATCACTTGCTATGTTAAAATGTAAAAGAATACAGCACTTTGGATTCTGCGGTTCTCAGAGGAACCTAACTGGAAGCTGAAATCATGATTCATGCAGCTAACAGCTCAGTAGTACTGGCATAAGCAGTAAAAAAAAAAAAAATAATAAAATAAAGTAATTACTGACATAGTACTGGCCCTCTCAAAACAAGCGGAGTCTTTGAAATAGACCTGCTATTTCAAAGCTTGAAATTAGTGTTGGGGAAGAGGTGAAAGAGCCAGCAACACCAGCTGCTGAAAGCACAAACACACATCCTCGCTGTCATCTTTGGAATTTCCAGGCACCTATCAAAACCTCAGTGGATAAAAAGTGTGTGTGTGTCTTACACTGTGATTCCAGGGAGCACAATCAGAAAGCCTCCAATTGAGAGAACGAATGATATGTGTAGTGACAAGAGAACAAATGAAACCCCTGCCAGGTCGGAACCTGCCTCAACTGTTGGTCCTAAACATGCAGCCAACAAAGAGGAGATTCACCTGGAAACTGAGATGCTGAAGAGCTCCTCCAGTAATTTCTCAAGATATCACACCAAAAATGTTTGTCATTATAGCTGCATACAAATTAGACTGCAGACATTACTGTGTTTTGTTTTTGTTTGTTTGTTTGTTTGTTTTTACAGGGTTTACTTAGATGCTCATGCCCATAATAAGTATGAAAATAATTCCACTTGGTCATTTACAAAAAATCAAAGTTTTGCCAACCCAACTCTGCCCAGCACATTCACGGGTTTCATGTGCAGGATTTCTCTGAGCACAGGCGAAAAAGCATGGCCTGTGAAACTCTATCCAGCAGCTACTGTTAAACAACTGGCAAAAACGGAGTTTCAGAGCTATAAAGTCCATAGGTAATTTAAAGTATTTAGTGTCTACTAGACTGAAGAGGGGAGGGAGCTGCTCTAATACAAGATGTCCCTTCATCACTTTAAGAACAAAGCTTTATTTATATTATTTGACTGCTTATCTGAACACCACCCTACGTTATCTAGCAAAACACACACTGTTCTTTTGTGATAAAACACCCCGCACTGAGTTAACCTTGCATTTCCACCAGACCTTGAACACATTTACTGAAGCCCATTACAGGCACCGCAGGTAGCACAGAAACAGCAGATTTCAGGTTTACGTCCTCAGCCTGGATTTAATCAGCCACTTAACAAAGCCTCTGCATGCCCACAGATCTGAGAAGAGCAATCACTGAGAAGCTAAATGCTTTTAGATGGATGCTGCTTGCATAGTATATTAATACAAAGTTAATTAAATTAGGTATTGTGTTTAAATACTGTATGTACTTTGATAGCCAAGGGAGGATAGTCAAGATGACATGGGAGGACAAAACAAATGTGATGATAACAGGGACAGCCCTAAATGAAATGATAGATCCAATGCTTGATTGAAGTTTGCTTTTCCCCTTTCCTGAATAAGAATCACAGTCTGAATGCAAAGCCTTTGTGTTTTCCCCTGGAGAGATTTTTTCTCAACTTTCCCACTTTCCACCACTGCAACCCAGTGCCAGCAGAAATTAGAGCCATATAAGAGGACGTGCAAAGTTGGTAGGCAGCACTGAAAGAAACCCTTCATTCTGCATACAGGGAAAAGGGAGAAGTCAAAAAATAATAGAAAAAAGAAAAAGAGCTCAAGTTTACCTTTCCAAGTAGACACTTTTTGTTGTTCTTCCCTTTCCAGAAAGCCACACTGCAATTTAGGAGCCTATATGCCCCTCTCAGCTAATTAAAATATGGATTTTGGATGGAGCATCCCATGGCAAGGTGACTGCAGGGCTCCTCCATGAGGAGAGGCCTGGGCTGCCCCATGCCAGACACAGCCTATATGAGAAATGGCAAAAAAACACTGGATAAGACATGACTGAGGAAAAAAGGGGCAAGAAGCAGCCCTGCAAACACCCAGGTGAAAGAAAAAGGAGGGGATGAGCTGCTCCAGATGACAATGGAGATTCCCCTTTTGGGCTCAGGAGAGGGAGGGCATAGTGAGGCAGGCTTTTGACAGGAGCCCAAGGGCCCCCAGCCTTTTCCAAAGGACTGCAGCCATGGTGAGGCCCCACAGCGGAGCAGGGGCAAAGCACGAGGAGGAAGGAGAGGCAGAGAGGAACCGTTATGGACTGCCAACCACAACCCGCATTCCCCATCCCCCTGAACCGCTGGGAGCAGAGGGGAAGGCCAGGAATGAAGAAGTGAGGTGGTTTAATTCTTTTTTTTTTTTTTCCTTTCTTTCTCAACATCCAAATTGATTTCAGTTGGACAAAAAATGAATTTTCTCCAAGTCTGTTTTGCCCATGATGGTAAGTGATCTGCCTGTCTTTAGCTCAACCTATGAATTTTTCCATCCTATTTTCTCCCCATTTCCATTTGGGGGGGGTAGGTGTCCAGCTGCTGTGCTGGGCAAGGTTAACCCACACTTACTATTTCATTACTACCAATATACTGCTAAATATTCTTATTTCTTCTTCAAGCACAGCCTACTTTTTGGATTTAATCACAGTGTTACACAGCACAGCATGGATGACCAACACAGTAACAAATCCCTGAACTGTACGGACACTGCAGGTCCTACTGCGTGCCTTTGCTGCTAGCGACCCGCTGACAGACATATCACCAATGGGGGAGACTTCAAACTTTAAGCAGAAAATTATCTTGTGGCAAACACCAAATGCTGTCTCTACACCTGCAACTTAATCCTAGAGCTGTTCTCGTGCCTCAGGGAGCACGCCAGTTACAGGAGACTTTTGCACCCTAATCTTTGTGGTTTTACATCTGTAGCCACATTCAGCTGAGACACAGCCAGGAACTGGAGAGCAGGACTTTATTTTAATATGAGGTCAGCAAGGAAGGGAGCAAGAGACATCCACTGCACGCAAAGGTGCAGTAAATAAACCTTGTGGCACGCACAGTGGGCTTCAGAGCACTTGGCAAGGGAACAGAAGCGTGGCCGAGAGGCTACAATCCCCAGCCTTGTTTGTTCCTGTTGTTCTGCTCTCTTCTGAGAGCTCACTGAGGACCTTCTGCAAGTGCTTTTAGTTTTAAAAGCAGAAACTGAAAAAGTAGTCCTCATTATATTAAGAATGGCAAAAAGTGAACTTGTTCACTACATCATTCATTCTATTCCTGTGCAAGTTCATTTATTTGGCAGACCTGCCAAATAAGTTCACCACTAAAAGGTTACGGTTACAATACTGAACTTGTTAGTCTATCTGCTCGGAGGAAAAAGAACTTACTTTTCTGAAGCATTCAAGAAGGAGATGAAAAGTGGAAACCTCTGCTCTTTCCAGCAGTAATTACTATCCCACCCTGTCCCACCAGTGTTCCTCCATTATTGTAAAGATGCAGACTCTATCTAAGCTGTCTCCTTTCATGTCCATGTCCAGAAGAGTCCAGCTACACTGCATTCTAGAATCATTTCTAATAAGCAGGTCTCTGTGAAAGAACAGGGGGTCTTCCTCTCAAATTCAACTGCAGGATCAGAGTTTTAAATGCCTGCATAGGTTCATCTGCTCTGATGTACGTTGTAAGACCTCTATAATGTAATTGTAAAGCCTATGCTATAGAAAAAGAAAGAAAATATTTTTCTTACATGAGAATTATTATAACTTCTGTTAAAACATTTTCTGCATCTTTTTGTTGTTGTTGTTAACCAGAAGCAGCCTAGGTATAATGTCAAAACATTTTGGGAGTGTGTGGTGGTTTTTTTTTTGTTGTTTCTAAGTAAGTCACCTTTTCTCACCTAATCCCTGACAGCTGAAGGAGCCTGTTTGTTCTGTAGAAGAATGAGGGGGTTATATGTGCTTCAGTCCTACCTGTTTGACTAGGAAGCTAAAGAGGAAATGCTCTTCATTTACTTGCTAGCAGTGAAGGGGAGGAGCAATGAAACTTGTTTGCTCAAATGCTGCCCTTCCACTGATGTATCATTTAAGAAAAGAAAAAAAAAAAAAAAAAAAGACAAACACCACTCTGCTATGATGTTACATAAAAATGGAGTGCAACGATTTTGAAGGTCTTTTTACTTTAACTTTAAAAGCTTCTCCACTTTCATCTGACTTTTTTTGCCTTTAAATAAAGCCTAAGCTTTTCTTGCAGGCTATAGTGAACAAATTAAGTCTACATATTTTTTCTCCTTTGTTCCTCCTCTTTGCTCACAAAACTTAAACCAAAGAACAAAGTCCATCCGTCCCTAGAGAAGACAGAAGATAAAGCTTTCCCCCTCTATTTCACCTGTCATTCATATATTTAACTGCTTGCTAACATTTCCTTAAGCAGCCAAATTCAAGACAGCCTAAAATTGTTCAAACAATTTTAGTGGATGCCAGCAGCATCCACTTAGTATCTTTCCTAGCCTTTCTGAAGGCACTCATACTGACACCATTTTCCTATGCATTCAAGGAGTCAGATATGGTTTAGAAGATGCACCCCGCGCACTTCAGCAATGTAGAAAGGCCTCCATCAAACATTTTTTTTTTCCTCCTTGAAATACAGGATTGAGTCTTTATGTACTAAGCAACTGAAAATATTACAACCACGCAACTTCTACATGAACTTGGAGAACTAAGAGGAAAGCTAAGTGCTTTACACTGAATTCTGCCTGGAAACACTTCAAAGCAACAACAAAGCACTTTCAAGGATTTGGTAAGAATTGTGTAAAAGTGATATAAAAGCTCCAATTTTAAAAGCTCCAAGTCACACACGATTCATATTCAAATGTATTTTTAGGCATCAAGTTCTGTTTCTTCGTACTTCAGAAAGTGATATTCCAGATAGTCCATTCCCTAGTAAAGTCCAGTCATATTGCATAGCAGATAAGTAGCATGAAGAGTGAAATCTAGTTTATGTTTCATTGTTTTGTTTTGCTTCTAAATGAAATTACATCATCAGTTCCATCTCGCCTTCTCCATACTAATAAGCATCCAGAGCCCAAGTCTCCCACTAAATTTGACTTCTCGTTGCCCTAAGATCAATCATATGTTTGCCATGAGGTGGGGATTTTTAGGTTTTTTGCTTGCTTGTTTTTTTTGAGGAGAAGGGAGAGAAGGGAGGAAGAGAAAGTGAGCAAGTGGCTGTGTAATGCAGAGACTCCCACACAGAGAATTGTCAAGCATGTACTGAAGGCATCTGCTCTGCTCAGCTGGCCAATGCACATAGAAGTGTGCTCTAATCAAACATCAGCTGCAGCTGGCATAACACAGTTTCTTGTCCAGCAAGTAGCTGAGGACATAGGATAATATGGAAAACTACAGGACTAAAGAATAAAGAAAAAAATGAATCACTTTACATGAAATAAATTCTTATTGTGGATTTTATTTGCATGTTTTTTATTTCTGCTTTCATCTCACCAGATGATTTCACATTTGTTTTCTAGGAAATACTGAAGGCCTAACAGAATCTTCTGAGGTATCCAGCAGATTACAATACAATTTTCTTATCTCTTACAAGCAGAAGGAAGTGGATCAAAACGACGTAGTCCCTAACTCACAAAATGGCATGAGCATTTGTTTTGCAGCAATCTAGACTTGTTTCTTACTACGCAATGTTTTACAATTTCACACCAACACTAACATGGTGTTAGTCATTTCAGGCATGGTGAAGATCCCTTTGCTTCACAAGTGCAAGACCTCCTTTCCTACTCCTTCTTAGCCCCAAACACATTGCAGTATTTCATTGGTTACATTCCTAGTTCTCTACACTATTAACCCAAATAACTCAAAATGCTGATAAACCACATAGCCACTACATTATTGATCATCACCAATGCCATACCGATTTGCTACATTTAATATTGACCTGTTCATACTTACGCTTAGCAATATGTCATTCAACACTGTCTGCTGCTTAAGAATTTGCCTGCATTTTCTCACCTTCGATACTGCCTCTGAAGCCAAATTAGAGACTTAACATCTGGAGCTTGCCCCTCCAGTAAAGGCTTACACTGAAGAGCAACAAGACAGAGCCACATCCTCAGCAGGACAATGGTGAGTCCAACACAACTGTGTTAGTTTGTCTCATGGTGCTTGTCCACGGCTTCTACAAGTAAAGACTTCACGTTTTACAGATACACAAGAACTGTCCCTCATTTCCTTCCAGTGTTACACAACCCTTATGCACTCAAACCATTCTCAATTTTGGGTATAGGCAGCAAGTAGAGAGAATCTGTTTTTCTGTCATATTCATTTTCAATAAAAAGATGGACTCCAAATAGCACATAAGACACTGATGTAGTACCATGTTCAGCTAATCAGAGGTCTTCAAATCCAAGGCAGCCATGTAATACTTTAAAACTGTCTTTGGTCTCATATTTTAATGATAGTAAGCTAAAGAACTCATGAAGTAGTTCTGAGACTGTTGATCAAAACACAAATTTTCATGCTTTAGACAAGACTATTTATTACGAGTTATATTAAGTTACATATGAGACTGGATTAATAATTTAGGGGAAAGTAAATAAAAGATGGTGAGGAATATTATTATCATACCTTATTCATGTATAGTAATCTGATGAAGATGGAGCTTGAGTCTTTAGCTGTATCCCACCCTGTCATGCTGTCTCTTGCCCCTTAGTATCTTCCCATTTTTCTCCCAAAATAAGTTTTTCTGACTGAAGAATCTGAATTCACACTGCAGGCAGTGGAAACAGAGTTAGATAACAAAACACTTTTCAATCAAGCCTTGAGGTAGACATTTTGTCAGGCACGAGCACCCCAGACTCCATAGACTTAATTTACTAGGCTGCCACTGAAGTATAATGGCAACTTGAACATCTCAGTTAAGCACAGGTTTGCGTGCCTTTGGGTGAATAAATTCAGGACAGTGAAACAGCAATAATCCACTAACACTGAGCTTAATTTTTTATCACCTCTGCATAAACCAGCCCTAAGGTAGGGCCCCAAACCAGGCAAGAGTCCCTTTGAAGATAAAGACACTCAGCTTATCTTCTGCTGTTGTCTGGCATTTTTCAGTTTATTAATAAAATAAATAAATAAAATTCCAATCTGGTTTCCACTGAAGTCATTGGGAAGACTCGTTTTCAAATGAGCACCATACCAGAACCAAACTTACTGAATCTAATCTGTTATCTTGAGTAATATTGAACAGGTGAAAGCTTTTTTTTTTTTTGCCTTCATCCTGTTTAATTACTTACAACTCCTAGTTATTTTCCTAGTTATTTCCTATTACCTTTACATCTTTGCTTCATATAAATTAGGAATTAATTCCTATTTGTAAAAACCTCATTCCTTTTAAAGCAAATTCTTCATACACTACCATCCACCCACCCCCCAGTTGCACCATTTAACAAGTGAGTTAAGGCAACAGAGGCATTTCCTAATATCCACCTACTTAATTTTGAGAATTTATGTACTTTAATTTTGGTTTGTAGCCAGACTTTAGCCTTCTTCTCCAGGACAGATTTATATATAAATATATATATGCAAACTTTTTAATGTATATACATATATATGTTAGAAAGCCTTCAAATCTTCCCTTTACCTTGCACTATTATCCAGAAGGTTCTTAACCCTGTAGCATGGCTAAATGATCAACTGTCATTTGAGCTGCTAACGAACCAGCGGTACGATTTGTTATCAGCCAAATGATAAACATCAGAGAAGGCAGGGCTTTTCCTGCTACATTCTGCACACCTGACGGCGGCATTTCAAAGGTTTCCAACCACAGTCCCTGGTAATAAGCACACTCTAACAGGAAGAAGGCCACACATCTATACTGTAGCAGCTACAACAACCTTCTGCCCTACAGCCGTCCCCTGATGTACTCATTAAGAGTTCCCTTCTTAATGAGTAGGCCTGAGAAAAAGGCAGCAATCTGAGAGGGAGCAGTCTCCCTGCTACCAGCTCTGGATCCCTTTCAATTAAAATTTATGTTTAGCAAGATAAACCCAAGGGAGGCTTGAGCTAAGTTGCATCTAGCAAACCTGGGATCTTCAGGGAATCCCACCGCAAAGCTCCAGCGAGTTGCTGCGGGATCACCTCACGCACATTTATGGAACAATTTACCACACTTGGACAGGTCTGCGAAAAAACTCTCCCAGCTCCTCCCTTATATCTGGGAGTTTACAGCTTCCAAGAAATCCTTGCACAAGTTTAGACATTAATCAATGCATGCTTGATGACCCTTGCTTACAGAAAGCAACTAAACATATTTCAAAATCTCAGACTGAGATATATATTTCCTCTTGTGCAAATGGTGCTAGCTCCAAGTGGTTAACTTTGGCAATAACAATGATTATGAAAAAAAAAAATAAAGAAAAAAAATAAAGAAAGAAAAAGACATTTAAGGAGTTTGCTAAAGTTTCGTTCTAACAGATATCTTTATTGGACCAGCTTCACCAAAACCGTGCCGTGCATTGACAGTGGTCTAGAAAAGCATATGAACTTTCAGAAAATAATACAGGTTTCTACACAAGTAATCAACTTGAAAGTTTGGACAACGGCAGAGGCAAAACGCACAAGACCTGAAAAGTGATAATACTATCAAATACTCAAGAGTTTAGCAAAAGACAAACCCGTGTCAAATACATGTAGGTCTCCTCCAACTGATTCTGTTGGTCAATTTCTGTTTTTTGTTGTTGTTGTTTTGGTTTGGTTTTGTTTGTTTGTTTGTTTGTTTGTTTTGTTTTGTTTTGGCTTTGCTTTTACCTAAACAGAGTTGGGGGGTAAACAAAAATAAACATCTAGGTTCAAATTATACATGAAACTTAGTTTATATCCACTTGTTGGAAAGATCATCCTTGGCAATTTGACTTCTGACAGCAGAAAAATTTATGGAGGTGATCCAAACGAGGTCGGAGAGGGTCATCTGCACGTGATGACAATGAAGTAACCTGTAGAAGAGAACCCATTTGCTGGAAGTTGCACGGCACTGTGAAGGCAACACCTGAACATCTTCCAGTGCCATCACCTGGCAAACAAGGTATTGCTTAGAGTCCCATGAAACTCAGCTACAGTATACCAGTTGATTCCGTGGCCCAAGTACCATTGCTTAAGTATTTTATTAAATGTAACCTCTGTACTTAACTTCAACAGGATTTTTGCCCCCTTTTTTTCCTGTCCTGCACTTATGTAACTGAAAGATATTATCAATTCAACTACTACAGCTATGAAGACAGCTCAGTTGAAAAGGAGATATATCAATGTGTATCAATGAAGAACCTTACTTTTAAATAGGGAAAATGATTTTGGAGTTAAATCTCTATAAGATTTAGACCTTTCACGTGTCAGGATTTCAATAAATATTATGGCAGTAGTCAAATGACACTTTTAGGAAGTTCTGCAAAAATTAATAAGAGATTTTGTTCTCAGTGACAGAGGAAAGAACAGTAGCTAGCATTTTTCTCGTTCTTTGGGGAAAGCTGTACAAGCAGCAGTAAGAGCAGTTCTCTAATAAGAGCGAACTGATGCTCAGCAGGCCGAAGTTGTTTTTTATGATTTCTACTTAAAATGACCAGTAGAACAGGCTGAGAATACACCCAATCAACCACACCTCCTACAACAGAAAATTCCTTTACTTAAAAGCCAACTATTATACCACTAACTATTCCAAAAGACGCCAAGACTTGTTCCCAACCAACAGCTCTGCTACAACAACATTGCTGATACTGATACAGCGGCAGCTATGACACTACCTGGCAGCACATAACCACCTACCTGGACTTTGTTCTTGAACATGGTAATGAGTAAGGGAAAAATATCTTGCAGCACTATAAATTATTATTGCTACATCAGTGATTTGGTCTGGCAGTCTCTCCAAAACCATCAGCATAAGAAGAAGAGGTCTTGTGCACCAGGTAGACATGATGATAAAGGTATTTAACAGTGTCTTCAATTACAAAAATATAAACTAGCTGAATGCACCCAAATGAAAAGGGGTTTTCAGAGACAAGACAAGTTTATTCTTGCAGATGTAGCATCTGTTCTCATTGATAAGATTCAGGCTAGCAATTTACCTAAATATTAGCATTTGGAACAATAAAGTCGGAGCAATATGTCACCATTCAGTGGATCTTTTTAAAATCCTTTGGTATGAACCACAGATGCACCTAAGTACCTGAAAGGAAGCATGCAACCATTTAAAGGCAAGTAGTTTATGGAATAAGTGATGAAGGAAACGTTTGAGCCTCTCAAGAGACCCCATTAAAAAGTTTTATTAGAAGGTATGTTGGATGAGAAGTTTTGTTGTATATAAATTCCTAACAGAGAACTCCCTGTCTAACCCTGCCTCTGAATCAAATATATTACCAAAGAGGCTCATAATCTTAATGGAAGGGAGGCTTAAAATTTTTTTGAGTGCCTCAATGATCAAACAGAAATCAGAGCATACATCTTCAGAGCACAATTATCAAGCAACTGACATCTTTGCAGCTGATGACCAGCCAGGTTAGCCTACCAAAGTAAAACCCCAGTGTTTTTACACATGCTGTTTCTGCACAGCATATCCCATGGCTGGTTGCACTGACGTGCTTTCATCCTAGCTGAGGGTGGGAGGGAGACACTATATGGCTGCTATATTACTACTTTGAGAAAAGAACAGATATTGCAAAGTTACTGTAGAGCTGCCAGCACTTGAACAATTCTCCCTGTATCTTTCCTGCAAAGCAGACAGGTTTGAACAAGAGCTGGAATGTGTCTTGTGCCCTGACCTGTGCCTGTTTCAGGGCTGGTCTGAAGGTTTTCCACACCACTGGTGAGGTCTAATGAAAGAGAGCATGGGCTTAACAGAGATGTGCTGAAACGTGGCATTGAATTAGTTTACAAGGTCTTATGATCCTAGGTACCCAACCATGCACATTCAACAACAGGGCTGCCATCCAGCAGAACTCTTCCAGAGAATACTGTTATGTAAAGAGCAGGAAATAAGGGAAGTGCACTCTCCTGTCTTTAAGGAGATCTGGAAGTCTCATCCATCTTTCACTTTCATAAAATGACAATAGCAATGTACCTAAGAAAGTTTTACCTCCTTCAGTGTAACAAACTAGGTTGCTCTAACTAAAAACAGACTAGACATTGTCCTGTTCTTTCCTTAAATCTATTAGCTTCTCAACTGATTTTTGTCTTTTAAAGTCAAAAGGACCTCCACCTAAAGTTTTAATTAAAACTATTTGCCTTAGGAAGTTGTTTTGCTGTTTGTAAAACATGGTTTGTAGTTGAACAACCTGGGGAGGACTACAAGAGGGAAGAAACTATTCTGTGCTTTAGTTCCCCTTACTAGGAAGAAACAGAAGGGATATATCCTGCATCTTCCTTTTCCTTAAAACCTACGCATGCGCCAAATCAGAAGCTAGCATCACCAAACACTAGAAAAGCCTGATCTGATTACAGAAAAGAAATATACCATGCAATTTTAACTGTCGGTCATTCAATAGGGGAATTCAAATTCATAGTGTTGGGATTTATCAGTCAGATGTTCCCTACATGTAACTCCCTTTGGGGTGGGGAGAGGAAAAACACATCTTTTAAAGATTACATTTTACATGTACAGTGTAACTCAATACCACACACAGAGTGAACAGAATGATGCACACCAGCCTGAAACCACTGTTTCACCAACAAAAATTCCCTTCCAGGTCCAGAACACTGCCAACATTTTGGGGTTTTGTTACACAACTGCAAGAACCATTTCAGCTCCTGCTGTTTGCAGATTTTCTCTGCTAACAATTGTTAAAGACTGTTTTTCCTACTGTGTTATGGAACAATGGGAATGATAAATGTACCCAAGAGCAATATTTGAGTCCAAGATTATTGATATCAAGTGTTGGTGTTTGGCATGAGATAAACTAAGCTCTGCTACATGATGGACCCCTCTGCCAAAACCCTAACCTCATTTTCCATAGGGGAAAAAAAACAAAACCAAACCTCTGTACAAGTAAAAATATTGTTAGGAAAGTTATCCAGTTTAAAAGGTACAGCTAGTCCCACTATTTCTTAGGCATTGACAGTAAAATCTACACAGCTAAGCCCAGGCATGTTTGATCTGCTGTTCAGAATGGAGCACCATAAAGATCTTGGCTTTGCACATAACGTGTCTCTTCCAGGACAGGGCTGTAACACCAACAGTCACTAGTGCGCCTTGGCCCACTTTCTTTTTAATCAAGGATGTTTGTTTATTCAGCCATTCCAAACTGGGTGAAAGTAGGGTTTTGCTTTGGTAAACTTCGATCACTGTCAGCTCTCCCCTGGGAATCATTGTTCATGACGGCATAATTTGCTTATCTTAGTATTTCAGTATTTTCTCCTATTTGTACCGAACATCCTTTATATCAAAAGGTACACATACCACTGTTATTTGAAACACTTCAAAGCTTTGCCATTTAAAAGCAGCTGCTAAGCAGATACCCAGCTGCAGCTTACCCCTATAAGCAGCAGCTTCAGGCGCCTCTTTCATACAGTGCTGGACGTGTCTCATGAGCTCTGCACTCCCAGGCTCAGGTGTGTGAGACGGACAGGATGCACCTTAGAGCAGTGGCATGAGGATGTTGCAGCAGGAGAGGATGCAGGATTGGAGCTGTGTTTTAGGAGGATGCTCAGTGGTAAGGTGAGAGACAAGGACAGCAGGAATGAATTACCATCATTCTACATAAGTGATATATATACAACTGCTGCATTCATGATAAAGGCAAATTCCCAAGGAGTGATATTTAGTAATACTACATACAAGTAGCTTCTCAAAAGCTGATGCAAAGCATGAGGTGCACAAGTGCAGAATGTGTTTCAGCTAAGGTAACCATTTATCAAAAATGATAAACTTTTGAAGTAGCATAATCAGAGGTTGAAACCATTCTGTAAAACTTAAGTGTTATAAGAACCAAATTACATCTAAAGCATTTACTTGTATGTGACTACATGCAAATCCAGTGCTTTGGTAAGCTATAGCAATAAAAAGGGGAACATGTGGAAGTTTGGCACAATATGCACATTGCTTAAGGCACTCTGAACAACACAAAGGAACAGACAAAATTGTTTGAAATGGAAACACTTGAAAAAAAAATTATCTCCTGCCTTACTAGGCATACAATCCTTGTGAGTCAATTGAAAGACACCATGAGTTGATACAGGATTATAAAAAATGAGGAAATTGGACTTTTTCTTCGTAAAGTCTTATAATATAGCTTCAAGTCTGTAGAAGTGACATAGAAGTGACATGAAAAGATTACTCTTTAAACACATTGCTGCCGAGACACAAGAGACTATTTTCCAGACTAGTTCAACCCTTCCTGCATTAATAATACTTCTCTCTCCCTTAGCAACTCTGGCATTGTTCTAATGCACATAGTACAAGTACCTTACAGCAAATCGTGCTGCAGAACCTCTTAAACCGTATGCCTGTGAATGGAATTAAGAGGAAATTCTTATTTCTTTAAGTGGAAATTGCTGGAAGAATGTAAATTGTTCATCAGCAAGGTCAATGGAACAGACAGAGCTTAGGTTAAGATGCCTACTCCTTAGAAATGTGGTGGCTGTAATTGTGGTGTATCCAATTGCACATAGCAGAAGCACATGTCAAGTGTGCCTCTGTCTGTGTAGACATTGTGTGGAGTGGCATGAGCCAGTTTTGCTGTTCAGAGAAATCAACTCGAGAAATAAGCAACAGGGAAAGTCATGTTATTTGTAAGCGTAGCAAAGAAAAGGACGCAAAGATGTCTATCTTGTAAGTGATATACTACATATTTTATTGAATTATTCTCCTCAGCCTCCATTACAACCCCATTTTCCCTATCCACATCTGCAGCTCATAACCAATTGTAGCTTACATCAATATTTGCATAACAGACTCATAAGCCTCAGCTTGAATTCAATATTTGACCTTGTTACTCCCGTAGCACGCTGAGCCTCACTTCCCTACATGCTTTGATAAACCAGAGAAGTCATAGTACCAGGACACCACAGCAGAAAATCCCTTAAAAACATCATAAATACCAGCTGCGTACCAAAATTATTAGAGAGCAATTTAGTTGAAAAAACTCTGGAGATCTCATGAATAATTTGCATTTGCTGTAATTTCATGATTTGTGATGCACACATTCCCTCTTGCAGGCTATGAAAACCATGCATCAGGGAACCAACATTGAACAGGAGAGCATCAGCACAGGCAGCAACCAAATCCCACAGTTGTACGTAAGGATATTTTGTGACTCTATAGTTTGAAACTTCTTTTTAGTCTGGCAAAGAAGTGATTTCATTAGTAATATTAAACTGCAGTGTGAAATTTCACACATTCTGCCAGAAAAAGATTACCATGTTTTTAATCATGACACTTTTAAATCAGCAGGCAATTTGACAGCCCTATTGTGGAAACATTTCCTGATACTATTAGTAAAATAATTCTGGCTCTGAAATTCAGACTCTAGGTTTTTCTCATTAATTAAATACAAAGGCAGTGAAACCCAAGATTCATATAAGCTTTCAATCATTAATCAAAAGAAGTGTTGGCAAACTCCTTATCTGAGACAAAAAATCACCCAAGTAATTTACAGCACAGAACTTTTCTCATACTCCTGCATAATACAGGAAATAGGTACAACTTAAAGAAAGTGTTTGTACCCATTTATACAAGTAAAATGAATTACCTGTTTCTGAAGATGTGTTTTGCTAAGCGAACATTGATTCACAAATATTCCATTTTGCATTAATAAGAACATTTTCTTTATGTCCTACTTCATGCACAAAACAAAAAGAAATGAGTCATAGAAATGAATGCTGAAACACCCACGTTCATCACAGACCAAGATGGTCCAGCATGACCTATTCAGTCACTGGAGGAGCTCCTTTATCAAGGAACTACTTCTTCATTAGCAAGATTATTTCATTTACACTGTTGTGTAGACTCAGTTGCTGTTAGATGTGACCAGCTCTATTAGTTCCCAACAGTCAACTCCACGTGAAGTTCTCTGCAAGCACTCTGAAGCTTTGCTGTACTGTGATTAATTCAAACACGTGCTCCTCACACTACCTGTCAAGTGGCTACAATTGCCTTTAAGTTCCTCTACAGAGTTCATTCAGTAACTTGACCTAAGCTTTGGAAACAGAGACAACCTTTAGAGGAAAAATCTTTTACAGAAGACTTTTGACACTGTACTGCTACTCTCCAAAACACACAAGGAGGATGTGGCAGGCCATCATACAGCTGAAATAACTCCACCTGAATCCCAACACTTTTATTTTTATTTTTTTAAATCAGGCATGACTGGGAAAACACTATGAATACTATGAGTTTAATAATGAAGTGTTTTCAGTTTTCCCTCTCCAAATGCAATAATGAATTTCTACCAATTCTACCTCTTGAGAAGATAACTTCTTTTTTCACAGTTCATTCTAAGCAAAAACTGCCCAAGTCACGACAACCAGAGTGATCCAGGTAAACTAGCCCCTCTAAAACAGTGTTAATGCCTTGGAAGACACTGTTCACTATCTTTTGGTCACTAATCTCCTGCACCTGTAGTAGATACCAGCTGACTGAAAGCACCCTCTGGACACGCATTTCTTGACTGTGAGCATCACCATCTCTTTCCTGAATGGGTACTTGATGAATTTAACATGGCAAAACACGTTTTTGACAAATATGAAAGACACTGAAGGGAGGGCTGTGCATCACTGTGGGTAATTACCCGGCCAAGTGTTTTGCTGATGCTTTTAGAATCATCGAATATCCTGAGTTGGAAGGGACCCACAAAGATCATCAACTCCAACTCCTGGCTCCACAGAAGGCCACTCAAAAAAATCTAAACATATGTCTGAGAGCATCATCCAAACGCTTATTGAACTCTGGCAGGCTCAGTGCTGTGACCACTGCCTTGGGGAGCCTGTCCCAGTGCCTGACCACCCTCTGGGTGAAGAACTACCCCCCTGCCTGACCCTCAGGTCCTGTCGCTGTCCCCAGAGAGCAGAGCTCAGCGCCTGCCCCTCCGTTCCCCTCGTGAGGGAGCTGCAGGCCGCCATGAGGGGCTGAGCAAACCCAGGAACCTCATATGTCTTCCCCTCCAGCACTTTCACCATCTTTGTGGCCCTCCTTTGGGCACTCTCTAATAGCTTTATGTCCTTTCTCATATTGTGACACCTAAAACTGTACAGAGTACTTGAGGTGAAGCCACCAAAATAAATTTGTTTGAAAATACTCTTTGATACCCTTCAATCTGCCACTTTCTTCCAATTCCAGTTCAAAGCCTCATCCCTGCTCACCCAAGTTGTGCATACAGACTCACACCCAGGTGTCCTGTTGGCTCTCAGTCTTACCCAGTTGTTTTCCTCAAACATGAGGCATATCCTTAAGCAAAGGATAATCTGCTGCATGGCCCCTTTTACAATAAGGGACAACAGTAAGATTGGATCAGATTTGACTCTTTTTCCCCTAGTATCACAGCACTAACCTTCAACTGTACCACTTCACCCTCTATCACCCCTTATCCTCCCTTTACGTTTGAAGGGCTCTGAACCACATGAAGCACCTACCTACCCTTGGAGGCCCTATGCCTACTCTACAAGAAACCCAGACTGAAGCCCAAGATGCGGGGCAGCATGGACACTGCCCATATGCTCCAGATGGAGCTAGCCAGGCAGGCTCAGAGGGCTCTGATCTGTTTGGTGCTGGAGTCAAGAACCACTTCCCAGAGCAGGTGGCTTTAGCAGGATGTATGACAAATCAAAGAAGCTCTTCAAGGACAGTATCGTCTCTTTATTTATGCTTGCACAGCACCCACTGCAATGCAGCATTGAGTCTAGCTGTTCAGCTGTGCAAGAGAGACCTCAACTGTTAATGCTATCAGCTTCCCTGTAATTAGATTAAACCTGTCACTCAAAGCTGTACTTCGCACAAAACACTATCACATCCAGCAAGGCACATGCTGTTCACAATGTCATTACCCTCTAAGAATGTTAAAACCTGTGATAGATTCACGTGCTTTTCAGCATCAATACATTTAATGGTTATTTCTTAGGCAGTTTTGTTCTCCAGGAACAGCAGGACCCCACAGTAACACACCGAGTTCAATGGGAGTTCATCACATATCTAAGCTCTGCTCCTATCTGAACTCTGAAACACTGCTTTGAAGAACTAATGCATCCCATACCACTGATGGAGACATTACTTCATGAAGGTAGCACTTTATGAAATACAGGGCACAGTGATAGGATTTTTCAGGTTAATCTCCTATGCATACCTCAATTTGAAATCCCAGCAATAATGACTGAGAGTACCAGCTCTTTGGATGCAGGAAGGTAACAGACTGATCAATATAATTCAGAGCACTAAGCTTATGTCTCTGCACTACAGTGGAGCTTTTCCTTGGTTTCAGCTTTTGTCCTCCCCCAGACTAGGAGAATATCAAAACTAAAGGACCCCATTTCTATTCCCCAGCCTGCTGACTGGGATGGTGGTCAGAAATAACTTTTAACAAATCTGTTACATTTACAGAGCATTACAACATCAACAGTTATTGCACTATTAGGCCTTTTGGACAAGGTTCAAGTTTTTGTGGACCTCTGAATTGAGAGAAGGATTTCTATTCTATATTTTCACTTTATAATCACAGGGAATCTTAAAATATGAGTTTAGACTCCTCCTTAAACCAGATATATTTGGGATATGCAACCCACTGCACAAAGCTATCCTACTTGTCTTTATCTTCTCCATCTTCATAAACCTCTGCAGTAGTAGCTCCACAGCACTGGTGTCTCAGTTCTGCCAGATACATCAACGCTACGCTCCGCACCAAGCACCTAGTAATCTCTGTGTTTAGGTAATGTGTAAATATGAATGTATAAAGAGACCTGCATGCTATGACTTCTGCTCTTTTTTTTTTTTTCCTCACCTCACCAAAGCTTTTATGGAATACAAAATGCACCCAAGAATAAAGCATGTCTCACCAACATAGCTATTCTAGTCAAAGTTTTCTATTGAATGATATTTTTTTCCGAATTGCTTTCCAAAGAAACTATTCCAGAATACATTGCAAGTCCAACCCACACAGCAAGCTGTTCTGAAGAACCAGTTCTGCCATCGTATCCTAAACAGTTTTACTATGTAGGCAATACCATGGAAGTCTGGTAACAAGCATGAATTGAAAAACAAAGACAAATAGAGAAAAATGAGAAATAATAATCTTATGAGTAGAGTAGAATTTGCATTGGAAAACAGGAGCTCTAATGCAGCATACCATCTGCTACAGACAATCTCCGTGACTTTAGGAAAGGGATTTTATTTATTTATTTATTGTAGCTTCAGTCCCTTGCTGCAACAGTAATGATTTAGATAGAAAACCATAAGCATGAAATACTGATATTTATAATTTGTTTTTCACAATAGCTTTTGTTTTAACAATAAATAAATAAATAAAATAATATAGCTACCTATACATAAAGGAAAAAATCTGATTTCATAAAGCAAAAGACTACACAAATAGCACTAAGAGATGCATTGCACTGAAGCATTATCAACAGTAAATAACTTGGAGGGCAGGAGAAAGAAATAAGGCATTGTACAAGTCGGCTCTGCAGGCATTCTAATAAACTATATGAAATCTTAAAGTAGGATATTTACATAAATAAAACAGCTACTAAAATCAAGCAATTTCTTTGATTTCCTTCATTGTCTTTCACCACTTTATACAACATATACTAAACTATAACATGAAAGAAAATTAAACACAAAAAAAAACAACCCTTATGTCTACAAAAGCTGTTCATTTGTATCTACTAATATACTGGAAGGCACTACAAATTTCCATTTGAATAACACATAAACAGTAAATAGCTGAATTCCCTTTCCTAGAAGTACAGTCATATTAACTTAGTCTAACACATACTCTCATTTTCCTCAGAAATGCTGGCAACTGGTGGAGGTGGAGCCAAGATGGAGATGGGGCCTTATCTAATATGATCAGTTTCAAATTTGTCTTTTCTGCATCTAGGCAAGAGGAGTAGCATTTGATTGCTTCACTATATCAAGAAGTACCCAACTGCAAATGATTTAGCATTCTAGGTTCTTGCCCTGCAATTTATTTCTACATCTCCTTCTATATATTGTTCTACTGAGGCCTTGAAACCTCAAGCCAAAAAAATAAAATAACAAACCCCTTTGCAATCATGATATTCCTTGTTTTGAACAATCTTAAAAGCTATCTCAAATACACTCTGCACTGCTAATGATAAAGTATGAACATTCAGCTGACAGGTATTTACTTTGCAAGGACTTAACTGCTTTTCAGCCGTAGAAGCAACCATGTGTAGGAGCTGTATATAAAATACATTTCTCGCCACTGATCCATGTTCATGTCAGTAGATGTCTGTACAGCCAGGCTGTATATCTCAAGTCTCAGCTGATTTTCCTTAAAATGCATACTTTCTTGGTGATAAGAAAACACCCCAATAATCCAAATAATGCTTGGGTAAAAATTGCAGTTACATTTTGGGTACTTAATGACTTTGTAATGACTTTTAATGTCTTTTTAATACAACTCTCTCCCCACCCCCACCCTACCTCCCCAGTTGGTAGTTCTGCTAACTCAACCTAAAATTCAATAAATCAAGATGGCTTTTCTGGGGAGAAGGAGTACTTTTTTATTAACAAATAAAATCTAGAAATATACCTCTGCCTTCAGCTGCATTGTGTTTTCCTATAATTAATTGCAAGTCGTGCCTGGAGTTTCATCAGAACAACCAAGGGCAGAACCCGCAGGCTGAATGCCGGCAGCCTTGCTGCACTGAGGCAGAACAGCCCTAGCACTGCTTGCGCTGCACTGACACCTGAATTAGAAACATGGGAACATGCCTCGTTAATGGCAAAACACACAAGGGTTTGACTGCACACGAGGAACAAGTCAGCTGATGAAGGTGTTAATTTTCTCAGTCATTGCCTCCTGAAGCAAAACCTATGGCAAAGTTTCCATCATGGCCAGCTAATTGCTAATCAGCTGCTTTGAATATTCATCGATTATGAGTTGAAGCCCTAAGTTAATTTAAAGTACACCAATTATTTTCATTTTGTGCTGCTATCCAAGATCTGCTTAATAGGATCTTTAACTTGTGGTGAGAAAAGGCACTAGGGGAATTAGAACAAAAAAGAGAGTACCTGTGCCTAGGCCCTTGCAGTGCTCTGCTGCTGCACCTGCATCAAATGGCTGGGATACCAGAAAGCCACACCAGCAAAAGCAGGAAGACTGCAGATACGCTAAAATGATATACTGTTCAGAAAAATAAGCTGGGATGGAAGATGCTTAAGCATTTAGATTTTTTTTTTTTAAACTATGTATTGTATATATCCTACACACATATGAGAACGTGAACTAATGCAGTAAAATAAACCACTCTATAAGCCACTCTAAAAGCTTTACGTCAGCATTGCTTGTAAATAGGTGTCTGGATTTCTCTTACTCTGCTGCTTTTTTTGTGGCATCACAATGAATACATCAACGGATATACAAACTCAAGACATGAACAGCTCAGGAGCTGTTCTCCCCTCTTGAGCTGTTCCAGCGCTTGCTGGCATTTGCTGCTGCCATTCCTCCAGCCATCCTGCAGCACTGGCTTTTTCTCCCTTCAATTCTGTCTCTCCCTGAGAAACACTCAAATTTATTTTAAAATAAAAACAATATAATGGACATCATTCAATCTTACATTTTTCTCTCCTCAAAGAAACATTTTCTTGTGTTTTGGGGGTTGTTTTGCATGGCAACTAGCAAAATGTGCACTTCTGTAATGTGCCATAACTTAGTTATGGCTAAGGAATTGCATTACAAAACTAGTTAACTAATCTGTGAATTCTTCTCGGTACTTACTAATCTAATAGGATAAAAGCTTTTCAGATCATGGAGACTAAGAACACAGTTGCAGGCATAAAAAGGGGAGAAGCTTTCAAGTAGACTTAATTTACAACTCATAAAACATAATAATCTCCAAATCCAGATTTTCACCAAACGTGCATACCTGCTAGAGTTTTTTCTAACCACACGGCCATAAAACTTACTGTTGAAATGAATCCTGCCTAACTGTCAGCTATGGCATAATTTATCTGATATACTATTTTTTTTCCATGAAAGCACAGCACTATGTTATTGCTTAAAAGCATCATATGTCATCTGGTAACTGTATTCCAACTGGAACTTAAATTGCAATATAATTAAATATAGACGCAGACAAAGTATAAATATCTTCAACTCAATGACTATAGCAGAAGCGTCTTCACAGTTTATCTCTATTTCGTATGATGTCAGTTTTAAAAATTTCAAGCCACCTTCCAATGTATTTAGCTGATGTGTTGTCTTTAGCGAGTTTGTGAATGTTTCTGACAGGCCTTGAACAAATTAAAGTTAAGCAACTGAGAGCAGCAGTCCAACAAATATATATAAAACTTTGGAGGAAGTCTTAAATAACTGACACCCTTTCCCTTCAATCAAAACATGATATCTTAAATTACACACAAACTGAAAGACCACAACCAACAGCCTGCACACGGTTAGAAATATTAGGAACACAGAAGGGCAACCCTGCAGGCCGCCTTGCACTGGAAGGGAAGGGAGTCCAGTGATGCTAATTAAACCTTTTCTTCCCTTCCCAAGGTGAAGACACCACATCTCCAAAGGCATTTCTCTTGCAAAATCCTGACCAATACTTCCAAGTCTTCCAATGGAGAAGCAACGTATCGGTTGTGCTAACAAGATATTTAAATAAAGGTAGAAATAGCATGTAATGTAATATATGCTTACTGTGGTTTTCTCATCTTGGACAGGGAAAATGCTCCAAGGATTGCTGTTACCAAGTACCTCCTACTCCAATTTGTTTCTGCAAACTAATTTTTCATTGTGCTACTATCATCTAAATGGTGAGAGAAAAGGTAGCCTTGGAAGAGCCTGTATCATTTGTCCAGGAGGATGAAAAAAATCACCAAAATAATCAAAACTTCATAATTTAAATGGCTGTTGTGTGCAAGAAAAAGCAAATCTTACAATTCTGGACTAACATGAAAACCCCTCTAACATATGTGAATGAGCAAGGTGACTTTCAATGAGTTCAAAGGGATTTTAAGAGTACAACTGACAAGCTTTGATTCCCCTTCTAAGAGTTAGCAGCTTATTTTGACTGTGAAAGAACCTGCAACCTGTAATAGCTAAGCATGAGCAAAGATACTGAGAGCTTGAGCAAATTTGAGAAGTTAGCATATGTGCCACTTCTGAATTGTCACATACTACAACTGGCCAAAGAAAGGTTCAGCAAACTTAAGCTCTCCTGCATCATGTTTTCCATTACCATAATTAATCTTTTCATTTTGGCTACAAAGTTAGTGGATTCTCAGTCCTTTGGCATGTATGAAAATATTGAAAAGTATTTGAAAATCTTATGATCAGACGTTCAAAGTTGTATTTAGAGAAAACCCTTCAGAACACATTGCTCACTCTTTTATTTACCTCCTCACTGCTTTTTATTGGTTTACATTCTATTATCATATTTTATGTCAAATATAAACTTTGATTTGTAACCCTAATTCATGTAAACTGCAAAATATGAATTAATGTTCCAAAGTGAAAAACAATTTTATTTCTCAGCCTACACACGTTATAGATGTCATAGATGCTCATTACCGTCAATGTTTCCTTAGATTTCAGTGGTGTTGTTTCATTTTGTTTTGTTTTTCCTTAAAAATTGGATGCCTGAATTCACATACATGAATATAGTAAAACTTTTTGTCTTACTGTATTTTTCCTGTTCAATCTTTTCAATTTTTATTTAGACATTCTTGAAATTTTCAAAGTCCAAGAAGCAATATCATCCCTTTTTGAGACATTACTGGTAGAACAAGCTATTATGTATACATAATCTCATAGTGTTTTGCTTTTTATCCTAGACCACTCATACTACAGTTACTACTTCACAGTGAGTAACCTACATATGTACTAAAACTCATTATTTCTATATGTTAGCTTAAAATAGTCTAAAATGAAGTGTACAACCTGCAATGAAAAACAGGAGTGCACATTTCAGACCTTAAGGCATCAACTTCCAAATGAAAAGCATCACTAATGGTGGGTTTGCTTGTTTCTTTTTTTGTTTCTTTTTTTTTTTTAAAGTACCTCTGGGGCAAGTTTATGCTTTCTCTAATAAGCATTTGCAAGTTCAATTAGCTTAATATTTTTTTAAGATTAAACGTTACGTTTCACAGAAGTGTTTTGGTGTTCCTACCAAAGACTTGAGGTGCCATGCTACCAACCTTGAAACAATGTGAATTTATAATATGTGCAACATTTTTTTTTTAAATTGGTTGTAACATATGAGTGAAGGAAATGCATGTCAGGAATTCTCATGCTCTGACTCATTACTCTTGAGACAGGACTGGGGACTGGTGTTTGGGGGACCAGCATCACAGATTTGGGACGTGACTTGGATCCTTCCACACTGGGAATCTGGGAGTGGCTGCCTGCCAAACAGCTGCTTCCAAAACCAGGCAGAAAGTAGATGAAAAATCTTCTGGTAAGAAAGCAGGTCCAATTTCTGAGGAAAAGGGATTTATTTTGGTATGCCTCATTTCCAAAGACAGATTCCCTTTTCTGTAATATACAACAAATGGCTAAGATATGGCAATAATAAACCTACAATGTGGGTTCATTCTATAACCTTATGCCATGGACAGAAGAAAACAGATTCATGAGCTGAAAAACATTCCTGGCTTTCCCGTAATACAAATACCAACTAAGAGCCTAGTTTATTTTCTGACACCGAAAAGCAACAACTATGTATTTTTCCTCATATAGACATATCTCTGTCATCCATATTTTATTTGAAAAGCAGAATAGACTAATTTGTGCAGTTTATTTGTGCAAGACAGAGCAATTTTGCTCAGCTTACACTAAAGCTATACAAAACTTGCACTGAGCAACAAAAATAGACTGATGTTCTTCTGGATATGTAAGGCAACCATGGAAATTTCCTTCCTGTTGTGGTTTGAGTAAAACACTATGCTAGTAACTGTTGAACGCTCAACTGTTCCTATCACATAGTCTATTCCTAAGGTTTCTAAACCTCTTTGTGTCATTAACCGTCTTTAAAGAAAATCACTCTGGAGGAATCTTAATGAATGAAATGTCTCTTCTCTTCATATACCACAGTTTTGGTGCGTATATGAACATAGAAAAATTCAGAAATGAGACTCATTAAATTTTTGACCCAAGTCAGTGGAAAAATCGTTGTGAAAGGGTGAGGATATGGTGCTTTGCAGCTTTGCAGTGTAGGATGTCATTTGGATGCAAAGAAAAAAAAAGTCATTAACAACAGATGTCAAGTAAATGAGCTGGTTCTGCTTAATTTTAAAATAAAGTATATGGGCCATTATACTGAACTTTATTTATGTGTCCATAATGTCCCAAATTCAGCCTCTATAAACTGATTTTTTCAAATTCAGAAATGCCCATTAGTGATTAAAAAATTGTTGCAGTTTTTCTATTATAATCTGAGAATAAAGGGAAACTAAGCAGTCAGTATCAGTAAATACAGCAGAAAAATGAAGAATGTGCCCAAATTGTATCTGTATTTACATGTAATATAGGCATTAAAATCTAGGTGTGAAGAAATCATAGAAATCTGTCTCAAAATAGTCAATATCTGTCTCAAAAGGATATTGGAGAATTTTACATTTAGTTTCAGATAAATAGAGGTCTTCTATAAAAGCTTCTATTAATTTCTGACAGAGAACCGTATTTGCCCTTAATACATGTTAACAGCCTAGAAAGTAGTTACTATATATTTAGACCAGTTACTAAGTGGTAGGCTATTAAAAGGTGTCCTCTATAATTAAATTCAGTAAATGAGTAATCATTTCCTTTTTAAAATTATATTTGATAAACATGCATTTATTAGGAACTATAGTTTAAAAATTAGACCAGTTACTTTCAATGAGGAATAGACCAGTATAACCAGTATCTCAAATTCAAACGTAGCCAAGAGAAGTTTTTACAGACTATAACAGAAAGGGTAATACAATCTTTAGTGAAGAAGCATGACTGAAGTCATTTAAGCTGTGAAATTAATTTTAATACTATTGGAAGACTTATTTCTTGAAAATAAAATTACTTTTACTGGACTGAATAGGGAATTCATTAACTCTAGTACCTCCTACCACCTTTAACATAGCAGATCTGCTGTTTTGAAATATTATGGAAATAGACTAGATTTTCATCCTTTCCATAAAATCAAGGGAATTTATATAATGCTCTTGGATTGAGATGCTTGTGGCTAAGCCATGCTATTACCTCTTAGTTTTACTCTGACCTGAAAAGCAGCTTCTGAGAAATCTCTTGTTTCAGTAGCAGGCTCAGTGATGGACAACACATATATGGGCTTTGCCAGTTCACCAGACAGCATACAATATATAACTCCATCATTCTGCCTTTACTGTCTACTCTTAAGGCGAAAGGGATGGCCTCAGCTCTGGTGATGTTCACTTCTTTGTAGTCTTCATACTGCCACATCAGGAAGATGCTCTTTCACCTGGCATTAGTTCAGAAACAAGATTAGGAGACAGCAGGTGAAAAGATCAGATAACTGCATCACCATCTTCTGTCCTTCCTGAAGGTGATCTCACAAAGAAACCTCTGGTTTTAGAGGCTCTTGTACCACCAAAGATTTGAGTTCCTCCCTAGTTGCTCTTGCTGGTCTGTCAATCCACCCAGAGAGGACCTATGGCACTCCAGTGCTTAAAACACCACGCTTCCTTTTTTGTTTAAAACACATCAGAAAGCACAGCTTTCTTCTTGTAAAAAATTAACTGAAACAGTAGTTCTAAATAGATGAATATCTGTAGCACTATAAATCTCAGCATTTGAGAAGCCAGGCACTAATACCCACATAACAAAACCAGTCATCCTCCAAATTTGTGGTCATTAAAGTGCAATGCCCTGGTAAGTTCAAAGGAACTCCACTATTTTTAAGAACAATTTCTGTTTTCCACTTGCTAGTCTCAAAACACATTTGTGCATTTCAGTATTAAGCTGTCTTTTAAGTGAAAAAAAGTGGAAAATTTGTCTCCAGACAAACTCACACTTCAGGAGTAACCCTGCCATATCTAACAAGGGTCAATAAAGCATGAGCATAGACCTCCTTACCACATTTGAAAAAATACACCTAATATTGGCTTGAACTGCTGCTCTGCTTTTCTCCTATGAGAAACCTGGGCTCTGACAAGAGGTAAATTACTTATCTTCTGATGTGTTCAACTCTTTCCGTAGATCCACCTGAGGTTTAGCATCCAGATTTTAGAATGAGCTGGAACTCTAACCCTAGCTATTTAGCTTGTGTCCATAGGATGGACAGTCTTCTCTGAAAGAGCAGAGCTTTCAATTGATTTTACTGGTCAGCAGAATTTCAAATATTGGTTTATCATTCTATATGATGGACTTGTAAGTACCACCCAGGGAAATATGGGGCTTTTTGCTAATGAGTATTTTGGTATTAGAGATGGAAATATTTGTCTAATGTTCAAAGTAATAATGGGAAACAGTGGGTCTTTAATTTCTCCTACTCCCTTTCACAATGCTCTCTCTTCTGCTATAACCTCAATCACAAAATGGAAACATTCACTATGTTAATCTGAATATGTTTTCAACATACATAATCGCTCATTTCCACATACTCATGTCTGAGACTAAATAAATTCATAACACATATCCCACCCCCTACTCATATTTTTGGTAAAATTCTTATCTTTTCTGAGGTGAAAATATCTTCAGAAAAAGAAAAAGAGACAGTATCCTCACCCAGGTAATCTGCAGGAAGAACTAAATGACATGTTCAGCAAATTAAAATAATAAATTCTCTAAACAGGTTAGCCAATAGCTCATGCTGCAAGGCTCTGGTTTTAGATCACCATTTTGTCCAGCTTTCTGGGCTGGTATCTTCAGAATAGTTCAGTCACTGAACTAAGAAAGAAATATACTTGTCTTTGGGTTTTGGCTCCTGTTCAAAACGCACTGCAAGCAACTCCTCCAAAGCATTTGGATACTCAAACTCTTTAGTTTGGTCTCCGCAAGGTATTGGCTAACAGAGGTTTGATAATAAATACATATGTAAGTGGTCAGAATCCGTGGATGCTCAGCAGATCCTTTAAGTACTTTCATCCAATCTTTAGGAAAACTGGCTCTATAAGAATGCCTTTGATTTGAGTGCTACAGGGACAGAATTTGAACGAAACAGGCAGAAACCAGGGTAAAAAGAGGCTATGGTTTATAAGAGGAAAGAAAGAATTGTGAGAGAGGGACAGAGGGACAAGGGAGACTGAAATTAATTACATTGCAATACTGTAAGTTCACAAATTTGGGAGTAGGAAGGGAAAGGGGACTGAGAAAAGAAAAGGAATTGCAGAGGGAGCTGAGAAATAACAGACACTTCACAGAGGAATAAGGTAAAAACAAGCACAAAAGATTGATGAAGATCCATGACAGACCAAGGACTGCCAATAAGAAAACACTGACAAAAACACAGAGATCAGAAAAAAGATCTAAGAAGTTTGAGTCATACTGAGTGCAAACAAGCAGAGCTGCAGCAGCCAGCAAACTGGGAAGGAGGTACGATGGCAAAGCAACAGGATTAGGCAAAGATGAGCTGGAAGCAGAACACTTTACATGAGAACAAAGAGAATTTAGTGATTCTCATCCCAGCATCTGAAATGTTTTTTTTCCTCAGCAAATGTCTGGGAAAAATTAAAAACATGTTCTCCCCACCCCCATTAAAACTGGGGGATGAAAGTTGTCTATTGCCATCCATTATCTAACTAGCTCAGAAGGTTAGAGGGAGGTTATTTACAAATTTTGTATCAGCTTTTTCTTTCATGAAGATCTGGTGGTTCGGTTGTTTTTTTGTTTTGTTTTGTTTGTGTGTTTTTTTTTTCTTTTTTGCTTGTTTTTCCTCTCTAAATTGCTTTCTCTAAAAGGTTAGTTGTGCATACGAAAACATATGTATAACTACCCAGCTTACAAAGTCAACATCAAGACAGAGCACTGATTGTGCAACTGCTCTGGACTTTGTGTGTACATATTGCAATGGTGATCAGTAGCTTAAGTGATGCTTTTCTCTCCACAAAACCCCTGGCTCATTCCCGTCAACAGTGGGCAAGATCTGAGAATGAACCAGAACCACAGTGGAGGATGAGCTTGCTCCATGAATAAGCAAGCTAGTTGCACATGGTCTGAGGAACAGAAAGTAGAAATAGAGGATGAATTTGTAGTTACAGAAGATAAACTGTAGTGAAGGAGACTATCACTCTTCTTCTACTGTTGTTGTCTTCTGTGGCGCTAGGCAAAGTGCTTAAACCAATGAGTCCAACACTTTGAGTGCTTCTCAGGTTCTGAGTGACGAATATAAGGTGCTGAGTCTGATTAGCTGGAAGGCTGTGGGATTACTGCTGGGACAGAACTTTGTATAAGGTCTGGATATATAAGCCATTTTGATAAGGAGGTTCCTAAGCACCTGAAATCAAGCATTCAGGTGTTTTCCATTTTTATTCAGTTAAAAAAAATCCCTTATTGGAATTTTTTTTTCTTAAATTGAGACACTTCCCTTTTCTCACAAATGTAACAATTTAAAAACACTTCTGTTAAACATTCAGATGCTATGGTAATAAGTAGCTCACAAAATTCTTTGAAGCAGTTACTACGTACATCAATGCATAATACATTTTTAGCATTTGGTAAAAATATTAAAGAAAAAAAAACGTGATCTGGTTGTTTCTACAGATTTATTTATTTATTTATTTGTACCTTCTGCCATCCTCAGGGACTCATGCAATAAAAAAGGGACTTGGTGAAAGAGACCTTCACCATCAATGTTTATGGCATACCTCTGGTAAAAGAACTTTTTCAATACATTATGGGAATGTCACATAAGACTTCAATCTATCAAAAAATATTTGGAAGAAAGATCTGGTAGCAAGCCCTCAAGTACCTGATCGTGGTAAAGCAAGTAACAGAAGTAACAGTTTCTTTATAGAATATTTTTGTATTTATTTGAACTTGATACTTCACAGTAAAGTGAACTATGTCTGCTGGAAGAGGATAGGTGATTTTCGAGATACATTCTTATTTAAGCACATTTCAAAGCAGCTAACAAATATCTTTTTTTCAAAAAAAAAAAAGTCTCTATAAAAATTAAAATGTACAATAATCTTTTATAAATCTGATAGCCTTCATGAAGAAATGAGTCCTATCTATGTTGAACTTCAGATTAACCCTGAGTCAAATTTCAGGCTTACAGCCAGTTTCTGGAAAATTTATGCACATGAGCAAACTCCTTGAACTCTGAATTAGACTTTTATAAGAACACCTGAAGGGCTGTACCTTTAGAAATAAGATTTGAAAGAATCATCACTTCTAAGTATAAGCGTATTCAGTATTACCAAAATAGCAGAGTTCTGCACAATAGCTGGTACGTTTAGAGTCAGCCCAGCTGCAACACAGGGTAATTGCGTCCTGAGTCAAACCAGGAACTGCAGCTCAGAACAAGGCAGCATGACTGCAAGGTCATAGGGAAGGTTGTTTCTAAACTGGGAAATAACCCAAAGTAAAATACTTTATTAGAAATTACAGATATGATCCCTGCTGCATGTTCTCAGCAAGGGATCTAGATCTTTGGCTTATAGGAAATGAAATATTTGCATGATACGTAGGGAGCTGAATATTTTAAGATCTGTTCCACAAACAGGACGTTTACATTCATTGAAACAGGACTCATTTTGTTCAAAGCAGCCATAAGTATTGCATTTGCAGATTCCTTTATGCGAAACTACAGAACCAGCTAGAAAAATCCAGTGCGCTAAGTTATGCTTGATAGAATCCAAATTGTTTTACAAGGTCTAGATGTTCCCATGTGTTTGTTTTTGCAAGGTGTGGAAGTTTGTGTTTTACACTGTTGTGCTGGGGTGCACGGGGAAAGGTGCAATTCTTTACATAAAAAGTCCAATATTCAGAATCCAAAGAGGAAGTGGAAGTCATTTATAGTGAAGAAAACATAATGATGGTAGAAGCTGCAGAGAAATTTTACAGAGACAAAATCATCCTTCACAAAAAAAAGCTAGAGAAATGCACAGGCATTAGATCTCCCCAAAGGTTCTAGAGAAACATTTTTGCCAATCTGGGCTATTAACCACTACTGGTGACTCAGTCTATTCCTTCAAATATCTAATCTTTTTTATAGTCCTAATAACCATTCTGCACATAAAGGCCGAAAAAAAATAAAATACACACAATCATTACTTTCCTCTAAATTTAGTAATCTCTAAAAGATCATAACTACTCTACTTAGATAAATTTATTTCCAACCTACAAAAGCTGCAATGCCACAGAGAAATAATATTTTTATGAATTGAATATCCATACTTGAGGCATTCAGGTGCATTTTCATGCAAAGGCACCCTTAGAAAACGTGTGCTTTCTGGATGTAGGTAATATTTTCTCTTTCCACAGCTGACACCATTTCTTCATTCATACTACCTGGATTGGAGTAAGAGGTATGCACTGATGTATACTGTCATATACTCAACTACTACAGACGGAGACTGTCTGGCTCGACAGAAACGACTGGATGAAATGTGTGATGAAGACATACTGTAGCACCCTGAGCTCACTGATCAGAAGACATGGGCAAAGGCCTGGGGTACTTCAATCTGTCAGGATCCAGAAGTAATTTACCTGAATAAATTACTCCTGTACTACTCCTTCCTCATGTCACTATACCTGTGCAGATTTCAGCAAAGCAAAACAACAAATGAATAACTATGACATTAAAACCTCTCAATCTGCTACTGTCTGAGATAGATTAAGAAAAGATGGGCCAAGAGGAAAAATAGCACCACAGGGATAAGAGACAGAAGGTTACATGGCTACTGGGAGGTATGACTCCTAAGAAGTCATACATTTAGATAGCTTTTATTTTGTCTGTAAAGTTGCAGTGCTACATCTGTGAGCAAACTGGCAACTAGCCCTGATTGTTTTTTTTTAGAAACAGCATGATTTAAGAACTGGAAGAAATACATTTGCCAGAGTCACTGGTTAATTACACAGGAGTTTGATCATCAAGCAGGTCACTACCACCTTCCCTTTCCTCCAAGCTGACTCATCCAGCAGACCACAAGCATCTCCATGGAAGCACTGCGATTCCCTAATGGAGAAGGGGAATTGCTCCTTCTCACCCCAAAATTTCAAACTATGCTGCTAAAGCATCTCAGAAATGGAACAGAAATGATACTCTGAAATTCCATTAAATACTGTTTCAACTCCTGATGAATTTGCCAGTTTCTTAAAGACCAGAGAAAAAACAGAGGGCTCATTAAAAACTCTTTGTGTTGCCACAACATGCTGGGGCAAAGGCTTGGGAGATATTCTTCATGCTCAGTTTTGAGCCTGTTTGCTTGGTAAAAAACATTTGGGAGCTGAGGGACAAAGGCATTATTAATCAAAGTACAAGTCCTCTTCATCTTCAAATAAAATTTCAAACAATTTTCAAACATATCACATGAAATAATATGGAAATGATTGATAGTTAGCAGAGCTACAAAGATAGTTATCATCAGGCGTCAGGCCTGCTTTAAAAAAATAATCAACAACTAATCTGTCAAAAAAATCTTTCAGCAGAGATAATGTTCAAAGACCACAAATTAAACATAAATTTTTGAAAGAATTAATTTTACTCAGTTGCAGGGAAAGGATACGCTGTGGTTCATATTAAACACATTCAAACCTTACTTGATGTATAAAATATCAGGATGGTGACCTACAATGACAGCCTTGTACTACATTAAGATTCACAGAAGTAATTTTTAGGACACTTTCAAGGACAGGTATTAATTTTACAAGTTGATATATGAACCATAGCTGTATTAACAGTAAGAAAAAAAAAAAGTCCTCTTCTACCACTACTTGTGGATTCATACAGAAGAATAAATTAGAAATCCGTGATTATCTCAATGTCATGAATATTTGCACATTTTAAAAGCTCAGCCATTAGAAAATGCTGCTGAACCAATTAAATGTTCCAGAGATTAGAGCACACTTATCTTGAGTTTACTTTCTCGCAGCAGTTCCTATCGGGCTCAAGTTTGCTTTGCTCTCACCCAGGCAATCTACCAGCTGCAGCGGCAGCCATGCAGTAACAGGCATCCGCCAGCAGCAATTTGTCTCAGTACCAGCAATAAATGACTCAGCTGCTCGTGTCATGCTCCAGGAGTCACCCTGCTAACATTATAGCCTTTTTAGCATACAGCACAGCATCTTTTTTGCTCCACCGCAGGTTGCTGTTTTATTTATTTTTTATTATTCCCCATATCCTCTTGCTAAAACGTGATCCAACTGACCTGATCACAAAGGAAGCTAACTTTCACTTCTTATCAACCACGTGGTGTTGACTTAAAAACAAGTGTGTGCCAGGTAGTGTCTTTTCAGAAAGGGTGTGAAGGTGAAAATAACAAATCTCAAATATAAAGCCAGTAAAAACATTAGAATAGCCCTGTTAAAATTGAAAGTACCCTCATGCACGCATATTTTTCCAAAACGTTTTCTGTTCAAATTTTTGTGCAATAAACAGCTGTTGTTCAAAAATACATTAAAAAAAATAGGTTAAGGCCAAGAGAAAAAAAAATATCCAAGACTTGCACACAAATGTATAAGAGCCGGACTTTTTTACATTTTTTTTTTGTAAAGCTGGGCTTTTTCTTTCTTTAAAATTTTAATTTGAAGCCAGCAGGGTTGTGGGAAAAAGGGGTTCCCCCCCTACCATGGCCAGAATCATGACTTCACAGCTAACAGTATTGCATGCAGTAGTGAAAACTCCTGCATTAAACAGCTAAAATGGTGGATTGGGACCACTTCAAGGAGCTGAGAAAAGCGGAAGAGCAAGAGACATGACATGAGAAAATAATAAACAGTAGCCTTGTATGCCCATATGGTAACAAGATTGAAAAAGACTGCAAATTTGAGAACTAATGCATCTGTTGACAACAAAGAAGGGATCTTGCAGTGATCTGTGTCCCCTACTGTTCTAGCTCTGCAGCTCTGGTTTCTGTAGCAGGTTCCCCTTATCTTTATGCTGCAGTTCCTAACCCTGACTTCACTGTGGCCATTCATGGGCACCAAGTAGAGAAAACAAGCCTCTAACAGACGTGTTCCTCTTGAGGAATGCTCCTGGTGTGAACAACAAACAAGGCCAGCAAATCCGTGTGCCAACAAAAATTGTTATGTTTCCTTAGGTCTCTGCAGGGCTGCAAATGACAGTAGCACCATGTACTGAATCTGAATTAGAAACATGTCACATCCTTATCCACCTGCTTATTAAATCAAGCTGAAAGATATTTTGACATTTTAATAGGAACAGTACCAGCAGAAACAAGAAACTTCAAGACTATTATTTTTATGACAGAGTAATAGCAAGAGACTGCTGTACTTGATGGTAGGATAATACATGAGACGGTATAAAAGCCTGAAACGTGCTCCAGAGCAGTAAAACAGTACGACCTTCCAGCAGCTGGCAGTCCTATTGGAAAACACTGCACAATTCTGGCAGAGTTTGGAAACTGCTCCTTATTGAAGAGCAGGGCTCTCTCTCTAGAGTCTCAAGTTGTTGACCAAACAGTCCTCTGAAACTGACCCTGTGCAATCAAGCCTGACATGTAAGCCCTACGCAGGCACTGCATAGCTCCATGCAGATTTTTGTTGGTACACAGCAGCAGCCCTTGAGGAGAAATGATCCACTGCAATTTATATAGGCTGCTCCCCATAGCATGGCTGGAGAGCCAACGTGGCAACACAATGTTCAAGGGAATTAATTTACTTCTTTAAATTACGAAGCCTGCATTTATTGCAGCCACTATAGGCTTTTACTGGCCAGCATAGTGTTGAAACGAAGTATTTTCTATGTATTTCATAGTTGTAAAACTCTTAAATGCTTTACAACTGATAGAAAGAAGAATATCATGCATACGTAATGCTTATACTTTTGGTGAAGAAAGTCAGGTGATCTTGAGTTTAAACCTTACACTTGATGTAGTGTTGCTTGCAATCAGTAATCCAACACAAAAGCATCACATCAATGCAAGCAAGCTTTAAATCATTACCTAAAAGACTGAAATATGTAGCATAGTAATAAGAATTTTACCAATGTATTTCTACCATATTAGGTGTAAAATACTACATACTTGGCTGTGTAGGCAGGTATGAGCTGGCTATTTGTACAAGGATGGCAATGACCTGTGGGATTCAGCAGAGTATTCTGAGCTTCCCACAGAGTTACAGCAAGAATTTTAAAATCAGCAATATAAGCATCAAAGCCTGTAGAGCAATGTGAGTTTTTCAGGTTAGGGTATACTAGGTCTATAAAATATAGTGGTACAATTGCAAAATATAACAGCGGGACTAAATATCTAAAAAGCCTCTATTATTATAGCCTGGGTTGGCAAACAATGCATTAGCACTGTCATGTTTCATTCTCTTACTTTTCTTCAACTTCACACTTAGCATAGTAAGAAAGTTTATGATGTTCCAGTTTATAATGTGATTCTTGAAGGTGCATCTTTAGGTACCTGACAGGCAATAAAGAGCAGCCTGTAAATATACATCCCAGTTTGCCTCAGGTTGGCACTTCCAGAAGTCAAAAATATCAGCTGAAGCATCCATTCTGGAGCACCACAGAAATCAGAAATTAGAAATCACAGAATCGTCTAGGTTGGAAGAGACCTCCAAGATCATCTAATCCAACCTCTGACCTAACACTAACCAGTCCTCCACTAAACCATATCACTAAGCTCTACATCTAACTGTCTTTTACAGACTTCCAGGGATGGTGACTCAAAATCCCCTTCTCAAAATCTGACCTTTTTTATGGCAGACACATGAGAACTCAAAACAGAAGCATATCAAACAGATTGTCAAATCTGAAAAATTGAGACTCAGATAAGAAATAAAATGGTACTAAGGCTGAGTTTCCTTTAAAAGTTTAAGAGAAAAAAAAATCAAATAATTAAAAAGTTTAAGAGGAAATGTACAAATCCAAATACTTATTATTGATACTGTCATTAAAAAGAATTGCTGAAGTTTTAACCTCCAATTTGCACTGAATGCAAAAAGTTACCTTTCAATTTCCCATACAGCCACAACAAAAATTAGCAAGAGTATTATATTAAATAGCAAAACTGAAGTGCAAAACAGTGGGTGAATACATAGAAACAAAATACTTGGTTACATAAAGAAACACCAAGTTCATTAATCTAGCCTTCTGGGCTGGTCTCCACATTTCTCACACTCCCAACTGTGATACTGTATAATTTAAGGACAACCTACATTGTGAGCAAAAGGAAAAGAAAATGCAAGAAAAACAACATTCATACAGATGGATTGATATGTTCATTTTATATATTTATTTATTTATTTTTACAATTCCTTCTGTGGTGCTTTTGCAGAGTAAAGGTCACTGTGGAGGAAATGCATTCATTTTGCAAACTTCACGCCACCACAGTGAACTGCAGGTATTATTTTTAGTTCTCCCCTGCACTAAACAGAGAGTGAATCTGAGGCATGGGGAGGCATCGTGCCAGGATGTAAACCCACTCCTTCTGAGCTGGCTTTAATCACGCTGTCTTGCTCCCACTCTGCTCCTGTGTTTAGGTCAGCAAATTTCCTCAACACTAAATTTTGTCAATGCTAAATCTGAACACATATGCATACACATATGTCGCGGACAATCTGGATGTGTTTCATCATGAATAATTCAAAAAAAGTAGGATGTGCTGCTCCGACTGAAAGGCCCACTTGATTTTCTATTTTGGCAAGGCTTGCCCAAGAAAGTGCTACTGAAGAGTAGCCAAAATCTCGCCTCTATTTATAATGTGTTTGGTTTACAAAAAAAGCGGATCCTCTTCACAAACTCTTGTGTAGAGCTCAAGCTTGCAGTCCCCACAGAAAATTAAGCAGTTCTCATCAAGTATGATCACAAAGTCAGGCCAGAAGTATTTTCTACAGAAGGCACACTCTTTAAAATATTTCTCTATTCAAAGCAAAGTCTCGTACACAAACCTAAACAAAACGTTAGAAAAAAAAAAGCTGTATTCTCCACAAATAGCTACCAGATCCTATAGGATTTACACACTAGAGCAACACATTAGCATCTTAAATTACCTTTCTTGCTGGATACAGTTTTTTTGTTGGTTGTTAGTTTTCCTAAGGACAACTACAATGGCTTGTGTGGGAATCTGTGTCTGAAACAGCTGATATTGCCACAAAAGTACCCTGACACTGGCTGCCATTTGGTATTTATTTCCACTGCCAAGCATGGAAGCAACTTGAATACACAATACTGTCTCCTTCTAATCTGCATAATAGCAAGAGTGAATTTCTATGCCTCAGACCATCAAATCCATAATTTTGCATGCTGTGACAGAGCTGGGGCAGGCAGGAATCACCGAGCTTTTTGTGTCTACTGCAGCCTGCCCATGCACATCAATGTGAAGGTCACACACCAGCTTTCAGTACAGAGCACAGCCAGAATTGGTGAGCTTCTTTGTTTCTACATTTCCAGCTGGGTGCTCCTAAAGAGTGCAACTTGTTCCTCTTTGGCAAACAAGGCTCTGTTAAATATGTACTACCCTAATTCCATTTTTATTTGGAAGTTCTACCACAATTTGATCTCCAGTTGTAAGAAAGATCAAGACAAAGCAAGAAACAAACTATGCAAAGGTATATAAAGATATTTCAAGTTTAGCATTGCATGTCCTAGACTTTCACCGCTCTCTTTCTGAATATTTACCCTAGTTTAGAAATACTCAAGAACCCACAGACCACTGGCTACTCCCAAAGTTCCTGGGACATTGCTTTTTTTTAAACAAACAAAAAAAAAAGCCAAAAAGAACACAACAGGAAACCCACATTGGTGTCATAGAGTACATGAAATATATTTAACATCAGCATCCGAAAAAATTAAATATTTATTGGTCTTGCTAGGAAAAACAAAACGGAACAGTCTGGAAGGCAGTCATTGCTATGCCCCAGAGGATAATATTCCTACTTCCCACAACATGTTTTTAGATGCATCGCAGATCTCTAAACAGCACTGTGCAGATCTACACGTTCTTGCCAAGACGTGTAATGAAATAAAACATAACCCTAGCCATTATAACTGAGCAAGCTGCTTGTTAAGGTTTATCAATGTGCAAAAATGAACCGCGTGACCGAAAACCACTTTAATTAAAGTAAGCTACAACGGGAGGGGGAAAACCACAGTGACAGGGATGGTGGAGTAGGGAAAATGCTGCACTTGTATGGGGTTGGTTTTATCTCATCATCTAGTGGCTTCTGCAAGTCTTTTCGTACACCGTTTGAACTCTAAACAAGGATCTTCTGTCATATTTGCATTTTAAATTAATCCCTCAGAAAATGCCACGTGCCCAGTACAGTACAACCCTGTTCACCTTCAGTTGTTCCAGAAAACAAGAAAAACTTCACCACATTACCCTTCCAAATTTCCAGAAGAAAGAATGTTTCAAGTTCTAAGTACAAAGAGAGAGAATGGTAAAAAAGGGAAATTACAGATTCTGTGAGAAAGCAATCGGATTTGAACAAAGATGAAGATAACTCACTATTACAAGTAACTAATAAAGTCAGGAAATGTGGTTTAGTAAATACAGTTCCTTCAAAGCACTAGCAGAATTTTCTAAATTTAATTGAGAGTCCATTAAAGAAAAAATTTTTCTTTTTGCAGTTAATCAACTGAAATATTTTGCCTCTCTTATTCGAACTGAAGAGAACTGTAATGTATCTAGGTAATGGTTATTAATTTGTGACAACTTTCAGAAGGTGAAAAATAAAATTTAAGGCATGTTTTACACATATTTACTCTATACCATCTACCCTGTCTTAACAGCCTTCATGGCAGAATGGCTTTTAAAGTATGTCTCAGGTTTTTGTTCAGCTGACTTAAGGAACTAAAAACCAAGTAGAAGAACGTGAATAACCATATTTAAGTTCTTCAGCTGAAGGCATACAACACTGCATTTCAGGAGGGTGAAACAACACCCAGGGGCCCTGCTGCTGACGTGGTTCTCCTTTTTCTGCCCAGAGAGAACCTGCTCAGAGAACAGGGGAAGTCTCAGCAGCACCAACCACTCCAGAGGAGAACCAAGTAATTAACTTCTGATTGGGAGCCCTAATTCCCTGCAGCAAGGAGAGGCAGGACCGACTCCTTGGCTTCCTGTAAGGAGGATGGCTTTAGGGAGCCTTCACGTCAAACAGCAGGACATAAAACGTTATTGCAAGAAGCGTCGCAGATGTTGAGAAGTAGAAAGGAATGAATATAGCTTCAAATGTGTAGATTTTGTGCTGGTAAAGGAAAATTGTGTTCAAAATGCAAAAAAAGAGAAAAAAAAATAATATACTGCAGTTTGGGCTTCAGTGAGCCCCTTGGGGGTGTTTGCATGTCTTTTTGTTTGCTTGGTGCTTTTCTTTGTTTATTTATTTTGTGTGTGGTGATTTTTTTTCTATGTTGTTTTCCCTGTAGTGTCTAAATATACTACTAGAACTAATCCCCTATGATACAAACAAGTTTGCTTCTGACAAATGCTGAGAGGAAGATTGAGTTACCAGACTACTCTCAGATCTGCAGAACAATCACATATGTCTATTTACCCAACTCACTGATCCACCAGTTGTCACCTAGTTAAAACACCTGGAAAGGGGAATAAAACACTTGGAAAGGGGAATAATATTCATGAATGAACACACTGATACATAAAGATGATGTGTGTCCTCTGCCAAAAGTGATCACAAAACAGGTAACATACTTTTTGCAACCTTGGTGCAGCTCCCTCCACATTTCATGATTTCAACACCCCTCTAACATTTCCAATGTTCTCTATCGTCTTTTTCACTTTGAAGATATCTTCAGAGCAGGTGCATTTGTTTCTGACATGACCATACAGTATCTTGCATTTGTGATGCTACGATTTGTTTGTAAATCCATGTTATTCCATATGGTCTTCATGCACCTATTTGTGTCAGAAGAAACAAGGTGATAGCCGTGGTATTACAGTCTATAAGGAACAGAAAAGCACAGATCCTGTTTAAGAATTGAGTCACTTCACTTTGCTGCCTTAATTGTGCTGTCCAGCTGCCCTCAATCACTGCCTTATTTCTGACCTCTACAAGACTTCCAGTAGGTCTGGCCTTTTTATTCAGTGATCTCCCTGTAGTCTCTAAAGCTGCTTCAGAGTACTGCAGCAGGTGAAGGTAGATGGTGCCATAATTCACATATGGGACAAATGACAAAAGTCATTACACTGAAATAAACTCCTCTCTTTTTTCTTGTCTCTGAACTAGAAAGAGTACATGAAACCACAGAGAAAACAACACCAGGTGGCAGAGGACAGCTGGCGCCATGAGAGGACCATGCCAACACTGCTATAAGTTCTGCATGACCCACAGCCCAGACAGCAACCCCCACAATTCGCCTCTGAAATTCATCGCAGAGTTCACCTCGTTACCTCAGAAAAACACACGATGGCCAAAGAGATCCAGGCAAATTGGGAAAACGCATGGAAAAGATGCAAAGAAGGGTGATTCTATACCATCCTCTAGGAAATAGGAGGTATGGGAAGAAGTCAGTCATGTTACTATTCTGCAATGACTGTTTGGAACTCTAACCTTTTTTTAGCATTCACTTTTATAAACACTAACTTTGGTCTGAGATTTTCACCACCCCTAGAAATCAGGCTCTCTCTATTGCCAACATATACATAAGCTAGCCAAACTTTCTGGAAGTTAGTTTTCTATTTAATTATTTTTGAAAGGACCAGCCTCTACATTTGAGAAACAGAACAGAAAAACTTAGAAACATCCTCAGAAAAGAAGGCTTGATTTGGTGTGCCAAGATGCATACAAGCTCCTTTCATTAAATCAAATAGCCTTATTTTCTAGTCACTGTGTTACCTACAGCCATTCTCACTGAGGTTATATTATTTCATATATTTGCCATCCTATATTTTATTTTACCCTTTGGAAAATGCAATCCTTAGTAACATCCCTTCTATTCCTGAATAATGGGTTGGGTTTCAAGAATTGCAAAAGGAAAAATGCGAGAATTAAACATATGTATACAGCAGATAAGAGAGCACTCAAAACTATTCCCTCTTTCCTAAACATTAATCAGAGATAAAGGGCTACATAGCAACACTTAGAAACAGCTAACAATTTTATTTTTTTTTACTATTCCTTAAATTTGGGACTTGGCAGGAAATCATCATGGACAATTTTTTGTTTTCAAAACTGGAATCTAAAGATAGCTGTGAAAGCCTAAAATGAAAACCACACCAAAAAAAAAAAAAAAAAAAAAAAAAAAAGTGCTGAATCTGTCATTAAGGAAAACAAAACAAAAATGAAACCTCAAGCTCTCAACATTCAGTTCCATTTCCCAAACCTTAGGTCAGACATTATTTAAATGAAAATCCAAGACTTCATTTGAGTCTCTGTAGCCCATACAGGCTGGAGATAATGAGGCTGCTAGCAGAACAATTCTGTGTTCATTGCAAGCCTTTAGCATTCACTTTGTTTTGAGTCATTGCTTTTCAATTTCTCATTCGATGAATGAAATTCTGACCCACACAATCTGAGAGAAAATTCTCCTTTGTTCTCTCCAAGACTTATTTTCTTGATAAAACTGGGAAAACAGATCTTTTTCATGGAAAAGAATTACCTCTTTCCTCCGCTGTCAAAGCGTGCTCAGGTCTACCTAACAACCAAGCCATACATCTCTCATTTCCCTCAAAACCCAGAGCCCATCTTTTTCCATCATGTTGGTTTTTCCTATTTAAAACACAGCTTACCCAATGACTCAACCTGTGCAACAGTTCTCATATGAATTGAAACAATGCTGTGCATACGTATGTAATATGCCAAGAATTTGCATGGATTCAGCCCATGCTCCTATGTTACATAAAAAACAAAGCACAAAATCTGAATGCGAAGTTCACTATCTGACTTCCTTCTTCAAATGTTTCCAACTTATATTCGCTAATAAGAAGACTTACAGAGTGTGATCTTATCATAACATAAGAGTTTCCTTCAAATAGCTAAAACTGGAGATTTTGTACTGATGCCTTGTTTTCCAGAACAAGCTGTCCTATGGCCTTGCTTTACTGAAATGTATTATCTAACAGACAATTAATACTCACTTGGAATAGACAAGCAATTTTGACTTTTAGCCTTTGCAGTGATTACAGAGCAAGGATTTGAGTTACAAAGAGGTTGCCTCCAGCTCTCATCTCTAGCCCTCTACACCTCTCTAGTTCTTACCACAGCTTCACCTGGTCAGCAAAATGCTCCAGTATTGGTCTGAGACAGCCTAGTGCCACTAACTTGCAGTTGCAGCTATGTTTGAGATGCACAAAAGCTAAACCATACTGAGGTCTGTGCATTGGAGCAGTTTTCTTCTCAGGGCCAGCTTGGATTAGTTTTGAAAGCCATAACAATATACTTGGATGACAGCTAATAAGGTTTCTACATACAAAATACATCAAGTAAGTTTTTTGCTTAACTGGAGGAGGTTATGATTATGTAACTATCTTCACTAATAAGAAGCAATTACAGTATAATTAGATTTAAGATTCCAGTTCAGGTTAAAAAAAATAAATCTCATAAGACAGACTTACTCACTTACTAAGAAGAAAACGTACAGTCTAGATAAGCACAAATAAAAATAATTAAAAAAAAAAAAAAGAGTAAAAACATCAGACCATATCCTTTTTGCCAGAAAACAAGTAACTCCAGGCAATCGTCAAACCATATTGATCTGTTTCAATCAAAATCTGTTTTACAGAATAAGTTCAGTATTTCACAGTAAAAAATCATTGAGACTGAGGTTGCAAACACTACTCAAAAGGGCTTTTCTTGGTGGCTGGGAGGACGGTATGCCTGCTATATTTAGAAACTAACTTTTGGTTTACTAAAAGAAAATCTGTTCCTGTGGTTGTGAAGAAAATCTGCCAAATGTAAAATGAGACAATGCTGTCATCTGATGTGTACAGACAGACTCTGTGCATCCTACATAATTCTCAAATGACAGCAGTGCAAAACTAACACATCTCTGGCTGCTATTGAGAAGCTACTAGCCAGCACTAAATCAGACAACTACCCTCATCCAGTTCAGCTGGCTCCTGCCACTTCAAAAAGTTATTAGAAGCAGTCAATACTGCAATAGTTCTGAATGAAAAAAGCCAAAAACTTTCATTCCCACCCTGACTAGACAGAGAATTCCAGGAGTTTTCTCTCCCTTTTGTAACTGAAGAGCAAAAGAAAGAGACACCCCCCGAGAAAAGCATCTTTGCATCCACCCCCATACTGACAGCTGAGCTCTGAGTTTGACGCTGTGCCAAGGTACTACTCCAAGACAGCAACCGATCCACTGACTCCTACTTTTCAGCTTTGCCTACAATTTGCAGGTTTTCAAATAAAATGTTCGGATGTACCACCTCACTCAGATGTTTTTCTTCAGTCATGGCAAATAACAATAAAAGATGCTGTCTCCCTGCCTTACGTTGCCAGGGCATATATATTGTGTTGGCTTTTTACTGGTCATGTGCTATAGAAATTTGCAGAAAGTATTGCTTTCTTTTGCAAACAACATCTAACTTTGCTGTAATGGTGAACTCACATGCATCCTAGACACTGTGCAATATTTCCAGTGGACTAAGCAATGGTCTTGAAGCCAAATTTTTCCTTCAGCTACTCTGTATCCTGAATTACAGCACTAGCACTAATATCCTGGTAGTTGTATGTTACCATCTCACTTTTGTAATTTTCATCCACCATTGAAAATTATGGCCAGCTGTCTTCTAAGTCAAACACTACAAGACAGCTCCTGCAGCCTTCCTTCATTCCTGAGTGACCTTGACATGCTGCTGAACTTCATACCACCAACAACGGTAATAACATCACGGCCACCACGGCTTTGTGGTCAACTTAAGCTGGTCTGAAGTCAGCTCAAGCACTGAAGAGGTCATCCCACCCTTCCTTTTCTTAGCTACTCCTTCCTACCTTGTGCCTCCAGCCTACCTATGTTGATATATACAGTGTTGCATTGCAAAGCAAACCAGGGAAGTGGTTTGGGACCAACCCGGCAGAAGTAGGTGAAAAGCAAGTTTAACTCGAGCCAATTCCCTGATCCCATTTGTCACGCGGCAGCACAAAAAACAGTTGTGGTGACATGAGGACAAAGCCAAGAGGAAGGTACAAGAGGCTGAGGCTTGAAGAGGGCAGGATTGTGTCTCATGGCAGCAGTGCCAACTTACGTTGGCTGGAAGGAACTATGGCCCAACAGCAAAAATGAGGTCGTCTTAAAATAACAGCTGTGAAAAATACTTTCTAAACTAATATGCACCATGAAGCTCACATAACCAAGATGAATCAGATGCATGCACTTAAAGATCCTGAAAGTGTGCAAGAACGGCATCTGTTTTATAACAAACAAGAGTATCAAAAGAAGATTTTCAGAGCTAGTGACTTGCAGCCTGGTCTCATCCGATCAAAACTAGGGTTAAGCATGGATCAAGAGACCCACAAAGACTTAGCTAACCAAGCCTCTCCAGTTGGTAAAGTAACTTTGGAAGGAAAAGAAGGTGGAAATTTCTTTCCTTTTTGATACCTGAGAAAAAAATAAATTACCCGTTAATCAGATAGTCGTGAATCACATAGCTGGCTATGTATCTACTACCTTTGTTGCAGCTCTTTGTCTGGAAGCCTGTGCCAAGTAACCCTCCTGTAACGGCCTTTTATTAATGATAAAAAGGTTAAAAAAAAATCTTGCCAGATAAAATTTAGTCTATACTGTCAGAATAAGATAGGAATTTATAAAAGGGAACTTGTTCATACTAATAACTTCCTTCCAAAGGAAGACTTTACCTGTAGTATAAATCTAAGTCTATGCACATAAAGACATTCTCCTCCATGAGGAATGAAGGAAAGACATATGGATGTATAATCAGTTTAATCAGAAACAGCATCCCAAATGTAAATGTGAACGTGAGAAATACCAAATGCAAGAGGAATATGCACCCCGTATCTCATAGCATGAGGTTGCCTTACAAAGCCATGGCATCAGACCAGAGCTACCCAAGAAATAACATTCGTCTCAACACCTTCTGCCAACAGCAGGAGCCTTCAGTCCATATGGCCAGACTCATAAAAGGACATCGTGGCTGCACCCTCGCCAGACGCCATCCCCTCAGTTTCACGCTCTTGCTGCGTGCTCTCCTGACCCTGAATTCCCTTTTCCTTGGCAGGGCACAACAGTGGCAGCAGCTGCCAACAAGTTAAACGCAGTTACCTCTGTTCGGGATACCTCTCATCCCGTCTTTGATGATGGCTCAAGCCGCAGCTAAGTATGTAATCTAAACCCCTCCAACGTAACAACCTCTGGCAGCACATTTGCTCAAATCAAAATTAACAAAGGAAAAACTTTCAGTAAGGTGAGTGGTTTTGGTAAATTCCAGTATTTCCAGCTACATGCGTTTTTTCTCTACACATGCCTCTGAAAATCTGGGAGAAGGTGTCTTGACTTATTCACCCAAGGTATTCTCAACCAAAGGCCCTTTTCTTGCCGCCACCACGCTAAACCAACAACCAAACCCAATTGTCAAACCGCACTCCAAACAGGGAGGAGACAGGAGCCTGCCGCTCCACATTTGACGCGCGAGCCAAAGCCTGTTGAGGAGTCAGAAAAACACGGTCTTGCCGTTCAGTTTTTTGTTGTTTTTCCCCCCATCTGGCACTTTATCAACAATGCCTCCACCCAAACCTAGGGCTGTTTGGAGCACCAGGGAGCGTGCCTGGGCACAGCCGGGCGTCCTGCCCGCTGGTCCCAGGTGACGGCTGCTGCGCGGCGGTTGACGGCACGACCACTGCCACCATCCCCACCACCACCACGACCAATACCACCACGACCACCACTACCACCCCCAAAAACACCACGACCAACATCACCACTACCATCCCCAACGACACCACGACCAAGACCACGACCACCTCCAACCCCAGCCGCCCCCACTCGCCTGGTTGGGGTCGGTGGCTCGGAAGACGTGGCAGGCCATGGGGGAGTCGGGGTTGTCGGGCTGCGCCTTGATCAGGTAGGCGAAGTAGGTGAGGTCGTGGCTGTTGTGGACGAAGCGGGCGATGTGTTGCGCCTTGTGCTCGAAGATGAAGACGGCGGGCGCGGGGCTGCCGGGGCGCCCGGGGCCGGGGCTGGGGGGTCCGGCGGGGACACAGCGCAGCGTGGGGGACCCCAGCAGCAGCAGCACCTCTCGGGCCGGCACTCCGCTGCCCAGGGAGCCGCCGGGCTCCTGCCGCTGCCCGCGGCGCCGGATCTCGGCCATCAGCCAGGGCAGCATGGGCAGCGTGGTGCGGCGGTCCAGGCACGACCAGCCCACGTACCACAGCCTGAAGCGCTTCTCCGCCGCCGGCTGCGGCTCGGCCGAGGGCTGCAGGGGGTGGGAGAGAGGCTGGACCCCCGGGGGGTTCTCCATGGCCGCGGCCGGTGGGCTCCGGGTGCGGCCGCCAGGGCCTGAGAGCTGAGCGCGGGGCCAGAGCTAAGCGCGCATCCCGGCACGGCTCGGCTCGGCTCGGCTCAGGTCAGCCCGCGGGGACTGGGGGGGATCTCCGCCGTCCTGTCCTTCCCCTCCGCTCCTCCTTCTCCTCCTCCTCCGCCCACCGCCCCGGGGAGGAGCGAGGGAGCTACGCCCCGAGCGGGAGGGGACGAGGATGAGGAGGTCCGCAAGGGGAGGAAGGTCACCCGGGGGAGGGGGGGGGTGTGAAGGAGGTGCCGAGGCTGCCGGGGTTTTTCCTACTTCAATTTCATCTTAGTTCTTTTTTTTTAATCCCATTCTATTCTTGTTTTCATTTTATTTTACTCCCGTTTCCTCTCCGGCGGCTCCCCCAGGCCAGGGGCTTTTCCCTCCCGCGGGACTTCGTCTGGTGCCCGCCGGCCCAGCCTTGCTACCGAGCCACCTTCAAGTCACACTTGATATTAAAACTGTTTTCTAAATACCTTTTTCTAGGTTTCTTTTTCCTGCTCTGAGCTTCTAGGTTGTTTTTTTCCCTCGCTATCGCGATAACATCTGACAGTGTAAAATCTGCCACCTACTGTAAATGGGAGTAACTGGTCTCCGAGAAAGAGGCTTTTCTAATCATACAGCATCCGTATCCATCTTGTAATTACCAAATGCAGTGACTGCCCTTGTGTTCACGTTGGTAGGAACAGCAGCGATAACTCCCCGTAACGCAGCGTTACGGCAAACCTTTTAGCCCTACTGCTCTCTAGAAAAGTCAGTAGCTTGGGCTGAAGAGCTACACCATGCTCTTGGAGACCCCACACTACATAATTTGGGCAGAGAGTTTGTGTAACAGCCGGCCACATCATTCACAACAAACAGAACTGATGCCAAAACTGTTGTGCTAGCGGTGTTTTATTCAATAGTTTGACAAGCAACTGCTCATCTCCTGCACAAAGAGCTTCGCTCTTCTATTTTTTTGCTAGTTTCTCTGGCCGAATGCATTTTGGCTTATGGATAATCTGCTGCAGTTTTCAGTTTTAACACCGGGACTTGGAAAGACCTCAGACATTGCCCTTCCCATCACTGTACTAATGTGAGCTTTTCTTAGAACAGGGCAGCAAAAAGACCTCTGTAGACTGGACATCAGCTTTAATATTTGCTAGAATGGTACAAATGAAAGCAAGGATGGGATTGCTTTCCCAAGTTGACTATTTTCACAAACATTAGCAACTGAAGCACATTTTTTGTTCTGCAGTAGATTTTATAACTGGGGTAGTCAGAATGCAATTTTTATTTTTATTTTTTTTTAATCACAAACGTATCAGTCCTAAAAGTTTGCTGTCCATCTGCACATGTCCATCTGTCCATGTCCACATCTGCACAGTTCTCATTAACCCATTAGCTGAGAACGTAACAAGATTTTCTGCTTCCATGAAACAGAATCACAGAATCATCTAGGTTGGAAGAGACCTCCAAGATCATCAAGTACAACGTCTGACCTAACACTAACCAGTCCTCCACTAAACCATATCCCTAAGCTCTACATCTAAACGTCTTTTAAAGACCTCCAGGGATGGTGACTCCACCACTTCCCTGGGCAGCCCGTTCCAATGCCTAACAACCCTTTCGGTAAAGAAGTTCTTCCTAAGATCCAACCTAAACCTCCCCCGGCACAACTTTAGCCCATTCCCCCTCATCCTGTCACCAGGCACGTGAGAGAACAGGCCAACCCCCACCTCACTACAGCCTCCTTTAAGGTATCTGTAGAGAGCGATAAGGTCGCCACCAAGCCTCCTCTTCTCCAGGCTGAACAAGCCCAGCTCCTTCAGCCGCTCCTCGTAGGACTTGTTCTCCAGGCCCCTCACCAGTTTCGTCGCCCTTCTCTGGACTCACTCGAGCACCTCCATGTACTTCTTTTATAGCGAGGGGCCCAAAACTGAACACAGTACTCAAGGTGCGGCCTCTCCAGAGCTGAGTACAGGGGGACAATCACTTCCCTAGCCCTGCTGACCACACTGCTTCTTATACAAGCCAGGATGCCATTGGCCTTCTTGGCCACCTGAGCACACTGCTGGCTCGTATTCAGCCGACTATCAACCAGCTGCAGACCAGTTCCACAACTCCAGCCTTGTGGGATGGGTTTGGCAGCCACCAAGACCCTCTAATAGGGCACCTGAATAAGACCCATTAACCCACTCGGTTAATGCCATGACAAGCTGCTCATGTTCTGCCAGCTCAGATCTGTGAGCTGCCTCAAGCCTGAGTGACAGCGCTCACAGAGGTACCGCTGTTGGCGCCAAGGAAGCAAAAATAGATGCCCGGAGGTGAAGAGGGCAGGAAGACTACTCGCTCCTTTGGGGAACGCTAGCTTACGTGAGTCATCTGGAGCGTGAAGCTGCAACTTAGTCACTTGAGCTCAAAGACAAATTTAAACCCCCAGGGAAGTGAACTGCACACTGGATTTGCACTATAGCAGCAGAGAAATTCCCCCCTTATACACACATACAGTTGCAACGATTTTACATGTTTTTACTTTGGATTTTATATTTTATAAAAGACTGCATTATTTTATATGACTTCTATTTTGTGAAGTAGAACTGTGAGGAACAAAATGCGGGAAATGAATCTGAAATTGTTAAATTATCACTATTATGGCAGTTATGGAAAGCTCCTGGTATTTTCCTTCACTTGGATGGTATGATGAGAAATGGTTATTTTGATCTGCCTAATTTATTTTTTATTATCAAACCTTTCATACAAATTCCTTTAAGACTAAATTGATCTATATAAACCCTATGACTAATATTTTAACTGCCTTCAAAATAAACTTCTCAGATGTTATTCCAAACACTTTTCATACTTTCTTCTTGCTTCAGGTTTTTATACGTCTCCCTGAATCAATTCTTCATAGTAATCCCTTTAGCTGTCCATTATCTTTATCCATTTACTTCATCATTTTTTTCTTATCCTTTAATCTGGCCACCTCTTTTTATCCCCATCATCTTCTTAATAGTATTTCTTTATTTACAGAGCTGCTTCTTGAAGTTATTTCCTTTTTCTCATTTCAGATGTAAGACTTCATGTACTTTGAAATTAAGCTTCCTAATTAATCTTACATTGAACATAGTGTTCCTTTGTCCGTGCCCAAGGCTTTTCACTTTTTATGCTCATCTAATTTCTGCCCTAGTGTTGTTGTTGTAAATTATAACAAAAATTTGAAAAGCATGATGTTGAAAAGCATCATCCTCCAGCTCTTTGAACAACATTGTTAGAAATTAGTCTAAACTACATAATCTCTATAGCTCTGTCAATGAGAATCAGAAACTATGGGACTCTGAAGAATGCAACTCTCCATAGTCTTTATCTGCAGAGCTTTAAATATGTGTTTATTCTTGATTAAAGAGCAGCTTCTCTCCGCGTCATCCCAAATGGAAAAAAGCATAAATGCAGCATCCATGCAGAGATGTGACATATAAAGCCCCTGATGAGATGCCATAAATTTTTTCCCTTTTTTTTTTTTTTTTAATTATTAACCAAACTTAATGAACTGTATAATTCAAGGTAAAAATTTTGTTGGCAGATCCAAAGTAAATTAAGTACTATGCTCAGTATTTACCAACTGTTTATTTGATCAGTCTGACCAAGTAGCCAATTGGAGTTTTTGAGTTGTAGATTACCTGCCACTGAATTCTGTTGATTAAATAGAAATTAGATGCACAGTCTCACAAAATAATGTATATTACCAAACATGGATACAGTTAACTAAATTTAAGTGCCTCTGAACATTTTGGAATTGATATGCTTGCCAGTAGAGTACTACAAATAAAGATTTGATTTTTTATTTATTTTTTTTTTTTAAAAGGAGTAAGGTATTACAAAATGGGAGAATATCCGTGAAATCAGTAAAACAAAAATATTTTTATCCTACCCTACTTTGGAAACTTGAATTTTAGACATTTTAGATAAGCGTATTTTCCCTCTGTTCATTAAAGCAAGTATGTTTTGTTCATTAAGACAGTACCTTGATAATGTGAACTGTTCCTGTATGTGACCCCACCAAAGCAGCCATTTCATTTATCCTATCTGGATCATCACTTCGTCTTTAGCTTTAAAGGATTTAAACCTGGAAAAGTGGTAAGCAACCACAGTTTTCAGTAATTTCTTTGGGAGTGGAAGGACCTCAGCATCTCACATGATCAGACTGTTAACTGCCATCATTATCTATCCCCTTAAGCTTTCAGCAACCATTTTAATTGCAGAAAAATATTAAGTTATTAGAGGAGCTGTAGACTTTATTTTACAATCCTGTAATTTATGCATAACTTCAGCCACCTTGGACTAGAACACTTCAGTAATATGTCCTATTGGTTCTTATCCTATTGCTTCTCTAAGAATGCTGGCACTTAGCTCTCTGGCATTTCAGGGTCCATGACTGTATTTGCATTACTTTTAACTAATCAAATTTAATTTGACTGCCGCTAAGATCTAAGATAATGACATTTAGATTTTAAAAAACATTTTGTTCATTTAAATCACCCAGTCTTATTTGAAGACACTAATGAAATTACTTTGGAAATAAAATTCTAGTGTTAGAAAGTTCAGAAGTCTGGGCATAATACCAAGGCTTTAGGCTTGAGCTACTAGAGGAAACCCTGGTGCCTCCTCTATTCAGTGTGTAAAATTTAACTAGAAATAATTAAAATTATGTATTTTGTAGGATATAAAGATATTGTTATAGTTTAAAATGGATTGCCAAAGGCTGAGTAAGACAGTCGTGTAGAGACAAGCCAACAGCAGGAGGCACATTATAATTTGTTCACAATAAAAAGGATGTGAGAGGCTGTTTTTTTAATTTTTTTTTTCTTGCTCAAATAATACTAATCTTTTTTGATCGTAATGACAGATTATAATTTGTTCTGCCAATAGGAACCACTCCAAAATAGATTTAGGGGAACTGGAATTAGCAAAGTTCATAAGAGAATAATCCCTAGCTGAAGGTTTCATAAACATCTCTAGAACTTTAAGCGACCTACCACATTTATGTCTGTGTTCAGCGTATCAATACACCATTTAACATTGCACTGATTGAAAGAGAGAATGTCTTCAATTACTGTATTTGCCCTCTCCAAAGCAGTGTTTCATTGATAAACCAATTCTTATTTTGGTCTTTTTTTCCATTTAATAGTTATTCCAAGACAGTTATCTTGCTGACAGAGCAGACTTGGAATCTGGTGTGGAGGAACATGACTTTTTGTTTAAAAAGGAGTTTTTGCAATGTTTCAAGTATAACATGCTTATTAGAGTGAGGTTTCTCTGCACTTTGCAGAGTTTCTGTATGTAAATCAGACCAAGTACATTCTAGTTATTCCTCTGACTTCCCACTAATCTCATGTCCTGTGTACTTACATGTAACACAGCAGCTTTCCAAGTGGAACCACTAGCACTTCCACCACACACTTTTTTTTTTTTTTTTTTAAAGGTTCACATTCCCCTCAAGAAAACAGTATCAGATCAGCTTTCTAAAATCCCTGTTGTTGAGCTAATTCGGTGGCTGTTAGCAGCTCAGGCCAGTCGCAAAGCTAGTCATTGCAGAAGACAGAACAACTTCTGAAACAAGGACTTCTATATTCCCACTTATTTCTGCTTTTACATAAAGGATATATTTACTTGTCTACTATTCCCTGACCACTGCAGTAATATACATAGAGGAAAAAATGAGGAACTACAGCAGCTGCTGGTGGAGCTGACTTCTTTCCCACAGTGTGCCCACTAACTCTGCTTCTTTTTGCAATTTGGAAGGGATCCTGGTTACCTTCAGCTCTCCAAAGATGGAAAGACAGGATTTCTTGTCCTTTTTGTGTCAAAGCTAAAAGAAACTCCTTGACAGTATTCCACAAATATATTACAGTGAAGGACACACTACAGGCTAGGAAGGCCGACAGATCTGTAGCAGAGAGTACAGAAACAATAAAGAATAGAGATGCTTTGGAAGGCAAGGGTACTTCAGTTTCAAAGGTCACAAATTTTATTTGTTCAAGAGGAAAATGCAAATACGCTTAAGACTTCAACACTGTACTGCTATTTGTGCACTGTACTTCCTTACTGCAACTTCACAGTTCAGCTGTTTGTCTGGTGAGAGAATGTACCATGAACCACAGGGCATGTGTAGTCCTGACAATACCAAAAGCAGTGCCAGTATAGCTGACAAAAGGAAAAAAAAAAGAAAAACGAACAACAGATGGGAGCCCCTTAATTTTTTTTCATCTTCCTTGACTCTCACAAAGGTAAATTGGTATCTGTCGTCTTGACTCTGTCGACTGCTGAGCATCTCTATTCTTTCAACATTCCCAACTGTGAGAAGCAGGGCTGTGCTGCACACCACTGATTCATGTGACACATTTCCACCCCTCATTTTAAATGTAAACTTCATCACCCCTCCTCAAGCTCCACGTGTGGCTGCAGCGTTCAGTACTTCCCAGTTCAGAAGCATCATGGGGTAGAAAGCCTGTCTTGCTTTGATTTGGCCTAGTTCTTAAATGATTTTTTTTTAATAGGAAAAAATCCTGTAACCTGCCTAAGACACAGAAGTAATGAAATTCTGGCCCATTTAACAGTAAACAGAAACAGTTCTCACACCTTCAGCAGTACCAAAAATATCAGAACATTGAATTAGCTCTGAATCTGAAAGACAAAGGGGAATTAAGCAACGGGGTCACTAAGACTGGCTGAGGAGTAGAGTGAGTGTAATCAATATGGCATAAAGACACAAGCGCAGGCTGCACAACCAAATATCAAAGAACGTTAACAGTGGTTAAAATGCATGAAAATCCAGGACACGGAAATGCCAAAGCTTATTCTATGAACAAGATATTGAACTAGAAAAATCTAAGATATACGTATGTAGGGAAAAACACATAAACCTGTAATAGACCCTAGTAGAAAGATAACATGATACTATTTAAAGAGCAAGTCATGTAGAAGTGACAATATATTTAAAAATTACTGTTTTAAGCTACTGCAAATATACAGTGTATGGTATATAATGTTATACTTAAGAAGCTGAATTTTGTTTGTGTCACTGGAAATCTTTACATTCATCTTTTTAATAATTAACAAAAAAAGTTACGCTATTTCTCTACAATGTAAAAAGTAGTATAGAAGTTACAAAATAAACATATACAGTGCAGCTACAGGCTACACCCAGCAGAAAACCGGGACTTGCTATCCCATTATCAGATATGCTCTCAGAGGATTACTGTGAAGCAAGACTGCATGTAGCAGTGCCACCTGGTGATCAATGCTATGCCACATTCCTCTTAAAAACGATTGCAGAGACATTACAAGTAATATAATTTTTCCTTTTTTTTTTTTTAACCATGAGTGTTAAAGTTTATACACTTATATTTGAAACAGTAAAGTATAAAATTGAAATTGAATATTCCAATTTATACATATAAGGATACTTCGTAATGTAAACATTAAGTATTTGGAAGCTATGGCACCTTACACCTAGCCAGCAGAAACAACTCTCACTTCTAAGCCAGGCAGAATATAGTAAGTCATAGGAGAAAAAAGTATCTCAGGGAAGAGAAAACCTAGAACCACTAAAATGAGCTATCTGAGAAAATCAACAACTTCACCTTCATTACATTCTCAATAACAAAGTCACAAATAATTAAGAAGCATATCCCAGTGCACTGGGTCTGGCTGGGATGGAGTACACTAACTCAGTTCAAAGGGCAGGTGACTACTCCACCTTCCCCAAGGAAAGACTTGAAAACAAAGTCTTTGAGAGCAGCCAGAACTAGGCACACCAAGTGCCAAGCTTCATCCCTCCAGTAAATTGCTTCCTATGGGCAACTCTAGTGCCAAGAGAAAAACTGGAAAAAAGTGCATTGACAGTGCTATGTGGTAGAACCAGATGCAAACATGCAGCCCGAAGTGCATGGTGACAAGCAAATTCGGTGGTTTATGAGGTGACCGAGCCTCCTACAGGCATCAGGAAGGGAGCACTGTGGCAGCACACCACGCACGCTAAACCCAGCTCTAGGCATTTACTGTATCATGTGCTGACATGCACATACCCAGCTTCCTAAACTAAGTGCATGGCCATTGAGCTAGCAGCCCCACCTAGAGTCATATGGTATTTGTGAAGTGAGTGCCACTATGAAAAGAAAAACACAGGGCAAATCAACCACAGGGCATTGGATAGAGGCTGTTGAATGATCCTCAACCTGCTGCAAGACTTCTTAAAAAGCAGGGTGTTTTTCTCTGCAGGTAGATTAAATGACTCAGGTGCCTTTTTATGTTATTCTGGTACCTACGAAGGCTAAGCAGAATAACCCTGCATGCCTCTGCAAAGGACTGGAAACTGCCCTCATACTCAGGCTATGAGAGGAATAAAACAAATACAATATGGAGGAGAGCAAGCAGGAAGCAGTACAGTTCTTCCTCTCCACCAAACTGCATTCCCTACTTTCATTTTTAGTGGCTCAAAGCTAACGTAACTTCAGGTGTTCAATGTGAGTGTAAAAATTTGGAAATAGGAAAGTTTTTTAAACAGGGAAGGGGACAGGTTCACAGTGAACAAAAAGTTACACACTAAGAAGGCAGCACAACTCTGTGGAAGCAAGAACAAAGTAACAGGGACACAATTTTTTTTTTTCCCCTTTGGCCATGACAAGGCCAAAACATGCAGCTAAGTGTATATACCCCATTAGTGCACAGGAGTCATGTATTCTGCAAGCCTTTTTTCCACTTTCACACAGAACCCCATTCTGCAAGGGAACTGGCGCATTTGAAACTAATTAAAAAAAAGCCATGTAATGAAGACTTACAGATGGTGCCAGGAGATTCCTTCATTATTCGTTCTCTTGGCCTTGTTTACTGTGTAATACCTTTTTTCCCCCTCTTCCTTTCTCTTGAACTGTTGTAGGAAAATGTTGAAGAGAAATGGTATATGTGTGTCCGAAATAAGCTTAAGAAATTGCATGTAAGTAGTTTTCTTACAAAACTCATTGATTTCATGTCCTCTTTTCCAGACTCGATATAGCCTTCTCTCTAGCTATAATCAATATAAATATTCCTAGCAGCCTGCAGTTATCCCTCAGTTCTTCGCTACCCAATCTCAGAGAACAACTGCATTTGTCTGAACCTCATCCTGATCTAGTGAGGAAAGAAGTTTACGCATAGTCTAATTCTGAATTTTTCCCATTACAGTATTTACAAGAGACTTTCATGCAGTAGGCTTAAAACAAAACACAGACCATCTTCATCTTTTGTTATCTGTATGTTTATTGACTGATTGTAAACTTACAAAAATATCACATCATACAACTTTGTATCAATCAACAAGTACAATTAAGAACACACAAGGAACTCCCAATTCTCTTGGAAAAGATCCGGATCCTGCACATATCAAACAACTCAACAGCTTGTTTAAACATGTTAATACTGCTATCCTGAAACTTTTTTCCAGAAAGTATGTAGTTCTTCCATTATACAGTATATGACTTCCTCGTGATAGTGATTAGGACAACCCTCACAGCTTGTGTACGCAGCCAGCTTCTAATCACATCTCCTAGATGTCCATAAACACCTCTGAGAATTCTCAGAGGGTTGTGCTGCACACATACCTAGGCAACTTCCAGCCAGCATTACGACCTGCTAGAGTTCAGTGATACTTCAAAAAAAAATTCCTTAGTATTTCTAGAATATTTGACTTGACAAAATGTAACAGTTACACTTCTGAGGCTGCTTTTTCCTCCTGGCAATGGACCAAACAAATATGGTAACAAAACATTTCCTCGTTACTATCTAGTGTTTACTAATTTGCTGTTCTTAGAACTTAAGACATGATTAACTGAATCTTTTTTCCATCCAGTTCCAATGAAGGCACAAGGAAGGCACAAGCATTTCCAGCTATATGAAGAACTTAACTGCATCAGAAAAAAATGAAGTATTTGTAACTCTCCAGCTTTACCAAAAAAAGTATTTTTTAATTCTTACAATGATCAAAAACAATTCACTAGACCAAAGCATGACAGTGTTTTCCAGTTGTGTTTTACACCCCAACTTCTGCACATCAAAAAAGTAGTAAAAACATCAGCTGCTCACTTTTCCACAAAGAGGGTTTTTTGCACCACAGTCAGCCCCAAGCCCCTGCAGACAGACAAGGGAAAAGGCAAATGTGAAATGTTTTCTTGAGACCTTTTGTGACAATCCATTGAGAGTGGCCCAGAAAACAGCATTCTGCTCTCTCCAGCCTTGAAGGAAACACCTCTGACTACAGCAGCACAGAGGAAGTATTGTCCACACCAATGGCCAAGACTTTTTATTCTTATATTAAAGATGACAGTGTTTCACTTAATTGGGTTCTAAGAAATACCAAGAATTGTTTTTATGTACTACGCATAATGCTGTTAGAGATACCCCTTCTATATTTGAAGGAGTGCAGTATGCTTTGAGTACAATGCATTGCAGTCTATTTCTCATGAGACAAAGGCAGACAAAACTTGCATTAATGACTTCCAGCCAGCTTCTAAAAAAAAGTTAATACAAGTTTTTATATGGATCAAAAAGGTATGCATTTTCACTTAAGGTGGCATGAAATCACTTGAGGATCTGCCCCAACAGAACTGGTTCTTGGTCTCTACCATCCTAAGTTAAAACATAAGTTTCAGGCTGCTTATTACTAATTTTCTCTCTTCAGACTTTCCATTCTACTACATCACCAGCAGGTCCTGAAATGCAACAGTAGTGTTCTTACTCCACCCCATTTGTACTTTTGTTTTTTAGTAAAACTCAAAAACTGAAATGGAAGAGTGAGCATGCTAGCACACCGGATTTTACCCCCTCCCCTCCCTTTGAAAGTGTCCCCATTCTCCTTCAGAATCCAAGTCAAAATTTGACTGGTTAGGACACCCTAAGAGCAAGAGAGCAACACAGTCCAGAAGACTCCTGCTGCACAATACAGCAAGCACAGAAATCTTGCTGACTTTTAGTACACTAATTTTTCTGATCTTCTTGGCTAACACACCAGCCTGAGCTTTCAAGTTTCCTCTCAATCTTTTTTAGTTCAGAGCACAGAGTGAGACAACTACATCAATATTCCAGTTTAATTAGAAGGCAAACTGCTAATCAAAACATTAGAGTGCCACAGATTAGAGTTGGATTAAATACAAAGGCAGAAATATATTAAAATGCTTTGAATTTAGTTAACTTTTTTTATATTTAAACCTAGCCTACAGACTTGATTTCAGATACTACCATTTAGATCTCCAGAGAAGTTTTAATGCATTAACTCAGTGTTCAGAAGTCTGGGTGGTGAGAAGTATTTAAAAATAACCAAGCTGTTAAGACAAATACATGATCCCATTAAAAGAAGACTGGAAGCCTGGTCTGCAAATACCTGCAACTAACTACATAACATTGCTACTTTTAAGGAATATGTACACTTGTTATGTTGTAATTTTATATACTCTATAGGTTAATGATCTCATTTTTTCCAAGCACATCTTAAATTTACAGACAAAACTGTTATCATGGTATTCACACTCCTTTCAGTATCTCCTTAGTCAAATTAAGATTTGCATGTCTTTTTGCACTCCAAAGCTAGATGTCTTCTTCCTTAAATGTACTTTCTTATTCTTGGATAGTAGGAAGTCTATAGACACTTCTCTGTACACATCCCAATTTTTAGGATTAAGAAAACTGACCAGTTTTACAAATGTTGTAGAGTTGACTTCAAGTATTCAAAAGCAAAGACATCTTCAGAGCAATGCAAGGATGATGCTGACAGAAACGTATGATGCTGCTGATACCTGCCGAAAGGACAAGGATGCATACCTTGCTGACCAATGGCACTTGTTCCTTTTGCAGAACAGAAAGCTTTCTGACAGATTTGTATCAAGTAACTTTAGTGCAAATAAGAGTTCTGTTCAAACTGTTTCAAGAACAGCTGCCATTTCCTTGAACTGTCTGACAAAGTTCTGAAAAGGAAGAGTTAAGATAAATTTCAGTTGCACAAAGAAAAGCTTGACCTGTTGTTCAAACTAGGACAATAGACAAAAATCACTTAATCCATTGTTTGCCTCTTTCCTCCTGTTAGAATTTGCATGTTGAACTGGAAATTTCTGCATTTCTTTTTGGGGGTTGGTTGGAATTCAGGTACATTCACTATTAAATCTACACAGTTGGTGACTATTTGCATGGCTTTGCTTATTAATAGGAAAGGAGGCCATGGGGAAAGAAAATATGCTAAGTAGCTGTCACACCACAAAAGAAAAGAAAACAAGGTATCCCATGCAAACACTTGTAATCCCAGCTGAAATAACCCATACTTCTCACATACAGCATCCCTTATGTTAGTTAAAAGCAAAATTATAAATAGGTTTCAGCCAGATGGAATACAAGATTTCAGAACACTCAAGGGTTCAGCATATCCTCCTCTTATTCCTTCCCACCCAAATCCCAGCATTTTTTTCACCTGTAAGCCTGAAAAATATTCTACATGATGCATTGGCCCTCTAAACAAGGAATGACAGCAGAAATGACATTAATTAAAATTAAACCAAGTTACTCAAGTTCATAGGTGAAGGCACAACATTTAAGAGCCAACTGTGATGAGGGAGCTTGACCTCCATTCTTTATCATTAGCCAAGGCCAGGCATAACTCAAGTTTTAGATTTTGAGGCTAGTGAGCTGTTTCATAGATAAAGAATATTCCCAGTTCCTAATATGGCAGAGGGATATAACATTTAAAGTCTTTTAGATTTGTCTTTTCAGCTATGGTAAGTTATGACAGTAATTGCTGCTAAATTAACATTTTATGATAAGTGTTGTGGAACTAAATGTAAAACTAAGTATTTATTTCCAGTCTTAAACAATTAATGTTTCATTTTTCAATTATACTAGCATGATGCTTATTTACATGTATACAAAGTACACATTTGCTTCTTCACAACAACACCACTGTTGTTCTGAAGAGACTGAATCAAACGACACAGGATTACAGACCTTGAACTGTGGGATTGTCATTTCAAAAGTTTTGTCCGTTATTTGTCCTGAAGCGTCTGCCACTTTTAGTGTCACTGTAACATAAGGATACTTCAGAGACCTGCAGGTGTCAGAGCTCATTGCAACTCCAAGCTTCCATTTAATATCTACAAACTGTGGAGAAGAAAATTGTTGGAAACACTATTAAAGGAAGAGATCTAGCCTATCATTGCTATTCTGCGGGACAGATGTTTTTACAGATAATACAGGACATTTAGAGCCCATATCTATATGGTAAACACACATTAAATATTCTGAAAACAGTCTTCTGCCATTTCTATTCATACCAGAAGGGGACTGAAAAATACCCAGTAACTTACTTCACTTAATCTGTTTTGCTTATTCAAGTATTGTTAATATTCAACAAGTTCTAGAAATAGGAGCTTAAATCAGAGTTCAGCTGGCTTGTTTATCATCCATGGTTTTATGTTCTTTTTAAAAACTTCTAGATCAAATGAATATGAAAGACAGTACACAAAAAAGTAGCAATAATGGGGAAAAAAGGTATTTGTAACTACATTTTAGATAAAACACATGATAAATACAAATCAAGTATTTTTACCCCTGTTTGCTAGGCAGAACTGGAATAAAGAAGTGAAAAGAGCCTTTAGAAGCTTGTGATCCAGCTTCAGACAATATTTTTTTCATCTTTAATTCTGTACCCTTAACTGCTGGTGTTAGGAACAAAAAACTTCAAAATGCAGATGCACTTATTTTCTCAATAAATTTAAGAGATGTTGGAAATTGGCAAAATTTCTTTAAAATAGAGTTTACATTTAAAGGGAGACACACTGATGTCCTGGTGCTACTGACTCTAAAGAACAATTCAAATTAAAACAGTACAAATGTCTGTCATACTGCTACTCACCTTCCCAAGTAGTACTATGAAACAATTTTCAAAAAGCTATAAAATGCATATTTACTATCCAAGCAGTAACATTGGAAAGTTGTTTAGGCTTTAGATGACCTTTGTTGTATATATTCTGTCTGACTGGACTTTCAGCAACACATACCCAGGAAACCTTTGGGCAGCCAAGATTCCATCATATCCTTTACACTACAATGCACACAACGAAGCACTGGCATTTCTGAAAATTGTTAGTTCAATTGTGTTTTGTTACCTGCCCCACTGTGGCCATGTTTCCTACGTCTTCTGACACACTGACAGATTTGCTCTGCTCATTCCATACATGACGAATAACTTGCACTGCATGTTTAGGCAGTGTGCTGCCTGCACTGCCCAAGGTAGTGACGAGGTCCTCTGTAGAGAGGTTGTTTCTTGCTGCTGTGCTGTAGGGATATCCAGAGAACACCACATCAGTTTCATCCTCCAAGATTTTAATAAAGTTTCTCACTTCACCCCAAATAAGCATTTTTTTTCAGCATTATGTTTAAATGCACTTTAAAATAAATTGAGATACTGTGTTTATTTTAAATGCAGAATATTTTACTTCTCTGGTAAGATGACTTCTGTATCCACTTTAATGTGTCTTAATATGCAGAAACCAAGCTTTGCTGGAATTACACAACATGCAAGATAAACACAAAAATAACCACAGCCTCTGAGTGCTGTTGAACGTGAAGAAAAGAGCACAATTGAGTCACAGATGTGTGCATAGTGCAGTTAAGACTATTAAACAGTATTATTACTTTAGAAATGAGGCAGCTTAATTACATTTAGGAGAGGGAATTTAAGTACCACCAAGGGGCATGTAAGGACCTCTAAGCAGTGTTGTAATTTGCAATTACAGGAGTCAAACAATGCATAAACCCCCAACTGAAAAGGCAGCAAATCCAGAGGAAGACCAAGTGCCACTCAATTCTCCCCATGGAAATAGGTCAAAAAAGCAAGTAAAAAACCACCCCAGGTTTGTTCATGCAGAACCCCTCTGTCTAATCCCAGAGGCATCAATAAAACAGAAAAAGAGGCCTAGCTGACAGCTTTAAAACTGTGACTAACTTTCTCTTATTTTGCCACTAATTCCAAAGCTTGCAGACAGCTTCTAAGATGAAGAATTTCATCTCAATTTTTTCATTACTAAAACTGAGTCTATGTAGTTACTGCACTTTTTTTTTAATCTTAAGAACACAAACTAAGCCCTTTTCCCAGATCAGTTCATTTCATACCCATGTTTGTGTTATTTTGTGCTTACCTAAACAGAAAGGAAACAGCACTAGTTATTTTTGCCAGCTCACCCACACTGATCTCAATCCCAGATGTCTGCAGCCTCTAAAACAAGATGATCAAATCATTACATGTAATAACAACTTACATGTGAACAAAAGACTCTACACAAACACATACATAAATTGATTTGTGAAAGGTATCCTTGTACAATATACACAGCAATTATATTGGCTTCTAAGTGTTAATATCCAAACTTACCCGACACAGTTCAACTGTATTTACACCTGGGATCTTATGGTTGAGATGCTGAATTATTTGCTCACACTGAGAAGAAAATTTTGAAAACGTTTTAAATATGCATTTTAATATACAGGACACAGCAAGTTTAAATACTTGGAGATTACAACAACAGTGAAAACTGGTTAATGCAAAAATGGACAATAGGATGAGGATGGAAAGGGAAGAATAGTCATGCAAGCAACTGATACTTAAGTTATATCAAACCAAGAAGAGCATATAAGCTCAGACAAAGCTTTTAGATACTACCTCATTTACTGTTCTTTAATGCATCATTTAGTTCAATAGCTCAAGTACAGAGCTTTTGATAGGCAGAAGCTGAATGTCTCCTAGACTGGCTAGATTTACATTTGATTAAGATGAGAGAGAAAAACATATCTTTAAACGTCTTCTGTGATAAAAACAAATTTTAAGCAATCTCAACCTCTCTTAGCAGGAGAGGTTTGCTTCACGAATCGCGCAAATCTATGCTACATATACATAACCTTAGCTCTGCATCACACACAAAAAGAAGTAGAAGAGTTTAAACTAAAATGTTTCCAGGAATCTAGGCATGCCAGAAATCCTCTGTATCCCCCTCATCGCTCTACTTACTAGTTCCGCAAAGAAGTCCTGAGGTATTAAGCTAATCTTATCTGCCGCACCGCCAGCATCTGCAAGAAACAAGCAGCTGGGATCAGAAGCAAACCCTTCAGGCATTATTATAACAAATCTTCCCTCTCCCTGCAGAAGTCACGGGTCATCACGGGTTTATTTACCCGGCAGGGCTGCTGGGCTCCCAGCATTGGGCTCCCGCTGCCGGCGGCGGTCTCGGCCGCCCCGGACAGGCTCCGTCTGGCCCCGAGGAGCCAGGAAGGTGTCCCCCAACCCTATCCCGCCCCCCCAAACCTCCCCCAACCCCACACCCCCTCACCGAGCGCCTCCACGGCCCGCGCCAGCAGCACGGCGGGGCCGGCGGCCATGGTGCCGCGCTTCCGACGAGACCCCACTTCCGCCACACGCCGCCCGCCCGCCTGACTGGCTGCGGGAGGGGAGGGGCACGGCTCTTATTGGCTGGCGGGCAGCGCGCATGCGCCGTACGAGGGGCTGGGGCGGGGCGGGGCCTGGCCTTGAACACCTCCAGGGGTGGGGCATCCCCAGCTCCTCTGGGTAACCCGTGCCAGTGCCTCACCGCCCTCAAACTAAAGGATTTATTCCTAGTATCTAATCTAAACATACCCTCTTTTAGTTTAAAGCCATTCCCCCTTGCCCTATCACTACACCCCCTGCCAGAGAGTCCCTCCCCAGCTTTCCTGTAGGCCCCCTTTAGGTACTGGGAAGTCACTCTGCAATAAAATTCCCATACTGAATGCAGTGAGTTTGAGGTGTAGCTGAAACACTGAAATGACGCTGATCCTTTACCAGTCTCGTGTTTTAAAAACAGCAACAAAAATATTCTTAGACTTTTCTAGCAACCAGTTTTACTTCTGGCTTCCCTCTATGTTCTAATGCAACAGCTTTAGTACACCTATAACAAGACTGTGACCAAGTAGTGAAATGCAACCAGTCACGTGGTAGTGCTGGCTAGTTTTAAATTATCTGTTGGCTTTTTTTTTTAATTTTTTTAATAAAATGCAATTAAAGAATTCGGAATACATTTCAGGCAAAGGGAAATTCTTGTGGAACATGTTATGTGTGTTTATGAACTTTATACTACATTTATGGCACTTGGCCTCTCCCTTTTAAAGTATCTAATTAAACGTGCAAATGTTTTTGAGTAATATGTGTTTTTATGACCTCATGACTGTCAAAACACTTGAAATGTACATACAGTTAAGATCTGCCTGTGATAGGAGGGACATGATTCAACAATCTTTTTGTTCTTAACTTAGGTAACTACTGCATACTTTTGTATGTTATCTACAGAACTTTGTATGCTATTTTATTTTACAATTTCATCAAGTCTTTTACTAGTGCCTTTAGCAATATGACTAATATTTATTATGTTACCTTTCATTCATTTTCCAAGATGTGGAGATAGATGTGAAGTTAAATGTTTTGGTGGTTTGGTAATTATAGAGTAATTCTGGACCATTTGCTGAAATTTTGAGTTGTTTTGGAGTTATTTTGATAGAATCATAGAATATACTGGATCAGAGGGAACCCACAAAGGCCATCAGCTGGGTCCTGGCTCCACACAGGACCACCAAAAATCAGACCCTATGTCTGAGAGCACTGTCCAAATGCTTTTTGAACTCCACCAGGCTCGGTGCTGTGACTGCTGTCCTGGGGAGCCTGTCCCAGTGCCCGAGCACCCTCTGGGTGCAGACCCTTTCCCTAACCCCCAGCCTGACCCTCCCCTGTCCCTCCTCCATGCAGTTCCCTCGGGTCCTGTCACTGTCCCCAGAGAGCAGAGCTCAGCGCCTGCCCCTCCGCTCCCCTCGTGAGGGAGCTGCAGGCCACCATGAGGCCTCCTCTCAGCCTGCTCTGCTCTGGGCTGGACAAACCAAGGGACCTGAGCTGTTCCTCACACATCTTGCCCTCTAGACCTTGCACCATCTACAGCACCTTCCTTTGGACACTCTCCAATAGTTGTATGTGCTTCTTATACTGTGTCACCCAAACCTGCACACAGCACTCAAAGTGAGGCCGCACCAGCACAGAGCGGAGCGGGACAATCCCTTCCCTCAACCAGCTAGCAATGCTGTGCTTGATGCACCCCAGGGTGTAGCTGGTCCTTTTGGCTGCCAGGGCACACTGCTCTAGTTAAACTTCATAATATTGGGGATTGCCCAGCTGTCTAATTTGTCAAGATCTCTCCATAAGGCCTCTCCACCCTTGAAGGAGCCAACAGCTCCCCTAATTCAGTATCGTCCACAAACATATCTTAAAAAGTTCTTTGAATTTGGAACAGCAGGCTGGTGTAATGATTTCAGTATGTAGTGATTTCAGTTAGTCTGCCCATCCCTAGTATTCAATTGTGTATCTCTGGAAACTGCTGCCTCCTAGAAGTATGCTCTTTGAAGGTTTTTGTGGCAGAGGAAGTCAGATGCAGGCTGTGATTGTGATCTGGCAGTAGTGGCTCATCCTTTAGCTAGCCAAAGACTGAAAACCTAACATGAGGAGACACCTTGTATGGAAACAAAGGCAAATCTCATTAGCTAGCAGAAGATTGGATTGTTAAAGAGAGATGCTGTGGTATTCTTTGTAGGTCAATGCAGAATCTTCAAACACAGCCATGTAATAACAGTATCCCACTTAGTAGTAACAGGGGGTAAAATAAAAACTAATTTAGGTAATTTAGTCCATTTCACAAATGTAACATTTACAGAATGGGGTGTTGTTATTAACATCAACACTCACTAAAGAACTACACCAAGTTTTTCAAAGAGCTCTTCAGGCAGAGGGGAGAAAATCTTTTGGTTAAGAGCTGGGTTTCTCCAGTGCTTGGGCCTCCAGTTCTGTGATGTCCCTACCTTTCTTGGCCTCCTGTCAGCTTGGTACTCCTGTCTGTACAGCAGCTAAAAACGCCTTCTCTCACAGGACTTCTTAATTTGCCTGTAAACTGTCAGTTTCTTTCTTTCCTGCCCACTGCCTGCTCATGTGGCTCCAACACCAGCGTCCCACTGCTCCAAGGCCATCTGTCCCTTTGTGTGAAGGCTGGACAAGTATGTGGGACCAGCTCTCAGGCTTCACAAAAATCTTCTCCAAATGTCCACTTCAGAAAATGAATGTACAGCTGCTCTCGCAAGCACTCAAATGCTGTGACTGAGAAACAGCTAGCAGTTCCTGTACGTGTGCTGAAGGGACAACGTTCATGTGTTCGCTTCTGTTTCTTACAGCTTTCGCATCATATGGCTCTTGCCTTCTACAGGCTGCCCATGGATTCTCTTGGAGGGGTTCAGGAGGTGAGTACCTGGGCTAAGAGCAGAAATACATATGCGGTTGGGAGGTGGCAACCAGTCTGAACAAAGCAAATTCATGCATGGAGAACAGTTCACTGCACGTTCATAAGGTAGGTAAAAGCACCCTGTAACAAATGAGGTAACCTGTTCTTTTAAGGAAGCAAAGAATTACCAGTTTTCTTGTCAGCTTTCAGTACAAAGTTAGACATTTAGTGAATTGTAAGGCTGCCAGTGAAAAAATGGAAAAAATGGAAAAAAAAGGCCTTTTAAAATTTTTGGTTCCTCGTTTTTCACCTGTTTGTCAGATAAGCATGAGGCAAACAAATCTCTTGTCCCTTTAGTGACCCCACAGCTCTGAAGAAAACAACATTCCCACAATCTGGAAAAAAAAAAAAAAAAAAGAGAGAGAGAGAGAGAGAGAAATAAATAAATCTGTTTTGACTGTCCCTCTCAGAGTGCCTTTATGCAGCCTGAAGACCCTGGAAGTCATGGGGGCAGAGCTGCGAGGAGCCACAGCTAGACATCAGCTGAAGCCTGTATTGAGTATGGGTTGAGGTGTGGTGTGTTCAGAGCAAGGGGATGGGCAGCCCTAGCAGGACTGGGGAATCTGTTTATACACTTTCCTTCCTTTTTTGTTCTTTTCTAAGATAATTTGAAAGGAGGTATAACACTAAATTAGATATACATATTATATGCGTATTATATATATATGTATTATGCTGTGTTTGATCTTAGGTGAAAGGTCAAGATGGGGTATGTATATGCTCCTGAGATCCTGAGATGGGAAGGTATGAGGGGATTTGAAGCTTTAGAAGAGAAAATGCAAAACATTTGTTTTATTACATCTCAGTGGATCCCTTGAGGACTTCACTAACCAAGTCCTTGCTGATAGTCTGAAGGCTGAGGAGGACTGAAGTCTTTTGGGGAAACTCGCTGCTATAATAAGCACATCACAGAATTAATTCCCTTTGAACCTTTTCATTAATCTTTATTACTCTTTATTAAGAGCTAATCGTTATTTCGTTAATTTTTATTGTTCTGTGATCACCGTGCTTCTGCGAACGTTCAAACACTACACCTTAATCATCAAAGAAACAACAGCTCCAGGCCCCTTTTCTCCAATAAAAAAACTTTTACTCAGTGCCATGACGGGTTTTAATTTTGGGCCGTTGGGGAAGGAAAGGGCCGTTGGGGAAGGAAGGGGCCGTTGGAGCGCGGCGCCCCCCGGCGGCTGCCGCTCGCCATGCCGGCCCCGCCGGGCGGGCGGGGCGGCCGAGGCACCGGCCGTCGCCTCGCCGGGAGAGCCCACTGCCGGGGGGGAGCCGAGCAAGGACCGAGGGGACAATCCTCCGTTTATCCCCATCCAGGAGCAACCAGGAATAACTAGGCGATCATGATGGGATTCACCGCCTTGTTTCGCTGCTGCTGAGGGCGGGAGGGGCGTGCGTGAGGACAAGCAAAGGGCGGGTTCCCCCTGCGGATCCCCCCCGGAGCCGCCCGTCGCTGTGGCGCGGTCCCTGGTGCGGGCTGAGCGCGGCGGCGTGAGGCGCTGTCAGCCGCCGGGGCCGTGCCGCCGCCATGGAGCCGCACCGCTGGCTGCCCCTGGAGGCCAACCCCGACGTGAGTGGCCCGGGAACGGGCACGGGGGGTGCCCGCGGGCCGGGGGGGGGGCGGTGAGGGGAAGGGGAGGGCGGTCAGCGGGGCCTGGCGGTGCTGCGGGGCGTGGGGGGCGCGTGTGTGTGCATGGGGGGGCTGCCCCTCAGGCCTGGCCGCGTTCGTAACCCTCCCCCTCTGTTTTCTGCTCTCTTTTCAGGTCACGAATCAGGTAAGCAGCGTTGGTGTGAGGTAACCTTTAGGCCCTCTACAGCTCCAGGCCTTTCGTTTCCTGCAGTAGGGGCTCCCGCTGCCCCCACGAGAGTAAGTCCCGGAGTGCTTGTGCGCTGCCTGCTGCTCTTGGACCTTACTGGGACCTCCTGTGCAGCCTCCGAGTACACGGTGTAACGTAAAAAAACCTGTATAAAACGCAAATGGTAAAGGAAAAGAGAATAAACGTGCTCCGCAGATGTGAGACAATCAGCCTGTTAAAGTAACATAATCTCTGGTATGTTTCAGGGAGGGCTTTATCTTATTAATTATTGATTAAAACGTTGTTATATTTATATATATTATGGATCTGTACATGATGGGTTTGTACGGTCATATGGATCTGCTTACCTCACCATGTCTCAGTCCTTTTCTCCTTTGGCTGATGAGAAGAAATAATGTATTTTTACCATATTTGTACCTTGCTGATTATTTGTGACTATGTTGGCATCATTTTTTTTTTTTTGCTGTTGTTCTTGTCAGTATAGTAGAATCCACACTAGAGAAAGGCATGTTGATTTTGCTACAGATGGTGCTTGAGCCAAAAGCTTCCAGCAGTACGATGACATTCTTGAAACTATTACCTTGTTGAAATACTTTGAAAATTGGGAATCTCTGTTTGTGGAGAATTATTATTATTTTTTAATATATTTTTTTGTTGTAATTCATTAATCAAGTATGCAGGTGGGTGAAGAGTTATTCATTGCTGGGTCATTTTGTGCTTGGCTTTCTCATTTCCTGACGCAAGTAATTTTACCATTTGTGTATTATTACTGCTGTGATGCAATCAGGTGTTGGGGTGAGTTCTTTGTGCTCACATGAAATGAAGTGTTATCAGCTGTAAAGTAGAAACCAAGGAGGAAAAACCAGTGGCTTTTTCCAAATACGGTATTGTTAAGTTTATGCAATATGGGGAATATCCTGGAGTAGTGTTAAATGAACTGCTCTAAGTGTATTCAAAACCTGCTCATCAGCTTTGCATTTGTGATGTATATTATGTCTTCGTTATGGATGATTGTGGTTTATGTGAACTTTCACTTCACAGGGATTTTCTTGTTAATCTTTATGGAAAGGGCCACTTTAGACAAGGTCAGCTTTCGCTTTCACTGTATTTTGCCAGACTTAACTGAGCAGTAGTTTTAGTTATTATTTAGACTAAGATGTATCTTCTTTTTTTCCAAAATAGAAAAAAAAAACAAAAAAAAAAAAACACAACAAAGGTCTGTGTTGAATAAAAGTACACCTTGCATTATTAGTCATTGTTCTGTATAACAACAGAAGTGTTAGTCACCAGTTATTCATAACCTACCTCTGTTTAACACAATAGTAATAATAATTTGACATCCAAATGAAGTTGCAAGCACATCTTCTAAAAATCCTATGGAGTTAATTGCAAGGACAGTTGTTACAGTCCTTTTTTTTTTCTGGTGCTGTATGTCACTGTACTCTATAAAATAGAGGATTCTTCAGGATTAAAAAGGTATGCCATTTATAGCTGCAGCATGTAGGTCTAGAAGTAAATTAATACATGCATCTTCTTACACAGGCCTTTAGCTATATGCTTCTTGGTTTTATTTTTGTTTTGGATTTTTTTCTTTTATTTATTTTACTTGAATGTTAGACTGTCCTTGAAACATACTACTTATGCTACTATCAATGCTGTTGTTAGGTGTGGTAATGAACCCATTGTTGAGATGTGCATTGTAATGTACGTTGACTGTTTCAAACTTTGGCAGAAATTTGGGAGATAATGGAAAAGAGCTGGTATTTCGCAGTTGCAGGGTGTGTAAAATCTTTCCAAAATATCTTGATTTATCTTCCCTTAGTGAAAGCATTTGTATTAATGCAAGTCTAGGAATTTTTAATTTCTTAGTATATAGGACCTTTATTTGTGCGTATGGATTGGAATTATGTAAAAGGTTTAGAAGTTGGCTGGAGAGGATAAATGTGAATAATCTTTCTCAGCTTTAAAGATTTCCAATGGCGGTGACTCACTCAGGATACTGCTGCGATGTATCTGTAGTGATCTTAAGAGAGAAGTCAGCGTAGCTAAATGTACCATACAGTGCTAATTTAACCGTCACGATATGCTCTTTTCTCTCCACTTCTGCAGTCTGATGGAATGGATTATAAAGTATTGTCAGTCCACCTCCAATATAGAAAGAGTTGATGATTCAGCATTTACAAAGCTCCAGTCAGTGTAGTGATGACAGCTAATTTTCTTCTCTTTGACCTTCAGCTGTGGGACCTTAGGTGCTACCCCTCTTCTTGAAGCTTCTGAAGCCCCTCTACTAATGGGAGAAAAGATGTGAGAAAGTTTTATCTGCCCACTGTTCACCAGATGATGTCTGGCTGCGTATCTTGTCTTGTTCTCAGTTTCTTATATCACCAAAAATAGTTAGACTGCTTATGAACGTTGGGAGTGGAAAGATCAGATGCAAGCTAATTGTTCCTCATCATGACATCACTTCAGTGTGGCTTGCAATCTGTGATTAGTTCCCTAGGAAGTGTAGGTAAAAAAAAGTAGTATTGGTAGATGAATTAGTCTTTTTTTTTTGTTGTTTTTTTGATCATTCCTGTTCTAAGAAATATCCTTACTTCCTAGATAAGGTACCATGCCAACACATGCCTTTGCTCTGTCGAGGTAAGGCTCCGGTAATTGACAGCATCTGGCTATGAAGCTCAAGTGCTGGCTTCAGGTAGCCCAGAGTTATACTATGCAAAGTTGTCTGTGATTTGGGTTTGTCTTATGACATAGGGCTTATTTGCCAGCTACCTTCCAGCATTATTTTCAGGCCTTTGATCCTACTTTTTTTTTTTTTTTTTTAAGCCATTAATGCAATGCCAGCTATGTAAAGGAATTTCAGTCTATGGACCCTCTTGGCAGCTGTGACTTCCTGGGGGTAATAAAGATCCCAGAACAGATGGCAGAAACTGGATACACCCAGTCTTCATCCAGTTAGGTATCGGGCAAATATAGAGATTAGTTAATTACCTTGAAGAAATGAACTCTTCCTAGAAGGTCTTTACATTTTATGAACTGTTTGCAGCACTGTCACACAAGCTTCCCCAAAAGAAAACCCAACTGACCAAAGTCACTGGAAGGGCAGTGCCTGCAGTTCCTGATGTGCATTGGTGGTGGTGGTTCTCATAGATGAGCTCCATGCAGTGAAGGTGCATGTGATGTGAAATAACATAACTGCACATTTTCAAAAGGGCATTTAAGCTTAACAGCAGCTCTTCTGTTGTAAGCAAAGTGGCAATAGTGGAGATAGGCTTCTTTCCAAGAATTCATGCTGTGAGCATAGTCTCAGAAAGCGGAAGACCAGAACTGGGTCTTTGGATCTTTCTGTGAAGAGAGAGCCCCAGAATCCCTTCCACAGAGCCAACAAAGGGGAAGTGGCAAGGCCATGCCACAGCAAAGAGTAAGCAGGAGGCAGATGCGAAGGAGGATTGTCGTGAGACCAGTTGCTCGATGTTTCCTTCTGGTTTAAAATACCTCAAGCTGTAGAGCCCTGTTATTAAGTTTAAACAGGTTGTTCTTATGTTGCAACAGATATGTTGCAAGGGGGAAAATTATGAGGTGTTATGGAGTTTAGAGCATTACTCATATGAGTATTTGGAAAAGAACTTAGATTTGTCTTTGTAGGTCATTCAGTAACCAAAAGCTGAGAAAACCGTGCATTTCATTCTTCTATTTGTAGCTTTTAGCATTTTCTGCTCTTTTTTTTTCTTAGTTGCTTATTTATTTTCCAATGAAATAAGCTGAACATTGTAACAACTGTAATCCTTACCAGTGCTGGTAAGGATGTTTGTTTAGTGAACAGCATGCTACAGAGTAGAAAACAAGCACTATTGGTTCACCACATAGGTTAGCTGGTGGTTCCCTACTTCTCTATTTTCCTTAGCTTAAAGGACCAGCAGAATCAGTGTAATTCGCTTGTTATTTCATTACACTGTAAAAAGAACACATGCAACAGCTTATTTGTAAGTGTGGATTGTTCAGGCTCATGCTGGTTATGAACAATTATTTAGATCAGCGGAACAAGTTTGTCGTGAATCACTGGCTTGATAGCTCCACCTCAGGACTTGTCCTCAGAGCACTCCAAAGCTTTTGCTTGCTAAGAGAGGTTTCTGAGCGAATCTGAATTAGCTGTGTAGTCCAGGTTTCTGTGCGGTACGTTGCATTGCTGTTTGGGTGATGATCAGATCCCGGTTCAATACGTATGGTAGTACCTGTGAATAACAAATATGAAGTTTCAGAGCTGCTTGATGGGTTATATTTAAGACATTTAACTATCAGCATGAAGACCAGGAGCTCTAGCTGTGAGTCAGAACTGCTCTTCTAGACACCCTGAAGAAACCAACACAGTTAGAAGGATAAAAATTTTGTGGGTGTAAGATCTATCACATTTTTGGTGAAGTTGTGTTCTTTTCTCTCCTTCACTGCATATTAAAATAAACTTGAAAAAATGTAATGATAAATGAATGGGCTGTATTCCATGAACTTTATTGTGAGGTCCTGAAATATGGTGCTTGAGGATACTTAAGAATTTGTAATAAATCTTGAACTTTATGGGTAAGTTTATTGTAATGGAGCATCTGTTGTTCCTGTAAGACCATACTGTGGCTGCTCTAAGTGGGGACTGGTTGGTAAAGAAGAATAAAATGCTTTGTGCAAGTTATGCCCGTGCATATGCTCCTGAGCAATACACCTTTTGACCTGCAGTATAGAACTGAAGTTTCTGACAGTATTTCTATATTTTCATGTCAAGTCACTTGGATTAATGGACTGGAAGACACTTTGTCTAAACCTTATTGAAAAAGGATCCCTTCCTTTAAATTCCCTAAATGTCATAGTGAAAGAACTAAGAAGTACATTCTTATAATGCCCAAACAAAATATAATTTCTGAAGCAGTTTTTTGTAATATGCCTCCAGAAATAATATATATGAAGAATTGAAAGCAAACTATTACATGTTTGTGTTTGTAACGTGGATCATTACAGTTTAGTAAGGACTAGTTCAGTAAGAGCAGGTTACTTAGAGGGCTTAAATACAACCTTCTATTTGTAGGCTCATATAAATTGTCATTTAAGGGTTTTTTGTTGGTTTTATTTATTTTTTTGGTGATAGCTCCATCAGACATGTGCAGTGTCTAACTACTGTTTAGGGGAAAAGATCAGCTTCAATTCAACAGGGTGCCAAAAGTTCTTATGCCTTCATGATACAATTACAAAATATTGATCGCTGATGATAAAGTTAGGAAATACTGATTACATCTAAATAAACTAATAGAGACTTAGTCCTTCCAGTTTCCTAAAGCCATACACATTTTCATTTTTGTGGAAGAAATTCTTAACTGTGGTTTTGCTGTGATACAGTGATGCTATAGTCCATTGAGCAGAAGTATAATATAATGTAGACTGTCGGTGTCTTGGTTTGCCTTTGGAAAAGGATTGCAATCGTTGGTTCTTCACAAAAGCTCTTTGACTTTTGTCTGAGTGTCTGGAAATGTTTTTGTTTTTTTCTCATTTTTGTTCTTGTGGTTCCAACTTTTATACAAACACCCCAGAAAAATGGAAGAGTCTCGGTTTTGAGTATAATGCCTTAGTATTTAGAATGTGGCATTCTTGAAATACTTACAAATGCTGTCCAACTTCGCTGGCACCTAGATTTCAAAGTCCATTTTATTTCAGTGTTAGTCTTCATGTTGTTTTTATTTGCAACTGACAAAGTAGAGAAGACCATCGCTACTTCAGACAGCATTTAAAACGTTCATTGACTACTTCAGTAATCTGCTGTTCAAAGTAAATTGAACTCTTTTAAGTTTTCTTATCCCAGTTTTCCTTCCCACATCTCTGTCAGCCCCATAAATCGTATCCTCCTACTGGTTCTGTGGCTGTGTTGGCAGAGGCATTGCTTTAATCTGCTGAAGTCAAGTCACCTGGGTCAAGAGTTCGCTTGGTTGCCTTTGTTCAGCTGACTTTTGAGCCTCTTTAAATTAGCCCAAACTATATTTTTAAGTTTCATGAAATTTAATTCATTTTAAAGGTAGCCAGCATGTGTTGGAACAAAATCATGCATTAAAGATCACTGTTCTGTGCTGCTTTTGATGCTTAACAGTTAAGGTAGATTAAGGTAGTGGTACCAACAGTGAAAACAACATAGGTTATACCACAGAAATATCTAAATTAACTTACAATAAATGCATTTAGGCTTGTTACAGTGATGTTGTTTTTTCTGTTAACTAACCTTTAGACATGGAGATTGACAGTTTGTGGTGACTTGGAATAGAATCAGGGAGGTTGGAAAAGACTTTGTAGAGTTCTGTGGTCCAAGCAGGTTGCTTAGGGGCTTGCCAAGTTCTGAATTCCTCTAAGGGTGGAGACTCAACAGGCTCCTGGACAGCCTGTGCTAGAGTTTGACCATGCTTGTTATTTTTTCTTTTGTATTATCTTAAAATGCTTTCCCTACCAATTTCATATTTTCTACATTCCATCCTGTGTCCATTGTTTCTCATTGTTCTACTGTGTACTTCTGAGATGAGTCAGTCGTCATCTTCTCTGCAGCCTCCCTTAGCTAGGAGAAAACACCAATATCAAGTGTCCTGTCCCCCATCTCCCCTGCCTTTTCTGAAGATGGTTTTAACCCATCTTTCAACCTTTCTTCATACAACAAGGCTTCAGGCTCCTGTCCCTGTTGGTGGCTCTCCACTGGATTTGCTTCAGTCCTGACAGGGAGCTCAAGGCATTGACACAGCACTCCGGAGAGTTTCACAATCCTCCAGCAGAGGGAAGGTCTCACTTCTGCCTAGTATGCTCACTTCCCTCGCTAGTATGGCAAGCAGTGATAGGGGTTGGCTTTTACGGCAAGGGCACATTGACTCATGTTCAGTTTATTATTGATTAGGATGGCCTGATCCTTCTCAGCAGAGTTATTTTCTAGCCAATTAGCCCTGAGCCTGTGTGACTGCATGAGGTTATGCCATTCCAGATGGGGGATTTTGCATTTGTCTTTGAACTTCATGAAGTTCCTGTCAGCTCATTTTTCTAGCCTGCTGAAATTGCCTCTGAATTGCAGCCCTGCCCTCCAGTGCTCTTCCCAATTTGGTGTAATATCCAAATTTGTTGAGTGTGCAGTATGCAACCGTCCTGGTCATTAAGGAAGATGTTAAACAACATTTGCAGTGACACCCAAGAGAGGTCACTGCCGGTTGCACTTTGTGTTGCTGTTGGCCACCCTTTGAACCTGGCAGTCTGGCCAGTTTTCCACCAGCTTCCCCCTTATCCAGCTCATGTATCTCACTGGTTTGGCTCTAGGGATGGTGTGGATGACTCTGCCAAAGGACTTGCTGTATAAAGGCTCTACACTGTTTTCCCTCCCCTGAACCTTACCCACGCAGGCAGTGCTCACGCTGTTGAAAGCTTCCAGGTTAATTGGGCATCGTTTGCGCTTGGGAAGTTAGTGCTATCTGTTCTCCATCACTTACTTGTTCTTGTGCTTGGGAGCAGCTTCCAGGAAGGTTTGCTCCATAACCTTCCCAGAGACTGAGCTGAAGATGAGTGGCCTGTAAATTCAGCACTAGGTGGACTTCAGCTTTTAGAACTGCGTGCCTCTGTGTTTAAGCAATGCACATCTATCCCTTTTGGATAGCCTGTCCCTCTGGTTTCTTTCCGTGTGCTTCCTTTCAGTTTGACCTCAGTCAGGAGTTGCATATTCATCCGTGGTGGCTTTTGGTCATACTTTTTTGTGTTTCTGCAGTCTGTATTGTCCTGTAATCACCGTAGTCATGGCTCTCCACATTCACAGCTTGGACGAGTTATTCCTTGTTTGTGAGTAGTTTAATGCTGTTACCTGCCAATTTTGAGGAAACTCTTGCTCACAGCAGGCAATTTTAAAGAACAGAAAATTGGGGTCCCACATTTGCACCCTTGAAAATAGGGCCTATGTGACTTTCCTGAACTCTACAATACAGTTCCTGAGTTCTACAATGCAACAAAAATTTGGATTTTTTTAGCAAATTTTATGTGTCAATATTCTCAGTTTGACTGCTGCAGATATTGAAACAAGTCTGAACAATTGCACTTGAACGCAAATTGTTTGGAATTTTCCAGTGAAGTCTAGATGTCAGGTAAGAAGGAAGGGCATTCTGGAATACTTGAGCAAAAAGGAGAACATCATGCAAAGTGCAGCTAATGTGTATGGAAAAGACAACTAATTTCAAAAGTGACTTTTTTTCCTCATAGTTAGCTGAACAATGAAAAACCAAGGAGGAATCTTTCGTTCAGGATGACACTTTAATACGACAGAGAAAGAGACAACTTCAAATACAACAAAAAATTTAAACAAAAGTACTTTGTATTATTATTATTATTAAAAATAAAGCTCTGAAAAAGTTGGTCAACTAGACATGGACAAGTGTGTTGTCTGTCTTTCCTTCTGAGCTGGTATAAGACTTCTGTAATGTAAGTGAGTATGTTTTCTTTTTTTATTTTCTAAGGTAAGCGCTCAAAGATAAACAGAATAGTCAGCAATACGATAAGTGACAGAAAAATATCTAATATTCTCTTTTGCAGATCTAGAGTCATATAAAGCTGCTAGCTTATTGATACTATATGTTCAGTTTAACATAAAAAAATAAGAGGAAAATAAAAAATGGAGAGTGGATGAGCCCTCAAATACAGTGGAAAGAACCTTATCTGCTCTGTCCAGTAAGTATCTTTAGATAGAGTTGCTTGGTAATTGCTGCAAAGCAGCAGAAGTCCTTACCTCTGAACAAGACTGTCTCAAAAGCATACAGAACTGCCTGCTGTTCTAAAACAGGAGTGTTTTGGCAAGTGTGGAAGCTCACCTGCTGATAGGTAACTCAGTGATCTTTGTACCAGCATGACTGGCCTAAGAAAGAGCTAGGAAAAGACAAAGGAAGAAAAAGGAGGGTTCATTTAGTTATTTCTATGGTGTTCAGGTAATTTGCCAAAATTGAAGCTACTGCTTGCAAATAGACTCCTCTGAGTTTCCTGTGTCACATCTAATATGGATTTTTGTCTCTCTAAATAACTTTCCCTGGTTCCTAAGAACTTGTTTTTACTCCTTTAAAATTTCTCTTGCCAGACCTTGCTAAATAGCGTTCCATTGCTTTTATGCCTTCAGAACGCAGTTGCAGAAGATTGCTTGTCTGGCTGTGTCATTGTTTGAACCTTTTTCTTTTTTTTCCCCTTTGTATTTCTCCATGCTAAGAGTAAGCTATATCTATTTGTTTCAAGGGATCTTTGCACCCTGCCATCTATTGTTCATCTGTAAACTCATCTGGCAGTCGTTCTTGCACATGGGAACTTGCTGCCATTTTTTACCTTTTACTCATGCAATTTTCAGAAAGGCATCTCTATCATTTTTTTCCAGACTTGAATGAAGCCCTCTGGAAGCAGAGGGGCCTTATTAGCCTATTTGTGATCTCAATCTTTCCTTGATGATTCTAAAATAAGTTGTTAGGCTGTTTGTGTGTAAAATTTGCTGCCTGCCATACTAAGGCTACGTTCTTGGTGTTCCTCTGTAGTGTTAACCACCCCTTCTAGCCATGGCTGTCATTGAATACTGAAACTTAACTTTTTAAAGTTCCTGGGTGTTACAGTAATGTGAATACTGAAAAGCATTCTTTCTGTGAAGTTTTTGCTATAATGAATATATCGTTCAGAAGTTTGAGTAGCTGTTCTTGGGTTTAGGAGATGTGTTTTTCCCCAGCCTGTGAAAGGCAACAAGACAAGAGAATATGCATCGTTTATTTATTCAGTAGCTTAATGTGATTCTTTTAGTGTTGCCTCATCTGGTTGTGGAGTCACTTTCTCCGTGGGTGTCTTTTTATTTTGTTGGGTTTTTGTACCCTTATTTCATGTAATCTTGCAAAATAATAACCAGTGTTTTCTCAGTTGTGTTACATTTCCCACAGTTCTGAGTAACAACAGGGAAAATGATGGAAAGCTTAGAATCATAGAAGCACTTGAAGTACAAATAATATTTTAACACAGCTACGTGTACTCCCCTCTCCTTCTGAACGTTTCTTCTGTCATTCACAAAGTGGTAATTATCCTCATAACTTGGCAGGTTAAAATAGACACTAAAAATAAAATTCCTACTGTTTTATCAGCTAGTAAAAACTCACATGTTCCCTCCATATAATTTTCATTAAAGATAGTGATTTGGCTTTATTCTTAATCTTGGCAAGACTTAAAGGTGATATAGAACCAAAAGATCTTGGTGTATTACATAAGCGATCTCCTGAGTTAATTTTCTTGTCGTACATAAGAGCTACCTTGTGTTAACATCAGTTAGAAAGCTGTTCAAAGCCTCGATCGTGGACTTGTGCCCAGTCCCACAAACCCATACATAAGAGACCGAATCTTCCTTACATCTTGGTAAGAGACACTTTTCCTTTCACCTCCCATTTTGCTCTTTGAGTTTATGGTCAATTTGTGTTGTTCATTTTTAGTGGAAACACGGGGAAAAAAATGAAAATGGAAAAATAATCTTTATATGGCATTATGGACAGAAAGTCTCCATGTTTTGCAGTGCAGACAATCAAATACTGAACTGGTTTAGGTTGGTTCTGTAGATACAGAGAAATCTCATACGTTTTTTTTCCAAGATTCTCTTTTTAACTTTTTGTTTTCCAACTTAAATTGCCTTTACTTGCTCTTGGTTTAGATTTCTTGCCTTAGAGTATAAAGTGGAGAGAGAGGAATACATTTAAAATGGTGAAGTGTAAGGTTTTTATACCCTCAAAATACTGGCTGCAAACTGCACCTTAGTTTTCTTAATAAACTTAATTGTATGCATATTTTCTATTCTTGCTACCTTTTCAGAAGATATTCCTAAACATTGCTGATTAAAACAAAAGTAATAATAATTTTCTGTACTCATTATAAATGCATATAGTCTATGTGCCCTTTGTATCTCTAAATATTGGAGACCACTGGCTGTGTCTCCTGAATGACGGTAACCTTGTTTCTTGCCTAGTATGAATTGAAATTGGTATTTGAAGGGATCTTGTGTCAGAAGTAGGCGTTTCTTCTTCTTTTTAATAAAATCCTCATTTTTGTAATAAGATTAGTTTTTGTGTTTCTTACAGGCATATCTATATAGGTGTGAATGTACTCAAACATGATGTAACTATTACTTGAACTCTTTTGTGTGTATGCGTGAATCTGCTCACTGGGTGGATTTTGGAAGGAAGAGAAAGGCATAGATGATTCATTTTACCATCTTATTCTTCTTAAACATCTTGACTGCAAATGTATCAATAAAGAGGTTTCCTCAAATAGCATCATGCAGGAAGTACAATGAAGCTTTGAATGAATCTTTTCCTTCTAAGAAAGAATAGGCAAAATACTCTGGTCTTCTACTGTATTGCTTTTGGGAACATTATTGGAAACCGCAGAGTTGCGATTTCTTGAGAGCTGGCTAAAGAAATGCTGTAGAAGTTAACAGTTCTTTTTTTCATTAGGGAGAGCAGAGAAATATTACTTGCTGCAAGTTTGTTTTCAGGCATTTTTAACTTCTAGCTGTTAATCAGTACACTTTTCATATTTTAGATTTGATAACCCTGGGTGACAGGAGATCTTCCTACAGAATGTGATTTTTCTAGTAGAAATATGAGAGTTGTGAAATGTTTACTTTTTCAAAAATACATGGAGTTCTCCCACGTCTGTATTTTTTTTGTCTAAAATGTGGTATTTCAAAATAGGATTTGAGTGTGCCGTAA